>NC_049252.1:27104146-27709061 GCF_011100685.1 Canis lupus familiaris
TACCACCAGTTTGATAACCCAGCTGAAGCCTTCTCATCTAAAGAAAGAGGGATTTTTGCCTTCTTACAGATTCATAGAAAGTCCCACTCACTGACATACTTTCAAATGCACCTCATTTCTGGTCTGTTTACACTCTGTGTGTGTGTGTGTGTGTGTGTGCAGAAACTGCACCCAGCACAGATTCATAATTTTATTAGGTGTTTTCCATACCCACCTCACAGCTGCATCAAATAATTTCAACACCAAGAAGCTAATTCCCCTTCACTGTAGAAACATAGTTTCCCACAATCTCTTGCCTTAGGTTTACGTAAAAGATCAAGTTTCATTCAAATGACAGAACAAAAAAAAAAAAAAAAAAGATAGTGATCTAAAAAAAAAAAGCACGTAAAGTGTCTGAAATAGAGTAAATAAGAAATGGACCAGCAGTTAAAAGGGGAATAATAGGCCCCTAGCAATTTACGGACTTTCGGAGACAACACATGAAGGTGTGCTCATTAACAAAGATAATTAAAGAAATGGAAATGAAAAATGAGATTTTATTTTAAGCTCTCAGACTGGAGGATAGAGAGACTGGTCCTACAAAAGTCTGGTGAGGCTGCAGGGAAACAAACACTGAGGGTGGGAATGAAAATAAACGCAAGCTTTTTTTTAAGAAGGGATTTTTTAAACAAGGTTTATTTATTTGAGAGAAAGAACACACATGAACAGGTTGGAAGGACACTGGATGTACAGTTAACGCATGAGCAACAGAACTGCTATAAATTTAAATCTGTGTTCACTGTCAAGAGTAATAAAAAGGTTGCTTCTAGAATTAATGTGAAAGCTTAACAGAAAGCACATGTTGTATGAAAACTGTAAGAGGGGAAAAGAGTCCTGATAAAGTGGCATATGAATGAAGGAAGATTAATTATTGCTATTTGGAGGGGGGATGCCTGGCTGGGTCAGTCAGTGGAACATGCAACTCTTGATCTCAGGGTTGTGGGTTCAAGCCCCACGTTGGGTATGGAGATTAATTAAAAATATAATCTAAAAAAAAAAAGATTACTGTTATTTTTGGTAACAGTTTAGTAAAACCAATAACATATCCTATAGACCTTAGGTACTCAATATGTGTTTTGTTTGAATCAAGACTCATGGGCATGTTATATTTAGTTCCTTTAATCATATTTAATATGCAAAATTAGAATAATCAAGCAAGGACAGTGATGTTATTTTAGGCTTTAAAACAAATCCCATGGTACTTTGAAGAGTGCTGGCCTAGAATTCAGAGTATCTGGGTTCAAGTTTGGGTTTTAGCCTTTCTAGGCTATGACCACCTTCCTGAGTCTTAATCTTCAACTTATAAAGTGGGAATTATGATAGCATCCTGGCCTTCTAACAAGTGCTTGTGAGTACTGCATGGAATAAGGAGCATGAGAACAATTCACAGACTCTACTCTGGGTGCTGAGGAAAAGTTCTGGACATGAGGGGGGAACCTGGAGTCAACAGCAGGCTTCATTCACTAGAACCACGGGTGTAGATACCCTCATGTGGGAACTCCTGCCCTCACTGGCAAAAGAAAAGTATAGATCTATGACCACCCAGGCAGTTTCTATGGAAGTTCATGAGCAAGTCAGGTCCTTGCATTGGAAATCGTCCTGCTGGACCTTTCCAGTAACATATTGGGACTCTATCTACTGCCTGGAACTTGCTGTATTTTCTTCCTTAGGATGACCTTCCTTTTGTATGTTGTACAGTTGTGATGCCTTAACAAGTGAGGAAAACTCATCTAGAAGTGGCTTCACTGATGAAGTGGTGCATGATCTTAAAGAGGAGTTCTGGAGATGGGCAGTTCCAGCCAGTTAAGCAACAGGTTAGAAGTTGCCATCTTTCAGCTGTACCATCTTCAGCTTGTTTTGCTCAGTTTAGCTCTTGTCACATTTGCAAGGTGGTTGCCCCAGGACATCCAGAAGATGGTGACCAATTAATTTTACATATCATTAAAAAAAAAAAAGATTTTATTTACTTATTTGAAAGAGAGTACGTGCTCGAGAGAGAAGATAATCGGAGGAAGGGGCAAAAGGAGAAGCAGATTCCCCTCTGAGCAGGGATCCACATGTGGGGCCTGTCCAATCCTAGGACCCTGGGATCATGACCTGAGCTGAAAGCAGATGCTTCACCGACTGAGCCACCCAGGCACCCCATTTTGCATATCTTTTTTAAAGAAAAGGAACATTTCCCAGAAGCCTCCAAATGCATGCCCCTCATGTCTCACTGACCAGCACTGGGTAGGTGTCAGGCTTATCCCTAAACTCATCACTGTCATACAGAATGGGGTGACCCTCGATGGTTTAGATAATCAGGATTTCCTCCAGTCATGGGATGGGGTGCAGACTCTGAAAAGAAATCTAGGCTATGGGGCTGGTGATCAAAAGTGCTTGCTAGGACTGGAAAAAACTTTTTTTTTTTGAGAGACAGAGGGGTGGGGAGAAGCAGGAGAGAGAAAGAGAATCTTAAGTAGACTCCACGCCCAGCATGGAGACCCACACGGGGCTTGATCTCATGACCTTGACATCATAACCTCAGATGAAATCAAGAGTCAGATGCTTAACTGAGCCATGCAAATGCCCTTGGAAAGTGATCTTTACAGTTCAGTTCAATTCTGTCTATGGTAATTGGATAGATGTTGAAAAGGAAGGCCCATTATTACTTTTGTCTTACATAACTGAGGGATATAATAAACTGAACTATATCCAAAATGAAACCACTGATATCTTCCCTCAAACCTGCTCCACTTACAGTCTTCCCAACCATCTTAGTTAGTAACAACCTCATGATGGGCAGTAGCAGAGATATGCCCAGAAATAACTAAAGACACCTGGGGATGAAGAGAAGTGCAAAGACCCAATCAAGCTGGTGGGGGCTCATGCCAAGAAGAAAATGCAAAATACCTTTATTTGTGGCTAGACTAGTAAGGCTTTTTGGGACCACAGGTGGATAACTACAAATATTTATGATGGATGTGGTGTTTTGAAAATATAAAACTACTGTGTTTTTTGTCTCTGAAATCACAGTCCCTGGTAGCCTCCCATCTGCAAGTCTGAGTCATGGGCCTTTTTGTCACAGAAAAGGAGAGGCTGTTCACCCCCCAGAATAAGGAAATAAGTGATTGCTTTGAGTTCCAAAGTTAATTATCTTGGGGCCATAGAATGGGGTGACCAGCCATCCTGGCATGTCTAGCACAGTCCCATCTACACTTGTGGTCTTAGCATTATTTTAAGTAGCCATCCATTTTACTCTCAAAGGTGTTCCAGTTTGGACAGTAAACTACAGAATCACCCCACCTTAGAAGGTAATAGTTTGAAAACCTTTTCTTGAGAAAAAAGGATTTTCTAAGTACCTTAGCATCTATTAACAAATCAAAAGTTAAACCTTTTAAAAAGCCTATAGAATTTTACTATAAATCAGGAGTAGCAAGAAATCAGGGTAGAAGGTAGAGAACAGTGGTTCTTTTTTTTTTAAATATTTTTTTCTTTACTTATTTATGATAGTCACACACAGAGAGAGAGAGGGGCAGAGACACAGGCAGAGGGAGAAGCAGACTCCATGCACTGGGAGCCCGACGTGGGATTCGATCCTGGGTCTCCAGGATTGTGCCCTGGGCCAAAGGCAGGCGCCAAACCACTGCACCACCCAGGGATCCGAGAACAGTGGTTCTTAAAGTGTCGTTTAGCAGCAGCATCTCCTGGGAACTTGTTAGAAATGCATATTCTCAGACCCTGTCTCAGACCTGCTCAATCAGAAACTCTGGGGGGTGGCTCCATCTCAGACCTGCTTCAGAAACTCTGGGGGATGGAGCTGAGTCATGTGCTTTAACAAGCTCTCCAGGGGTTCTGATTGAAAAAAAGTTTGAGATCTTATGAAGTGGAGCAAGTGAAACACTTTTTCTTCAATATTGTGGGAAGAAAGGAAAAAGGAGAGCTGCAGAGAAAGCAAGCCACATGGGTGAGCCACATAGGTCCTTACTTCCTCTCTCCCTGTGAGTTCCAAGGGCTGAGGTAGAAACATCTAGATAGAAATGGAAGATCTTGAGAACTTTAAGTTTTAGTGGCATGTATACAACAATGAATGGAAAGAGATCAAAGGTCTTGGCGAGGGTCCATGGGAAACATAACAACATGGCACCAGGCCAGCAAAGCTAGGTGTAGAGGGCAGTGTCAGGAGAGGGAAGTCTGAAGAGCTTCGCAATGCCTATGATTAGCATCTACAGCACGCAGAAGTTTCCATGGGCCCCGGTGTTGGAATACAAAAAGACTGAGTCAATTGGTGGACCAGAAGAAGGCTGTGGGGAGTGCAAAGAAGTGAGGACTTGGTGACAAGACAAATGGTCTGAACCACAGACGACAGTGGTCGGACCAGTCACACTATAGCTGTCATCAGTCCAGAACCAGACTGGACCAGCAGCTCTGCAGCAGAAACCAACAAAGACCCTGATGACATCACACGGATGGGAGTGCCCTCCTCCACTGCTGCCAACAAGATGCCCAGAGTCCATCCTAGAGTGCAATCACAGGAATGGGAGAAAATTCAGCATCTACCAGTGAGACAGGAAACTGTCCACAGTCTAAGGAAGGCAGTCTTGAGAACTGTGGTGTTTGGGATAATTAACCACCTCCTCTGGAAAGTGACTAGCATTTACTAGAAAATAATTAGGCAATTTTCTCATAGACTCTGATGAGATTAAGAGCCTCTGTGGGCAGTTACATTCACCTGCACTGTCTTGTTATGAATCACCTGAACCATCAGGCTGGCACTGAATAGACAATCATTCACCTGACAGGTCTTCTTGAACCTAACATTAACAATATTATCTAGTCGCCTTTGCTTCTAACAAAAGTTTCGGGCAGCCCTGGTGGCCCAGCGGTTTGGCGCTGCCTTCAGCCCAGGGTGTGATCCTGGAGACCCGGGATCGAGTCCCACGTTGGGCTCCCGGCATGAAGCCTGCTCCCTCTGCCTCTCTCTCTCTCTCTCTCTGTCTGTCATGAATAAATAAATAAAATCTTAAAAAAAAAAAAAAAAGTTTCTACCAAAAAGAAATTTCTGACCTGGCTTTATTCCATGCTTGTTCCTCTGCAGCATTTTTTTCTTAAGGTAGGCTCCATGCCCAGCGTGGGTCTTGAACTCACAACCCCGAGATCCTGTTGCATACTCTACTAAGCCACACAGGCACCCCACCCTGCAGCAATTTGAAATAAAATATTATGTGTGCTCATAATTCATGAGAAAGCTGTTTGAGTATCTAAAAGATTCTGAGTTAATCTAAAGCAGTGGCTTTCAAAGTGTGGTCTCTGGGCCAACAGTATTACTTGAGAACACACCAAAATGTAAACTCTCCAGCTAAAGAATCAGAAATATAGGGGAGAAAGCTGACTTCTGGCTATGGTTAAGTGAAAAGGTCAGCAAATTTTCTCCCCAGAATGCAACTATAAAGTGAGACAAAATTGACAAGAGTGACTATTTCAGTGCTCTGGAAACCAACCAAAGTCTTATGACAATTTGAGAAGTGTTTATGCTTGAAAGCTGCTTAACCTTGAGTAAGAATAGTGCAGGTCTGAGGCATTCTGGCCTAAGACTGCTTCCATCTCCTCCAGCCCAGATGGTGTGGAGGCTATGCGGGGACAGGGCCATGAGGGCTAGCAGCCACGCCACTGTGGTTGAGGGGGGCTCACAGGATTTGGTGTTGTAGGTGACACCCATGTTCAGTGGCACTGTCACTGAAAGTGATGACAGCCTTGCCTTTCAGAAAATACTACAGGAAGTCTTTCAGACTGAAAGGAAGTGATATCAGATGGCAACTGGATGCATAGCAGAGAATGAAAAGCACTGGAAATGGTAAATATGTGGTTAATATAAAAGACTCTATAAATATATTTGCCTAAATTCTCCTCTTAATTTTTCTTTTTTAAAAAAAGATTTCATTTATTTAATTAATTAATTAATTTATTTATGAGAGAGAGAGAGAGGCAGAGACATAGGCAGAGGGAGAAGCAAGCTCCCTGTGGGATTCATCCCAGGATCCTGGGATCACGACCTGAGCTGAAGGCAGACGCTCAACCACTGAGCCACTCAGGTGCCCCTCTTCTTAATTTCTTTACAAGACATAAGATTGTGTAGAGCAATACTTGTAACACTGTATTTTGGGGTTTATACCACATATAAATGTAATAAGTATAACAACAGTAATATAAAAGAGAGGGAAGACAATTGAGCTATATTATAGTAAAGTTTCTACATTTTACCAGAATTAAATGAGTATTAGTCTCAACTAGATTTTGGTAAGTTTAGATGCTGTAATCTATGGAGCAACCACTAAGAAAATACATTTTAAAATAGTAAAAAAAAGTTAACAGAAGAATTTAAATGATATACAAAAAAACACCTATTTAACACAAAAGAAAGCAATAAAAGAGGAACAAAGAAACAAAGAAGAGATGAGACATATAGGAGACAAAGAGCAAAATGGCAAATGTAAATCCAAACATATTATTGATTACATTAAAGTGAATAGCCTACAAATCCCAATCAAAGAGTAGAGATATTCAGATTGGATACAAAAAGCATGATCCAAATATATGCTATCTGCAAGATTCAGGGACACAAATAGGCTGAAAGTAAAAAGATACCCCATGAAGATAATAACCATAAGAAAGTTGAAGTGGCTTATACGGGTATCAGCTAAAATAGATGTTAAGACATGGAACACCACTAGAGACAAAGAGGGATGTTTCTTTTTTTTTTAATTTTTATTTATTTATTCATGAGAGACACACACAGATAGAGAGAGGCAGAGACACAGGCAGAGGGAAAAGCAGGCTCTGTGCAGGGAGGGAGCACGACGTGGGACTCGATCCTGGGTCTCCAGGATCACACCCCAAGCCACAGGCAGCACTAAACTGCTGAGCCACCGGGGCTGTCCAAGAGGGATGTTTCAAAGTGATTCTTACCTGATTCTTATCCACCCAAAGTAGTAGAAGATCATGAAGACAATTGCATCCCCTACAGGGAATAAATAACCACATTTTCTTTATAAATCTGAAAAGCATGTGTGTTAAGTTTGATATAGAGCTCAGACTTAGAAGTGACCCTGAGATTAAACCCATATCCAAGTGGACAATTTCAGCTTGGCACTTCTGGGTTCCTCAGGCACCCGATACACCTTGTCCTGAATGAGGCTCTTGCTATCCCACCACTTGCTTTCCTTGGTATATGGCACCACCATCTACCCATTGCCCCAGGCCTGAAATGGGGGAACTACATTTTCCTTCCCCCTCCCTCACCTTGTACTTTAGATAGTCACTGAGGCTTGTTTTCCATTTCCATTATCTCTCCCCTTTTTTTCCAGTAATGGCCTTAGGCCAGAACCTTATCATGGCTCCCAAATGGACTCACTGCCTTTAGTCTCACCCCACCCGGTCAGTCCACACACTCAGATATCCTAGGGACCATTTTTTAATTTTAATTTTTTATTTTTTTAAAAAGATTTATTTATTTATTCATGAGAGACACAGAAAAAGAGAGAGAGAATGAGAGTGAGAGAGAGAGAGGCAGAGACACAGGCAGAGGGAGAAGGAGACTCCATGCAGGGAGCCATGCAGGGACTCAATCCCTGGCACTCCAGGATCACACCCTGGGCCAAAGGCAAGTGCTAAACCGCTGAGCCACCCAGGGATCCCCGGATTATTTTTTTAAAAGATTTTATTTATATATTTATTTTAGAGAGAGAAAAAGGGCATACTAGTGGTGGTGGAGGGTGGGGTGGGTGGAGGGAGAGGGAGAAGCAGACTCCACACTAGCATAGAGTTCCACGTGGGGCTCAGTCTCACGTCCCTGAGATCATGACCTGAGCTGAAATCAAGAATCTGACACTCAACTGACTGGGCCACCCAGGCACCCGCCTTGTGATCATTCATATACATGGACATATGCATGGACATACTCATATTCCTGCTAAAACTTCTTGGGTAGCTTCTCATCTTTTCAGTTAGAAACTGCTTTTGACTCATGTAACAGAAACCTGGTTATGCTTATTTAACCAAATAAAGGTGTATTTTTCTTATGGGATGAAGGGCCAAAATAAGTGGTTCATTCCCAATGCAAACATTGTTAGTTTCTTTTTTACTTTTTTTTTTTTTTTTTTTAATTTATTTACTTGAGAGAGAGAGGACAAACCCAAGTGGGGATGGGGGAAAGGTCAGAGGCAGAAGCAGACTCCCCAATGAGCAGGGAGCCTGATGCAGGGTTCCCAGGATCACGATCTGAGCTGAAGGCAGCCGCTTAACCAACTGAACCATCCAGGCGCCCCAAACCACTGTTAGTATCCTATGTCTTACAGTAACATAATGTGCACTTATAGTTTTCATATACACTATATGTGTATACTGAAGATTTGAATGTAATTGGGGCCCAAGCCCAGCATTTTCAAAAAACCTCCCAGGTAGTTCCTTTTTAAATTTTTATTTATTTTATTTTTAATGTATGGATGTATGGATGTATTTTAGAGAGAGAGAGCACATGAGCAGGAGAGAGGCAGAGAGAGAGAGAGAGAGAGAGAGACTCAAGCAGACTCCCCACTGAGCACAGAGCCTGATGCAGGGCTTGATCCCAGGACCATGAGATCATGATCTGAGCCAAAATCAAGAGTCAGTGCTTAACTGACTGAGCCACCCAGGCGCCCCACTCCCAGGTCGCCCTAATGTGTATCCACAGTACCTCTGATTTACAGTTGAGGTCTAGAGAAAATTATCCAAGGAGATACTGTGGGCTAGACTGAGCCAGAGTCCAGGCTGGAACTGCTGAAAATATATCACATAGGTTATTGACAAGGTTATTAATTATACAGCTACCTTGCAAATACAGTTTGCAAACTTCTAATTGTAGATGGTTCACTCCTGCTTACTAACAATCTACATTAATATTTACACTTTTCACTTTCCAACTTCTAAGGATGGCTCAGATACTTCATGCTTCTGTGATATAATCTTCTTACAGGGTTTATTGGTAATAGGTTTCAGTTTGGGGGCTTTACTAACATCTGCAGGCGGAACTAGCTAATGCCACTTTTAACTGTTTTTTGTTTGCGTCCTATTGTTGGTGCATTTGTTTCTCAGCATTAAAAAAACCTCTCTCTTTGTTCTTTGCATTTTCCCTAGCTCTGGTATTTTCTTGCAATCCACATAAAAATTATGTCTTTCAGGGGGCACCTGGGTGGCTCAGCCAATTGACTGACCAACTCTTGATTTACGCTCAGGTCATACTCTCAGGGTCCTGAGATCAAGCCCTGCATCTGGCTCTCAGTTCAGTGAGGAGTCTGCTTGAGATGCTCTCTCTCCTTCTGCCCCTCCCCCTCCTCTCTCTCTCTCTCTCTTTCTAAAAAATAAAAAATAAATCTTAAAAAAATATGTCTTTTATAATCAAAGGCCGTGGTGATAATCCCTTTGTGATGTGTGATGTGAAAGAGATTAACAAAAAACTACATATTTACTGAGAACAATGAAGGTATAAAGGGGAAATTGCCTTAAGTCACAGAAATAAAAATGATTTAGAGAAAAAGATGAGATAAAGGAGAGAAACAGAAAAATGAGCTCAAGGAAAGGAAACAGAGGAAGAAGAAAATAATGGAAATGCAAGACTGAACTTCTGGTCTACCTTCTGGCTCACCTCCTAACTACAGAGGTCCCCAAACACGGACTCTTACTTTGAGGAATGCCAGAGTGACACAGGGTAAGCTGCTTGGTCATCTGCACAAGTAGCAGTATGATGGGAGTCCTCTATCCCTCTTCCTTATTCCCTATAAAATCCAAATCTCTCTGATTACCCGTGCCCCATTCTGACTGTCCGATTCCAACCACATTCAAGACAACCCAAGGTACTTTAGGATTTGTTTGACTTCTTGGAGATAATGACTCTCAATAGGATTGGCCTGGTACAAGAGTGAACCTTTGAAAATTACCTGAGTTCTCTGGTCATACTCCAGTTTGAAACACATGAACTCTGGGGCTAAATTCTACGGCAGGAGCACTTCAAAGCCATTATGGAATCTCAAGGTTAAAATGAATAGGGCCTGCCCTAACATTTATAAGACTGGACAAGAGCACAAATGGAGCCCCCCACACCATACACTAAATATTTAAATGATATAAATCAAGGTAACAACTAATTAAAATATATCCTATCTTCTGCTTTAACAAATATATCTTAATAAAAAAAACCTAGAAGGCAGGTTCAAATATGGAATTCTTGGACTTCTTTGAGTCCTATGTAGGAAGGAAGGCAATAGAATGAAAGCCCCCCACCCGGTCTTTCCTTCTTTCCCCACGGCAGGTTTCATGTTGCACTATGGTCAAACTTAGGTGTAATACCCATGATGACACAGTCCATCTTTAGTCTGTCCAGGACCTGGAAACAGGCTTAGGGTGCCAAGAAATTCTAAAGTATTCAATGAGTGTTATAGAACAGTAGTTCTCAACTGGGGGCAATTTTGCCCCTCAGGGAACATTTTGCAATTTCTGGAGGTATTTTGTTTGTCATAGCTTGAAGAGGGAAGTGTTACGAGCATCTAGTGGGTAGAGGCCAGGGATGCTGTCCTACAAGGTACAGGACAGCCACCATCACAAGTAGTTATCTGAACCAAAATGTTAACAATGTCAAGACAGAGATATCCTACTTTAGGTGGACATAAATACTATTCAAGATCACAAGATACCTTGGAGATATTGTGGGTTTGGTTCCTGACCACTGCAATAAAGCGAATATTGGAATAAAGCAAGTTGCATAAAATTTCCTACTGAATGTATAAGTTACTTTTATACTATACAATAGTCCAATAAGTGTGCAATAGCATTATGTCTAAAAAAGTATAAACCTTAATTTGAAAATATCTTATTGCTAAAAAAAAATGCCAACCATCATCTGAGCTTTCAGCCAGTCATAATCACTGAACACAGATCATCATAACAAAAATATAATGGATAATAAAAGAGTTTGACATTTTGCAAGAACTACCAAAAATGTAACTCAGAGACATGAGGTGAGCTAACGCTGCTGGAAAAATGTGCCAAGGGGCAGCGGGCTGGATCAGTCAGTGGAGTGTGTGATTCTTGATCTCAGGGTTGTAAGTTTAAGCCCCATGTTGGGTGTAGAGACGACTTAAAAATAACATCTCTGGGGAAAAAAAAGAAAGAAAAGGAAAATGGTGCCAACAGACTTGCTCCATCAAGTTGCCACAATCCTTCAATCTGTAAAAAATGCAACATCTGCAGATAAAGTGCAATAAAGTGAAGCATAATAAAACGGCGTATGCCTGTATTTAAATTCCTTAACCGGGGCAGCCCAGGTGGCTCAGCAGTTTAGCGCTGCCTTCAGCCCAGGGCCTGATCCTGAAGACCCAGGATTGAGTCCCATGTCCAGCTCCCTGCATGGAGTCTGCTTCTCACTCTGCCAATCTCTCTCTCTCTCTCTCTGTGTGTCTCTCATGAATAAATAAATAAAATCTTTAAAAATAAATAAATAAATTCCTTAACCCTGTTCCAGAAAGAGGGGTAAAGTTCTGGGCAGGAATACTCACTCTCTTGGCTCTACAGATTCTCCCCCATAGATCTGGCTCTGGGAGGGACAGAACAGGGCCTTCTAAAGTATGCGGACCCAGGGCCAGGGACCCCCTTGCCCAGGTGGGATGGCAGTACTGGGAAGGAATTTAGAATACCTCCGGGGTTCTCTAAACCTTCGGGAGACAAAGCCCTTCCACTGACCAAAACGGGGGGCTGTCCAGGCTTCATCTTAGTATTTCAAAAGAGGACCAACTCTCTGTCTCAGGGTCACTCTTTGTATCCATGGGTTGGCCCCTGGGCTGGTGCTTTGGCAGGTTCATACAATGAACTGAAACCTGACTCCCTAACTTCCTGGAACCCAAAGAAACTTAGACCTTGGGCAAAGGCCCTTTGGCTAGCATTTGCACATTTATGCAACTTACTAGTATGTGCCAATTATCTGGAGAATACTAGTAAGTACAAGCAGCAAAATTACAAATATGTGCACTTTCTAGATAGATGACAAAAAAAACAAAAACGTGGATTGTGCATCTTTGATTGAGGACGGCTTAGAGTCCAAGGGTCTACATAAGTAAACAAAATCAAGTGCAGCCCAGATGTGGCTGAAGCAGCCTCTGTCCTAGTTTCACTCTGGCTCTGAAGGCGGCCTCAGTATTTTGTCATCCTCACAACTGAATCCTCCTGAGTCCAAGAGGGAAATATGGCTCGTGGTGAAGAGTTCTCGGGAAACGGGGAGGATTTAAAAATCCCACAAAGCAAACAACAGAAATCCCCAGCAGGCAGAGCTCTTCTCACTTGGCGCCCATCCGTCCGGGTCTCCTTGTTTCCACTTTTCTTTTCAGGACACTTTCCCCAATCTGTGCTTTGGAGTCCAGCAGGTCCAGCTCATGGCCCCAATCTGCCTGACGAACACCTGCAAAGTCACGGGTTCTCAAAGTGAGGTCTGAGACCAGCAGCGCCAGGGCTGCCTGGGAACGAGTTAGGAGTTTAAGTACTGGGTTCCCATCCCAGGCCCAGCTGCCCGAGCCCCTAGGGTGAGTCTAAGGCACACTTCCACATGAAGGCAAGCCCATCACTTCCTCCAAAAACAGTTCAGCCACCTTTGCTGGCCAGGCATGCCCTGTGGGGATGGAAGATGCCGACTCTGCTCCCCTCCGTGCTCCCTCCCCGCCCTCCCCTGGGGCTTATCAAATTACTCTCCGGGACAAAAAGTGTGTGTGTGGGGGGAGGGCGGGGTTGGATTCTCAAAGCCATACTGCAGCCAACAAATTCACCCTCCTAGTGAAAAAAAAAAAAATTCTTAGTAAAAAGTGCTACAGGGCAGCCTGGGTGGCTCAGCGGTTTAGGCCTGATCCTAGAGTCCTGGGATCGAGTCCCGTGTTGGGCTCCCTGCATGGAGCCTGCTTCTTCTCCCTCTGCCTGTGTCTGTGCCTCTCTCTCTGTGTGTGCCTCTCATAAATAAATAAAATCTTTAAAATATATATATATAAGGGCAGCCCGGGTGGCTCCGCGGTTTAGTGCCGGCTTCGGCCCAGGGCGTGACCCGGGGCACCTGGGATCCAGTCTCCCGTGGGGCTCCCTGCATGGGGCCTGCTTCTCCTTCTGCCTGTGTCTCTGTCTCTCATGAATAAATAAATGCAAATCTTAAAAAAGGGCAGCCCGGGTGGCCCAGCGGTTTGGCGCCGCCTGCAGCTCGGGGTGTGCTCCTGGAGTCTCAGGATCACAGTCTCAGGGATCCTGTCGTCGTCGTCCCCCTCCCCCCGCCCAGGGCGCGATCCTGGAGACCCGGGATCGAGTCCCACATCGGGCTCCCTGCATGGAGCCTGCTTCTCTGCCTGTGTCTCTGCCTCTCTCTCTCTCTCTCTGTGGGTCTCTCATGAATAAATAAATAAAATCATTTAAAGAAATGAAATAAGCAAACAGTACAAACTATTTTTTGTGTATTCTGAGGATAAACATGTTCACTGGGTGCTGAGAAACGTCTGGAAAGATGGACCGGAGGCTGTAATCCCACCTCTTTTTTTTTTTTTTTTAAGTTTTATTTATTTATGATAGTCACACAGAGAGAGAGAGAGAGAGAGGCAGAGACACAGGCAGAGGGAGAAGCAGGCTCCATGCCCGGGAGCCCGACGTGGGACTCGATCCCCGGTCTCCAGGATCGCGCCCTGGGCTGGGGGAGGGGGACGACGACGACAGGATCCCGTGACCCGGGGTCACGCCCTGAGGCGAAGGCAGACGCTCGCCCCCGGAGCCCCTCAGGCGCCCTGTCGGCTCATTTCACATGTTTTTGAAAGGTCTCCCTTGAAGGCCGAGCAGTCCTCCGGCCCGGGGGGATGAGCCTGCCCGCCCGGGAGCAGGCCCCGACCACACACGAGGGCGCTCCCAGGCCGGCGCGCGCCGCGGCCTCGTCACACAGGGAAGGGCCAAGAGAACGCGGACTCCGCCGGCCGGACCGGGGCGCGGGGCGCGGGGCGCGGGCCGACCCACCGAAGAAAAGGGGAGGCCGGGGCTTGTGACGCGCCGACCTCACGCAGCCTCAGAACCCCCCCTCCCCCCCCCAAAAAAAAAAACCATGACAAGCAATGGAAACGGCCGAAAGCCCCCGGCTCGACGCGCCCCCCATCTCCCAGGAACGGATGCGCCCGTCTTCGCCACGTTCGTATCACCAAGGACACTTGCAAACAAAGCGACTTAGGATATCGGAGGCGCGCCACGGATACCTCGCTCTCGCAATCTCGCGGACGTACGGATCGGAAGGGAAAGGCCGAATTTTTCCACAGTTCCATGTTTCTGGGCGTTTTAGAGCCGCTGGGCGGAGGGAGCCGGCGCCGCGGGGCGCGAGGCTCCCCGCGCGGCCCCCGTGGTCCCGCCCCCCGGCCCCTCCTGGCCACTCACGTGCCGACGCCCCCAGGGGCGCGGGCCGGATGCGCGGGCGGCGATTGGCTGCGGGCTGGGGTGGGCGGGGCGCGGCGCTCCGGCCTATAAGAGCGCGCGGCGCGCCCGCCTCGGTTTGCGTCGGCGTCTGCATGCGGCGTCCTCCGCTGCCCTCGGACTGCTGCAGCCGTCGGAGCCCGGCCCGGAGCGCGCCCGCCCTCGCGAGTCATGGAGATGAAGGCCGTGTGCGTGTTGAAGGGCCAGGGCCCGGTGGAGGGCACCATCCACTTCGTGCAGAAGGCAAGGGCGGGGCGGAGGCCGGCGGCCGGCGGCGGGGCGGCGCCCGCGCACCTGTGCCCCGGCGCGGCGTCCGGTCGGGCCTCGGGCGGTCCTCGTCACGCCCCCGCGGCGCCGGGTTTGCGGGTTCGCGCCGCCCGAGGCCTGGACCCCGCGGCGGGGCGGCGGCCGAGTGCTGAGTCACCGCGCGGGCCCGGCGGGGGCGGCGGTGCGTGGCGAGGCCTGGGCGGGGGCGCGGGGAAGGCGCGCCGGCCGCCCCCCGCGGGTGCGGGGCGTGCGGGGGCCCGCGACGGAGGGCGAGGCCGGCTGCCCCGGGGGCCGAGGCGGGACGTTTCCGCAGCGGCTGGCGGCCCCTCCTTGCGGGGTCGCTCTGTGGGTCCCGAGGCTCCTGCGGACTCGGAGTGGCGCAGTCCCGGGCCTGGCCCGCCCTTGAGGTCGGGGGTGGGGGTGGGGAGTGCGGCAGGGCCACCTGGGGCCGGGCGCAGCCGTTACCCCGCGTCGGGGCTTCCTTTCCGCCCGGGAGCCCGCAGCCCGCAGCCCGTGGGCACGGCCGGTCCCGCGGCGGGTGCAGCGCAGCCCCCGGAGCTAGGGGGGTGGCTTGTGCCTCGTGAGTTCAGAGGGTCCTGGGAAACCAGACTCCTGCGACCGTCTCAGGAGTCAGAAATGAAACCATCGAATCCCTGAAGTGGTGGTAATGAGTAAAAGTTTGTTGTGCGCACAGCGGAAGGCGGTCGTGAACCGGGGAGCACTCAGACCAAAAACAGGGAAGGAGGCTGGGGCGGGGGGAGTGAGGGGGTGGGTGGGGGCGTATATTGTCCTAAAGCGGCTTAAATGGGGGAGAAGGCAGGGACGGGGGTCACGGCAGTTTTCTTAAGCGATAAGAAATTGGTTAGCGGTCACCACACCCCGGCCTTGGGAAACAGTGTTTCCATAGGCTTAGGATCTCCAGCGGCGTAGGTAAGATATGACCCAGGTCGAGTTAGTCCTGCAAAAGAAGCCAATTAAGCTGTGCTTGTGTGACTAAAATTGGTTTTGTCCCATCAGGGAATTTTCAAGGCTGGTCTCCCGTTTGGTTTTGATTTTAGCAGGACAGAGACCTTAGTTAGGTAGCACCTTACAGAAAAGTTTGGTAGCCGTTGCTCTAGGTCAGGGTCAGGCTGTAAAGGCAAAGGAGATGGCATTGGATAAAGCTTTTCCGCCTCCAAAGCTCCAGAAGCCAGAGAGATAAACGGCTCCCTTGTTGGTTATTTTCCAGACATGTGTTTTATTTATTATTTTATTTTTTTTTAAACCCTGGGATGCACAGTGGGCTCATTTGGGGAGCTTTTTTCTTTTTCTTTTTTTTTTCTTTTTTCCTGAGAGATGCACAGAGAGAGAGAGAGAGAGGCAGAGACACAGGCAGAGGGAGAAGCAGGCTCCACGCAGGGAACCCGACGTGGGACTCGATCCCGGGTCTCCAGGATCCCGCCCTGGGCTCAAGGCAGGCGCTAAACCGCTGAGCCACCCAGGCGTCCCTGGGGAGCTTTTTAATAAAAATGTCGATATCAGGGCTCAACTCCAGGTGTATCAAAATCTGTCAGAGTGTGGTCTGAGCTTTGCTGTTTTTAAAGTTTTCACAGAAGTACTAGTTTGCACCAAAGATGGAGAACTAATGTTGGTAGAGGGTACTGGATGGGGTTTGGGAGTTGGAAGTCAGGAGGTGTGGACAGTTCCGTTTGACTCTGTTGGGGCATTCATTTAACCAAATTCTCTGTAAAGTGGTCTTGAAATTGCTCTACCAACAGGCCCATTACTGAGATGGTAAAAAAATAAAATGTACAGAAATAATAATACTGCAGAACACATTTTACAAGGAAGGTGCTTGTGGTAAGACTTGTCCCCCAAATCTTAGTGAAGTTAGGAATTGATGGAAAATTGTTTGTTGTATTTGGCTTGATGATCGTAATATTTAACATATGAATGAGATTTAATCTTCAAAGTGTCTTACAGAAATGTAAGAGGACAGGAACAGGAAAACTGATCTTTGAAATTTATGGGAGGGAGCTTAATTCTTTCCTTTAAGTGGTTTCCAGATTTTCTGCTAACGGCATTTTGTCATTTGACTAAATTTTGCTGTTTTCATTTGCCAGACTTTGTTTTGCTCTTCCCTCCTTGGCCAATACTAGAGAAATCTCAAGGGTGGGGGTGGGGGTGAGGGGATTCCTCTGGCCATGGAGAACTAGCTTGGGCATTACATTCAGAAGCCAAGCTTTGAATCCATGCATAACTGAGTTTTCCCACCTTCTCTGAGTAGCGTGTGTGGCTCCCTCATTTTAAGTTCCAAACTTCATTTGGGTGGTGCTGTTTGTACCTGATAAAAGATCCTTGTGTAGTGAAGCATTACAGCTCTACGAATATGCAAGAATGTTAAATTGGAAATGAGCCATATTTGTTTGTTCTATAGAGGGTTTAAAATTGTTGATTAGTTTCCTGTCTTTAAAAATAAGAAATTTTCAGCTGTAAGTCCAAATTCCTAGCTTCCCTTGAAAAAAATTTGGAGATCTGCCCATGCTGAGCCCTCATTAGCTCAGGGCAGCACCCTGCAGGACAAGTTTATATTTCTTTTTTGCTTCCCTGACCTGTTTTAGTCATTTAAGGTAACAGCCAGCCTGGTCCCTATAGGGTTGTGCCCAGACAGGTTACTGTTGAACTGCTCCTATGCGCTCTGTGCATTACCCATTAATGGAGGCTTGGAAAAACCTGCCCTTTTGTCCCTGTGCTGTTGGTAACACAGTGTGTTTCCATGTTTTAGTATTTCCAAAATTAAAGCTTGTACTTAGAAGAATCCTAGTCTACGTATTTTCAAAAAGAAAAGCGAAGAAGGGCAGCAGTTAAACCACACTACTTTGAGCAGCAGTGTTTATCCAGTGGAAAGTAAAAAATTCAAGGCTAGCACGTCTTGTAACTGTTGGCCCTGGCCATTAAAAAGCAAACCAAGTTAAAAGCAAAGACACCGTCATCGTATTACCGTGTGGTATGGATGCTGTGTATGTTTTATTTTAGTTCCTAAGATCTCTTAGCTGTAATAGTTAACTTTCTTTATTTCTGTATGCAGCCCTGCAGCTCTATTATCTATCACCATTACCTGCATCATGATACCTGTGTGTTTTTCTGCTTTAGCGTTTTTTTTTTTTTAAAGATTTTATTTATTATTTATGAGACGCAGGGAGAGAGAGGCAGAGATACTGGCAGAGGGGGAAGCAGGATCCTTGAGGGGAGCCAGATGTGGGACTTGAGGATCACAACCTGAGCCAAAAGCAGATGGTTAACCACTGAGCCACCCAGGCGCCCTTCTTCTGCTTTAGTGTTTTTATCGCCCCTTTTTGGTCTTGAGCAGAAAGGTTATTTAGGTTTGAGGGCCTAAAATGACTTTAGAAAACAGTTGCTTAGACCAGAATCAGTCCCCCAGGGAAAGTGGGATAGGATATTTTCTATTAATAAAAAATATTTATGCCGGGAACTGATAAATCCCCCTCTAATGGGAGGAGAGTGGAGAACAGGGATCCTAGAGTAACCAGTTGGACATTTTCAGGGTGTCTTTTTCTTTTTTTGGTGGCAAATCTATGTTTGCTCTATGGAAGAGTGCACGAAGAAAACAAGGTATATGGTGTGCTAACATTTGGATTAAAAAGTTTGATGTAAATACATTTATTCAGGGAGTGCAAATATAACGTATTCGAAAGCATTTACAAAGTAACTTTTTCATATTACATATTCATTGTAAGGAGGTCAAATCCTATGAAGTCTGTAAACCTACCACCTTAGTGCTCACTCTCCTTGCCCTACTGCTAGATGCTTTTCCTGTGCTATTTTATTAATTGTGATGCGGGCTGCAGGGCTCCTGGGCTGTGAGTGTTAGAACAAGGTCACATCTCCCTTGTGTTGGGTCCCCAGCCTAGAATGGTTAAATAGCTTGCTAGAAAGTGGTGGGCCTAGGATTTGGGCACAGATCTTTAAACTCTCAAGTCCATGTTCCTTCCACTTTCTTGTGATTGGTAAAGATAATACAGCTGTTTTCTTGTTCAGAAGCACTTGCTCTCTCATTTTTTGTGCTTTTCTTTGACTGAAGGGAAGTGGGCCTGTTGTGGTATCAGGAACCATTACAGGGCTGACTGAAGGCGAGCATGGATTCCACGTCCATCAGTTTGGAGATAATACACAAGGTGGGTGTTGTGTTGGTCTAGTGACTCTTCTATTTGTTTCATCTAGTAAGATAGGACTGAGTAGAGCTACTCCTAAACATTGAAAATCCTCAACATGCCAAAAAAAAAAAAAAGGTCAATAGGATTACTAAGGTCAGCCTTAGGGAAATGATCCACAAAGCCGGTTTTTGACTCTATTGAAGTGTGGAAAGGAAAGGGAAGAAGTTGTTGTTGTTTTTTTTTTTTTAAGATTTTACTTATTCATGAGAGACACACAGAGCCAGAGGCAAAGGTAGAGGGAGAAGCTGGGAGCCCGATGTGGGACTCGATCCCAGGACTCCAGGATTAAGACCTGAATCAAAGGCAAATGCCCAACCACTGAGCCACCTAGGTGTCCCAGAAGTTGATTTTTTAAAAATCATTATTATATTTTGATTATAAGAGTCTCAAGTATTTAAGAGCATAGAAAATAAGAAGTTAAGCTACCTTTTTATCCTCCATAGTGATCTCAGGTGTTTGTGAGCTGGGGGTCAAGGGTGAGTGCTTCACGCCCAGGGTCTGCATTTATTTTTGTTACCGTTTAAGAATAGCTCCCTACCTTCAACACAAGAGCCTTAGGGGGGACAGAAGTAAGGTAAAATCTGAAAAAAAGAATGTAAACTATTGGTGCTTTTGTTTGAGTTTCATTTTCTCAGTTTGGGATTAGAAAGCAACTTAATGAAAACTTACGGGGTAAAATGCATTTAGTCATCATTTTCCATATTCAGGTAACTTGGTGTTTAGACTTTTTCTGATAACTTGATGGATTCATTTTGCTGGATTTGTTTTTATGTTCTATAATTTGGTTCTTCTAGAAATTACGATTAATGACCAGCTTTGGTCCATTTTGACGATTAAAATTCCTCAAGTTGCTCTCTTTTTTTTACTGCCCCTGTGCTTTGGGAGACAATCTGCCTAAGTCTTTGACTTACTCTGCTACTTCTCATAACCTGTGTTATCTTCTCCCTGGGGGAGTTGGGTTAGAAGCTGTAAACAATGGAAACTTCCCATCACCTGCTGAGTGAAGAAAGCCTGTCACAAAAGAACGCCCTGCATTGTTGTGGTTGTGTTCTGTGAGAATGGCCTTCCTTGAATTACAGAAGCGCCATTTTTACAGAATATATTCTGAATGCCACCCCTTGGAATTCTGTGGGGCAGTGGCCTTGGCCCTTAGATACAAGGTGCCATTATATTCTGCATGCACCAAGTAGAGGCCGCCAGCAGTAGTTGCTGGAAGTATGTTGCTAGGGAGGTAAGTCTCTTATAGTTAAGGTATGCTACCTTATAAGTTTAGACCATAATCATGAAATTTTAATAAAAGCAGAACCATTAAGATCAAGTCCTAGCCCTTTTATTTTACAGAGCAACGAAGAAACCAAAGCCCAGAGAAGGGTATTATCTCTATCGGTGTTAACACGCTAATTAAAATTTGTCTCTACTGCCTGCCCATTTTGTTGATACTGAAGTGTTGCTTCCTGTTTTTATGAACCTAGAAGTCATGATGTATGTCAGTATTTTCTGTATTTGAGGTTTTAGCAATGGCCAGGTTTTTTTTTGTTTTTTTTTTTTTTTTTTTTTGGTATTCTGAATTCATAATTCAGCTTTTTTCTTTTTTTTTTTCGGGCAAATAGGCTGTACTAGTGCAGGTCCTCACTTTAATCCTCTGTCCAAAAAACATGGTGGGCCAAAAGATCAAGAGAGGTAAGTGACAAAGTGCTTAACTCTTACTAAAATTATGGCAGTGGCTTGGGGTCAGTACGGGTGTATTCCTTGCAGACTGCACGCTGGCAGAACTGAGTAGGCCTCCCCACCTCTGCTCTTTTTGTTGTCCCTCAAGTCCCCCCGCCCCTCCACCTCCCAAGTGTTGGAGTAGCTTACTCCCTGGGCTGAGGAATTGACAAATGGGGACACTTAACACAAATTGGTTTTGTAGCATTTATTGAATATAGAACTAATACAAGTGCCAAAGGGAACTAATACAGGAAATGTCATGAATAACAGTACTGTCAACCACTAGCAACATAAACCATCATTGTGAAACATAGGAAGCCTTATAGATGAAAATTGGATACTGAAAATTCAGTGAGTCCATTTGTATGTGTGTTTCCTGAGAGCCTTTCAGGAAAATATTAAATTTAAGGGCAGGGATTAATTTATCTTTATAACAGGCATTGGGGCATAGCATTCTTAGCCATGCCAAGAATTAACAGGCATAACTCAGTAACTCAGAGTTTACCCTTTGGTACTTTACCTCTGAAGTTAGAGATGTGCCCCCATCCCACAGTTCTTCCCAGAGCATTACTTTGTATATTTGAAGCTGTGTTTGAAGAGCAGTGTGTCTACAATGTCAGGTTGTTTCTAGTTTTTGTGTATGTTCCAAAACACTCAATCTGCAGGAGTGGGTCCTATTTGATACATACTATGTCCACCTCTTAGTCTACCCTTCTGTATCTGACTCAGTTTTTAATTTAGCTCACAAACTAGCCTGAATCAGTCCTAATCACTGATGCTTTTTCACTGTTAGGCATGTTGGAGACCTGGGCAATGTGACTGCTGGCAAGGATGGCGTGGCCTATTGTGTCCATAGAAGATTCTCTGATTGCACTCTCAGGAGACTATTCCATCATTGGCCGCACCATGGTGGTGAGTTTTCATATGATAGGATATGCATACCAATTCTTCTAATACACAGACCTATCTTTTCACGATTTCATGATTGTTAATCCTGGTTTCTAAGGATCCACATACATATTGTACCTTTAGTTCAGATTAGGAAGGGCAATTATTTTATTGGATGATTACAGTGAAGGTGAATTAATGATGTAGGTTGGTTATGACACTGTTCTGCAAAGATAAGATGGTTAACTAGGTTACATTTGGTCATATTAGATCTATATCGTGGAAACAGAAGTAGTCTTTTCTGGTTTTAAGATGGCCAGATTTTCCTGCCACAATTTAGTGTCCCCCTTGTAAATAGAACATTTAAGTCTAAAATCTGAGATGAACCTCAGTATTAGTATTTATTCATGTCTGCAAGTCACCATCACTTGTTTAGTGTGTGGGAAGCCATTGCCCAGAGTTACCCACAGGAGCTGCATCTGGTTCTCGCAGATACCAAGTAGCGTAGGCTCTGTGTTGCCTGCCCAAGAGGACAGTTAAAGGCTCTGTAGTCCTTTCCTTCCAGGTGACCCTAGAGTTTTCTTCAGCTATAGTTGTGAAGCAGAAAAATCATTGATCAATGTTTGAGGAGCCAAATCTTAAAATACTATTGTTTAAATAGTTGAAGATATTTTTGGGATTACTTATTTACAGACTTATAGTTTCATTAGGCACATTTTTGAGGTTTTAAAAATTCACTCATTGTTTTTTTTCTTTCAAAACAGTGATTATTAATAGTATAACTCAGGCTACTAAAATTTCACCTGGAGGATTTTTAGTATTTCATTTAGAGATAGCAACACATACCTAGTGTTTATAATGAACTTAGTCGGTATCATCAAGAAAAAACTTTGAGTAGTAGTTTCTGTTGTTTACCACTAGTTTAAATATTAGTATAGTATATTTCCTTGCTAGGATTATTTGAACATGGTTTTTTTCCTAATATTAAGTGCTTCTTAAAATTTGTCTTTTGGGTATTGGGAAAAGGTGGTGATCACTTGATAGCGCTAAGTTACGTTAATGTTCTTAAAACTTTTTAAAGGTCCACGAGAAACGAGATGACTTGGGCAAAGGTGACAATGAAGAAAGTACACAGACAGGAAACGCCGGGAGTCGTTTGGCTTGTGGTGTCATTGGGATCGCCAAGTAAATATTCCCTAGGATGCGATCTGAGTTCTAGTTAACTCCTATGTTATCTTGCTAGTCGTAGAAATTTAACTTGATAAACATTAAACATTGTAACCTTAAAAGTGTAATTTGTGTGACTTTTTAATTGCTTTAAGTACCTGTAATGAGAACTGATTTATGATCACTTGGAAGATTTGTATAATTTTATAAAACTCCTATTCAGTTAAAATGTATGTTTCAACGATCTCTGTATTTTGCCAGGCTTAATCATATATGGGTATTAAACTTAATTGTCTGAATTTCTTCAATTCTCATTCAAGCCCGCAATAAACAAATATAACATATGGCACTGAATTCTTAACCTATTAAAATATCCAAATTGAAACTCTTAATTAGCTCTTCATACTCCTACATTAGAGCTTGAACGGAACAGATTTAGTAATTAATATGTTAACAGATACTCCGTTTCATAGAGGTCGCTTTTTAAAAGTGTTTTAAATGAGGTAAGATGTTTAAATTTTTAGCAGCTTGGTCTTTTAGCTAACACTAACCTCAACTGGAATCTTGGTTGGACAGATCTCCTCTCCTTTTTGTCAGCTTTGGGGGAAATTAAGGTGGTCTCCCTGATTAGCTACTTTAGCTTTTTTATTCAAAAAGTAGGTAAGTTTATTTTAAAAAGTAGATGTTATGGTTTGAGAGAACGCTTTGATAACTTGTAGCAAAATTGTGAACAGCAAGTTAATAGCCTCAGCTAAGAAAAAATTCACCTACCTGCCAAAATGGCACATATTCCACATATCTTACACCTATGAACATTTATTTAGTTTATAATAAGAGTAGAGGTTGGCACAGTCTGCTTTCAGATTAGCCGTTTAAAGAAAGATACCGTAGCATTTTAAGATGGAACCAAAGAAATGTTATGGCTCCTTAAGATTTTACACATCCAATTAAATTTAAGTCTAGTTCTCTTATTGTAAATACTATGTACCTATGAGAAACTGCTTTTAAATGAAATGTTAATTCAGGTTTGACTGGGGATTACAGTTCATTTATTGAAAACTGTAGAATATTATTTCTGATAAACCAGAAGAAATGTTACAATTCTGATTGATCATAAATATATGGTACACTTACCAAATGTAGGATATTGGTGAGGAGAGGAAAAGCCAATTTGGCAAAAGACAATTTGTAGTGTTTTTCAAAGTATTAAAATTGGTGATAAACATCCTCGGAAGTGGTTAAAATCACAGCCAGAATTTAAAAACTGTAATGGATTTCACTAGTGTACAATTTTGGTGCATGTATGTGGGAGAAGACTCCTACTGGGCCTCACTTCTGACCTTCAAAGCCTCAAGTGTAATCACTACCACTTAGTACCTTAGTACTTTGGGGGGAGGTCTTGTCATGTGCAAATAGGGTGTTTCCAATACTTAAAATTGGAAATACGGGTTTTAGGGTTTAAGTCCTTGAACTAAATAATAATAATAGACTAAATAATCAGATGTAGATTTCTTTACAGAAGCAGTTTCAGTTAGGACTCTTAAACCTCTCAGGTGGGCCAACAAACGAAGGACAAGTTTTATGATTCAAGTGTAGATATCAACCTGGATTTTCTCAAGTCAGGAACACAAGAACATTGTCCTAGATACATTCTCCCCATCAAAACAAAGATCTTGCTGTAGACTACTATTTAAAAACCAAAGTAATAAAGCAGCTTCACCTGGGGATGAGGGCAAAGAAGTTACCTGCTCAATGTACCAAAACTAGGAGTTTAAAAATGTAAAAAAAAAAAAAAAAAAAAGCCTTCAACAAGGCCATAAATACTTGGATTGTGTAACAGGTCTTTTCCTTGGCACTGGGGAAAGCAGTTTTGTGGAACTGCTTTTCTGTACTTGTTAGATATAGGGTTTGATTTGGCTTTGGATGTCTTCACATAATAGTTCTTGGAAACCTACATCTATTTTTCCTAGTTAACCCAACAATTTTAAGCAAAAGAAAATATATGTTCTTGTATGTGACAAAAAGTTCAGTCTACCTCTGCCCAGCAGGGGAGTTTAAAAAATGGTGTAAAGAAAGGCAACAGTCAAGGCTTTTAAGGAAACAACAGGTTGCATTTAAGTCCTTAAACATATAAAATAAGACAAAAAGCTTTTAGGTTGCAAATGTTAACCTTGATTTCTTTCACCCTTCTGAAAAATTTAATGGGATGGTAAGAAAACACTCAACCTTCTAAATAAGTAATACCCAGGCAATCAGATAATTCTATAGTACAATTGGGTAGTTTGGGATCCAGTTTTCCCCCAGCAAAATTTCTCTTTACAAATTAATTAGGGCAACATTTACCACAAAGCCAATGGCAAAAAAGATAACCTTGATTGAACTGCAAAACTAACAAGCTTTTCAATTAACATTAAAACTAACCTTTACACCTTATGATTGAAAGGCTAAAATTCAAAAATATTACAAATGAAAGTGTTTGAGAAGAACTACATAAAGATGTCTATTTCCATCAAATAAACAAGTCTAATTTAGACTCCCAATACAGTATTAACAGCTCAAACTTTGATGGTGAACAATCCTTTTCCACCTTAGTGCAGTGTAGGAAGAATAGCACACATTAAAGTTTGTTATGAAAATAGAGTTTATTAAAAACATCCCTATTGTTTTGAGGAGCTTTCACCGTTACCTTGTCTTAAATTAAAAAAAAAAAAATAGAGAGCACTTCTAATTACGATTTGTAAACTTTTTAAAGTCAAAACTTTTAAAAAGTTACAGCAAAAAGGGTAATATTTATTCATATTTTCAGTATTTTTTGTTATTTTGTGGCTATTTTTAAATAGAAGGGAAGCAATCAAATTGCTTACAATTCCCCACCAACTACTGCGGGGCTGTGATATAGCAGGAGCAAATATAATACAGCATCTGTACACCTCAAGCTCTACACTCCAGAAGTGTCACTGTCACATTTTGACAAATTCCAGTCTCTAACGAGGAGCCTCTGCTGCTGAGCCAGAATCCTTTTCGGGTTCAACGGATGAGGTAGCCTCAGCAGGTAACTCTTCAGAAGGTTTTACAACTGCAGACTCAGACTCCCCCTTATCAAGTTCTGAAACAGTGTCTACGTTTCCCACTTGGCTAATGGGAGGTTCAACGGTTTTGTTACCACCTGCCCTGTCTGTCACCTCAGGCTTCTCCTTTCCTCGGTTTTCTTCCTTTTCTCTACGAGACTCTCTATCTCTAGAATCTCTCTCTCTGTCTCGATGCCCACTAGAGCGTCTATTTCTCTCTTCCAAGTCTCTGTGCCTGTCCCGGTCAGGGCTCCTTCTTCCCCACTCTCTCCTTTCACGATTACTATTATCTCTATCATCATTACGGTTCCCATACCGTTCCCGGTCATTTTCCACCCTATTTCCAAAAGATCTTCTTCCAAACCTCTCTTGGTCTCTACCTGAATTGAACTGCTGCCTGTTATCATTTCTAAACGGCTGTGGTTGCTGCTGAGCTGGTGGTGGCTGCTGCGCTGGTGGCGGCTGCTGCGGCTGTGGCTGTGGCGGTGGCGGCTGCTGTGGCTGTGCTTGTTGCTGCCTTCCGTCTCTGTCTTCAGGACCCCCTGGGCCTGGCCCTGGGCCCCCAAGCCCTGGCATTCCGCCAGGCCTAACAAAGGGGCCATGAGGTGGAAAGGGGCCTTTCATCCCGTGAGGTGGAGGCATTCCAAAGCCCCCAGGTCCTGGAGGTGGACCTCTATGCATCATATGTGGTGGCATGGGACGAGGTGGCATCAAGGGAAATCGCTGTAAGTGAGGTGGAGGCATTCCTGGAGGGCGCTGAAGTGGGATCAGGCCAGGTCGGGCTCCAAGAAGACCAGTGGATGGTGCCTGGAGCCCAATTACAGGGCCGGGGGCAACTCCTTGAGTACCTAAAAGAAAGCAAAAATAAAAATCTATATATAAAGTAATGTAGAAGATGGCATTCTATTTTCACTTGTTTCCTGTGGAGCCTGAATCAAAGTGAATGAAGTTCAATCCAGAATCTTCAGATTTCGTGGTGTTTGCCAGTTTACCTGTGAAAAACTCAACATGAGGGCCTAGTAACAAATGACCTGCATTCTTAAAGATCTATTACATACCATATATATATATATATATGGAAGAATAGCACATACTAAAGTTTGTTATGAATATATATACACATATGTATTACTAATATATAGATAATTAGTATCTAATACTGGGAGAGGTCAAAATTAGCTGGAAAAGGAAAATGCAATATACTGATTTTTGGAAAAAGTATGTTAAAGTCTCCTACAGCCTTCATTAGTAGCTGTTTGGTAAAAATACTTAAAAAACATTTGAAAAATATGATGTACTAGGCCTAATGAGAAAGGGCAAAATATCTGAACCAACTGAAGGCCAGCTCAGGTGTACTCTTAGGAAATTTTACACTTTAAAGTCTTAAGACTAGAAACAAATGGGGTCACTGATCCAGAAAATCCACTGAAGAGGGAGGGCTCTTTGATTCTACGTCATCCAAATGCCTTACTATACAGTAACCATCACCTGAAACAGGAATGCTTATAAATAAAGATCGATACACCAGTGCAAAGTTTATTTTTACAGGTCCTTTTTCAAAGCACAGCATAAGGTGTCACTTGCTAGGTCACAATGACGGAGGTATTCATCTTCATTCTTCCTAAGGTGACAAGACGCTGGTGCTGTTGACAGTGGCAAGGACTTACTAGCTTTATTTCCCATTTACATGAGGGTTTCCTCAGGTTTTGGTGAAAGTCATACAACAACCCATCATTTAAAATGCTATGGCAAACAGGATGGATTTCTGTTTCGGATCAGGACTTAAATAACAGAAAGGCATCATCTCTCTCTTTCTTTGCAAGCATCAACATCACAAGGCACATACTATGGCCAACAGGAGTTACTGTAACATTGGGGATGTTCTATATGTTGTCAGAATATATACTGTTGACCCCTTTGTGCAAGTTATGGGTTATGACTAGACCAGCAATGGTAGAGAAATGCCTGGGTGACACGGATTAAAAAAACAAAAACAAAAACAAAAAAACCCCCCAAGAGCAAACCCAATACTTTTAAGTATTTTTCTTTCCCTCTCCCCCAACATCAGGTTATTTTCTGGTTTCAACTTGAACCACTTCCTCTCATGTGCTTCAGCAAACATTTAACAAGTCCTGCTGGCTCCTAAATTTTTTGTACAGGCAATACTAAACATAAACAAGAATTTCTACTTCAGTATGTGCTCCTCACATGTTGTTTGATACTACTGTCAGATTTGACTAAACAGAGTGTACCTGAAAAATATATGTAAACCAGTTTATAACTTTTAACCTGAAGACTTACCAGCTTTGGTATTTACTTACAATACCTTCTTTCAAATGCTTAAAAAGTATGTTTGGTGAAATCTAATCTCACTTAGGAATGACTTTGGACATGTGCCTCAGAAATGAGAGAGTGAGCTCAGAGCCTTCTCCATAGTTAAAATGCTGAAATTATCACATCTATTTTCATGGGTGATAAATATCCTAACATTAAATATCTGACTTCACAAAAATAGATGCATTTTTTTTCATTGCTGATTCAGATCATACTAAAACCTCTTGTGATCCCCCAATACCCACCAGAATTTAAAGTCCAGCACTTTGGTAGCTGGGAAAATGTGAACACAATGAGCTTCCACATGTCAGGTGTAAAGGTAAAAATACGCTAAATATAAATACCACAGTAAAGTTACAGCAGAAATTACGAAGTAGACGATTGAGGCAAAGACCTTGTCTCTTCACATACTCTTCAGACTCCTTGAAAATCCCAATGAACATATACAGAACCGCCACATATCCGTATTTCAGATCAAAATGAATTCATGATGGCAAACATTATTTCTATCCCTTAGTAAACACTGAGTGTATACCATACAGCAGGGTAACAAAAGCACCTAAGATATGTCCTTTCACTTTTTAAAGAAATGTCCCAATATCTGTAGACTCTAACTCAAATATAAAATGTATTGTATCTAGTACTTTCCTTTTAATAGAGACACCACACATAGACACACTTAAACTGAGCTTTACTTTCCCCACCAACCTTTAAAACATGACCAGTTTACTCTCTTACAGAAATTACTATGGCACATTTGAGTTACTTATCTATAGGTTCAAGAGGCCAATGCCAAATTTTTAATTAACACTAGAAAAATGGGTAAGAGGTTCAAAGCATATTATAACAAAAGAATTAGGTTCAAATGAATCTTTAAAAGAAAACAGTGACTCTTGCTGGACAATAGAAAAGTCCTATTTCCTGATTTACCCATGAAGACTGGCTTCCCTTAACCACCAATCTTGACAGTGGCCAAAGGATGTAAGGCCACCTTACCATTATACACAACAGATGGCAATGTTTCTCTTTAAAATATAAACCTGTCTCTAGGAACACATCTCTTAAATCCTTTGTAACATGCATTTGAGTACAGAGATTGACTCAATGGGATTAACATTTATGGTAATCATGTAAACTACCTACAAAGCACACTTTTTTATAAAGCAAAAATACTGCCTAGTTCATTGATTATGTGTGGATATTTTTATTTGCCTAAAACACTACACACTCAAATCCCTTCTCTCATTTGTAAGTAAGTAGATTTCCATTTAATCCTTCCTGGATTGGCATTTACAGCTTCTCCTGACAAGAGTATTCCCATAGTCCTAAATGCGGGCCTTTAGGCCACAGAAGTGATAAAATTGTGAATTATTATTATTATTTGCAGTGAACATGTGTTGCTTTTATAATAGAAGTTGTATTTAACTAAAAGCATACCAGATGGCATAAGCCCTTGATGGGTATGCTAGCTGAATTTCATTTTTTTAGGATAGCAGACATGATATATACATCAATGGGCTATATAGTTATGAGTTACTGAGGTCTAAAGGGCATTCAAAACAATTATTCATTTGCTCTGGAAGTAGGACGTGCAATGCCACTGACAACTTTTCTTGAGTTACAAATTAAAAAAAAAATTCACACACGTTGAACACCTGAGCTTTACATTAAGAGATTTCATGTGCTGGAGATATAAATAAGACATAGTCCATTCCTTCAAACAGGATATATAGCCTAACCAGAAACAAAGACATCTGACACGTGATGGAAGAGATGGCACGAGCTACTATGGTGGCAAAGGTGGAACTGCTTGCTGGCCTGCATGAACCCGAATGTGTGCATGACCCTGAGTGCGAAGCCTAGGGTGTATGAACGGGGTCTCAAAACAAAGGACATAACTAGTCAAGAGAACTGCAACAGTGCCTTTGGGCTAGAGAGAGAAAACAAAACAGAAGATGAGGTTTACTACTGAAGCAGCAAGAAAAGAATTTGTGTGAATACAAATTACTACCAGTTAAGGAAAGAGGTTCATGAGGCTGAGCGAGCGGGCTAGCACAATTCAGAGCTGATAAGCCACAAGAAGAAAGCTTGGACTTTGACTTAAGGGATGGGGCGACGACCAAGCCATTTTTGGCAGGGATCATCCCGTGTTCATATTTGAAAGACCTTTCCTGCAAGCAGTGTACAGGAGAGCCAGGTGAGGAAAGACACTGGGAAGCAGGAAGACTCTTACCCCCAGAATCCAGGAGACGGAAATGAGACTGAACTGGAGGGGACAGAGATGAGGAAGAGACATAAAACATGTAATGGGCAGGCCTGAAATTTGAGGTGCAGGAAACATAGCTCTCTGTTCTGAATGAGCAGATGGAAGTATCAATGCAGTGCAGGAATTTAGAAGTTACTTTGGGGGAGACATATGACAAATTTCTACTGATAGCTGGAAGAGACTGGGTCAGATCTGGTGGAAATGTGTGGAAGAACCTGGTACGTGTATCTATAGTTCACAAGAGAAGTCACAGTGATACCCACGGTACGGTGAGAAAAGGGAAGAAAGAGTTCAGGGCAAACACCACCTCAAAAGTGTCTGAAATTTTAATACAGCAAGATGTTAAGGCAGGAAAAAAGGGCAGCCCCAAATGTCTGCCTTCAAATTTGAGAATACAAGAAACATGTTGGAATTTAACTCGAAATAACCAAAACTGAACTGTGAATATTCCTAAAACGAGCCAAAACCCAGTCATTTCACAATTAAAAACTAAAAGTCAAGATTAAAGGGGAGGTGCCAGTGCTGTCTAGAGCAAAGCTGTCCAGCTGGAATTATGTGACACTAAGAACAGGTATGTTGGGATCCCTGGGTGGCGCCACAGTTTGGCGCCTGCCTTTGGCCCAGGGCGCGATCCGGGAGACCCTGGATCGAATCCCACGTCGGGCTCCCAGTGCATGGAGCCTGCTTCTCCCTCTGCCTGTGTCTCTGCCTCTCTCTCTCTCTGTGACTATCATAAATAAATAAAAAAAAAAAAAAAATTAAGAACAGGTATGTTAAAAGGCTACAGGGGCAGTGAGAGAGGGGAAGGTGGTATCATGGCTGGAGTCCAATGTGCACCTGGAAATCCCAGGACATAAATAAAGGGACACAACGTCTGCCCAAAAGGTAGCTTTCTGCGAAGGACCATAGCGGTGGGCAGGGAGGACAGGGAGACACCGAGAAAGTTACTCAAGGTTTGAATTCATAATACTTCCTTCGGCAGTGACCCAACTGCTGCAGGTTAGTTGGATGCTTCTTAAAGAGGATATAAATTTAAGTGGGATCCTTCAAGGAAAGCAAGGACTAACTAGGTGAAAGGGGAGGACGGGTGGAGGGAACATCTAAGGCAGCAAGGCAGTTCTACTCTCTTCGCCAAGATCCTACCAAAGCCATTGCCTCTTGGAAGTCCTGAACTTTCGTTACAAACACCTGTATCACTGCCGAATTCTCACCTGCGCACCCCACTCTCTGACGCCCTTCTCGGAAGGTTTTATCCATCCCATGAGGCTCAGCAATGCCCTTCATTGTCTTTACTTTCCCCTCCTTACCTGTCTCAAGAGTTCATGATTCCCCCTCACCACAGCTGCCTGGAAAACCTTCAATGGTTACTGGATGCAACTCTTCTACTCATCTGGACACCAACAGAGCTGAGGGTCACCCCACCCGCAACATGTGAACTGGTCTCTTTTAAAGTTTACAACTACAACCACAAGTGCTTCCTTAATTCTGGTTAGTAGCCCTAAATTTTCCTAGTCAGTTCACATTCTCATTTCTCTAGATATCTAATCCACATGTTCTGGTTTCTTCTTAATCCTGTCAAGTCTTAAAGGGTTTTATAACAAATTCAGTGAGATAAACTCAAGTTTATAATTCACCCACATAAAAGTATGTAATTCAGTGGTTTTTAGTATATTCAGAGCTGGGCAACCGTCACAATCAACTTTAGTATATTTTCATCACCTCAAAAAGAAACCCAAATGCCATCACCCACCATTTTCAGGCAATTGCCTCCTCCTGCCCCTTCCAGGCAACCATATATTCCATCTATAGATTTGCCTATTCTTAACATTTTATATAAATGGAATCATACAATATGTGATCCTCTGATGACTAGACCTTCTTTCACTTATTAGTCTATCTTTTCAAGGTTCACTCATCTTGTAGCATGTAAAAGTGCTTCTAAATTACCAAGTACTATTCCATTATATGGTTTATAATGGAAACCATTACATTGGTTTACCATGGAAAAAAAATAAAAGTTGTTCGAAGAATTTTTCATTCACTTACCTACCACCACATCTATCAATTTACCCGTATCCACATCACTCCTACTGAGAACATTATGTTCCTAGGGCTAAGCCCTTTAATCAAAACCTGAACCCATGCCCTCTTACCTACGTAAGGATATCAACTTAGCAAACACCTCCTTTCTTGCGCCAAAACCTTCCCCTCTACTGATTTGCCAATAAAGATGCTTTAGTTTCATCCATTTTTTAGAAATAAACTCTCCGTTACCTTGCATCTCTTTCAACTACCACCCCATTTTACTATTCCTCTATGTAACAAATCTCAGAGATGTGAAAAAATCACTGTATCCACTTCTTCAGCTCTCATTCTCTCCTGACCCCATATAATTGGGCTTTTGGATCCATCATTCCGAGGAAATATTTCTAAGGTTACCCGGGAGCCTTCATTTTACTAAATCCAGGCAGCAAGCTTCAGTGTCCTTCCTTGACTCATCAATATAACTGAAGGTTGCTCCCTAACTCTACTTGGCATCCAGAATACCCTCTACTTTACCTCCTTAGCCCACTGGCTGCAACTTCCAGTATCCTCTACTGAATATAACAGTATAGAACAGTGGTTAAAACCACAGGTGTGTTGGAGCAATGCTAGCTTAAATTATGGATTCCCCACTTCTAGCTGTTGATTGGGCCAGGCTACTTCCTCTGCTTCAGCATCCCTATCCATAAAATGGGGTAATTGTACCTACCTCTTAGAGATGTAAGGCTCAAATGACAGACACAAACTCTTCAGAAGAGTTCCTGGCATATGGAAGGAACCATGTCTATCTTAGTTCTCAGTAATGTATTCTCAATTATTAAGTGTTGAAGGCTTCCTGGGCTTGTCCCTCTTACCATGTCTCTACATTCCCTCCTTAGGTACTCTCACAGGTTCCTGTGGCTTTGCTGATGTGTTTGTGGATGACACCCGAAATTACATCTCTAGACTTTATTCATCAAGTTGTTTACTTACCATCTGCACCTAAATTTCAAAGTTAAAATACCTAACATCCTAACCTGATATCCTCTTTGCAAAGCCACTCCTCCTTGACATTTGCCCACTTCAGGGATGGAAAATTACATCCTATCAACTGCTCATGTCAAAAACTCATTCTTGACTCCCTTCTCTCATCCCGTATTTAAATAATAACTTAGTAAGGAGGCCCAATCTGCAAAATAATTCAGTGCCCAATTACATCATTTCCTCACTTTATCACCCCCAATGCAAGTGGCTAGCCTGCATCTCATGGACTGCAACAGCATCTAGAGTCTCCTTTCCACTCTTACCAACTCCTATAGTCTGTTTTCTATATAGAACTGTCATCCTTTAAAAAATATACATCAGTTATAACTACAATATTCCCCATTGCTCTCATAACCAGGCCCTTGACATTCTCTGAACTGATTGCCTGACACTCTTTTTTCACCCTGCTTCAGCCACACTAGGTCACTGGGTCCCCCCTCAAACAAGCCAAGTTCATTCTCAATCCTGGCCTCCTTTTGGTCTTTTACCTGAAATGTCTTTCCTCTACTTCAATGGCTTTTCCCCATCATTTCTCTCCATATTACCTTCTTAGATGTCCTCCTGAGCCATCCTTGTTAAAACAGCACATCCCTTGTGACATTCTTCCAATCCCTAAGTGTTTCCTGCTTCATTCTTTATAGGATTAATCTCCATGTGAAAACACTAGTTTATTATCTAAGTCCCTCCTAGAATATAAGCTCTAAAAAGACAGGCTTTTTTTCGTTCATTCGGGTTATCTCTAGCACCCTGAAGGGTGCCTGGGACACAATAAGGTACTGAATAGACAAATGTTGAAACGCTCAAATGAATGGTGGTGGCAGAGATGACGACCAAACTCATCAAGGAGAAAATCTCTCTCAGGAGGCCAAGAGCAGAGGCTATAAGGTCCAGGTCTCTCCCCCAGGATGCGGAGTGTCTTTCTGCTGTTAACTTACAAAGATCTGAAATTTATTTTGAGAAAGGCTGGAATTTTCTTTCACAACCTCCTTTTCTGTTCTTAGTTGCAGTTCCACCTTTTTTGATCTGATCCCAATAAAATGAATGTGACTGTGGTATTTGCATGAACCTAAAATAAAATTTTCCCACACAAGGAAAAAAAATTATCACTCTTCTCTCTCCTACTGATATCCTGAAATCCCTTGGTATGCATACACGTAATTTTTAAAAATCACTGTCTTTTCATCCCAGACCTTCAGAAAATGGAAATAATAGTACAACCCATACATGTCTTTCCTTTGCCTAGATTTACTATTTAGTAACATTTAGAGTATAACTATTTTGAAAAGACTCCCAGGCAATTCTTTTAACAGGTAGTATGTTGGGAGCTGGGGAGAACAAAAGAGTAAGGAGCTAGTTTTCAAAGAATGAGAAAGCACATTTTAGTATTATACATTAAGATTACACCAAAAACAAAAACAAAAAACCGTGACTAGAATGTTAACGAGAGATTTTAAGAGAAATTTGAATTTTTAATAGTGCAGGTATACCGAGAGTTGGATCTGTTTTTAGCACAGGAGTACATCAGGTTTTCATAAAATCCAATATGTGAAAACCAGAATTTTAAATAGAGAGAAATCAGACACAGATTATTTTAAAATGACTCCTTGGCTTTTTGCAAAGTAATGTACAATAGGCTGTCTGGTCTATTTCCTATAGTTCATGTATAGTTGCTTTTTTAGAATTTGTATACAAATTGCTATTTTACTTTAACTGGCAAAGCGTAACAGCTCTGACTTAATTAAAAGTAGCACTATTAGAGTGAAGAAGTCTGAAATAAATGGCTAACCTATCACTGAATGAGATTTTTCCCTAGGAAATTCTACTTTCAATGTTAGCTGGAAAAAAAAAAATCTTACCTGAAATTCTTCACAGCAACATCTTTGTCTACCAAAATTGATCTACAGCCTGGAGTGTCTGCCCCTCCCACCTTCCTCAAGCCCAGAGTGATGTATGTCACAGATTTAAATTTAAGAGACTCTTTAGGCTGGAATTCTATAGCCTAGGAAGCGCAGAGGGACATGGAGACAATGTGATAAGCAGCTTTCAAGTTTCTGTACAAGATCTTCCCTATGTGTTTCATTTGAAGTACTTCACCTTCTGAGAAAATACAGTGTATTCATCCATCAATTCATATCCAAGGCAAGTATTTGTTGTGGATTAATAGCTGTTAATTATCTACTGAACAATGTTCTATACTAAATTGAAGGTACTGTGGTGAGTATGTGGGAAACATTCCACTATGTAACATTAGTGGAATAATTACCAATTTAATACTTAAGAGTACCAACTCAAATATTTTAAAGCCTACAAAGAACACTTTATAGGATAAAGACAACAGGATTTTTGGGGTACCAAATAAATCAAATACCTACTAGCTCCCTCCAGCTTATAACTTAAAACCAAACATTACAGCAAAATTCACAAGAAAAAATATTAAAATGTAAAAAGTTCTATTAAAAATTAGGTATTATCATTAAAAAAACTACTTTCTAGAATTTTCTTCCAGTTTTCTTTGAATGTTATTCATACTAGATTGGTGCTCTAATGTTCTAATTTAAATGTTAAAAAACACTAACTATAAAAAAATAAAAACTCTGGGCAGAGAAATCCAAGCTAAGTGAAATCACCACAAATCAAATACCAATTTTAAACTAATTACTGAATGTGATGGTAAAACTATTTATCCTGTAAGAAGTTTTAAGGATAACTATTGCATGAAAGCAAACACACCCATTTAAGTATACAATAACTCACAAACCAATTCTGTACACATAATTTCTTGAAGTGTCCAAATTTGGGAACATCAACTCAAATGCTTATTGAGTTCATGCAGGGATGTGTCGAAACCAAGTCTGAAGGGCATCATACCACTGTCTAGCAATTCACTCTGGAGGCCACCAATCTGTGACTTCTGCATTTGATCTTTGGTAACCAAAATTATCAGTAAGTAGGAAGCAATCTTAAAAATACCCAATTCTTATTTATAAATTTCACCATCATCTATAGCAATGTGACAAAACTAGGGAGACTCTGCATGTTAACAATTAATGAATAGATGTATCTGACAAGAGAAAAGGCTTTAATTTTCCACAAAAGGAAGGAGTCCAAGTTAGCAAATTTTTCCTTGAAATGATTATTTTGGATATACTGGTAACACAGAGATATGTAACACAAACAAACATTTTTTTGTGTATTTTTTTTATTGTCTGCAACACCAAAGTAACCCAAATTTCACATTTACAATGAGCTTTTTAATAAAAATAAACTATACATATTAGAGATACATGTTATACAAGTTTTTGAAAAGTAAACACATACACTTATACAGTAAAGAGAATAAACTGAATTGCTATTATCATTAATATTCCTTCTCTCCTAAATGATCAACAACTGTTACCAATAGCTTTTATGAAACCACCACTGTCCTGTTTTGGAGTGTGTGGCACTAAGAATGGATTTAAGAATGGATTTCTTCAAAATTAAGTGATAATGAAGTATTACTGTGCATCATATAACTTCATATTTTCAGACTACCAGTTACTAAAATAATCAGGATCTCTATAAGACGGAGGTTTAGTTCTCTACAAATTTGGTAGTGTGGTGGTAGCTCAGCCCAATTCCATAAACAGGTAATCATCTATTCCAAACTAACCACACTTAACATCTGATCATTCAGAAAATTCTTTAAGCCAATCCTTGCAGAACTGCATTGCCTTTTCTCCATATCATCAGGCCTTACTACTGAATTAAAAAAAAAAAATTTATTGGGAGTTCCATTTGCCAACATATAGCATAACACCCAGTGCTTATCTCTTACTACTGAATTTTGGGAGATCTGATGAACAGTTGTTTGGCCCCTGCTACTTTAAAAACATTTTTGCCATGTTTCAGAAATTAAGATCCAAGAACTCAGTTAAGTCCCAAGGATAGGTTCATCTTCCCTTGAAAGAAAACTATCTGAGTATCATGAGTGAGAATACAGATATTATGCTATTTCAAAGAAATACCATTATGACTAACATGTACTTCCCTCAGTAAGCCAAGTGATAGTACTTGAATATGTGTGAATTTCTGACTTGGTCTAATCTACCATGAAAATATAGGAGTCAACTATGTCAAGATACATTTTTTCCCCTAAAAAGTTTGCTTCCTTTGCTAACAAATAAGAACAGTTTAAAATGAATCATAGCTAAAGTACTATAATGAGAATTACAAAGTATAGATCTTCTTGTTTAGATATTTCAAATATGACCCAAGACACTCCTTACCTGTAATAAGCACCTACCATCACCAATGGCCTACCCTGTGGCAGGTCCCACATCAGTCGTTTTATATACATAAGCCCACAGAATCACAACACCCTGGTGTGTCATTTTTATTCTTTTTTTTTTTTTAAACAGATGAAGAAACTGGAGTTTCATATCATCTTCTAGGCTTAAAGTTTTCTGGTACAGCATAGCATTTCTTTTTATTATCATAAGAGAAAACATTAGAGCACCAAGAAGAAAAGTTGAAAGCATCTTAGAATTCTAATATTCTATTACTTGGTTAACATATCAACAATATCCCAACCTAATTAGTAATCCTCAGTGCCGCAGTATTACATGTGATTACTGCATTTTTTAATCAAAATGCTGGAACTGTGATTCCTCTTTTGGATAAATCTTCCTTTATTTGCACACACATTAAAAAGTCTCCTTTCTCTAAAGCTAAAAATTTATGGGATATTCAAGATTTCTAATTGAAGGAAAATGAAAGGTTTTCTTTCTCATGACGGAAACTCAACTGTTATTTTAGTTAAAAGTACTTATTTTAACAAAACAGTTTTCATTTTTATGTCATATTTTGATCTTTCCAGACTTAGGAAAGCCTTTAATTTCTAAATTTTATTTTGAAAGTTATAGACAAAGATCATCATCAGAAGTATAACAGCCCTGCACTGAAAACCATCCATCTATCTGTTTACTTAAGTAAGAAATGTCCCTCTCTCATGAAGATTCTATTCTAGTACGTATTTGGGAGAGAGAAGGCAGTAAAGACATACAAAGAGGGATGTCAGGTAATGACAGATGCTAAGAAATATAATTATTTTTCTAGCAATGCTTAACTTCCTAAGTTTGTTTTTCGAGGTCACCAACTTTTGATCTGTGCTTTATCTTGTTTCACATGTTAGATGCAGAGTTTAAATTATGCATCTCAGTAGTGATAAGAAGTAAAGGGCAGAGTCTTCAAGACCTAAATGTTAAAAATTAGAGGCAGGCTACTTATTCTTCAAGGTTATTTGAAAGTAGTGGTTATTAAACTCTTGAGGATGAAGAAAGCTTTCATTCAGTAAATTTACTAACACCAGAAAAAAACCACAAATGCATGCCATTTTGTAAGGAGTTTCAGGTGACCTAATATCCATGGATGCTAGACTAGGAAATTTCATTACAAAGAGAATTCACAATCAGAGTGTCAGTGTGAGGTGGAGGAAAGGGGCTATCAGAAAATACTATCCAACTCAGATTCTGTGATTCCTATGCAATCATCTTATTACAAATATGAAAAACAAAATGCTAACAAAACAGATCCAAAGACTTTAAGGTTTCCTGGCTCCTAGAACAATGTTCCTTCTACTACATGATTTTTCATTATGGTGTAGACCTCTTAAGCAACTTCCTCATTAAACAAACTACTTCTTATCATTATGAGGACTACTGCCACATTACTGGTGACAAATTTTAATCCCAAATCCTCTTTTACCATTACCAGGTCTGTGTACTAAGGGAAATAAAAAGCAAGTTTATTATCAGACTAAGCTCAGTCTTAGAGAGGTCAGAAGACAGCATGCTATTTGAAAACAAATTGATTTTTATTATAAACGTAGTATATGCACAAAGTAAAAATTTCCAACAGCACTGAAAGGTGTAGGCGAAAGTGAAAGTCCTGCATCACAAACTAATGTTCAATAGTTCTACATCTCAGAGGCAACTAATGTGCTCTTTCTCACCTTAAAAAAAATCTAAGATTATGAAAGCACACATGTGCACATACATATACCTCTGAAAGAAAAAATGGGCTCACAGGACTAGAATGTTATAATACGGAGGATGAATTAACTATCCATTAGGGGAATCAGGTGTTAATGATACTTGGCAAAACCACTTCAAAATACAGTAATTTATTTAAAAGATGGTCACCGTAACAAGTATATGAAATAAGCATTTATAATTCAAGCAAGCAAGGGTAAAGCCTCTTAAAAGATGTAAACAATCTAAATCATACTTCCCTTGATTATAGTAAAATTGTGGGTAAAGAGTACAACAGATAAGCTAGCAAGAGAAAATTGAGGGGTGAGAAAGCATTGCCTCAGACTGTACAACTGTCACTCAGACAATAAAGCCATTTTATTACAATGTATCAGAGAATTTCTTTGCTAGCCAACAGAGAATGCTGCCACAGCCCAGGGTTTTATAAAAATTGGTCCAGACAGGAAAAAATTCTAAGTTGTCAAATAAGTGCTATCTCTTAAAAAGCTGGATGTCTGGGGTTATATCAATCACAGACTTCGTAACCAATTCCTTCTCAGAGATTTATCACTTTCCTATACCAAATTAAGATGTACAAATCCACACTTTTCTTCAGGACAAACAAACATGATTTCATCTTTGAGGTTGTCTCTTGGGCTACTCTTGGTAAAGACCAAGTGCACATATTTAAGAGGAAGATCTTCCTCAAAGAAAAATATCAGTCTCACAGAACATTTTATCAATGTTAGTTAGCATTATTTAAAAAAAAAAAAAAAAAAACCTAACTTGGGTGGGGGAAAAAAAACTGATAAAAAAATTAACTTACCAAGAAGTGAAACAGGCTGGGTTACAGGAGGGGTGGGCAGATTCGTGGGTGCAGCAGGTGGCACAGCAGAGCCATACATTTTCACACTGTCACCAGACTCGGCGTTTCCTCTAGCCCCAGACACCACTGTTGGAATGGGATTTCCAATAGATAAGTCTTTTGTAGTGTCTTCATTTATACCAGCGATAGTAGCTAAGGAATATAATTACATCAACATGTGAAGCTGAATAATTATCTCCCCAGTCAACATTCTTTTGCCATACTATACACCCTATATTGGTCCATTCTCCCTCCTACTCCCAACTCCAAGAGGACGAGTGAACACAAAGGAAAAACATGCTTACAGTTTGGGATGCTTATTGGTGGAGTGTGAGGAGGAGGAATGGATACTGGTGGAGTTATAGGAGGTGGGGGTCCAGGAGGAAGGAAACCTAGAACGAGAAAAAAGTCAATTTATGATGTGTACCTTATTTTGGGCCCTAAAAAAATGTCGTCTTAAACAACTCAGTGTACCTGGTGGCAAATGCATCGGATTAAATCCTGGGCGCAAAAATGGTGGAGGAGGTGGTGGAGGAGGAACACCAGGGCCAAAACCAGGAGGGGGAATGCCCAAAGGAGGTGTGAAAGTGGGCGGCTGAAGAGCACCAACTACAGGAGGACCAGGCTGATGTGGTGGGACCTGAAGACAAAGAAAAAATAATGAAGACATGTTCCCATCCATATGGTAAATGGAGATGAAGAAAAGATCTTGTTAAAAAAGTTATTTCTAAAATTGTGCTTATTGTGTGAATACATTTATATAATAACAGATGGTAATTAGTGCCCACTATAAATAACAGAATTCAAATTTTTGTTCACTACTCTATGACAGCAAATTCACGTTTTATCTCATGAGCATCGACTGGTGTTCTGAGAATATGGTATGTTAAAAAATCCACGAAAAAAAAAAAAGTTCCATGGTAAAGGTAAGTGTGAGAAATGCAACTCTAAAAGCTACCTGGCAATTTACAGTGCTTAAGATCACAGATTCTCTACCTCCTCCCCTTTTTATTTTTATTTTTTAATTTTTATTTATTCATGATAGTCACAGAGAGACAGAGAGAGGCAGAGACACAGGCAGAGGGACAAGCAGGCCCCATGCACCGGGAGCCCGACGTGGGATTTGATCCCGGGTCTCCAGGATCGCGCCCTGAGCCAAAGGCAGGCGCCAAACTGCTGCGCCACCCAGGGATCCCACCTTCTCCCCTTTTAACTAGCTTTGTGACCCTGAGGTATGTTATTTGGATTAAAGAGATAATACATGTTAAGTGCTAGTGCCTGTCACTTAAACACCCCAAAAATGTTGCTATTAAAAAAAAAAAAAAAAAAAAAGAGAGAGGATCAAATTTAATGCATTAGTCAGATTTCTTTAAATGAGTGATGCTATACATTGAATCTTATTTAGAGCCTGTGCTGGATGGGCATGTCCAAAAGATCAATTAAAGAATTTGCCAAAAAAAAAAAAAAAAAAAAAAAAAAATGCCAATGTAGGAAATCAAGTTTATAAAATATGACAACTAATGTATCAAAGCATAGAATTTCTCCTTACACAGGGAAAATCAAGGGGCGAGGCAACCCACTTTTGTGATAGCTCAGATTTATCTGATTCAGATTTAATCTGAAAAAAGTGAAAAAAGGTACAGGAAACATGCTGAGTATTTAACATACGTTATCTCATTTAATCCCCACAACAGCTCTGACCTAGGAACACCAGAGCCAAAGCCAAGAAAGAAAAGGGATTCTGTGCATTTATAGATAGGAAATTAAAACTTAGATTAGGTGACTTGCCCAAAGTCACCTTTGGAGCAAATGTAGAAAATGAACAGTGGAGCTGGGATTCAAACTATGTTCTGTCAGAATCCAGATTCTCTCCTCTGAAGTAACACACTGACCAGATAGCAGAGGTTTAAAAATATACCTTCATGTTAAATGGCCATTTATTTAAAAATTTCATGATAGCACCACAAATTGAAAATTAAGAAATTCTCAAAAAACACCTCTTTTCCCCTCAAAACGGGCTTACTGGGATAAATACTTTTCAAGTCTCCTCAGAACATAAAAGTCCCCGAAGAATATAGAGATCCAATAAAAGAAAACAAGAGGAAGACAAATATAAAAAATGCTATTAGGTTTGCACCTCAAGTCTGAAACACAATTAATAATCTAGATAGATGTAAGGCAATATGAATTTATTTTGATTTTATTGTTTATGAAAAAATATGTTGAGTTTATAAACAGTTAAGTTCAACACACTAAAATATGAACTAATATGCACATTTATGTACTCATGTCTTTGAACATTAATCTAGACATACATCTAAGTTTCAGAAAGGTTTATCTTTCAGACACAAGTTTAAATAGTGCTCCAAATATTCTTACCTGTGGAGGTGGCACTGTTATAGGTGCAGGAACAGGAATAGGAGGGACAGGCACTGGTAAAGGTTTAGGTATGGGTGATACTGGTTCTGTATGTGAGGTTTCTGCCCCTCCATTTTGAGCAACTTCATTTTCATGCTTCTTGGGAATTCCTTTCCAATCTATGAGAGTTAAAGAAATTTAACAATACAAATTTAGCATTTTCAGTTTATATTTTAAATCTAGAAATTATTTTTTAAATGCTGATTATATAAAAACCAGCAGCATGATTATTATTAAAGAAATACCTATGGGGCAGCCCAGGTGGCTTAGCGGTTTAGCACCGCCTCCAGCCCAGGGCGTGATCCTAGAGACCCGGGATCGACTCCTACATCAGGCTTCCTGCATGAAGCCTGCTTCTCCCTCTGCCTGCCTCTCTCTGTCTCTCATGAATAAATAAATAAAATTTTTTAAAAAAAGAAATTCCTATGCTTACAAATATTAATTATTTAAACGAATGAACAATAACAAGCAAAAGAATGCCAATTTTGCCTGTCACACAATTGGTAGGTATTCTTTTACCTAAGTATTATATATATATGTATTAATTCAGTGAATTCTCCTAACCATCTATAAGTAGGTTCCATTATTACTCCCATTTTATATATGAGGAAAACAATTTGGAAATCAAGGAAAACAAGGTCACATACCAATAAGTGGCAGAAACGGGACTCAATATATACTTATCTGGCTTGAATCTATGGTCTTAACCACAATAGTGTACTGTCTGGATTAAAAATTCCGGGAGGGAGGAGTAAGGTTCTTTTTACTCTCATAGAAAGCTTGACACACAGGAGAGTCTTGATATCTATGCCTGAACAGAAACCTTACCCTACCCTTAAGTGAAAGCATCACGCACTATGCGGAAAGAGATCAAGGTATGGGAATGGCCCAGCATTGTTCCACTACTTTCTGGCTCTCGAACCAACTCCGTTTGCTTGAAACTCCTTTAATCACTTACTCTCTTTTGCCATATCACCCTGCACTCCTCCTTGTCCACCTCTCTATCGATCTCCAGGTCATGCCCACACCTGCTGTTTTCCCCACTATAATCCTACTGTCTGTCAATTTGGCATTTTTAATATTCAGGCCACAAGTAACTATACATATTTACTCTCAACTGCTTCTCTGAACATTTAAAGGCTTTCAAAGAAATTACTATGAAGCACTGAATTAAAACACAGTACCAGTAATGTTCACTTTGACTCATTTGATACATTAGAGATTTTCACAGTGAAAAATCCTACTTAAGATCTATTTACACTATAATGATTAACACAATTAGTATTATTTATGTCTGAATTTATCATACTAAATAGAAGTTGTATTAAGGGCAAAGACTGTATCTGTCTTATTTACCATTGTTTCCTCAGTTTTTAATGGAGAGACTGGCACATAGTGGTTACTTGAGAAATCTCAAAAATCACTTCCTATTGTGAAGTACATTTTTCATATGTACAATCAAGAAAATAGATGAATCTTAAGAGAAATTAAATACTGCTTTACCTGGATTAAGTGTATCACTGTCCAACATCCCTCCTTCACAAAAACTCTCCAGTTCTTCAGGCTTGACTTTGTCCCATGGAATATAAGTAACACCCAGTTCTACATCCCAATACTGCTTATAATCTGCCTTTATTCCTTTGTTCAAAGCCCAGGCAATCTACAGCACCAATAGTTAAATATAAAAAGAAAGGAAAGGAGAACATCAGTTTTGAGAGTTAACTGTTCCTCACATTTCTAATCACTCAGACCTGACCAAAAGAGCAAAGCAATCTGGCCTCACTATCCCCAGATTTCACTTTGACGTGAGGAAACTGGTTGACCTTTTCTCCTACTTTGTGCGAATTTAACCAGCATTACCCCCCTTATCCACTCCTCCAATCACTCACTTCTCAATTAGCCAAAATAAAACTTAGAGAAAAGGAAAATAATGTTATCAGGAAGAGGCCAAATGAAGTTCCCTGCACAGCCCAGCATACTGGGGACCACGTCCCAAAGTCTTGGGTAGCTTAGAATTTATATAAGATCAGACAAAAATCCTTTTGCAGTGCAATCAAAGGGTAGAGCAGAGTGTTATGACACTGAGGAAATGTAGACTCTGGCCCCTAATGGAAGAATATCCATGTACCTATATCTTTTTCTCTATCCCAGTGAGTATTTTAAATAGCTTATTCTAAGAATGAGATAGCAAACTTTAAAAATGTATAAAATCCAGAAGCACCTGGCTGGCTCAACTGGAAGAGCATGTGACTCTCAATCTCAGGGTCGTGACTTAAAAGCCCCACATTAGGCATAGAGATTACTTAAATAAAACTTTAAAAAATGTTCAAGACGTATAAAATCCAAGAAATCTTGAATGACAAAATACTTTACTAAAAGACATTATATTGGGCAGCCCCAGTGGTGCAGCGGTTTAATGCCGCCTGCAGCCCAGGGTGTGATTCTGGAGACCCGGGATCAAGTCCCACATCAGGCTCCCTGCATGGAGCCTGCTTCTCCCTCTGCCTGTGTCTCTGCCTCTCTCTCTGTGTCACTCATGAATAAATAAATAAAATCTTAAAAAAAAATACATTATATTAAAGCACAAATAAAAATACCTTGATGAACCTATCTCCATTTTTTGTTAAAAAATGAAATTCCACAAGAACCTAACATTTAAAATGTTAACATTTAGGAGATAACCTCTTTAAAAAAGATACATAGGAAATACCTCAGTGTCCAAAATTAGTTTTTAGAAAGCCAAGCAATATTATGTGTTAAAATTTTTAAAAAATGAATTATAAGGTATAAAACTGTACCTTTATGGATTTCTGGTTCACTTTATAGTTTCCTCGGCTCAGTTTCTGCAGGGCACGATAAGCATCTTGCCTATGAACCATAACAATATAGGCACAACCTCTGGGAGGAATCATCTGCTCCAAAACATTTTAATATTATAAAATATAACAAAACCAAAGAGCAATAGAATAAATAATAACCAGTTCCAACAACCCCCACTCTCCTGCCCCCCTCTCCCCACCCCACACCAAGACAGGTTCTATAATCCGAAGTTAACTTATCCTAAACTGGCAATTCAAGTTTGGTCTCAACTGCCAATTTTTAATAAACTTACAGTTCTCCAAGCTTTGTTAATATAGTTTTCTAGAAAAGGGTTTCAAATTAAACTTGGTTACCTAAGAAATGTGGTTAAATAGAGAATTCTAAATATGGACTCAACACCTACACTAGCCACATCTTCTACAAAGCTGGGCAAATGTAGCTTGGGTCTCAACTTCTTAATTTCATAAAATGACATTAATCACACCTGTCCACTGTCATTACATAATTTAATAAACACTCACATTAATTGATTCAATTGGACCAAACTCTTCTAGGAGACTGGCAACATCCTGTTGAGTAGTCCTTTTGTCCAGCTGTCCCACCCAGAGTGTAGTGCTACAAACTTAAAATAAAATTATAATCATAAATATATACATATGTGGTAATAAGCACTGTAACTTTGTACAATAAAAAGAAAACCACTGCAGAAAAAAAAAAGCACAAGTCACATGATACTATAAGGTTAAGTTGTAAATCCTATATACAACTAAAAACATTCTAAAAAACTGTGGGGAACGCCAGGGTGGCTCAGTGGTTTAGCACCTGCCTTCAGCCCAGGGCATGATCCTGGAGTCCCGGTATCAAGTCCCACATCGGGCTCCTTGCATGGAGCCTGCTTCTCCCTCTGCCTGTGTGTCTCTGCCTCTCTCTGTCTCTCATGAATGAAAAACAAAACAAAACTGTGGTAGTACTTCCATAAATGGAATAGGATAGTGAACAACGTAAGAGTTGAAAAAATCTGGCTCATTTGTGGACAGATCTAAAGACTTCATCTATGAAAACTCGGGCCAGAGGTGCAATAATCTGCCCAAGGTCACCCTTGGCAAGTGAGCAGCAGAAGACCTAATCCCAACTCTCTCAATCAACAACCAGCCCACACTTTTCTCCACTAATACCACTGTCCCTTACAGACTACCAAGCATACCTGAATGGTTTTTCTCTTATGCTGTGTCCTAGGTAATAAGCCTCCTGGAATCAGAGGCTTTACATATGCTCTACTTGCATTACAGATTAAAATTTCAATAATAACTATAACAACTACTTCAATAATAACTAGTAAATCTCAATAATATAACATACCTTATTAAATTTTAAATACATGATGAGATTCAGGAGATAATGCAAGCTAATATATTCTGTAAGCTAAATCTTTATAAAAGTTAATCTGGAAAAAAATAAAATTTCTCCATTATGTATAGGAGAACTAGTTAATTGCTTTCCATTTCATACATTAAATTCAAGACATTACTTTATTCCTTACCACTGTTTGGTTCACTCCTTATTACTGCCTTACATCTAGCTTAACCATCAAAGCAAATTCAAGGGTGTACCCCAAAGCACAAACAAGAGACAATAAAGCTTTATTATTATTTTTTTTAATAAAGCTTTATTTTACTAACAGTTATAAAACATTTTAAACCCAGGACATGAAAAAAATAATTCAAGTTTGAATGTAAAGGTTAATTTACCACTCGCAGTTTCTGGTTTGATTTGAGGAAGCCCTTTTTGTCGGCGTTCTCTTTCTTTTTCTCGATCTCGCCTTTCTTGGGACCGAGATCTAGGAGAATGCCGGCGTCTATCTCTGGACCGAGATCGAGAACGTCGATGACGGGACCTTCGAGATCTAGAGCCAGATCGAGATCGCCTTCTTTTTGGTGACCTAACATTTTCATGAGGTGGAGAATGGATAGAACATAGAGAAAAAACTGAAAATGTAAGCAGGTATTAATCTGAGAAAGAAAAAATGTTAACTAGGTAGTTTAATGTTTGGATATGTAATAATTCAATAGCAGAGAATTTGTTAAAAAATTTTTATATGTTGTAAGTTAAAAAGCATGCATGTATTTTAAATGAGGTTGCTAACTTTTAAGTGTCTCTCATCTTTGATAACTCCACACTATGGTTAATTATGTACTTGGGAGTTTAAGAAGCTAACTGTCATCACTGAGAAAAATTGCTTATTGGTATCTATTTTTTCAGTTAACTTCTTTTCTGCAACAACTAAAAATATTATGATTATAGTATTACTAATTACCTTTTCACTTTTGTTGGCTGATAAGCTTGTAAAGCAACTTTGAATACATAGTTTCTATCATTTTAAGTATACATGCATGCAGGCATTGGAGCAACTCAAGGGGAAAAGCATGGGTAAGATGACTGACCTTAGTTTTTTACAGAACTACTTCTACTCCCACTCTACACATACAGACATACAAATATACCAAATGTTATTAACACTGTGTATCTAAAAATAATCCCATTTTCATTTTAATGTCTCCTAAAACATACAGGATTGGAAAAACATTTTTTATCAATTACCTGGATGCTGACCTAGATCTTGACTTTCTGTTATCAGACATGTGCCGCTTAACCTCTTGAATACAAGGCTGTTCTACTTCCATTTCCTTTAAAAATAAAAAACAAAAAACAAAAACAACCACACATCATTAAATGAGAAAACTGGAAATTAGAGAGGCAAGATGACAACAAAATCTAAAAAAAGTTAAATTACAAATCTCTTGCCTTGACAATTTTTTTCTACTTGCTTGACACCACATTACTACTTTAATGACTGCTTCTCATCAGTGAGGAAAAAATTTTTTATATGGTTCACAAAATTAGAAGAAACACTTCTTGACTTCTAGAAACTCATAGAGGTTACATACAATGTTACTAAACCATTGATTACAGTGGTGAACCAGGCATTGGTTAAACATTCTATACTCTATCTCAGTCCTCACAGAATCCTATGGAAATGGGTGTTATTAATACGACCACTTTTCAGATGCTTCAGGCACAGAGAGGGTGAATATGTGGCCCAATGAACAAACTTTCTTCACATTTAAAAATGAGGATCACAAGCAAACAGGCAGGAATCTGTACATTAAATCAAGGAAAAACAATTTGAGAATAAAGTTTTACCTGATGTGCCTTCTGTGTAAGTGGTTCATTTTGTGCCTGGAAAGAAGCTTGGAAAGGCTGCTGCACGGGTGGAGTTGGAGGAATCACAGACTGAGCCATGGGAGGAAATGGAGGTGTAGGAAGAAGGCCAAATCCTGGCATCTGTCCATTAGGAGGAAGTGGAACCTTTTGTTTTTTAAGAAAGTGTGTGAGTAGATTTTAAATAACAGATATCAAAAATAATTACGAAAAATCCTTAGTTACTTGATATAAAACTAAAATATCTTCAATAAATTTGATCAAGGAAAAACTATGTAGTGACACCCAATGATTAACCATTTCCATAGGTATAATATATATTTGAAGAACTGTTACATATCTAAGTACACAGGCTAAAAATCCTATAACTTATTTTTTAAATTATGAATACACAGGCTTGACTTTATATATTTAAAGACAATTGCATTTATATGAGGAACAATGTGACAGACTAAAAGTCAGAGAAGTACTGCATTGCAAACTGTCTCCCTTCAACTTCAAAGACCTTTTGGGAGGTAGAGTGGCACTGATGTACAGGTTCATACTTTTTAAAAATTCCAAGGGGAGTTTCAATTAACATGCCTACTTTTAGGGTTTAGAATACCCTAATAATAAACCACAACATAACACATTTCTGCATGTGCCATTCCAATACTGACAATATTAAAAGTATAATTACAGGGGTCCCTGGGTGACTCAGTCGGTTAAGCGTCTGCCTTCGGCTCAGGTCATGATTTCAGGGTCCTGGAATCAAGCCCTGTGTCAGCCCTATGTTGAGCTCCTTGCTCAATGAGAGCCTACTTCTCTTCCCTCCACCCCCATGTCCCTCCCCTACGCTCATGCTCTCTCGTTCTTGCAAATAAATAAAATCTTTAAAGAAGTGTAATTATTGTCACAAAGTATTCTTTCTAATTTATTTATAAGCTTTCAGTAACTGTTAAACATATTTTAAACAAGCTTATAAAAGACTTCCCAAACTTCATTCATCAATAAGTCATTAAAATCACAGTATTAACTTCCTGTTAGCAAATTACAGAATGGACCAAACATAATACACATAAGAAGATGAATATGCTCTGAAGAGATTTCTGAGAACTCTTTCTAAACCAAGACTATGAAGTAGTTATTTCCCAAGGCTGGTTATAAAAGAGAATCTACAGAATTTTAATACAGATTCTTTAGATTTGACTACAGTAGTGGATCCCTATACCTCTATAATTTAGCTGTGTAGTCAAGTTTAGGAAATTCTAAATAGAAGATCTGCTGAAATAAACCCAAAAAACAAACCCTTACTAACTTGAGGTTATCCAGAGTACTTTGTTCCTTTCACTGCAGATTTCACAAACCATATTCCTGAATGCTGAGAACTAAAAACCCTCTTCAGCATCTCAACATTTACACCAAAAAAGGCTCAACACAAGAGAGAAAGAGCTACACCATTAAGCAAGCCAGGTCCCTGAAACAGAACTATAATCTCTAAATGATTTTAACAAAAACACCTATTATTAAATTACAAGCATGTAATATTTAGTATGCTTGTTTTAATTAAAGCTTTAAAAAAAAACTCAAATCAATTATATACTCAACAGCTTTGATTGCAGCTGCAGTACTACTTAGCCAAACACACAGCTAAATATAATGGTCTGTGAAGTGCAATCCATATGCTCTAATGAATAGATTTTCACTTTAAAACTCAGCGGCAAGAAAAATGTGTATACCTGATGGTGCACTGGATCCTGCTGTATTGCCATAATTCGAGGCTGAAACTGATCCATATTTTGATGTTGTGTATATGCTGGCTGCTGCATGCCATCTCCAGGAAACCCACTAAAAAAAGATGAGCAATCTTTTTATCCATTCAAAAACACATAAGATTCTAAGCCACATTTTTATACCAGAGACATTAAGAATGTGTTGTTCAGAAGTCATTAATAATCAGTATCTTACTGAATCATGTACTTGCCTACACTGATTTATACATTTACCATTGTTCCCAAAATAAAAGCCATTTTTAACTATAAATCTGGTAGGATCTCCTCCCCATTCAAGTGAAGACCGTATCATAATTTTAAAAAACAATGACTATGTGAGTCCACTTACACACATTTTTTTGGATATAGTACAGTATTATAAATATATTTTCTCCTCCATTATTGTCTTAACATTTTTTTTTTCCTAGCTTACTTTATTGGAACACAGTATGTTAATACATATACAAGCTGTGTACAGGTTCGGCCTCTGGTGAACAGTAGGCTATGTTTTGGGGAGCCAAAAGTTATGATGTGGGTTTTCAATTCTGGGCAGGCTGGCACACCTAACTAACCACCATGCTGTGCAAGGGTCAAATGCACTTGTGTTATACCTTATAATGATTCCCAAACTCTGTACCCACTGAGGAGCGCAGGAAAGAAACTTACAAGGGTGCCTGTGGAGGGGAAGCGGCAGGTGTGGTGGTGGGCGCGGTGGCGGTGGGCGCTGGAGGAGCAACCGCCACAGTAGGTGTGGCGGTGGCAGTGGCGGCGGCATCTTCCTTCTTTGATTCTTCCACAGCTTCTGGTTCATCATCATAATCAAATCTATCAAGTAGCTTCTGGAATAGGTATATCAATATTTTAAAACTGGTATGTGGGGGGACATGCCTGGGTGGCTCAGTCAGTTAGGTGTCTGCCTTTTCAGCTAAGGTCATGATCCTGGGGTCCTGGGATTGAGCCCTGTGTTGGGCTCCCCGCTCTGTGAAAAGTCTGCATCTTTCTCTGCCTAACCCCCATAATCTCAAATCTTAAAAAAAAAAAAAAAAAAGATTTAAAAATTGGGATTCGGATACACTACACAAGACTGATAAAAACAAGGGATGTTTCCTAACATCTGTGATCCAGCACACTGTCATATACCATCTCACGTTCCCACTCGCCTCTTAGGATCTTGGTTCACAGACAAACCACTGCCACATAAATGCCATCTGAAAAAGATTTTTTTATTCTGCTTTTCTTCACCAATTAGAAGAGCAGTATTTTCTTTCTGATTATTTTGTGTATGGTTATTTTGTTAATTTAGCAATATAAATATGAAAATACTCTCTTTTACACACTAAAAACTTTTGGAACTTTGCATGCATGAAAATGGGTATACATTTTCAGTTAACTGTAAAATGTACCAAGACCATCTTATCTAATTAATCACTATAAATGCCTAAAGAAAAATGTCTGTATGCTGGTTGCTCAAAAACATACTGAGAGGACCAAAAAAAAAAAAGAATGGCATAGACAGGGACATGAAAAACTTACTACCTGGGCACTAGTTTCTTCCTTAGGACTTCACAGCTCATGTCAGATTACCAGAAACAAGGAGGAGAGGGAGGAGAGGGAGGAGAGGGAGGGAGGGAGGGAGGGAGGGAGGGAGGGAGGGAGGGAGGAAACCCCAGCACTTCACAAGATCACGTGTCTGGAAGAAGAGTCATTTAAAAATAAGATGACCTCTGTTCAGAAAGGGAGGAAGGGAACACTACAAACACCTACTACTACTTCTATTACTACCTACTGTGTTTAAATACCTACATATGCTATTTCATCACACAAGCCTGCAACATAGACGAAGTTTAGATATAGTTTCTTCTTTTTACAGACAAGGAATCTAAGGACCAGGTGATTAAGAAACATTACTAGAGCTGCAAAGTCAGCAAATGGTAGAAACTAGGATGTGGACACTACTTCAAAACTCTCAGTCCCTGGCATTCAACAAGCAGTCTTTTCCCTCAAGCTGTGCCCATTCTGGCCATAGATTTTCAACTTCAAATTCCTAAACTTACGTTGTTCTGTCTAGAAATTATGATTCTACTTTACTGGACAACAGATTCCTAAATTAGAAAGGAAAGTCAAAAAAAAGAAAAGAAAGAAAGGAGGAAAGGAAAAGGAAAAGGAAAAGGAAAAGGAAAAGGAAAAGGAAAAGGAAAAGGAAAAGGAAAAGGAAGGAAGGAAGGAAGGAAGGAAGGAAGGAAGGAAGGAAGGAAGGAAGGAAGAAGAAAAAGAAAAGAAAGAAAGAAAGAAAGAAAGAAAGAAAGAAAGAAAGTAAGTAAGTCTCCTTCTTGGACAACACTTTTTCTTTGTAATTCTAGGTCATGTCATTAAGTTATTGTAACTGAGCGATCTGATTATGACCCAGGCAGACACCTTGTTGTTTTACATACACTGGCATATCTAGCCCTCACAGCAACAGTTAAGTGTAGGCATTACCATCACTACTTTACAGTGCTGCACACTGAATATATAAGTAACTCAGCATCAAGACAGAGTCAGTGACAGGAGTCAAAATTAAAGCTCAGATTTAGATTGTCTAAAAAAAAAGCAAAACCTTTGGTCTTTGACATTTATCATCTATGGATATGTTCTTTAAAGTTTTTGGATTTCTACCTATTGCTTTGGAAAATGATTTGAAGCAATCACAAAATTAAACTGAGATCTAAAAAGACATTTTTTTGCTTTTTAGGAAACTGAACATCTAGGAAGCAGCCTAAATGAATTGTTTCCAATCAAGCTGTTCTACTAGCTTAAAACAGACCTTTTACTCACAGGAAAAGCAAAGATTTTACTTTTCTAAATTTCACATAACTGACAAACACTGACCAACCAACTCACTTGAGGTAAAATAGAGGAATTACAATTCAAATTAAAAACAACGACGAAAGGATTCCATCAGCATTATTGTTATTCAACTTTTTTGGTTGTTATTCAACATTTTTGGAAGTCCTAGCCCCCAGTACATTAAGAAAAAGAAACAGGCATAGATATTGAAGAGGAAAAGTCATATTTAGTAGCTTTCCAGAAATCTGAGAACATCAACTAGAAAACTAAGTGTTTAATGTCATGACCATTTAAAAGATAAAAGAAATGAACATGAAAAATGACTAAATACTCTGGGAATAAATGATGCAATCAACGCATAACACTTGTATGAAAAAAGATTTTATTTTATTTATTTTTTTTGAAAAAACATTTTAATAGAGATTCTGTGTAAGCTCTTGGTACTTCTTAAATTAATCTATAAATATTAAAATTTATGCTAAAGTTCATCTTGAAAAATATGTTGTAATGGTTAATTGTATCAATTTGGCTACCTTACAGTGCTTAGCTGTTTGGTCAAATATCCATGTAGATGTTCCTGTGAAGGTCTTTTAAAAATGTGATTAACATTTATTATTTTTAAATTAACAGAATTTGAATAAAGAAACGCCCTCCATAATTTGGGTGGACCTCAACTACTCAGCCAAAGGCCTTAGTTAGGACTTAGGTTTCCTAAAGAAGGAATTCTCTCAAGACAGCAACAAAGAAACCTTGCCCTGTAGAATTCAGACTCAAAACTGCAACGTTAACTCTTACCTAAATTTCCAGCCTGCCTTCTGCCCTACAAATTTCAATCTGCCAGCCTCCACAACTACATCAAATAATTCCTTAGAAATCAATCTCTCTCTCTCCCCTTTCCCTCTAGTGTGTGTGTAATGAGTTTTTTTTTTTTTCCCCCTGGAGAACACAGACTAATACATATGCCATAGAGTCTGAAATGGAAGCAGTGTGTGTGATAAACTTGAAAATGAAATATAAAACACATAGATAAGCCTCAAGTATTTAAGTTGTTAAGATGCAGAAAATATATATTAGTGGGACTCAACAGTCCAAATGTCACAGACAGAAACAAATGAGAATTTAAAATTTAATGACAAAAAGTGAGGGAGAAGTGGTTATTTCCAAAAAGTTCAAGATTCAACTATATTGGGACGCCTGGGTGCCTGAGTGGTTGAGTGTCTGCCTTTGGCTCAGGGCATGATCCTGGAGTTCCGGGATCGAGTCCCACATCAGGCTTCCTCTGCATGGAGCCTGCTTCTCCCTCTGTCTATGTCTCTGCCTCTCTCTCTATGTGTCTCTCATGAATAAGTAAGTAAAATCTTAAAAAGAAAAAAAAAAAAAAAAAAAAAAAAAAAAGACTCAACTATATTGAACCCGTAGTTCTAAAATAGGTTCCAGATGGAATGAAGAGATAAACACAAAAAAACAAAAATAAAAAACTACCAAAATAAAAAAATACATGTGGGGAGAGTTTTCCTAAACTCTGAAAGAACATACACAAATCTGTTCCAAGCAGATAATTGCTTCTCTTTTTACTTTAGAACTTCCTGTATTATGTTTTTTTCTTGTAAGTATTATTCCTTATCTACTTGAAATTTTATCCAAACTTCTTTTAATCAGTAGTTGTTCAGCAATCACCAAGATATAATGACAACCAGTATTTACCAAATGGGTTCTTAATTTGGACTATCAGTAATAAAATTTTATCTTAAAATCTGGAAAGAATAAAACATTTTAGAGATGATAAAGCTAAAAGATTAACAGTTCTAGGGTTTTCGAACTTTTGTGGTTTTGGCAGTGAGACTGATAAAATGAAATGAGATTTTATAAAGTCATAAGCCCAATAAACAGACAAGACATAAAACAGCTAAGACACAGTGGTCTGGGTTAACATTTCTACAAGAAGCTCTGCAAATCCAGCACATCTGTATCCTTAGTTGCAGCTCCTTAAACATGCCTAGGGCCCAACAACCCAGTTGGAAGACACTGAACCAACAAAACACTCAATTTATACATATGGTAAGTAAGTTCTAAGAGCAAAAAGCAAAAGGCAACTTAAATGTCTGTCAGTAGGGGAATGGCTAAACTGTGTGCTGTGTACATGCAATGGAATACTCCTCATAATAAGCACTCAGTGAAAATATAGATCTATTAACCTTAATGACAACAAAGAGACAAGCAGATTAAGATCAAAACAAGCAAGTTAAAAGATTGTGTATATGTATTTATATATTACACATATATATGACCAAATAAAAATACATCAACAGGAAGTGAATCCAGAAGAGATATACAGCAAAAACTTACAGTAGTCATCTCCAAGTCTGGGGGTTAATGGTGAAAGCTCTCCTGTTTACTTTTCTACTTCCTATTCATTGAACATTTTTTGCAATGAGTACATATTACATTTATAACTAGGAAAAATAATCCAATGTTTTGTTGTCAAGGGGGAAAATCTTTTAAACCACAAAACAACAAAATGAAAACCCAGAACATAGAGAAGTACTTCCACATTCCAGGTTGAGTGGTATAAACAGTTAAGGTGGGTTATATAAGAAGCCTACCTTGTCAAATGCAGTTTTTTGCTCAGGTGGGGGGAAAGCAGCTTTTTGTTCAGGTGGCTGTGCAGGAGCTGTCTTTAACTGAGCTGTGATAGCCTGGACCTGAGCCATCACAGCATTGTCAATGGCTGGAGACTGTGGTTTTGGAGGCTGCTGAAAAGTCTGAAGGATCTGCTGAAGCTTAAAGAATGGGAAAACTGATAAGCAACATAACAAAGTATAATCGTTGTATCAAAGGTTTATTTACTAGGAAAAAAAAATCTTAAAGGTGACTCAAAATAGCACAGGCACAAAGTAAACTGGAAAAAGAATACTTTTTTTTTTTTTAAGATTTTACTTATTTATTCATGAGACACACACACACACACACACACACACACACACACAGGCAGAGGCAGAGGCACAGGCAGAGGGAGAAGCAGGCTCCATGCAGAGGGCCCGACGTGGGACTCCATAATCACGCCCTGGGCTGAGTGCAGTGCTAAACTGCTGAGCCACCTGGGCTGCCCAAGAATACATCTTTTAGTAAAGGTTAAGTCTCTTGTAAATATCAGGGATACAATGTGTGTCATTTAAGGTTAAAAATGTAAGCTGACACCCCAGAAAATGACAGCCAAAAAGAGAAATGGTCTTTAGCTTTTCCAAAGGTAAAGAAATGTTTTCTAGAATAATGTAAAAATCATCTCCAATCCAAATAATTTTGAAGTTAATCTGAAAGGCTAGAACCATGAGCAGCGATACCAACCAGTCAGCAGTTCTGAACTTCTCTTCACAGGGGTATTGCTACTGCTCAGTGTGTGGTTCCCTTATTTCTCACCTCCCCCATATTTCCTCTGTTATCCAATGCCATTACCTTCCTAGTGAAGGTTTTTCTAGGTGAAAAGTAGAAATATTTCCTCCCTTAAATGTACTTGTTAGAAATGGAAAATAAAAACTGACAATTGTACACATAACTGCAAGGAATTTATTAATCTTTAGATAGGTAGTTTACCTGTTGACCTTGAGTCGTCTGAAAGAGCTGGGCCACAGCAGCAAAAGCATCAGAGCTAGGCAACTGTGGTACAGTTGGTACAGAGTTTGTAGTGGCTTGGGGAGGTTCAGAAGAAACTTTAACTGGAGGTGGAGGTGAACCTAAATAAGAAAAGGTCATTAAGATCTATGAAAACTTTAATCTTCCAATTTTCCTTTTTAAACTCCATTAAGCTTTTTTATTAAAGTAATATTCCATTCAGTTTAACATATAGGAGAAATAAAGATACTATAGCAAATACATGAAAGAGCATATTTTTATTAGAAATAAGAACTGTGGAAAGAAACCCATACCTTCCAAGATATAAATTCAAATTTCCTTCTTATGGAAAAATTCCACCAATATAAAAAGACTCCAAAATTTCTCATGTACAAAGTTATACCATTCTCTAAGTACACAGATATACTTGGCCATACCTTCATTATTCGTAACATTTTCTGCTACTGGGGCAGCATTACTGGTTCCTGCAGCCATGTCCAAAAGGGGCTGGATAATTTCAATTTTGAATACTCCATTTTTTTGCCAAAGGTTCAGTACACGAACTATTTTGCTCTGTTATGTGCAACAAAACATGAATATACAATTAATATTTGCATAAATAATGTATTATACCTTTAACTAAAAAAGAAATAAATCACTAAGCTAGTATTTCCATGCTAAGTCCACTTCATAAACAGAAAAAATAAATTTATTTTTAGAATTACAACCGGTTAAACTGCTCTAAATCAGCCTTTCTTTAGTAGTATAAACTGGAGTAAAAAACAAAGAAGGGGGAAACAAAGGAGAGGAAACAGAAAAGAAATACAACCTAATCAAAACAAATAGAATAAAAAATTGTTATTTCAAGTTTTCATTATATTTATGATTACAAAGAAATACCATCACTGACAAAAATAGTATCTTAACAAAAGTAAATGAAGTGAAGAAGAATTTCTTCAGGATGATTTTAACAGTTAAAATATTTAAGAAACTGGTCTATAACAGATAGGTAAGTTGCTTTACAGACCAGTACATATGAAGAAGATACAGAGAAGACATGTTATTCATGGGAATAATCCTTATGTCCTAATCAACAAATTAACTTTTGTATATTTTTTCCCACAAGAACACTCCTCCAAGAATATAAATACAGAATCCACAACATTCAAATTTATACACTGTTTCCTGTAAATGTCTTTATTCTTCATTCTTCAGAGTAGATTTAGCAGTGTGTTTCTCCCACCTATTGGGAGTTCAATTATTATGTCTTTAATGTTTTTCTACCTTTATATAGTACATAATAAAATCAGCTATAAATATGAAGAAATAAATACTGTAGTCTGATTGTTAATGAATAACATTTATGCTACAGCCTCTCAAAATGGTGGGGAAAGCCATCAATTATTGGTCCCTTCCTTCTGAAATAAGCAACAATACGAGTACTGCCTTTCTCTATGGCAGAATTTATCACTCAATTACAAGTAAGTCTTTCCAACAATGTCTTTTTTAAAGCTCCTTTTTCAACAGTACATAATTCCTGAAGGACTTCACAAGAAAATACACAAAGATGAGATGTTCACAACAGAAAACGCTGGGCTTTGTTTCAAGTTCACAAAGATCATCATATAATTCTCTTTCAAATATACATTTAAATAGGCTTAAATATAGAAATAAGAATACAAGTTTTAATTTAAAAATTATTAACTATACCTTATCTTCAGATGGACAAAGATATAAATATTGGAATGTGGCGGTTATGTTTTTAGAGAATCTTGGCCCAAAAACATCTTTATCAGTTCCAAACTGATGACGAGACTGTCGTACAATTGAGTCGATTACATATAATCCAGGAACCTTGTACTCTGGTTTACACTACAAGATAAAGATGCAAGTTAATAAAAGCAAAATCACAATTTGACATCCATTAATCTCCCTTTTTAAAATAAAACTCTGTGTATCTAGTGACTGTTTTCATTTAGAAACTGCTCGAATATTTAGCTCTTCTTGGCTAGCTTACCAAATTTCCCACAGGTCTGTACCAAACTACCAATTCTTTTGATACTTCAGACCCCCAGTATTTTACTTTTCTCTGACCCCTCTAACTCACCACAATTTCCCAGAATCAACATTACTTTACCAATCCCTAAGCCACGTCCACACAAATCCAATTGTTATGATACTCTCTACTCTAATTCATCCTGCTTAAAAAAATAATTTTTAAAATTATCAAGAAGACCATTTTAACATCAATTTTAATTCTACTAAAGTACAGTACCAGAGAAAAGAAAAACTAAAAGGAGAGATCATTTTTGGTCTATCAAATTAACAAGATAAAAAGAAAAGAGAAACACACACCTGTATACATTTCTGGTGGTACAACCTTTATGGATGATGATTTAGCAATAAAAGCAAAGTCTTATTTGATCCAACAATTCTACATTAAGAAATTTATTGTAAGGAAAACAATTAAGATGCATCTAATTTTTTCTTCCAGGCCAGCCACTGAAGTGAAATGTCCAAAAGGAACTGAATAAATTGTGGAAACAATCATGCAATGGAATTTTTTGTAGACATTTTATGATAAATTCAGTGGGAAAAGTAGGTTATCAATGTCAGTGAGGTTCTTTTCTTTAAGATTTTATTTATTCATGAGACACAGGGAGGCAGAGAGACAGGCAGATGGAGAAGCAGACTCCCTGCAGGGAGCCCGATGTGGGACTCCATCCCAGGATCCTGGGATCATGCCCTGAACCAAAGGCAGACAGACTCAATCACTGAACCACCCAAGCATCCGAATGTCATTGGTTTTTTTATGAACGTACGTGTATATAATAAAAAAAGAATAGATCCAAACATAAATATAAGAGTAATTTGGGGTGGTCGCATGTAGGTAATTTAAAATTTTTTCCACTTTACTTATTTGGACTTTGATTTGCTACTATGAAAGCTTCTACTGATCATGTTTTTGGTCTGTTGGGACTCCTAACTCCTACCTCTCAGCTAGTAGTCAAAGGCCATGGATCAAAGACAATGTTACACACATGTATTGGTATGTACTACATGGCACAGCTCCAGCATGGGGGGAGAGGACAGATGTATAAACCTGACAAGACAGATGTGTGCTAATCACATGGTTATAAAACCAGATACAACTGCAAAACTGAAAAATGATTTATGATAGAAGCAGGGAAAAGCTGGAAAAGCTTTACAAAGTGATTTCATTTGAAATACTTCAAGATGAGTTAAAGGTCAACAAAGTAGAGCAAATAGCAGAGGAGGCACATCAAGCTCAGGGAAGAGTCGTGTCAAGTACACAGGAAACTTGAGTGCCTACCTCAGACTAAGTGCTCAATCAAAAGAACTGCTATAAACGTTTGTTAAAAATACAAACCTGAGTAATTAAAAAGAACATCTACTGACAACTTTCTTTGTAGAGTGGCTTTAGAAGCAAGCATGCAAATTTACAATTTACAAAGTAAATTACAAATATTGATCATAACTAAAATGAGATACTAATAAAATGGATAGTTACCTTTTTGATGAACTTTTCTACTATTTGAACTACATGCTTATAAAGCTGAAAAAAATTAGAAGAAAATTACTGTACAATTTATATACTTCTACATTTTCAGTAATGGTATTAGAAAATACTTAAAACCTTATAATTTGCACAATCTGAGTAATTCTCAAGATAATACCGAATGACCCATGACAATCCCTTGTCAATAAGTGAATCATAAATTAAAGAGAACCAAAACAGAAATTACAAAAATCCCTCCAAAAAGGAGGTCTTTTTCTTAGATTCTTAATCAGTAATCCTTAATAAAGCAGTGTATCAGACAACTTTACAAAAGGGATAAAAACAGTGGAACTGGAACTAAATAATGCAGTTTCTAATATGAGTCACTTATTTAAGGTGTGATCTTGAGGAAAACATTTAACTTCATGGAGCCTAAGCTTTTTTTTTTTTTCTTCTAAATATATGAGGCAAATACTCGGCTGATTTATGACAAGAATTAAGTAAAACAAAGGAAAAAAACCCTTTTCATTCTCCTGTCTACTTCTGTTAATTCAATTTTCTGACACACACACGCAACTATATGAGGCAAAAGATGTGCTAATTGGCTGGACTGTGTTAATCATTTCATAATGTGTTATGTGTATCAAACCAACATGTTCTATTATATTATTAAATATATTCAATTTTATTTGTCAATTATACCTCAGCAAAGCTGAAGAAATATAAAGGGGAAATACTAAACAACAAAAAAGGAAAAAAGCAGGTTTTGAAATAATACGTTACAGTTTGAACACACTCTATTATCATGTGCCTTCAGCAAAAGCTAGTTAGAACTCTTTGATTCAGGCCTAAACTAACAGAATGAATTCTCACATTTCTCAGTTATTTTCAAAATTTCTAAAACATTTTTTGAATTAAATATATTTATTTTATTCTTACCTTAATAGCTTTAATAGCAGCTTTAGTGATAAGAATCATCTTGGCTCGAGAGATGGGAGGTTTCATATCCATAAGTGAAAAGAGCTTAAAAAACGAAAATAATTTAAAAATAAAGGTAAAGTCAGAGGTCAATTCCCTCCAGTCCTACAAAGATAATGTAATTTATTAACTAAAAGAATAACAAACTTTTGGAACTAAGTTGAATAATTTAGCTAGTAAAGAAAAGTGCTTTCCTACATACCTGCATCACTGCTAAGAAAATACAATGGGAAAATACACTAAATAGAACAAAAAAAGAAAAAATATTAAGAAATTACAAAACCTATAACTGAAAAAAATCATAAAATTTTACTGAAGAACACAAAAATAATTTAAATGGAAACCTACTGGGGGTTTCTGGACTAAATGTGGCAACAATATGACTCAATATTTAATGCAAACCTCATTGAGATTTTGGAGAACTTCAAATAATTCTAAGGTTCATTTGGAGAAAGATGTATTCAATCAGGCAAGAAATTTAAAATGCTGGAATTAACAATTTCTTGATTTAATCAGCATAAAAATAGTGCCATATTCAACAAATCTCACAACAGAAAGTCCAACAATCACGTGCTCTCCATGAGATTTAACCACATATACATACTTCTTCCCCCAAAGTTTAAATCCAACCAAGACTTAATGAGAGCCCACAGAGTTACAAAGATAAAATTCTGACATCAAGAAGCTTACATCTTTAAAAAATTTTTTTCTTTTTTAAGATATGAGAGAGAGAGTGTGCGCCTGCGCCCACTCATGGGACTCCATCCCAGGACCCCTGAGATCATGACCTGAGCCTAAACCAATAGTCAGACACTCAATCCACTGAGCCACTCAGGTGCCACTGTTTACTTTTGTTTAATCATGGGTATGTACCCTAGGACTTCTAAAAAGGTAATCTGTGGGTTCTTTTCTTTTTTTAAGTGGGCGCCAGCTGCAGTGTGGAGCCCAATGCAGCATGGCCTGAACTCATCTCTAGCTAAGATCAAGGGCTGGATGCTTAACCAACTGAGGCACCCCTAAAAAGACATTATGAAATAATTAAGTTTTAGGGCTTTATATGATATTTCCATTTCTTTCCAAATTATGCTGACATTCCAAATATGGAAACTCTAAGACACAGATCTTTACTAGAGCACTAGGAAGCTAACCTAAAGTACCAAAGTATAAATAGCCCCACAATTGGCAACATATCCTAAAAATTCAGAGGATTTTCACAGCTTTTCACAACTACAAACAACGGTAATATAGAAAACAGTAAGCATAATATTAGAAAAGGTATGGAATACCAGAAATAATCAATACAAGAACCAGATACTCTGGTTTAAGCAGAGAAAGGTAGAAATTTTCCTTTGGTAATACTAAGATTTAAAAAGAAAATGGGAGAGGGCAGCCCTGGTGGCTCAGCGGTTTAGCGCCGCCTTCAGCCCAGGGTATGATACTGGAGACCCAGGATCGAATCCCACGTCAGGCTCCCTGCATGGAGTCTGCTTCTCCCTCTGCCTGTGCCTTTCTCTGTGTGTTGTGTGTGTCTCATGATTAAATAAATAAAATCTTAAAAAAAAAAAAAAAGGGAGAAACACAAAGATATTTACAAAGGGATTTGTTTAAAAAATATGATTCTCTAAATAATGTCATGATTATTATTTATCAATGTAATAAAAATTATCCTTGAGAATAAATGCCCACTAACAGATAACAATTAAAAAGGAAACCGTAAACTTTGAGACTATACAAACTGATGGGAAATGAAAAAACAAACTATTACAACTTAATTCCAAATTATAAAAATGTAAACAATGTAAAAAAAGTATATTGCATGCATTTTTAAAAAAGATTTTATTTATTTATTAGAAACACACAGAGAGAGAGAGATTGAGAGAGAGAGAGAGAGAGAGAGAGAGAGGGGCAGAGACACAGGCAGAGGGAGAAGCAGGCTCCATGCAGGGAGCCCAGGATCATGCTCGGGGCCGAAGGCGGCGCCAAACCGCTAAGCCACCAGGGCCGCCCTATTGCATGCATTTATAAAGGATATATTCTTACCATTTACAAGCTATAAAGTTTATTAAGTCAATTGTTTATTACTGCTGTTCTATTTCCTTCTCTGTACCTTAATGTAGAGAAGAGGAATGCAAAAATGTTTATACGTGGATGTTGAGAATGAACAACGAGAACTATTTCTCTGGTCATTAAAAGCTTACAGAATCATATTTTCATGAAGTCTAAGCAAAAGCTAATATTCATTTAATGTACCAAAAAGCACTTGATTATGTCAGCAGCAAGCAACCTGCCATATAAAAACCCCCGCCAACTGAGCACACAAGACAGACTAGTGTGCCATTCAATAAAATACTCCATAACTTGTTAAAAAAAATTAAATTACAGACTACATCATATAGCAGTATAACCATTCATGCAAAAGACCAGCAAGAGAACCCTCAAGTGCTATATCCATTATCTAAGAGATAGTGAAAAAGGTGTTAAACACTTCATGAAGAAAAAGATGACTTTTGGAAGAGAGGAGGGGAACCAACATCTGAGTGCCTACAATGTATAAGAAAGAATTAAATTCAGTGATATATAATTTAATTTTATTAACAATTGGAGGAGGTGGGTGATGGGTATTAAAGCAGGTACTTGTGATGGGCACTGGGTGTTGTAAGTGATGAATCATTAAAGTCTACACCTGAAACCAATTTTACCATGTGTGTTAACTAACTAGAATTTATATAAAAACTTGGGAGAAAAAAAATCATATTAACAGCTAACACAGATTATCTCCCACCTGTTCTGAATGATGCCCAGGAAATGGTTTTGAACTATACTTTGTAGATTTTATAGCTCAAAAGTCCTAATAGCACATTCATACCTTTAACACAATGCTGCTAAGGGATTAAATACATACAGGACCTTAACTATGATAGGGAATACAGACAAACTATCAAGCAGGCACCTGTGCCGGTCTATATATATATAGTACTGACTCAGGGATAATGACAAAACATACTGAATATAATTTGGGATGCCTACTGAAATGCAGGCAGATATAAAATTAGGGATCTTGGACACAGAAAAAAAAGGTCCAGGCTAGAAAATGAAAAGTCACAGAATAAAAGCCAGGAGTACAGGTGAGGAAAAATCTGTAGTAAGAAGAAAGCCAAAAACATATACCAAAAATTCCACTGTGGTATAGAGAAAGGGACTGCACAAATGAACATCAGGACAAATACCAGAAATCAAAGGCATTTGGCACGGTCGAATATGGAAAGATGTGCAAATCAAACCTTGTTTGGTGGCTTAAACAGAGAACTGTTTTTGAAAGTGATTTCAAAGTCAACTAGTAAAGAAGTGGCAGTTGAGGGGGTGGAAATGCAGTTTTGGATTATTTTTCATTAATTTAACAAATTTCTGAGGGCTTATTAGGAAGTATCAAGTTCAGTGTCTGGTACATTGAGCCATGTCTCAGTGCCTTACAAATGACCATTCTTAAAATACCTCTTACTTGTAAGCACCATGATGCTTCTATCAAATTTAAATTTTTTAGATGTTCTTTACTTTCCTTTACAAATGCCTTTCTTAAATCTTAAAGTTGAAAATCTGTATTTGATATAATTTATGAAGAAAAATACTACAGGCAGATAAGTTTCAAAACCAGAGATTTTAAAAATTACCTTTTAAAAGCTCAATGAATGTTACTAACATTTTACTGACTTCTTCAAAGCACAAATTTATCGGTGTCTACACCTTTCACAAGGCAAAAAGGTTCCAAGACATTTAGATCAATGCTTTCATTGGATATAGAGACCCAAAAGTTATGCTGAAACTGATACACCTACCTATAACCATGTGCACTGACACCACCTATTTAAATAGAAACACTAATAGCCTTTGTGGTAGTTAGATATTTCAATTCCATTCTACAGATGAAAACAATGAGGCACAAAAGTTCAAGAATCTGCTCAAAACTATAAAGCTAGGGATCCCTGGGTGGTGCAGTGGTTTAGCGCCTGCCTTTTGCCCAGGGCGCGATCCTGGAGACCTGGGATCGAATCCCACGTCAGGCTCCCGGTGCATGGAGCCTGCTTCTCCCTCTGCCTATGTCTCTGCCTCTCTTTCTCTCTGTCTCTGTGTGACTATCATAAATAAATAAAAATTAAAAAAAAACTATAAAGCTAATAAAGTGGTAAATTTAATCTGTGGTTCACTACTACACAAAGTTCAAGTTCTTTCCAACAACTATCTAACAATAAAGAAATTATTTAATTAATGCTATATTCCATTGGAGGAATGAATAGCACAGACATTGAAGATGATGACAATAATCTTAGGTAAGAAAGAGTTAATTGATATGTTGGCTGAGGAATCTCTCAGAAGTATATGACCTTGTGGTGATCTAAGGTTCATACTATAGTTCCTGAATTTTAAAAAACAAATTTCTGTTAAAGAAATGATCAGAACACAAGATCAATAATCAACGGTCTGGGAAATCTTGACTCTCCCACTTGCTAGCTATGAGAAATTGTTTCTTCATCCGTAAAATGAAAATAATAGCCCCTACTTTTTAGGGAAGTTTTATACAAACAACACATATAAAAAGCACTTAATGCGGCACCTAGCACAGAGTAAGTACACAATAGATGTTACCTACTATTAACACTACACATAATTTTATTGAAAGGAGAGAGAATCCTGAAAATAACCCAGGAGTGTTTTTCAAACTGTGGGTTGAGATATATTAGAATATAAAAATGAGCTTAATGGGTGTGACACAAGTTTTTTAGTGGAATAGAGTAAAAAATCAAACAAACAGCATTGTACACAGCAAGGGTAAGTACTATTTGGTGAAATTTCTCAGTTTTGTGTGTGGGTATGTATGCAAAAGCACCTCTCTATGTAAAATTATATATCTTAGTATAGGGGTGACAGTCAAATAATGTGAAAGGCAATGACTCAGAGAAAAATTCTTTTGTTTTAGAAATGAGGAAAATAAAGCCCAAACCAACTGCTGTCAACTTTCAGTAATGAATAGATTCTTTAAGACATTAACACATTTCTGATAAACAAACTGTGGGGAAAAAAGCAGCACTATTAAGTTAGAAAAAAAATTTCCTACTTTTCAATCAAGTTTAGAATACAGAGTATACATAGAGTAGAAAGAAGGTAAAGATAATTTGGGCTCTAGTTATTTCTGACCAACATCCAATCTCAGCCAACAAACCTCAAGGAAAAAAACCTATTGGCTTTATATAAATGTGTGAGAACCATAAAATTTAATTCCGACAAACTCTACTGGAGAAAAAAAAAATCAGATACTGTAGGTATTCTGCAAAGAGTCAGAAAGACCTGGTTTTGATTCTGGGTCCAGCCATGTACACAATTCTGGGCAAATTACATAACTTCTGTAGGGTGCAGTGTCCTCATATGTAAAAAGGACATGGTAGTTAATCTACTTCAGAGGTTTCAATGAGAACTGAATTCATTTTGGCAGATGGAATGACTAGTGTATCACCTGCAAGTGCTCCAGAAGTATCACTAGGAGCAGCACTCTCCCTATTATAGCCCCTATTCCCAAGAAATGTAATCTGTCAATGAAAACAAGGATATCAAAGCAGCCAGAGAAACCCATGCAATTCTCATATAAAACAGCAGAAGCAGTAGGCAAAAAAGGGTACAAGACCCCCTTGGAAGGCATTAGTAGAAAAAATGTACTTGCTGGAAACAGATGTGAGTTTGGCTTTTTGCTGTCACTAGCTGAGTAACTACAAAAAGTATAAATAAATGTAAACACAGTCTTGCTACATGACATATAGAGAAGATTGAGATACAAAATAGTCCAAAAATTCATCATGATCCCTTATATCAATAAGGAATAGTTTCAAGAGAAGGTAAAGAATGGGGCCAGCCCCGGTGGCACAGCGGTTTAGTGCCGCCTGCAGCCCAGGGCGTGATCCTGGAGACCCGGGATCGAGTCCCACATTAGGCTCCCTGCATGGTGCCTGCTTCTCCCTCTGCCTGTGTCTCTGCCTCTCTCTCTCTCTAGCTGTGTCTCTATGAATAAATAAATAAAATCTTAAAAAAAAAAAAAGGTAAAGAATGAAAATATTTGGCTTATGATGCCTGTAGAATTCAGTTTGAGGTCGTCAAAGTAACATGATACTCTACTATTTGCTAACAGTATAAACTGACTAGTTAACCTCTAAACTTCAAGGATCTTTCAAATATGAAAAAAGGGATTAACAGTATATATTTCATCTCATAAGGCTATTAGAATTAAATGATAATATACATAAATCTCAGCCTCGTACCTGACATATTAAGTAACTCACTAAATAAAGCTATACAATGTCCTGAGATCTACACACACACGCAGAGTTCATTTTTTGTAATATCTTTTTTGTATTTCACCTACTATTCAAATACTGCATTTAGAGAAATCTTCTCTACAGTGACAATACTGTAGTATCAAAGACTCTTAAAGCTGTAATAGCATTTTAGGACCTAATCTGGTACTTACACTGAATTCAGAAATACTTTTATACCTGCAGCTCCTGCCTAGTGACATAAGGCTTAATATCTCATAACTAATCAGCTCTGATGGTTAGAGGCCTCCTGTGTGCTAACTCCCAATCTCCCTTCTGATACTTTCCCTCCCCGTTTCCATTCTGAATAGTGATCTCTCTTGCATGACAAAATATTTAAAGAGAACTAAATATGTTTCCCACTCAACTATCTTCTTCAACTATTAGTAAAATGATGATTTCTAGATGTATCCTGGCTAATTCCTTTGTATGGTATTCCCAAATTGACATCATCCAGATGCATTACTGTTAACGGAAACTAGTGGACTGTATTATTATTAGTTTCCCATTTCTGCAATAACACATTACCACAAACTTAGAAGCTTAAGAACACCACAAATTTATCTTATAGTTTTGGAGGTCAGAATCTCAGTAGTCTGAATTTAAGGTGTTAGCTGGGCTACTACATTCTTTCTGGAGGCTCTAGGGCAGAATCTATTCCTTGGCTTTTCCAGCTTCTGCAAGGTATCTACATTCCTTTGGCTCATGGTCTCTTCTTCCATCTTTAAAGCCAACAGGGTAGCATCTTGTCCTCCTCGACCTCTGTGCTTCTGCTGTCACATCACTTTCTGACTCTCCTGTCTCTCTTATATAAGGACCTTTGGGATTACATTGGGCTCATCTAGATAATTCAGGATAATTAACCCATCCCAAGATCTGTAACCCAATCAGATCTGCACAGTAAGGCAACATATAAGAGATTCCAGGATTCCAGAAGTGGATGGGGGAGGAACAAATGAATGAAAGATCAATCGATCTTTCAAAAAAAAAAAAGTTGACACAGAGAGAAAACTCTCAAACTGTTTTCAATGGAATCTCTATCAAAATTCGATCTTCATGTTGGCTTTGCATTGTTTTCTAACAGTCCTTTCAACCTGCTTAGGTCATCTGGAAATAATTTTCTGCTACTTGATGCAGCAGCTACTCCAATCAGCTTATACATTTCATGAACTTTCATAAATACACTTTATATATGCCTTCCTCCAAATCAAGGTTTTTTTTTTTTAATTAATAAGAACAGGACCTACTTGTGGGATGACCCTATCTGATAGTCCTTGGACACTGCCTGTCAGGTAAAATTCACGTAACAATACTCTCATCCTACCTATATTTTTCTAATTTATTCATGATGAAGTCATGACAAATATCTTTCTGAAATATCTGGTTTATAGTCCTCACTAGACAAAACACTTCACAGAAGAAAAAAAGTTTAATTCGGTCAGTTATGAATTGTTAGTGGATCTGTTCTGGCTCCTAGATTAGAAATTTCCAGAAGTTCATAAAACAAATCAACAGAACCAGAAAAGATAAAAGTTATTGGCATTGAGTCTTTGAGTTCTGGAATATGCGTTTTCCTATTCTTTGAAAGAGAGCTGTCAAAGCAGGGAAAAGAATTAGAAGATTGTATTAGTCTAAATAACCCTTCTAACATCTAATCCCAATGTTTCCTTTAGAAATCTTTCAATGGAGCACTTACCTCTACATTTTTTTCCCTAAACTTGAAAAATTTTGCTTTCCTGAAATTTATTTTATAAAAAATTACACTAATTATATATGCAATATTCCTTCCTATTATCACCTCCAAGATGACAAATTCTGCTTTAAGGTCCTATTATTAATACTTAATTACAAACTTTAAACAAAAAATATGAATGCTTCCAAAAGGAAATATGTACACTGACAGCGACAGGTTGCTACTCAATCTCCCTCCTGATAGATGCAGATATCAAAATGTTTAATTCTAGTCTTTCTTCCTCTTTCATTCATTTGACTTAATTTATCAGACACATGAACTGTAACTGAATAAAGAGTTAAATCCAACATAACGTTAATGCTTATTAACATATAAACACTTTATAAGAGTACACATTACATTTCTTAACAAAGGGAAACAATTAGGAAAAAAAACTTTTTAAAATCATTTTTTCTCTAAAGATGCTTTGTCTAATTACAGCTTAAAGACAGCTTTATAAAATACTAATGCAACAATTAGGAAAGGGATAACTAATAGCTCCTTTTACATGGCATTGTACTTTATGCCTAAGTACATTTTATCAAAGGTTTGTTCAAACCAATACATTTACTCAGGATCATGTCCTGAGTGGCAGATGCTCAACCGCTGAGCCACCCAGGTATCCCTAAACCAATACTTTCTTAGTTCTGAGCAATTCAACATGATAGGAGATAGGTTGAGAGGTAAAGAGAGTTGCAAACCAATCACATGCACAATGCCATTCTACCACCTATGCTGTTTTACCTGAAGGTAAGACATGTACAAACAATAAGAGATGGTGAAACTAAAAATAATAAAGAGGTAGTTCAATTAACAAAGGAAATCCCAATAGCCAATTAATAAACACAGGAAAAAAAGTTCAACCTTTCCAAAAATCAATGAAGTGCAAATAGTAAGATACAATTCTTCAATTGTCTAACTGGCATAAATGTAGATCAACATCAAGCAAAGAGGGTCCTCTACAGATGAGACCTAACTGGGGAGTTTTAGTTTCAGAAAAAAAATTTAAAGCTATGTAACAGGGCAGCCCTGGAGGCTCAGCGGTTTAGCACAGCCTTCAGCCCAGGGCCTGATCCTGGAAACCTGGGATCCAGTCCCACGTCGGGCTCCCTCCATGGAGCCTGCTTCTCCCTCTGCCTGTGTCTCTGCCTCTTTCTCTGTGTGTCTCTCATGAATAAATAAACAAAATCTTTAAAAAAAAAATAAAATAAAGCTATGTAACAATAACAACCATATCTTTTAAGCCAACAATTCCACGTCTAGACGTTTATCTTAAACAATAATCAGGTCCTCAAATCTTCCATGATGACCATTTAAAAATTAGAAAATAATTTGTTATCAAAAATCTCTGGGAACCATATAAAAATTTCCAAGCACAAGTGGAAGGAGAAAAAGACTCAAACACTCTAAAACATTAATGGTATTCAATGGGATGGTATTTTCTTTTATTTCCTAATTTAAATTTACATAACTTGCATCAATTTCACAAGGAAAAATATTAAAATCCATTGATTTTAAAAATGAAAGATTTTGTGTCTGAGACTAAAATCCATTTCTCAACTTTTGATTATAAATATGATAAATATAATAAACATATAGAACCATCATTATCAGATACAGCTTATTCACAGATTAAACCTTGTCTCTGAAGTTCAGTTATTTTCAAGTCAATGGCTTATAATCTTTTTTTTAAAGATTTTATTTATTCATGAGATGCACACAGAGACAGGCAGAGGGAGCATGATGTGGGACTTGATCCTGGGACTCCAGGATCACACCCTGAGCTGAAAGCAGATGATCAACCTCTGAGCCATCCAGGTGTCCCAATGGCTTGTAAATCTTTAGCAAGTTTTTCAAAATTATTAAAACAATTTTTTAAAAATAGATTTAAAATTTTGCCTCTTTAAACTTTGCAGTAACTGGTGCTCTTGTGGATATAAAACCCAAATTTGAGAAATCACTGTCTTTGTGTTTTGCTGACCCCGCGCGTTGAAGAAAGTACCCCCTTTAATACTGACATACTTTACTGCCAAGCAAATTCTATTTACTTTCCATAGAATCAAGTCTTTTGAAACCCAAATGTTTAACCAATTCTCAACTTGCTTAGAGGAAGGTACAGAAACAAGACAGTCTGGTATTAATATGAAATACTCCTAAGATGAAGCAAATTTATAAGGCTTTTTAAAACAAAGAGTCAGGAAAAAGAAACCATTGTCTCCCTGCTCCTACTGAGCAGTCTTTTCATTTGACTTAAACACTAGAAAATAGTTCCATTTATTTCTCTACAAAATTCACTTTTCAGATTTCTAAAGAACCCTAACCAGATATTTTTACAAGCCACGCAGCTGCACAGAATATTCTCAAGTTCAAAAATTAAAAAAAAAAATTCAAGCTTTTCCTACATTGCTTTACCTTCTGTATCTTCCTACAAACTCTCCAACTTTTCTCCTAGTTCCAGAATTTGGAGTAATGTTTTACAAAATACACATCTATAAATACAAATAAAAATATTTAATATTCAACATAAAACTACTTTTGAGTTAACTATTTATATCTCTATGTGCATTAAGAAAATAGAATACAGCAGGGGTGCCTGGGTGGCACAGTTGGTTGAGCGCCCAACTTTTGGTTTCAGCTCAGGTCGTGATCTCAGAGTCTTGAGATAAAGCCCTGAGTCTGCTCTGTGCTTAACAGTGAGTCCACCTGGGATATTGTTTCCCTCTCCTTTTGCCTTTTCTGCCAGAGCTCGCAAGCTCTAAAATAAATAAATAAATCTTTAAAAAGGGGAAAGAGAATATGGCAAACAATAGTTTAAATGTCATCTGCATTATTCCCCACTTTTTAATTCTATCACCAAGCCCCATTTGTTACCATTTGCTGCTGGCATAACTAATTTTCTAAGCAGTTAATTTCTGACAACTTAATTTATCAAATATGTCCTTAATTTATTACTCATTTAAGACTAACTCTCCTACAATTTCCAAGAGTCTACCCTTAACTCAAAAAAATCTTTTGAAGTAATCTCTACACCCAACGTAGGACTCAAACTCGCAACCCCAAGATGGAGAGGAAAGTCCCATACTCTAATGACCCAGCCAACCAGGTGCCCCTCACTCAAACTTTTCACTTTAGAACCAAGGCGGCCTCTCTTTAGCAGAGCTTTTGACCTATTCAGTTCCACCTTAGGACAACAGGTCATTTTTCTATTTCTAACCTGCATTTTGGTTCACTGAACTACAATCAATCCTCCACTTCTTTCTTTTCACTTGATCAAGAAATAGACCAGAGGGTGACTTTAAGAAATGGCAAATATTTTATCCATGCCACTGCTCTACTAGTACAGATGCAAAATTGCAAAATTACTTCTACTGTGCTTCATTAGTGAACTTTGTGTCCCCCCAAAATTGGCTACAGAACATTATTGTGAGGGGCACCTGGGTGGGTCAGTCGGTTAAACGTTAGTCTTCAATTCAACTCTGGGATCAAGCCCTACAAGCCCTGCGTCCAGCGTTCATCCAGCTCCCTGCTTAGTGGGGAATCTGCTCCTCCCTCTCCGTCTGCTTTCTCGCTAGCTCACTCTCTCTCTCTCTAAAATAAATAAATCTTAAAAAAAGATTTTTGTGAATTAGGTATTTCCTCCTAGACTTTATATTTTATTTTATTTTTTTAAGATTTTATTTATTTATTCATGAAAGACAGAGAGAGAGAGAGAGAGAGGGAGAGAGAGAGAGGGGCAGAGGGAGATGCAGGCTCCATGCAGGGAGTCCGATGCGGGACTCGATCCTGGGACTCCAGAATCATGCCCTGGGCCAAAGGCAGGTGCTCAACCGCTGAGCCACCCAGGGATCCCTCCTCCTAGACTTTAATAGAAGAAATAAAATTAGTTCTTGGATATGGAATCATTTGATTAGAAGAAAAAATAAAAATCATCCCATACTTCATGTATTTCATTTATAACCAGTTATTTCCACAAAGTTCTTATGAATGGATTTACACACAAGCATGGGACAAAACTGAAAATGTTAGCATTTATAAAATCCTCAGTTTGAGACATCTGGGTGGCTCAGCAGCTGAGTGTCTGCCTTCGGCTCAGGGGGTAGTCCCAGAGTCCTGGGGTCGAGTCCTACATCAGGCTCCCTTCGAGGAGCCTGCTTCTTCCTCTATGTCTCTGCCTCTCATGAATAAACAAACAAAATCTTTTAAAAAATAAATAAAATTCTCAATTTAAGATTTTAGTTCTGAATATAAATCAGTAAAAGAAGTACAAATGCCTTTAAGTTTTAAACATGGATCATATATGCATGACTTAAAAATTTACCAAGCTTCATTATTCTTAAACTTCTACAAATCCTTCCAAAAGTATGCATTATAGTGCACTTGCTGCCATGCTTCAGATGTACAAAAGTTGTCAGTGAGCCCTCTCCCCTCATAAACACTCGAGTAGACAAAGATCTGCTCAAAAAAACTTCAGCACAACCATATGGGGCTATGGATTGGGCTCAGATGGGTACTTAAGAGTACTCAGTCAAATCTCAGAACTGACATTTCTACACAGTGTGACCTTGGTTAATTCACACCATCTCTTAGGTTTCCCTACCTTTAAAATGGAAAGAGTACAAAGGCACACCTATATAAAACTCTTAGCCCATTAGCTGTCATCTGGTAGTTAATGAGCAAATGCCCGATACTTTTCCTGTCTGTCGTTCTCCTGGACAGCCCCATTGGACTACTTCTTAAAATAGTATGTAAAAACTAAAGATACCCTATAAAACAAACTTAGGATTCAGTATCAACAAAAATTTACAGAACCTCTTGGTCGCTACCACATACTGTTTTCAATGGAAAGAAAATCCGACCAAACAACAAAACAATGAAAATGGTGTGCTAAAAATGAACGTTTTCCTATTTTTTAAAACAAGTTTGAGATATAATTTATATGCCATAAAACTGACCCCCTTAAAGTATAAAATTCAGTGGGTTTTTTTCTTTTTTACTATATTCAGAGTTGAGCAGCCATCAGCACTATTTTGTTTTAGAATACTTTGATCCCCTCCAAAAAATTCCATACCCATTCCTCCCTGCCACCAACCAATAATCCATGTCTCTATGGATTTGCCTATTTTTGGCATTAAACAATAATTAGAGCCTTTATAAAGATTTGAACATATCTCCAATGAACCCCAAACTTGGCTGTCCTTTCCAAAGTGACTTCTTCTCACTCAGCATCTCTTAATTAAGGTGAACAGGGTGATATATGGCCATTAAAGTCTAAAGAATATTTTGTTTCCTAAAGGCTTAAAAGGCATATTACAGTAAATTTCCATATTATAGGCTTCCTTTCAGCAGGGTATAATTCTACTTCAGCTAAAACTCAGCTCTGACAAAGTCAAAAGGAAGGAAAAAAGTGGAATACTCATGATAAAATGCATAAAGACATTAAAAATACCACAGAGAGATTTACAGACTATAGAGCTGGCCAACTATTGCTAAGTTAACAGGGTACGGACAGTGGGACAACGGGAGAAGCCAATACAGGTCAGGCAATCAGTGGGTGACCTGTCTCTAAAGACTCTAAATAAAATAATAAAACTGATTGAAATCATTTTATCATCACTAAGCACTGGCAATTCTAAGTAATATGAGGTATAAAATATTCCTTCCCCTAAAACATGTTGTTGACTGAGATGCTTAAGTTTTTAATCCATTGCTGTGGTTACTGTTAAGTTTTAACAATATATAAGCACCAAATCTGTACATTTTTACTACATATCCTTTACTAAACTATCTTTTCGAAGGGGAAATTCATTAGGAAATCCTCCATTTATGCGGGCAGTGACTAAAACACACAGATTTCGCTGTACCTATTCATTTGGAGAGTCACTACAAAGAGATTTAGTATAGTCTGCACCCAGGCTCAGTTTGTTTCTCCAATCCTATAGTTCCTGTGTGTGTGTGCGCGTTTAAACAGTATATTCAGAATATGATACTTGAGTGCAACTCCTCTTTCTGAAATCTTTTTTTCTGCTATCAATATTTACAAACAGCCAGAATCAACCTTGAACACAGAGCTTGAAGAACCATAAACAAAAATCATGGAGAATGCCATTACCACTCAACAAAATATAAGTGGCCACTTACATGTAAAGAATGTTTAACTAATAGAAATCTGTATTTAATTTTTTGGTGGAAAATTTTCAGTGAATTTTTTTGACTGAGGAGACATTTGAAAGTTGCTACAATAAAACTGAAAAAAAGACATTCTAGATTTCTAGAATTTTTGTGAAGTGGTTTTTTCCTAAATTTCTAACCAAAGGTAACTTATGTTTAAGATTCCCTAATTAGTATAGGTCTTTTGCTTTATGCACAACTTTTCACAATTAAAACTATTAAAAAGTGTTCTTCAATCAATTATAGGTGAAGATTGATCAACTGGGCTATAACTGTCTACTAAACACAAATATGTAAAGATCATCTTGACAGTCACTGACAAATACATAGAAAGTAAGGGTTTAAAAAGAAACTAGGATATCATAGTAAGTCATTATGACAGCAGTATGTAGATAAGTTTTCTTGCTTTTCCCCCCAAAAAGTATGAATGCAATTAAAAAATATTAACTCCTTTTTTTTCCCACTGTAATATATATTTGCAAATAGCATAAAGTTCAAGTTTCTTTCATGGCCAATCTTATGATTGTTTCTGGAATTAATTTTATTGTAGAAGAGGGATGTATTAAAAAGAAAAAGAAAAATTGCGCTCTGGATGTCAAATATGCAAGGTATGCCACTGCTCTATAGTCTCTTCCAACTAGGATTACTGACCCACATGGATTTATACCAAAATCACCAATTATCCAAACACAAATGATAACTTTCAGAGGAACTTGGATGGCCCTCTACTTTTAATTGAGCCCTGCTATCTCCCCCACCCCCACCACCCTATGAATCCGTCAAAATCTTAGCTTCTAGTTCTTAACTTCACTCCAGAGTTACATTGGATTTCCTGCAGAATTCGCTACTAATCAGTACAATGTGCTTCACTGGAATATCAAAGCTTCTGTATTTATCTATGCCTTCACAAGTACCAGTAAGGAGCTCTAGATGTAAAGCAATGAAACGTAATCAATAGGCCCAGCGGCTGAGTGTCTACCTTGACTGAGTGTCTACCTTCAACTCAGGGGATGATCCACTAAGGTCCTAGGATTGAGTCTCATATCGGGCTCCCTCCAGGGAGCCTGCCTTTTTCCCTATGTCTCTGCACCTCTGTGTCTCTCATAAACAAATAAATAAAATCTTAAAAAAAAATGTCATCAATAAACCATGCAAATATTTACCAGGACGAAGGTGATCAGGGTATAATAAATTATAATACTGTTTGTGAAATATTAATAGTTCAAAAAATTCAAAAATTGTGATAATCACATGTAATATTAACACAGAAATGTACATAGGTCTCTTCAAGTCTAAGCTTTCAACAAATCTTTTATTTTTTTATTTTTTATCTTTTTAAAGATTATTTATGAGAGACAGAGAGAGAGAGGGAGACAGAGACACAGGCAGAGCAAGAAGCAGGCTCCATGCAGGGAGCCTGATGCGGGACTCGATCCCGGGTCTCCAGGATCACGCCCTGGGCCAATGGCAGGCACTAAACTACTGAGCCACCCAGGGGTCCCCTCAACAAATCTTTTAAAAACCTAGTTCTTTTTTTTAAAAGACTTTATTTATTCATGAGAGACACAGAGAGAGAGAGAGAAGCAGAGACACAGGCAGAGGGAAAAGCAGGCTCCATGCAGGGAGCCCGACGTGGGACTCAATCCGGGTCTCCATGATCACGCCCTGCACCGCCCTGCATCGAAGGCAGCGCCAAACCACTGAACCACCTGGGTCTGCCCTAAAGGCCTAGTTCTAAGGCAAGCAAAACTACCACCAAACTCTACTTTTTCCTGTTCCATAGGAACAGAATATTAACCAATGTTACCAAAATAGGTAAATTACTCATTCTGTATACCTGATAACATAGTGTAGCTTGTTTTTAGCTCATAATTAAAGATGTATGCTGTTGCTCTGAAGTATACTTAAAAAACAAAAAAAAAAGGATCTGGCATATATTATCTCAACAAATGTTATGAATAATACTAAAGGTTCATCATTTATGTAACAACTTTTTTCCTACCATGTTACCAAAATATATTCAAAACAAGATTTCAATGTGTGCAAATATCTACAGAAGTTACTTGGAATGCTTTAAGTGTATTATATTCACTTGGGTTCCAAGGCAGAGAACCTGTAATTTGTATCTGGCAAAAAATACCCTGCCCCAACACCAACTACCATTTTGTCAACTTTCTGCCAGGTAGTTTTATGTCCTGAATTCTGTCTCACAAGATTTATTTTATTTTTATTTTTTTTAAAGATTTATTTACTATTCATTCAGAGAGAGCGAGAGAGAGGCAGAGACACAGGCAGAGGGAGAAGCAAGCTCCATGCAGGAAGCCCGATGTGGGACTCGATCCCGAGTCTCCAGGATCACACCCCGGGCTGCAGGCAGCACTAAACTGCTGCGCCACCAGGGCCGCCCCTCTCACAGGATTTATAAGCCAACTTTTCCATTATTCCAATTTTTCTCTGAATCCGTTCCTTATCATGTGTTCATGTAATCTTTTCTGAACCAAAATACTAAATGAAATGCTATACTTCTAGAGAAGAGGATATTTTCAACAAGAACATCAGTGATAAATGCTGCAACAGAAAGCTCTGAAGAGCCAGCGTTATTACATTCACCACAAAACCAGACCTCTACTGTTGCTGGAGATAAGCAATTTTCTGAGAGTCCAGAAAGAACAGAGGAATAACGCGGTAACTTTTTAATATCTAAAACTCCTGTGGTAACAGCATAATATGGTCAAATGAGGCAAGGAAAACCTCCAATTTTGCCTCAACTGTTGCCCTGGGCCTCTACATCTCTTCCACGCAGTAAAAATCTTGTGTCAACTCTGTCCACTGCTCTATATAGACCTCTCCAAGAAGGGAATGATCAAAAACAACTAAAGACTAACATTAGCAGGTTAAGAAAAAAAAAAAACAAAACCTTTTAACAAAGCATCTTCATCATATGATTTAAATTCTGGACGATAATCATACCTAGTAATCAATAGGCGAAACATACAATAGTCCATACACAAAAATTTCCGGTGGGAAAAGAAAGGGGTGGTAGGTTCCATATGGAACTCAACTCTTCCTTCACAGTAAGAGTTGGTTCAAGATAAGTTGGTTCAACACTTATCCCAAGTGGATAAGTGTACCAACATAAATTCATACTTAGAGTATTCATACTTTAAAAGTCTTCTTTAAAAAAATATTTTATCTTAGAGAGGGAAAGAGAGAGAGCACATGTGGACTGCACGAGTGAGGGGAGGGGCAGAGGGTAAGGGAGAGTCTCAAGCAGACCTCATGCTGAACTCTGGAGCCCAAGGTGAAGCTGGACCTCAGGACCCTGAGCCAAAACCATGAATCTGATGCTTAACTGACTGGGCCACCCAGGTGCCCCTAATTAAAAGTCTTAAAACTCATAGATGCTGCCCCTTCCCAAAACAGTGTGGGGAGATACGTTCTTTTGAGATTAGAGAAGATTGGTTAAAAGCTAAAAATGCAATACATGGATTTTAAAAAAAATCCAATCTATAACCTGCATTCTTTCAACAAACTTACAAAATACCAAACTCTTCACATTAAGGAGTACATAAACGCAGCGTAAAGCAAATATTGGCTATAAATGATCATTTTTTTCCCCACTCTTTTTACAACACTTAAAGTATCTCACCAAAAAAGCCCCCTGTTTAATGAGTATCTCTAACAACTTCATTCTTTTATCTTCCTTCATCAGATACTGACCTCTTTTACCTGTGCTGATCTGTACCTTTCCTTTTATCCACAATTTTATTCTAAGCATGCCCTCTCATTGCTTTAAACTGTGCTTCTCTACACTTCCCCTCTCACAATGTGCTCAAACTTCTACTCCCATGGGAGACCAGGCTTCAATATCACTTATTAAGGCTAAGACCATATACATCCTATGTAAATATACAAATAGCCTACCACCAGTGTCTACTACACTGTTAACTGTTCTTTCCCTTCATTCTTGAAGCGACTTTGTCCTTAAATCCCTTAAAACCAAACTTCTACAAAAGACTACATCTGTGACCTTTATTTCCTCATCTCCCTCATCATCTTTCAACCTTAAACTTCAGATGCCATTACTCTCAAATTTTAGCAGCTTTTTTCTTAAGTCTTAACCTGTAACCACTCCCCCGGTATTACACAAAATATTATCTTTAGGCAGCAATTAAGATGGGGAGATGTGCATTCAAATCCCAACTCCACCATTAGCTAATAGCATGCCCCTGGGCCAATTATTATTTAACTGCTTTGAAAATCAGTTTCCTTGTCTATAAATGGACGTCTGTGGAAAGTTGTAGGAATATTAGGTACATATTTATAAAATGCCGGATATGCCATAGATGCTTATTAAAAATATTAATTCATTTTCTCACCCTCTCTGAATTTTCTCCAGGGCACATCTGGGAGTGACTTCCAGATGTCTCCCTCTATTTCCTGGTTGCTTCCAAGTTTGAGTTCTACATGCCCAATTGCTTGCCAAAAATTTACACGACTTTTCCACTCAGTCTCAAACTCAACCTGTTCAAAAACCAAACATTTTCCCCCTTCCACTAAATACGCTTTTGATGACTGCTTGACTTGTGTTAATAGCATCACCGCTTTCCAAGCACCCAGTGGGGGCAAAAGGTGCTTAGAAGCCTATCAGATGGCAAAGTCCATGGATTCCTCTGGCCCATATGCTTCTCCTCCTCTCCCTGCCACTTAATACACATGCCAAGTTCAGATTTTACTTAATTCTACCTCAGTCCTCAAAATGCCAATCTTCCTCAAATCTCTGCTTTCTACAATATATACAAATCAAGCAATTTTTGTGACTATATCACCCTACTACTTAAAATCTTCAGTTTATCCAGAACCTAAAAATTTAAACACATTAGACAGACATGAAGCTTGTCATGCCCCCCAATTACTTAACCAGTAGTAGCCTTTGGAATCAAACTACTGTTCGTTCTTCAGCACTACTACCCTTCAATCTCTACTTTTTACACCTTCTACATCCTAAAACTGACTCCACTTTATCTTCCCCAGGTCTTCACTGAACCCCCATAGCCATCCCACAGTACTTTTTAAGAGCCCCAAAGGAGGCTGTTCTATCACACGTTAGAATTATCTGCCTAACTCCTGTGTCCTCTATTAGATCAGGCTCCTAGGAGACAGAGACCCTTAGTAGTAACAGAACAGCTCTCTAATTGAGCACGGGCTCAAAAGTTTGTAAAATTAAGGTAAGATTTGGGAGATTTGAGGTTACAGGGAACTAACCAATAACATTTCACGAATGAGGAGAAGTAACAGAGAAGCACTACAAATCAAACAGTACAAGGTAAGTTTTAAAGTTAGGCTAGTTTCTCTGGAAGAAAGTTTTTTTCAGAAGAAAGTCAAAACTGGCAACACACCTAACATAATGTAATTTGTAGTTCATAAAGTAAGAGTGGAAATGGAAATAAAAAGTATTTGAGCAGAAAGGTGAACAATGACATGAAAATTCTCACTTTGTGTATTTTAAAAAGGTTAAAATACCATTTCCCTTTTTTGAGAAGTCAATATCATACCTTATTTTGGTTTTCCAAAGTAAAAACTACTGATCAGTTTTCCAGAACGTATTTTGTTTAATGTCAACTTCCACAATGCTTAACTCAGAATTAAATACTTCGGATCTTAAGAATACTCTAGAAATTCCCGCTCTTTGTGCATTAAGAGTTGACATTAAAAAAGTCAATAATGTTTTACCTCGAGAAAGAAATGTACTCATCATCTTTAAAAAACTGTTGTACCATTTGTAAAATTCTCATGCATTCAACAAGTTACTAGTATGCCTCCTACGGTGAGGGGAGGAGCAAAGAACAGAAACTCCCTGCCCTCATGGAGTCAACATTCCAGTGAATTTTGCCTTCAGGACACCAAGCCAGCTTCCAAACCTACCTTGGGAGCATTATCACAAATTCCCTAGCCATCAAGTAAATATCAGGAAATATTTCGTTATCTTGAAAACCATCACACTGTCCAACACCCGTTTCTACTGCGTTTAAGACATTTTATGTACCCATCGGTTGAAGACAACTTATTTCCAGGATACTCTGCTAAGGCAATAAAAGGTCCTAACAGCAGGGTTACTGGAGGGTCCCCTATTATTTCGGCACTGCAGATCTAAAAGAAAAGCTACCGCACCTCAATTCTGCCACGAGTAAAATCACAAAATCTTAGGGTGAGACGCAGCAAGTTGTTAACGCCCTATCAAGACCTCTCTAGAGCTACAGCACTACATACATCTGACTTTTTTCAATGCTGGGTTTATCTGGAGTGTTTGGCGAAGTGAGCTAATCCAACCCAACACACGCCAACAGTTTCCATCCCGTAACTGTATTTTAAAATCAATGGTCAAGTCCCCCCCCTCCCCCACCCCCCACCCCCAAATAAATTCTGACGGGAGAGAATGTGTGGACTCTACGCCCCAAACCCAGCACCTGGAATGACTTTGGAGATAAAACTATCGAGCTCTAAGGCGGCAGGCAGCTTTGTTCCCGGTTTGGGGAGGTTTTCACATGCAAATGTTTCCCCCTAGAAGGGAGCCGCGGATTAACTACCGCGGGAGGAGCGCGAGGATTGGGGGGGGGGGGGGGGGGGGGACGGGGACCCGAGGCCGAAGCCGGCTTTCCGCCGGACTGAGGCGGAGCAAGCACTCCTCTCCCATTCAACTTTTTAGGTGTCGCGTTGGGGCCGCGGAGCCCATTAGGAGGGCCGTGTTCACCGGCTGGGAACCGTCAGGGGCCACCCCGTCTTCACCTGGGAACCCCGCTCCCCGAGCGTGCGTGTGAGTGTCGGGAGCCGGGGGACGGACACCCTCTCTCCAAACTGCCCCCGGGGGCCCGGGATCAGAGTCCAGCCGCCGCCGCGCCGCGGCCTGAGCAACAGGAGAGCCCAGGCCGCCGCTCCGCCAGCCCGGCGACCGGCAGATGCTCCCGCTCCCCCGCCCCCAACCAACCCCACACGCCCGCCCGCGCTTCTTTCTTAGCCCCTTGCGGGCTCCCGGCACCGCGAAGCCAGTAGCGGGGCCGGGGGGGCGGCCGGCGGGAGCGCCCGGACCTTGGAGAGAGGGCGAAGTTAGAGGCGCCGGCGGCGGCGGCGGCGGCGGCGGCGGCGCGGGCTGGGGGAGGCCGGGGGAGGCCGGAAGGGGGCGACCGGGGCAGCCCGAGGTCGCCGCCCGGGGGTGGGCGGTGGGGGAGGGGTGCGGGGTCGGCGCCCGGGGCCCGGGGCCGCCGCGACCTCTCCCCGACCGCAGGCCGCTCCGCGCAGGCCCCGCCGCCCCGGAACCCCGGGCAGGAAGCGTCCCCACCCCGCCCGAAGCTTTAAACCTCCGGCGGCGGGAGACACGGGAGACACGGGGGCCCCGGCGGCCCCGGCGGCCCGGCAGCCCCGGCCCCGAGCACTCCTCACCTCCTGGTTGAAGGCGTTGACGGCGTCCATGTTCGCGCTGCGGCGGCGGCTGCTCCGGGCCCGCCGGTCACATAGACCTCGCGCCGCGGCGGAGCGGGGCCGGGGAACCGGCCGGGCCTGAGGGGCGGGGGGGAGGCGGCGAGCGGCGGAGCCAGAGGCCGGGCAGGAAGCGGCTGCGGCCGAGGCGGCGGGGCGGGCGGCCGAGGCGGAGGGTGGCGGGCCCCCTCTCAGTCCCGTTCGGAGGATGAGGAAAAGGAGGCGGCGGCGGCGGCGCTGGGCTCCAACATGTCCGTTTGGCGGTGGCGGCTGCGCTCTGCGTCTCGCTGACACGGCCCCCCGCGCCCTCACGCACTGGCCCACACTGGCCCGACCGGCGAGCGAGCGGGCGGGCCTCTCTCTCTCTCCCTCTCGCCAGCGGGATGGCGGCAGCGGCCCGAGTCCACGCCGCGCGGGGCACCCTGGGACGGCTCGGGCCTCCCAGCGCTTCCTGTGCCCGGCTCCCGCCCCGCCCCGCCCCGCCCCGCCCCGCCCCGGGCGCGCTGGCCCCGCCCCCGCCCCCGGCCCCGCCCCCCGCCCCGCGCAACGCGCGCCCGGCTGCTGGCGCGTGACGCGGGGACGCTGGGCGCTTTCCCGCCGGCGGCGACGACGGCGGCGGCGGCGGCAGAGGCCCCGGGAGGTCGCCTGGCGCTGAGGCTGGGCCCCGCCGAGGGCGCCGGAGAGCGCGGGACCCCGGAGTCGGGAGGCGCGCACGGAGAGGGCCCGCGCACACCCGCGCCCCTGCCCGACGCGGCGTTCCCCGGTGCGCTTTCGAGCCATTTCTGCCCGAGCAGGCCGTGCACCCCGGGCGCGGCGGGCGGGCGTGCGGGCACGGACCCATTGGCTCTCCGCTGTCGGGAACAAAGGGCGCGGGACTTAACCTCAGCCCCCTGAGCGTGCAGCCTCTCCGCCCGTGCAGCCCTGTGTCTGTGTGCGCAGCCTCTCCGCCTGTGCAGCCCTGTGCCTGCTCTGTGTGTGCAGCCTCTCCGCCTGTGCAGCCCTGTGCCTGCTCTGTGTGTGCAGCCTCACCGCCCGTGCAGCCCTGTGTCTGTGTGTGCAGCCTCTCTGCCTGTGCAGCCCTGTGCCTGCTCTGTGTGTGCAGCCTCTCCGCCTGTGCAGCCCTGTCTGTGTGTGCAGCCTCTCCGCCTGTGTAGCCCTGTGTCTGTGCGTGCAGCCTCACCTCCTGTGCAGCCCTGTGTCTGCTCTGTGCGCAGCCTCTCCGCCTGTGCAGCCCTGTGCCTGCTCTGTGTGTGCAGCCTCTCCGCCTGTGCAGCCCTGTGTCTGTGTGTGCAGCCTCACCACCTGTGCAGCCCTGTGCCCGCTCTGTGCACGCAGCCTCACCGCCTGTGCAGCCCTGTGCCTGCTCTGTGTGTGCAGCCTCTCCGCCTGTGCAGCCCTGTGCCTGCTCTGTGCGCGCAGCCTCTCCGCCTGTGCAGCCCTGTGTCTGCTCTGTGCGCAGCCTCTCCGCCTGTGCAGCCCTGTGCCTGCTCTGTGTGTGCAGCCTCTCCGCCTGTGCAGCCCTGTGCCTGCTCTGTGCACGCAGCCTCTACGCCTGTGCAGCCCTGTGTCTGTGTGTGCAGCCTCACCACCTGTGCAGACCTGTGCCCGCTCTGTGCGTGCAGCCTCTCCGCCTGTGCAGCCCTGTGCCTGCTCTGTGCGCGCAGCCTCTCCGCCTGTGCAGCCCTGTGTCTGTGCGCGCAGCCTCACCGCCCGTGCAGCCCTGTGTCTGCTCTGTGCGCGCAGCCTCTCCGCCCGTGCAGCCCTGTGTCTGCTCTGTGTGCGCAGCCTCTCCGCCCTTGCAGCCCTGTGTCTGTGCACGCAGCCTCTCCACGTGTGCAGCCCTGTGTCTGCTCTGTGTGCGCAGCCTCGCCGCCTGTGCAGCCCTGTGTCTGCTCTGTGTGCGCAGCCTCTCCGCCCTTGCAGCCCTGTGTCTGTGCGCGCAGCCTCTCTGCCCGTGCAGCCCTGTGTCTGCTCTGTGCGCGCAGCCTCACGCGCAGCCTCTCCGCCGGTGCAGCCCTGTGTCTGCTCTGTGCGCGCAGCCTCACCGCCTGTGCAGCCCTGTGTCTGTGCGCGCAGCCTCTCCGCCCGTGCAGCCCTGTGTCTGTGCGCGCAGCCTCTCCGCCTGTGCAGCCCTGTGTCTGCTCTGTGCGCAGCCTCTCTGCCTGTGCAGCCCTGTGCCTGCTCTGTGTGTGCAGCCTCTCCGCCTGTGCAGCCCTGTGCCTGCTCTGTGCACGCAGCCTCTACGCCTGTGCAGCCCTGTGTCTGTGTGTGCAGCCTCACCACCTGTGCAGACCTGTGCCCGCTCTGTGCGTGCAGCCTCTCCGCCTGTGCAGCCCTGTGCCTGCTCTGTGCGCGCAGCCTCTCCGCCTGTGCAGCCCTGTGTCTGTGCGCGCAGCCTCACCGCCCGTGCAGCCCTGTGTCTGCTCTGTGCACGCAGCCTCTCCACGTGTGCAGCCCTGTGTCTGCTCTGTGTGCGCAGCCTCGCCGCCCGTGCAGCCCTGTGTCTGCTCTGTGTGCGCAGCCTCTCCGCCCTTGCAGCCCTGTGTCTGTGCGCGCAGCCTCTCCGCCCGTGCAGCCCTGTGTCTGTGCGCGCAGCCTCTCCGCCGGTGCAGCCCTGTGTCTGCTCTGTGCGCGCAGCCCCTCCGCCCGTGCAGCCCTGTGTCTGTGTGTGCAGCCTCTCTGCCCGTGCAGCCCTGTGTCTGCTCTGTGCGAGAGTGAGGCACCGAGAACGACGTGCAGGCAGTGGATACCCACGCAGGCCCACCGGAACCCCCCCCCCCTCACCTTGCCGCCGTGTGCCGCGGAAAGGAGTGGATTCCCCCAAACAAACGTTCCCTTTTTGGTGGAGACACTTTTGCCCTGATTCACTTACCTCGACTACCAACTGGCTGCTGGGCGCTGTGCTGGGTTCTGGGGATGCGGAAATGAAAGGCAATGTTTCTGGCAGCAGACAACTCAGTGTAGCGGGGAGGACAGACAAATGAGCAGTTACAAACTAAAGGATGGTCAGTTAGGGCAGAGACCCAAGGGGACGAAGAAGAAGGATAATCATCCGACTGGAAGTCCAAAAGCCTTCTCAGGAGACGTGGCACTCAAGCTACATCTGGAAGAAGCAGCAGCGGCCCAAGGAGACACCGTTAGGCTGACTGAGCCTGATGAGTAGTTTGGCATCTCCTTCCCTCAAGGAGGATCAGCTGGAGCTTAGGGAGTGGGGTGAACTGAGAGGAAGTGACTCAGCCCAGGTCCCAAGAGCCTCTGTGCCCTTCCAAGGAGTTTGGATTTTGTCCCTGAGGCGGTGGGGTGCTTTGAAGGGTTTTAAGAGGAGGGTGGTGTCCTGCAATGTGCTCTTTGAAAACAAAGGTGTAGAGCAGCAATAGAGAGGGCAGGGAGAAAAATGGCTCTAAGCCCCAGGGGATGCTGTGAATTTGAGGCAATGAAGTGGAGAAGGAAAGATGAGGTCAATGTTTAAGAAGTGGACTGAACGCCTTGGGGTAGGGTGGGGTTGAGGTGTCAAAGAGAATGCTCAAGGTTCTGGTTTGATGAGAGTTGTGGGTGCTGGATTCGTAAGTCAATTTGGGACTCTATGAGGAGGAAGGGATGAGATGGAGAGAAAGAATAATGGTAAACACTTGCAGACCTTTTATCATGTGCCAGAGTCTGTGCAATATACAATTCTGTGTTGTTTCATTTAATCTCCGGAACAGGCTTCTGTATGAGGTGGCCCTCAGGGATGCCCCGTTTTATAGTTGAGGAAGTGTAGCCCAGTTCCGTTAACTAACATGCCCAGAGCCAGATGATTTCCTTCTGGGGCCCGTGGAGTTGGAGGTGCCCCTGGGGCAAATAAGTGAAGACGTCTAGGAGGCAGTTGGGTAAACACCTGTGCAGCCAGGAGAGCTGGCTGAGAGGAAGTAGAAACCTAGGAGTCATTAATGCACAGCTAGTGTGGGAGGAGCTGAAGTAGGGAAAGCAGGCAGGGAGCATAGGTGTGGAGAAGGTAAGAAGGTGGAAGAAGAGGCTGAGAGAGTCCAGGAGACCTGTCTGGCACTGAAGGCAGAAAGCAGCAAGATACGGACTGGAGAGTACCCGTTAGCATCTAGGATCCCTCGGGGAACGTTGGTAGGAGTGGGGGGAGGACAGAAGCCAAACTGATGTGCACCCAAGAGAGGAAGGCAGCAGGAGATATAGTTCACGGACACTTGGCTGTGAAGGCAGGTGGTGAAGACACCAAGAGAAATCGACAGGATGAAGGGAGGGTATGCCTGTGTCTTTTAAGGTGAGAGACACATATTCTTGATTATTTGCTGCAGTAGCAAAATAGATCCCAAATATTCGTTTCAGGCCCCCCCATCATCTACTTCATATTACTGTCTTTTTTTTTTTAATCTCTCAGTTCAGCTCCTATTACCATTTTTTAAAACCCACTCTTATGGAAGAGTTGTCACATGTTGCTTCCATAAGAGTTGTCACACGTTGCATTAGAAAATGATGTGCTTAATAGATCCAAGGTCCCCACACCATATTTCTAGCCTACTGCCAGGGTACAACCACGTGTTGTCATTCTCTGGACACCTCTGTGTCAACAGCTTGGCCTTTGCTGTCATGTAAAATCCCTCCTTGTTCCTGCACATATGCAGGCCCACTGAGCACCCAGTTGATGTTCAGACATCACCTCCTTTCAACCATTAATCTGCTATTGAGCACTTACTGTATACCAGGCACTGCACTGAAAAGCTTTCCCACTCCTCCCAGCCGGGCTCAACTGTTCCCTCCATATGCTTCCATGACCTGGCGATAGCACTTTTTACCTTGCTTTGCGGTTATCTGGGGGGGAAAAAATCTGCATTACTTGGACATGCTATGCACCCCCCACTCTGCCTCTACCTCTTTCTGGGAACAGTGGCAGAACTTAAAAATGGGCCTACAAAGCCTAAAGGGATCCCTTTCCCCCAAATCATGCTAGCAGTCTTTTTTTTTGGTCTTGTCAGTCAGTGAAGTAGATTTGGCTATCAAAGGCTGAAATCTTGAGCTGTGGCCATGAGAAAGAGAGGCACCATTTTAAGTGTGTTGTTTTGGGATCCAATGCATGGTGGTGATTGGGGCCTATAATGGTTTTGGATTGAGGACCTGAAGGAGAATGTTTTCTATGTATTGTCCTACTGAGATTGGAATGCATAAGGAAGAAGATTTGGCTTCTATGATTCTTGTGTTCAAGGTGGATAATTTAGATTTAGGACGTTCTTTTCTATTTTTTTTCTTTAAGATTTTATTTATTTATTCATGAGAAACACAGAGAGAGGCAGAGATATAGGCAGAGGGAGAAGCAGGCTCCCTGTGGAGAGTCTGACGCGGGACTCGATCCCAGGACCTGGGATCACGTCCTAAGCCAAAGGCAGATGCTCAACCACTGAGCCACCCAGGCGTCCCTGGGAAGTTTTTCTAGATGGGTTGTTGGGTTTTTGTGTCGCTCAAGTTCGGGAAGTCTTTTAAACACGTTGTTTGGGGAACATGTGTTATCAGCTAGATCATGGGTGCCTTGGTGGTATTCTCCCACTTTTTTTGTTGGGAAGATGGCAGCTCCTCTGTCTGCTTGGGGACATGCAGCAGCCATTCATACAGCTATGGCTAGACTTCGGTCTTTATCTGTCCAGGCAGACAAGTCAGATCTTCCAAGAGGAAGTTTTTGGCAAATGACAAAAAGTCAGGAGGGCTGTCCTTTGTGAGCAGACCTTGAAGCAGTAGGGATGCAGCCTATTAAGAAGATGGCCAGAGGATGATAAATACATGCAACTGATAAAACTCAGCAAGACATTTTATCTACTTGCAAACTTGCCTTCTCTCAGAGAACACAGATTTAAGCAGATTCATGTGTTCTTAATGTGGGTGTGAAAATAGTTCTGAAAAGCCTTTCCAAACATACTTGTGTTTTTAAAGAGTAGGTGAAATCAATATTCAGAGGAAAGAAAAGATGAGATTCAGGAAGTAATCTTCTGGTTAATTCTATGTCCTTCACATGTCAACTTGTTCTGTTGAAAGGAATGCTGGCTACAGTCCACAGCTGTAGAGACTACAGAAAGCATCTCACTCCTAAAGAGCCCAGGAAAACACTTAACAGATAAGAATCCAAGAGAAATCAAGTTCTCTCTAATGCTTTATTGCATACACTTTCTGGAACAAGTATAAACTAATTATCTTGGAAGAGACTCTTCTTTCTCCTTGGTCTGCTTGTCTCCTCTGCCTAGCCTCCTCCCCTTCCTGAGATTTCACCTGACACCTATGCGATCCCTCTTACCCCCCACATAGTAACTGAAGCTCTCTCCTGGTTTACGACTGCGTTTCCAACTGCTCACTGTAAAATTCCACATGGTTGTCCCCCTCTGTCCCCAGGGTACCCATATGATTCCTTTTTATGTCAACCTCTATCTCCATGCCTGTAGACTGTTGGTGCCAAATTAGTGGAACATTGTGAGAAAAACAGGAACCGGAAGGAGGAAGAACTCAGTGGTGGTTGGGACAATGATATTTTAGGGAATTTTCCTTTCCTTCTTAATTCTTCAGCATTTTTTAGACTCCCTGCAGAAAACATGTATTACTTTTGTTATGAGAAGGAGTAAGCTCCTTAAAAAAGGAAATACAGATAAGTGTGCAGCTAACCTAGAATGTTTTAGATTGAAGATCTCGGCTATGATAGTAAGCATAGGAGTGTATGAGTAATGTCTTAGGGTTCTCCAGAGAAAAAGAAGTGTTGGACTAAACACACACATACAGAATATAAATACATTCTAATATATCTTAATATAATTTTTAAAGGTTAAATATAATATATAACATTTAATAACATACAGCTATAATCATATATTACATATAATAGTGTAATTATATAATTTATAACATAATTCTCATATTCTAATATATATTTTCTCTCTTCTCTCTCTCTCTCTCTCTCTCTCTCTCTATATATATATATATATATATATATATATATACCCATAACGTGTGTGCATGTGTATATAGAATCTGCCATCTGCTAGCTGGAGAATCAAGAAAGCAAGCAGTCAGCCCCAGACCGAAGGCCTGAAAACCAGGGAAGCCAGTGGTGTAATTCTAGTCCAAGGGTAGGAGAAAATGAGATGAGATGTCACAGCTCCAGCACTAAGGGAGGAAAAAAAAAAGGAGCGAATTCTTCCTTCTTGCACCTTCTGTTCTATTCAGACCATCAACAGATCACCTGATGCCTACCAGTACTGGAGAGGGCGCTCTACTTTACTGATTCCATCAATTCAAATGCTAACCTCATCAAGAAACACCTTCACAGGCACACCCAGAAGTCACAGTTAACATGGACATTCTATGGCCCAGTCAAGTTGACGCTTAAAATTAACCATCACAAGTAAGTGATAAAGGAAGACCATTTCTTTTGGCAATTTCCTTTTTGACTTAAGATTGGGATCTAATATACTTTTTCCAAAATTGAAAGTTACTAAAATCAAGTCTCGGCTGAAGTGAAATGTCACCTTCCAGGACTGAATCACCTCAATCTAATATTTGCCCATTCATTCAATCATTCATTCACAAAATAAATATGACAACTTCCAAGGATGGGCACTTGTGCTAGGTGTTTAGATACTATAGGAAACAAAACAGAACTTCTTTTCTCCTAGAACTACTCCCCAGAATCTGACACCTGGCCCTGACATTAAGCATTTTTTTCATATGCATATTGCTCATTTATTCATGATCATGTCTTGTGAAAATATAGACAGTTTATTTATTTTTTCCTAAATATTTCCTTGAATAAACCCCACTGATGTGGAGTATTACCCTTTATATGTTTTGCTGAATTTTTTTTTTTTTTTAAGATTTTATGTATTTATTCATGAGAGACACACACAGAGAGAGGTAGAGAACAGGAAGAGGGAGAAGCATGCAGGGAGCCCGATGTGGGACTCAATCCTGGGTCCCCAGGATCACACCCTGGGCTGAAGGTGGTGCTAAACCACTGAGCCACGAGGGCTGCCCTGTTTTGCTGAATTCAATTTGTAGAGATTCTGTCAAGAATATTTCCTTCTCTGTTGATGAGTGATATTGGACTGTAGTTTCCTATCTTGTACTGGTTCTGGTGTCTGAGCAGCCTGTCTTTACCAAGTGAGTTGAGAGCAGTTTCCTTCCTTCTCTATTTTCTGAAACAATTTGTGTTGAATTGGTATTATTTCTTCATTAAGATTTTGTTAGAATTGAGAAGCCACCTGGGTCTAATGCTTTCTTTATGAGAAGGCTTCATATTCATATTTCAATTTTTAACACTGATACAAGGCTCTTTAGATGTTCTATTTCTTGGGTCAATTTTGATAATGGTATCTTGAGAAATTTGTCTATTTAAAGTTTGACAACTAAAAAAAAATAAAAATAAAAAAATAAAGTTTAACAACTTACTGCCATACGGTTCTTTATAATAGTCTCTTATTGCCCTTTTAATGTCTGTAGTGATGTCTCCTATTTCGTTCCTGATGTTGGTAATTTGTATGTTCTTTTTAAAATTTTCTAATTCAGTGTAGTTAGAAGTTTGTTTATTTTGTTGATCTTTTCAAAGAAGCAGCTTTTGATTTTATTGACTAATCCCATTATTTATGTGCTTTCTAGTTTATTAATTTTCACTATTATCTTTATTATTTTCTTCCTCCTCTTGTTTTGTATTTAATTTGCTCTTCCTTTTCTAGATTCTTAAAGTGGAGGCCTGGATCATTGATTTGAGGCACTTTTTTTCTTTTGTAATATAAGCATTTAAAACTTTAAATTTCCCTCTCAAAATTTTGATATGTTGTGCTTTCATTTCCATTTACTTCAAGATATCTTGTAACTTTCCTTATGATTTCTTCTTTTATCCCACATTTATTTAGAAATGTATTGCTTAAATTGCAAATATTTGGGAATTTAAGAAATACCTTTCTGTTATTGATTTATAATTTAATTCCATTGTGGTCAGAGATCAGACTTTGTATGATTTCAGTCCTTTTGACTTTGTTGAGACTTGTTTTATGCCTCAGCCTATCATCTATGTGGATGATTGTTCCACATGCCCTTGAAATTAATGTTTATTCTGCCATTGTTGGAGAGAATGTTCTATTAATGTCAGTTAGGTCAGCATGGTTGATAGTATTGTTTAAGTATTTATCTCTTCATTTTCTGTCTACTCATTTTCAGTTACCTAGAGAGGAAATTTGATCCCTTTTGCTGTAATTATGGATTCGTCTATTTCTCTTTTTAAAATGTATTTTATTTATTTATCTGTTTATTTGTTTATTTATTTATTTATTTATTTATTTATTTATTTTTGAGAGAGAGCAAGTGCATGCATGAGTGAGTGGGTTAGGGGAAAGGGTAGAGGAAAAGAGAGAATCTTTTTTTTTTTTTTTTTTTTAAAGAGAGAATCTTAAACAGGCACCACTCCCAGGGCAGAGCCGGACATAGAGCTTGATCTCACAACCCTGAGATCATGACCTGAGCCAAAATCAAGAGTTGGTCGTTCAACCAGTCGAGTCACCCAGGTGCCCCTTGTATTTCTCTTTCCAATTCTGTCAGTATGTGCTTTATGTATGATGGATCTTTGTTATTAGGTGTGTACAAATTTAGGATTATTATTTTTCCTTGATGAATTGACCTTGTTTTTATTAAGAAGATTTCCTTTTTTGTCTGGTAATAGTTCTTACCTTGAAATTTGTTTCATCTGATATTGATATAACCACTCTGGTCTTATGATTTGTATTTGCATGACATATGTTTTCCATTCCTTTACTTTTAACCTGTCTGTGTCTTCTCCAATCCTGCACTTATTGTTGTTTTACTTCTATGCATGTTTTATAAACCCACAATACATTAGTATTAGTGTTGTTTAGTTTCTTGCATATTTTCCAGTTTTCTGGGTTTTTTGGTTGTTTGTTTTATGGTAGAAGGGCAATTCTGGATCTTGTTACTACCTCATGATTAGAAGTTTTCATAAGTTTTTAATTATTATGGAGTAAAATTTGTTAATTTTTTCTTTTATAGTTCTTTGTATTCTGTCTAAGAAATATTTGCCTGCCTTGGAATAATGAAGATATTCTTCATGTTTCCTTTTGGAAGCTTTATTTTTATTTTTATTTTTTTATTATTTATTTATTTATTTATTTATTTATTTTTTCTTTTGGAAGCTTTTTTTTTTTTTTTTTTTTTTTTTTTTTTAATCTTTTTTTTTTAATTTTTATTTATTTATGATAGTCACAGAGAGAGAGAGAGGCAGAGACATAGGCAGAGGGAGAAGCAGGCTCCATGCACCGGGAGCCTGATGTGGGATTCGATCCCGGGTCTCCAGGATCGCGCCCTGGGCCAAAGGCAGGCGCCAAACCGCTGCGCCACCCAGGGATCCCTTTTGGAAGCTTTATTGGGAGTTTTAGTGCTCATATTGGGTCTATGGTCCATTTTTTTTTCCTATGGTCCATTTTAAATTAATTTTTGTATATATATGAGATAGAGTTCAAGTTTCATTTTTTAAAATAAGTTCTGTTCCAGTATACCATAAAGCTTTCTTTCCCCCATTGGGTTGCATTGGCACCTTTGTCAAAATTAAATGGCTGCATATGTAGGATTGTATTTCTGAAATCATTATTCTGTTCCTTTGATCACTAATACCACACTTGATTATTTGATTCCTAGTACTTTATAGTTAGAGTTTTGAAATCCCTAAGTGTAGGTCCTCCAATTTTGTTGTTCAAGATTATGTTGGCTGTTCTAGTTCCTTTGCCTTTCCCTATATACTTTATAGCTTATAATTGTCAATTTTGGAGAAAAAAACAAAATCTATTGATATTTTAATGGAGATATCTGGTTCTCTCTCTCTCTTTTTTTAAAAGATTTTATTTATTTATTCATGATAGACAGAGAGAGAGAGAGAGAGAGAGAGAGAGAAGCAGAGACACAGGCAGAGGGAGAAGCAGGCTCTATGCAGGGAGCCCAATGTGAGACTTGATCCCAGGACTCCAGGATCATGCCCTGAGCTGAAGGCAGACGCTCAACCACCTGAGCCACCCAGGGATCCTGAGATATCTGGTTCTCAATTAATATTCATGACCATGAATCTCAAGTGGGCCCCTTGTGAAATCCAGCAATCACACTACACTTCTTTATGTAAAGAAAGGAAGCTATTCCAGAGTTCTTCTTACTTCTTACTGACCAGAACTGAGCCACATGCTCATCCCTAAACAAATGAAAAGAAGGATGGACTTGTCTATTTAAAACTAGACCAGGATTTGTCAGCTAAAATATGGGTGCTTTTCCTTTAGACCAAGAGATATTTGCCTACATGTGAACAAAAAAATTCTGTTAGCAAGGACAGAGGGGGAGGAAGGGAGCAGAAGTTTGGCTGTTGAGTGGGCAAGATTGACTGCCATACAAACAAAGACATCCTATGTGTGTGAGGGTGTGTTTATGATTGTATAAGCATGCAGAAAATATGAAAGGATAGATACCCAGTTGTTGGCAAATGATACATCAAAGTGGGGAAAAGATGTTTTAATCCAGGTGAAAGCAGCAAAACTGGGGGAAAAAAGTGCTTTAAAAATAGATCACATGTATGCATTTATATAAAATTCTGTACATATATGAATACTATACCAATTAGAAGATTAAAAAAGGGATCCCAGCCCCCTCCAAAACAAAGGTCCTTTTTGGGGCAACATATCAGCAACATGGCTGAGTAACTGAATTAAAGCAAAAAATAAATAAATGAAAGATGAATGAATAAACCAACAATTTTGTAAGCAGCCATAACATGTGTTCCATCTAAACAAACAAATACATGAAAACAAATATGTAAACAGCAAAAATAGATATCTCATTGTCCATAAATTAAGATCACACGTGCCACCCACTGGACACTCAGCACTCACTCCTAGAATAATTATCTAACAATTCTAACCCCTTGAGTCTTTGATTTTTAAGTATAAGTACATTAAAAGTAGCAGAATAGGGAAAGAGCCTGCTGGAGATAGGCAGACTGGCAGCAACAAGAAGTGGCTGCTGACAGGCTGACCGTGACAGAGGAGACAGAAAAATCTGTAGACAGCAGCCACGAGAATGTACAAAGGCACAGCTGCCGGGGCCATTGAGTTTAAAGGAAACTAGTTCTTGGAACCTCCATAATCCTTGGTGGCACGTGTTTTACAGCAAGTCCCAGCAAGGCTGCTGTAATGTCAGATCCTGGTTAACAAAGAAATTGAGGGTATGCACTGCATTCTCTGTTTAAGAGAGCACGGCAGCATATGATAGAAATGGAGGAGGATGGCCTTGCCTTTTTCCAGAAAGGAACTATGCCCAGGTTATTCTTGTAACTTTGCAGGCATAGATTCCAGTTCTCTACTGGATGCCTCAGTGCAGGTCCATGGCTACCTCAGGTTCAACACATTTGAAACTCTTCTCATCTCATTTTTCAATTCAGGTGCCAATTTGTTATCAGTTACAAAAGTGTGAGTAGAATCCATCTATGAAGATTTTCAAGGGAAAGGTTTGAGGAAGTATTTCACAACTCTTAAAATACCCTCCCCCACTTTTGGAAAATAAATTGGCTGGAACAGAGAGAGAAAGAGAGAGAGAATGAGAGAGAGAGAGAGAGAGAGAGATTGGTGCAAGGAGACTGGTCATGAGAAAGTGGTTGCCTGTCTCAGGCTCCCATCCCTCCCCTATCTGGGAAGTGAAATGAAGGGGTAGCAGAATGCTACCTCTAATTTAGGGGTCAGCCAACGTTTGGCCTACAGACCTGAATCTAGTCACTGCCTGTTTTCATAAATAAAGTTTTATTGAAACACAGCCATGCTCATTAGTTTGTGTGTCATCTATGGCTGCTTTAAGCTGCAAAGCAAAGCCAAGTAGTTATGACAGAGAAAGATAGTCCATAAAGCCTGAAGTATGTACCCTGGCTATCTTGAGAAAGAAGTTTTCTGACCTCTATTCTGACCTCAGGACTCATGAGGAAGACTTCAGGTGTCATTAGGAGGGTTTTGAAATGTGTTCACTGTGGTGAGAGATTGAGGACGGTGCCTAAACCATATCTGAGGCAGCTAAGGCAGTCTGTGGACTGGGGTCTGACTCCTAGGAGATCCAGAGGGTGAGCAATGGGCTGAATAGCTACTTTGGTGGCAGGTACTGGGACATTGGGATCTAGGATAAGTAGGGGGAGTGACTGTTTCCTGAAGTGCATTCAGAATTGAGTGGGAGACAGAGAGCAGTGATATGGTTCCCTTTGGGTTTCATTGGATAGTCCACCTGGAGACCTGCATAGGAAGAGCCTGTGTTGACCAGGGATTGAAGAAAAGAATTGCAAGAGACTACACACAATTGGTTTGTCTTTTTGGCCAAAAGAACTGGGGGAGAAAAGGATCCAGAAAAGAACCTCTGAAGAGCCCACCAAAGCATCCTTGAGAAAATGCCAAGTACTAACCATCTTGCCAGTCGACAGACTCAGCAAGAAGCCACCAGCCAAGGTAGAGCTGGATCTAGACCCTTCTCTCTCCCTCTTCTCCATGTATGTTTCACCCTGTTTGAGGAGAACGTGAGCAGGGGGTGAGATGGGGCAGAGGGCCACCCACTCTTCCCCACTGCAAGCTCCCAGCCAAAGAGTCAGGGAAGGAACTTTTGACACTGTCAAGTTCAGTGTTCTGAAATTCTAATGACTAAATTAAAATTGCTTATTACTTGATGTGGCTCATTTATTGCCCAGAAATGAGTAGATAAGCTATGGGACCTGCTAGAGTTTCATCCAAGCTCATGAAAAGACTACCTCTGCTGAAGAAGGCTTGAAGAGCGAGGGGAAAAACACAGAACTAAGGTTTTGTCGGTGGCATGATTCATGCTTGTTAACATACTGGGTACAATAACTAATATTTATTGAGCACTCGTATATGTCAGACATCATGCCAAGCACTTTTCATGTGTTACCATGTTTAATCCTCCCATCAAATCTCTAGTATTAAGCCAGTTTTACAGATGGGGAGTTGAGATACAGGAAAGATAAGCTGTGGTCCACAGCCTCAGAGCTAGTGAGTAGCAGAGAAGAGATTCAAACTCGGGCAACTTAGAGTCAGTCAAGCTCCCAGACTATGTCAGGCTGCCCAACTGGTTCTCTAGAGATTTGTTATTTGCTGAGGGGTCTTGACTTTCCCTGGAACCACAGGGTCTTCTCTTTGGGTTCTTCTATCAGCAGAACCTGCTGCAGGCTCTGCTGCATTCCAGTGGAGCAGAGACGCTCAGGACTTTTTTATTTTATATATAAAGATTATTTATTTATTTATTCATGAGGGACACACAGAAAGCGAGAGACAGAGACAGAGACACAGGCAGAAGGGAGAAGCAGGATCCATACAGGGAGCCTGACGTGGGACTCAATCCCGGGTCTCCAGGATCAGGCCCTGGGCCTAAGGCGGAGCTAAACCGCTGAGCCACCCGGGCTGCCCCGACACTCAGACTTATTGGATCAGCTGAATGACAGGTGTTAAGCAGCAGAGTTGCTTGCACTGCAGCCTGGACCAGCTCTGGACCTTCTTGTTCTTAAAGCCGAGAGTCAGTTGAGTCCCTCATGGGATCAGATGGTGCACCTAAATAGTTTGTGCAGGTCTATAATCCTGTATAAACCCACACACATTGGACCTGATTCCTAGTGATAAGACATGCAAGGCATGTTATCTTACCATTTATTTGGAGACAGAGAGCCCCACATGCTCTGGGTTATTGGAAACCTTCCCCCGTTTCTGCCCCAAATCTACTGTTGCTTTGTAAGACTTATTTTCCACTCTTTGATGTGAATTATCTTCCCCAGGCATCATGTGTTTCTGCTACTTCAGCTCCTTGGATTCTATCAGCTTGACGTCCTGTGAAATGGCCGAGTGCCCACAGACCAAACCATGGCACCGCACCAGAGAGGTATCAGTACTCAGGTAAGACAATAAAGGTATACTGTTGTCTTTGCTGGGTGAAACAAACAAATAAACAAAAACTTGCTTTTGGTGTTCTTTGTGATGGGACAGAGAAAGCAAACATGCCTTCGGCAAATCCATAGATGCATACCATGTGCCAGGGTCTTTGTACGTTTGTGTTTATCAACTGAAGCCAGCTGGAACAGCAGATGTAACTGATTAAGTTTATGATAATCCATTGTCATTTTCCAAGATCCATCTGGTTTTCTTCACTGGCCAAACTAGAGAGTCAAATGGGAATATGATAGCAGTCATCACCTCTGGATCTTTCAGGTCTTTTAATGTTTGAAATTCTACGAGGGATGTGGTATCAGTTGTGATGTGCTGTTTTTTATAAGGAGAGCTCCATGAGTTTACATGCGGCCATTCCTATCATAATAGGCCTTCCACCACCCAGTAGACAGCCAATGTGGGGTTTTGCTGTTTGTTCTGTGTATCTCTTCTACTTACACTTTCATGAACTGAGGACATAAACACAGATTTGGGGGCTCCTTAATCCTATTGAAGACAAACTTAAGTCAAAATTCAGTTTACTGCCTTATTCCCTACAGAATTGCTCTACTGACTGGTGGACAACGGTGGCATTCTGGGCCCTTGGGAATTAGCATTAGCCATAAACCCAGTTTCCATTAATCCTCCAAAGATCTAGGTATTTCCTTTTCCATAGCACACATTTGTCCTGAAATGATGGTATCTGTTTTGGAGGAAGATCAGGATGAAGATTTACAATATATCTTTGCGATCTTATTGTAGTATTTTTCAGCAAGAGTTTCTGGTCTTTACTTCATCCAAGAGGTTCTGCGTCTGTGAACTCATTCGAGCCAAGTAGGAGAATCTACTGCAGTTCATAGATTATGCCTCTCTTTATCAGACCTGAGTGAGCTCCTCATGATTTTGGTCCTAGAGATTCTATGGTCAATTAGCCATGGTGAAAGATCTCTGCAAGGCAGACCATTATGATTCTATTTTGGCCCTGCTTCTTTGGGTCACTTGCTCCTGTTTGCTAAGGGTGGCTTTGGGTAAAGAGAGTTATTACGTTGGTCAAGCCTGGGTCACTTGCTCACATCCCAGCTGCAAAAGCAATTGTGGAGTCGCAGATCTGTTTTTCAGTTTCAGTTGTGGAAGTAGAGTCTGCTTTCCACCAGGATTTATAATCTGGGGAAATAAATCCAGATTTTTATCCCAAACATAAGACGGAGGTTCAGAACTTGCTCAGCCAAAAACAATGACACATGCTTTCCCTAATCTATTTCACCCCTCTTTTGTTTAACAACAATGTGGTTTAGAAGATTAATCCCAGCTCCAAATGTAGCCCATGCTTTATCCAAGCCAAGTTTAATAATGTAATCTCCTTGCTAGTGATTTGTTCAGAAACTCAGACCTAAGCCTAATAGCACAGGGCATTCCTCTGACCTCAAAAGTTGGTGTATGTATAGGCATCTGACACATTTTGTTCTAATTAGATGCAAAATGATGTGTTCTGGGGGATTCTGAGGGAAAAGTTTCTTGTGTTCCAGAGAACTAGAAAAGATAGTAGTATCTTCTTTATAGGATGCCTACAACCATCTTGATACCTGCTTGAGTATGAAGCTACCATAGGGAAGTAAGCAGAACCAAGATTGTCCAAGAGAAATTGAACTGGATCTGCTGAATTAAACCAACCCTGAATTAAAAAGAAAAAAAAAAAAGAAATCTTGCCATTTGCAACGACATAGATGGAACTAGAGGGTATTAGGCTACAGGAAATAAGTCAGTCAGAGAAAGACAATTATCCTATGATTTCACTCATATGTGGAATTTAAGAAACAAAACAAGATCATAGGGGAAGAGAGGGAAAAATAAAACAAGATGAAATCAGAGAGGGAGACAAACCATAAGAGACTCTTAGTCATAGGAAACAAACTGATGGTTGCTGGAGGCGGTGGGGTGGGGGGAATGGGGTAACTGGGTCATGGGCATTACGGAGGGCACATGATGTGATGAGCACTGGGTATGATATAAGATTGATGAATCAGTTGCCTATACCAATAATATACTATATGTTAATTGGATATTTATTTATTTATTTATTTATTTATAAAATTGGATTTAAATTAAAAAAATGGGAAGTGACAAATGACAAAAAAAAAAAAAAAAAATAAAAATAAATAAATAAAATAAACCAGCCCGTACTACTCCTGATCTTGTTATGAAATCCAATCCATTTCCTTATTTTTTAAGCTAGTTTGATTGAGTTGGGTTTTCTGTTCTTGATGATTGAAAATATCCAGATTGTTTTAATATAGAATCTTCTAAGTCCTAATGGCATGCTCCAGAATTGGTGTTCTTTTATAATAATCACTACTGTCCTACAAGATGGGAGTGGCTGAAACCCAGACTAAGCAGGCAATGAAACAAATGTGAAATTGATATGAAAGGAAGTAAATATTGATTGAAGATTGAGTTGTGTAGTTTTTATAATGAAAGAGATACACTTTAGTTACCAAAAATTTGAAGCCTATTGACAATTCAGTTCCAAGTAATAAAATAAATGAGGCACTCTTAAGCATTTAGAAAACGCTTATGAAAATAAAATAAGAAACCGGGGATGCCTCACCTCACACCCCTCTCTCTCTCACTGAACTACTTTATTATTATTAGTCTTGGAAAGAGTCCCGGGAACTGGTTTCTAATATGACTTGAGGCAGGTAAATTTGGTTCTTTGAATTTTAGATTTCTAGTCTGCAGAACAATTGTTAGCATCAAATTAATTCATATAGGTGAAAAATTGTTCTAGAGCCCATGGCAGTGAAGAGACAGGTTTTATGGTTGTACGGATCCTGCAGGGGCTGATGGGTCACACCAATCATCCATGAATGTTAGTTCTAGTATATACACTTCATTTCCTATTTTGGTTGCTGGCTTCTATATTTGAAAAAGCTAGCAAGTCTGTTGGTGTGACTTTATATCTCAGTGCATTATTATTGATATTCTCTCAATATTTTTGTTAGATAACTGAAGACTGATAATGACTAACATTTTGTGAGGGTCAGAAGGAAGGAATAAAGCACCTTCAAATGCATAATCATGTTTGAGAGGTGCAGGAACTCTGTGCAGTCAGGAGGGAGGGCTGCGTTATGATCAAAACTTTCTGAGGATAAAACTGGTACTTGGAGAAGTGTGCAGACCAGTTTGGCCAGTTATTGGTGAAAGGAGAATTTTAATCCTGTTTTCTGATAATATTTCTATGGTGATTAGCTTTGTGACCTTGGGCAAAGGACTTAGCCTCTTCATGCCTTAGTTTCCTTATCTGGAACAGGCCCACTACAGGTTTTTATAAATAAAGTTTTATTGGAACACAACCAGGCCAATTCATTTGCATATTGCAGCTTTCAAACGTAGTTCCAGTAGAGACAGTATGGCTCAGAAAGCCTAAAATATTTATTATCTGACCCTTTACATAAAACATTTGCTGATTCCTGTTTTAGATACATATTTTTTAGGGACACATTTACAGTGTTAAAGTCTTCAAAAGAGGAAATCTCACACATTTTAAATTAAAAAAAACTAAATGCTTTGTTCCTATTACATCACAATTATAAATGATGCCCACAAAACTTCACCCACATTTCCTATATCACAGATAAAGAGCAATTATTATTATTATCATCAATCTATTATTATTATGTCAAGTACAGATTGTCATTGCCTTGCTCATGCTTGCCAAGAAGCTTGTGGATTCAGCTCTTCTGTATGTGAGGAGGCTCATTTCTCTCCTTAATCATGTCTTATGATCAGAGGCTCTCCCTTGAGATCAAAGGAGTGATTCATCTCCCCTTGAGATCAGATCAAAGCCAGAGTGGGGGGCCTAGGTCTCGTGCCCTCCCCACCCCTCACTTCGCTGATACTTCCTGCAGCAGAGCAGCTCTCAAGTTTGATCCTGGGTTATACCACTCAGCTTTCTACTCTCTCATGATTGCAGCCACCCCCTTCATCTTGGGTATTGGTCTTCTAAATCTGTGCTTATAAGAGATTTGAGAAGAATTGGGATGGATCATGTCAAATCCCTTCTGATTTTTCCCCTGGGAAAATAGTTTGGGGCACATGACACGTGTCTCCTGCATAAACAGACCCACTATAAGTGCCTGGCATGTGGCTGTAACATTGTGTATTTTTAATGTTCTGATGTTTCATGATTTAAAATGATCTATTAGATAGTGCCTGTGGTAAAATCGTCCCACACTAGTTCTTTTAGTCGAATTGCCTTTCACAGATCATTTTCAGCAATTTGTCTTTAAAGCTTCTTAAAATTATCTTGGTTTCTGCAGTACCTGCCACTCTGAGAATCTGTCTCCCCTAGACATAATTCCTATCACTCTATAATGCAATGACATCGCTTCATAAATCTTTAATGTATGTTACTATTCAGATTGACAGATTTTGTACTTATTATCTGTGACATTTTCATTGACTTCTTTTGCAAAGTGACATTATTGCCGTCCCAGCCTGGGTAAGATTTAATACTTGATCTTTCCTCCATCAATCTATCAGAATCATTCATAACTCCCTCTTTCTCCCTCTCCCCCTGTGCAAAGTATAAATTCAAAGATTTTTCTTTTTAACCTATTTCCTTGAAGGATATTTTTCTCTAATCACGATTTTGGTAATGAAATATTATTACCTACAAGACAGTAGCTCTCTCAATCCCTGTCTGCATGCTGATTTATTGAGATAGTTCATGGACTTTTATACCAAACTTTTAAGGAAGTGTCCAAATATATTGCTAATGATGAAGGACCATTGTTTTATTTTTTCCTTATAAACATTATTTATAATGTCGCTATTAGAAGCATTATAAATTGTTTCCAAGATGCCTCTAACTAACATTTAATATTTATGGAAATTTAAAACTTTAAGGCCCATTTGTTAAAAAAAAACAAAACAAAACTATAATGTATTTTTCATATCTTGAAAACACTGATCTTCAATTCTCACAACAAATTGTTAGGCTTGAAATACTAATCTATTTCTTAATCCAAAGTCAGTAGAGACCCAGATATAAATAGAGCAGAGTCCCTACCCTCATGGAGTTCAGTAAAAAAAAAAAAAAAAAAAAGCAAAATGGGAAGTGCTAAAGAAACTACTCTTCTGAGTGAGTTCTATAGGTTTTACTGGAGTGCATTCAATGGCATCATCAGGGAGGGCATCCTAGAAGAGGTGAAATAGGTCCTAAAGGAAGCAGGCTGTTGCTAGGTTGGGATAGGTTTCAAGAATGGGTTGTGTCAAGTAAAGTAGTTCTGTTTGGGTAATCTCCAGCAGGTCCACATGAACACAGACCAGCTAACTCCGCAGTCATAAATATATGTGCTTTGGGAAAAGCAAGTGTTAATATGCTTCCTCTGGGAGATGAAGCAAGGTCTAGAACAGTTTGCAGGGCCAAAAAAGAGACCAAGGACCTCTGACATTAAAAAAAAAGGGGGGGGGGATAGCAGTAGCTAAAAGAAATTTAGAGCAATGAATTATAATTATGTAAGTAATTCTTTAGAATAGCACTTCTTTCTGGTCCCTATCTAGATTCTTTTTTTTTTAATATTTTATTTATTTATTCATGAGAGACAGAGAGAGAGAGAGGCAGAGACACAGGCAGAGGGAGAAGCAGGCTCCATGCAGGGAGCCCGACGTGGGACTCGATCCTGGGTCTCCAGGATCACGCCCTGAGCCAAAGGCAGGCACCAACCCGCTGAGCCACTCAGGGATCCCTCTATCTAGATTCTTAATTGGGCAATCATATTTTTTTTTTCTGTTTTGCAGTTCTATTGAGTAAGACTCTTAGCGTACAGGTCTACAGACTGAAGGAAATGAGCCAAGGAGAACATTTCTTCCTTTCTTTTTTGAGTTAAGTCTAATTTTAGGAAGCAGCAAACCAGATACTTAATAAAAACGGATGTTTCTAAGCAGATTGTGTGTGTGTGTGTGTGTGTGTGTGTGTGTTAGAACCTTTTTTCCCCCCTCCGGTCTCATTCAATATCAAAAAAACTTAGTGAGCAAATTAAGGCTTTTTTCTTTTAGAAATGTTTTTATGTCTATAACATGCCTGTGAAAGGTTGGTTTCTACTCACTCCTAGAACCAGGGTACTGGCTTATAGACACTGTAATGTAGTGATTATAAGCAAAGACTCTGGGGCCAGGCTGCCTGGCACTATCACTTATTAAATCTGTAAGTTGGGATATATTACTCACTTTTTTCATCTGTAAAATGAGGGTAAATGGTAATAGGGCTGACCTCATGAGAGTTTTTGTGAGGGTCTATGAGCTGACATAGATGGGTACTCAGAAGAGTACCATCATTGGTAGCATCATTGGCACAAACATGAGTGTCGGCCAGCCCCATCAAATGGCATCCAGGCACATATGCCCTGATACCAAGAAGTTTGTCTTTAGTGCTCCCCCTCTCTTCGTTCTGTCTTATTCACTGTGCAGTGTCCCCCTATCCTCACCCCAGTCAGCTCCTGGGGTACTGACGTAGCTTGCTCAGAGGCACAGTGACCTGGTCAGGGTCGATCACTGGTAGTAACGAGATATACCGTTGACCCTTGAACAACACTCGAGTTAGGGGTACTGAGCCCCACACAATCGAAAATCCATGTATAACTTTGACTCCCCACAAAGTTAACTACTAATAGCCTACTGTTGACCAGAAGCCTTACTGATAACATAAACAGTGGAGTAACACATAGTTTGTAGTTATACGTATTATATACTCATCCCTACAGTAAAGTAGGCTGGCAAAGATCCTAAGAAAGAGAAAATGCATCTAAACTACTGTACTGTTGGGGTGCCTGGGTGGCTCAGTCAGTTAAGTGCCTGTCTGCCTTCAGCTCAGGTCATGATCCTGGAGTCCCAGGATTGAGCCTCATGTTGGGCTCGTGCTCAGTGGGGAGTCTGCTTCTCCCGCTCCCCCTTCCCCCTTTCCTTCCCCTCCAGCGCCCCTCCCTTGCCCCTCTCCATCCTCCCTTCCCAAACTCCCCCCTCCCCCCGTTGCTCATGCTCCGTCTCTCTCAAATAAGTGAATAAAATCTTTAAAGAAATAAAGTACTGCACTGCATTTATTGAAAAAAAAAAACTGCATATAAGTGGACCTGTGCTGTTTGAACCCATGTTGTTCAAAGGTTAACTGTATTGTTTTTAAAGTCTGATTTCTTATTACTTTTTTTTAAAAGATTTTATTCATTTATTCAAGAGAGACACAGAGAGAAAGGCAGAGACATAGGCAGAGGGAGAAGCAGGCTCCCTGGGGAATCCAATGAAGGACTCGACCTAGGACTCCAGGTCCATGACCCGAGCCAAAGGCAGATGCTCAACCACTGAGCCACCCAGGCATCCCTGGTTTCTTATTCCTAATTGAATGTGATTAAGAATAAGAAAACCTGGGGTCTATTCCCCAACACTGCTTACCAGCTATGTGTCTTTAGGGAAATCTAAAAATTTTATGATCCTTGGGTTTCTCATTCCAAAGTTGGGATGACAATACTTGGACCTGATCTCATTTGGTTATGAGGGGTGGATGTCACAGGAGATAAGGCTTATGGAAGTCTTTTGTAAATTGTAAAGTGCAAACAGGATTGTTTCCATTAATCCAAAGAAAAGAAAAAAGATGAATAGTGTGACCTATTCCTCCTCTTAATGTAATATCTCATAACTGCAGTAGAATGTTGAATAGGAATCCCATCTTATCTCTGACTTTTATGGGAGAGATTTATGATATTTGACACATTAAAATGGTCTTATTTAGGTTACTAACACACTTTTTCAGGTTTAAGACCTTTCTTTTCCTGGGTTGCTATCATGACTAGGTGTTAAATTTCAGCAAGTGCTCTTAAAACATCTGTTAATACGATCATACTGTTTTTCTACTTTCATCTCTTTAATAGATTCTTTTTTTAAAAAGATTTTGTTTATTATTTGAGAGAGGGGCACCTGGGTGGCTCAGTCGGTTAAGTGTCTGCCTTGAGCTCAGGTGTGATCTCAGGGTCCTGGGATTGAACCCTGTGTCCTGCTCCCTGATCAGGGGGGTCTGCTTCTCCCTCTCTTTCTCCCTCTCCCTCTGCCCCCCCCACTTGTGCTTGCTCTCTCTCTCTCAAATAAATAAATACAATCTTTTTAAAAAATTAAAAATACTTATTTGAGAGTGAGAGAGCATGAGAGAGAGAGAAAGGATGAGCAGGCCGAGTGGCAGAGGGAGAGGGAGAAGCAGGCTCCCCACTGAGCAGGGAGCCTGGCATGGGGCTCAATCCCAGGACCCTGGGATCATGACCTGAACTGAAGGCAGATGCTTAACCAACTGAGCCACCCAGGTGCACCTCTTTAATAGATAGTTAATATTTAAACATCTTTACATTCCTAGAATGACCATTTTGTGTTATCCCTTTAATACACTGCTGGATATGGAATTTTGCATCTTTGTTTTTAAAGTGATATGTACATATATGTGTTTGGATAGAGAGATAAAAATAAAGATATATATCAGGGATCTATACTGTATTGAAACTGTAAAGTGACTTAGATGAGATTCCTGTTTTTTCCTAGGTTCTTGAGATAGTTCATATAGAATTAGCTCTTTGTTAAAGGTTTAGTAAAATCTACCTTCTGAAAAGCCCTCTAGATTTGATGCCTGTTTCAGAGGTAGATCTTTGAATATCTGTTCAATTTCTCTTATGGTTAAGGTTTTTTTGTTTTGTTTTGTTTTGTTTTGTTTTGTTTTGTATTAAGTAGTCTCCAATCCCAGCATGGCGCCCAACGTAGGGCTTGAATTCACAACCCTGAAATCAAGAGTTGGACACTTAAAAAACTGAGCCACCCAGGCACCCCTCTATGGTTAAGAAGCTAGTCAAGTTTCCTACTTTTCCCTGAATGAATCTTTATTATAAATATTTTCCTAGGAAATTGGTCACTTCAACTAGTGATTTTCAAAGTGCTTGCCATAAAGGTTCTTACAATTTTTTAACTTTGTAATTTACGTTCTTATAATTTTTGACTTATGATTTTGTCCTGTTTCTTTCTTTTGACAGGTATGGCAAAGATTTGTCTTTCTATCAGTTCTTTCAAATAACCAGTTTAACTCATCAATTCTATTTCCTTTTTCTGTTCTGTTTTTATTTTCTACCTTTATCCTCCTTAATTTCCCCCTCCCCCTTCAACTTTCTCTATATTTATTTTCTCTCTCCCCTTTTCATCTCTGCCCTCAGCTTTTTGAGTTGAAAGTTTGGTTGATTTATTTATTTTTAACCCTTCTGGTTTTCCATCCTAAGCATTTAAGGCTATCTATTTTTCTTCTGAATGCTGCCTCAGCATAGCCCATGGGTTTTGATACATATACACTGTTGTTAATGTGATTCTAAATAGCTTGTCATTTCTGGCTTTACTTTCTTTCAAGCCTATGACTCATGAGTCATGTAAAATACACAAGACAATAGATTTTTGTTAGTTACCCTTTTGCTAAGGTACCCTTTTTCTAATGTTGTTCCATTATAGTTCATGAATTTATACTACCGGAGTTTTCCTTCTGGGGATTTGTTGTGAGTGCTTTTGTGACCTAATACACCAGAATGTCTGGTGAGAGTTTGAAAAGAAGGTATAATCTCTGTTGGATATAGAGTTATTTCTCTCCATGTATCTATTAGGTCATAATTGTTCATTTTATTAGCCCGGACTTCTTGAGTCTTATTCCTTCCTGTAATAGTTGATCAGCTAATTTCTGACTTTGTTTAAAGTCACCACTTATCATGATTTATTTCACTTAGCATTATACTCTTTAGCTCCATCCCTGTTGTTGCAAATGGCAGGATTTCATTCTTTTTATGGCTGAATAATATTGTTTTGTCTATATGTATATATCATCTCTTATATAATCAACATTTATATATATCAACATTATATATATATATATATATATATTAATTTATTTATTCATGAAAGACAAAGAGAGAGGCAGAGACACAGGCAGAGGGAGAAGCAGGCTCCATACAGGAAGCCCGACGTGGGACTCAATCCTGGACCCCAGGATCGCGCCCTGAGCCAAAGGCAGAGGCTCAACTGCTGAGCCACCCAGGCGTCCCTATTTTTAACTTTTTGAGGTATCTCCATATTGTTTCTTTTAATTTTAAAAATTTTATTTATTTTTAATTTTTTTCATAGTTTCAAGTTTTTATTTAAATTCTAGGTAGTCGAAGTACAGTGTAATACTGGTTTCTCTCCATACTGTTTTCCACAGTGGCTACGAAGTAAGTCAGTAAGAGAAAGACAAATACCACATGATTTCACTCATATGTGGAATTTAAGAAACAAAACAAATGAAAAAAAAAAAAAAGAAAACAAATCAGCAAAGGAAAAAAGAAAAATGAGAGACACAAACCAAGAAACAGACTCTTAACTCTAGAGAACAAACTGATGGTCACCAGAGGGGAGGTAGGTGGGGAATGGGTGAAATAGGTGATGAGAATTAAGGAGTGCACTTGTCATGATGAGCACTAGGTGATGTATGAAATTATTGAATCACTATGTTATATAAACCTGAAACTAATATAACATTGTATGTTAACTACACTGGAATTAAAATAAAAACTTAATTAAAAAATAGCCACCATTATGAGAACTCATTAGCATCTACTTGCATTTCTATCAGGGCTTGCTTTATACATTTTGAGGCTAAGATTTTAGGTACATAAAGGTTTGTGACATATTAAGTAGGTTGTACTTTTGTAATTATGAGATATTCCTTTTAGTGCTTTTCATTTTGAATTTTACTTTGTGTGAAATGAATAGTGTTAGTATGAATCTGGCATACTTTTTTTCTATCTCTTTCCATATCTTTCTATTCGACTTTCCTGTGTTATTTTCATTAGGTGTTGGTATGGTCAGCCTCCTTTCTGACTGCAGCAGAGGTGGCCAATCGACCACCAAAGCTTCCTGCTCCCCACTGCCTGGCGTGGAAAGTGACTGCCCCGTCAAGGACTACATCCAGGTATAGTCATGTGACTAGTTATCAGTAATGGAACGTGAGCAGCAGTGATGGGAATCACCAAGGACTATTACTTTCTCTGCCTTGATCGGATGCTCACTTAACGGGAGTGGATTTTATAGATAAGTGGAGGAAACAGAGGGGAAGAAAGTGCTTCTGTTTGTTTATTAATTCTGAGCTCTCAGAGAGCCAGGGTTGACCAGACGTATCTAAGTCATTGCTCTAGTCTGAATGATTGTGTCCCCTAAAATTCATATATTGGAGTCTAATCCTCAAGGTGGTGGTCTTAGGAGATGGGGCTTGGGCAGGTGATTAGGAATTACTGCCCTTATAAAAGAGGCCCCAGAGGACTGCCTAGTCCCTTCTGCCATGTGAGGATATAGCAAGAAGATGGCTGTCTATGAATCAGGAAGGGGGTTCTCGCCAGACACCGAGACTCCCAGCCTTGACAAGTATAAGAAATAAATTTCCATTGTTTATGAGATACTCAGTATATTGTATTTTGTTATAGCAACTTAAACAGACTAAGACAGCCATCTTGGTGATGCAAATGACCTGCTTGATGTTTATCATATATAACTTAAATTTGTCATATGTGACTTGAGTAATAACTGATGTTCCCTGAGGCTCAGGGTTATCCCCACCTTGTCTACGTGGTCTCCCTAAAGCTCAACTTGGGTAAATGCTTCATTAATATGCGCTTAATGAAGGAATGAAGTTCTGGCCATCTTCTCCTGTACATTTCCTTTCTGGTGACCCCCCTCAATGGATTCTTTTGTTAAATGAATTTCTGCTTAAACTAAGCCAACATCTTTCTCAATAAGAAACCAGGCCAATCAATGCAGGCAGTGACTTCATAGGTAGGAAAAGAACTTCCCCTCTGTGTCTGCCAATCATGTGTTTAAAATGAAATTAATAAAAAGAAGAAGAAAGAGAAGACGTTGTATATATTAATAACCATGGGGACCTACATTGTGTCAGGCACTGAGCTGAGTGCTTCTCACACATTTCCCCATTTGATCCTCACAACGGCTGCCAGGTAGGTGTGATTTATTCTCCCTATTTTACAGATGAGCCTACTGAGGCTTGGTATGGAAGTATGTAGCAAAGTCGGAATTCCAACCTATGACTTCCTTTTTTTTTTTTTTTTTTTTTTATAAGTTTATTTATTTATGATAGCCACACAGAGAGAGAGAGAGAGAGGGGCAGAGACACAGGCAGAGAGAGAAGCAGGCTCCATGCACCGAGAGCCCGACGTGGGATTCGATCCCGGGTCTCCAGGATCGTGCCCTGGGCCAAAGGCAGGCGCCAAACCACTGCGCCACCCAGGGATCCCCCAACCTATGACTTCCTAACTTCTTTCTATGCTTCCTTCCTTCTACTATACCTCATTGAAAGAATTCAGCAGCCTAAGTTTCAAGGATCTTTTTTTTTTATTTATTTTTTATTTTATTTATTTATTTTTTAAAGATTTTATTTATTTACTTATGAGAATGTACAGAGAGGAGAGAGAGAGAGGCAGAGACGCAGGCAGAGGGAGAAGCAGGCTCCATGTACCGGGAGCCCGACATGGGATTCGATCCCTGGGTCTCCAGGATCGCGCCCTGGGCCAAAGGCAGGTGCCAAACCGCTGCGCCACCCAGGGATCCCCAAGGATCTTTTTTTTTTTTTTTAGATTGTTTATTTACTTATTCATGAGAGACACACAGAGAGTTAGAGACATAGGTAGAGGGAGAAGCAGGCTCCCTGCTGGGGGGTTCTAGGACTCCAGGATCATGACCTGAGCTGAAGGTAGATGCTCAACCACTAAGCCACCCCAATGCCCCAGGTTCAAGGCTCTTTTGGGAAGTCATTTTATTTTGCTGAGCCTCAGTCCCCTCATTTTTAGGATGGGGATATGACGATACTGACTTTCAGCTCCTCTCAGGGTTATTGCAAAGAGCAAATGAGAGGATGAGTCTGATGCTCATGTTTTGCAAAATACTGAACTCTACAAATAGCAGTGATTTTATGGTAAATCGAAGAGGCTTGCATCAGACCTTGAACTTTCTCTGTTTGAGGATATGACTTCTCACAGGCAGCATTTCCATTATTCAGAGTAGAAATAATGCTCTCCGTCACATGAGAGGCTATTTTCTTCTTGTATGTCCTTCTATTTTAGGCATTCAACTTTCTCCTCAACATTGTTTGTTGGTGGGCAAATCGTAACCGAGTTTCTGTTCCTCAAATCAGTTTCTTCATTTGCATTAGGGGGAAGTGTGGCATAAGATAATTTTATTACCGTCCAGCTTTTCATAAATCTTTGCCGAGAGACAACATGGGGTTGCTGAAAGAAGCCATAGTTGGTTGTCCGGAGCCTAGGATGGAGCTGAGCCCTGACAGTTGGCATGCAACCATGTAACTGTGGGTGAGTTTTTCACCTCCCTGCTTCTCAAGCTCCCATATACAAAGCTATGGGCAGGGCTTTTTCCTGAAGGGCCCATTTGCTGTATGGCTTCAGAATGATCACAAAGAGTCTTAAATAGAAGTGAACACCTGCTATCCATGTCAGCACCTCAGCAACGTGGCCAGCAGGGGAATCTTTATTTCATTGTATTTGGATCATTTTTCCCTTCTCTTTTTGCTTGAGAGCTTCCTACTCCAAATATTTGTTTATTAGAGCTACCCCCCCCCCTTTTTGCACTGCTCATGCGGGTGAGATGCAAATATGCCTTTTGTGACTTTGCTGTGTTTCCTGGGCCCCAGATTGACAGAAAGGAGACAGAACAGTTGCCAAAGCTGGAGCTGGCAGGGCTTAGGGGCAGGAAGTGTGAGTCAACACACAAGAAGACCAGGGCAAACAGCTGGAAAGCAGGGTTAGAAAATTTAAATCTAGCAGGAGGGCTGTGAAGTGGGTTACTCTCAGAGACCTCTGGCTCTGGGACTCCAGAGTGAGGAGAGCTGACCTGAGTATGGCTGGGCTCACGGTACATTAAAAAAAAAATCAGATTGTGTTATTACACTGCTTAAAACTGTTCAATGGCAGGGCGTGATCCTGGAGTCCCGGGATCGAGTCCCATGTCAGGCTCCCTGCATGGAGCCTGCTTCTCCCTCTGCCTGTGTCTCTGCCTCTCTCTCCCTCTCTCTGTCTCTCATGAATAAATAAATAAAATCTTAAAAAAAAAAAAACTGTTCAATGGGTTCCCATCTCACTTATAAACAAAAAAATCTGAGAAGTCCTTCCTTTGGCTGACAAGGGCTCCATGGCCTAAACTTTACTGTTTTTTCTTCTCATCTTCTACCACTCTTTTCCTTGCTTACCTGTGAGCCACACCACTAGTTTCTTGGCATCACTTAGCCGGGTACTGCCTCAGGGCCTTTGCACTTGCTGTTGTTCCCTCTGCCTGGAACATCCTCTACCTTTATCCAAGCAGCCATGTCACCTTCTCAGAGGCCTTCCCTGATCACCCAACCTGAAAGACCCAGCCTCCCTCCAGGACTTTCTTCATCCTCTTGTTCAGATGTATTTTTCTCTGTAGCCTTTACCATCTCTTGACCTTATCTCACAAAAGGGGCTGTGTGATGTCAGTCCCCTCCACTGGCATATGAGCACTTCAAGGACTGGGGGCATCATGAAGTTCTCTATAGTGTCCCCAGCACATAGTTCAGGGCCTGACATATTTGTAGAAGGAGTGAGTGCATGAAAGAATGAGTGAATGAATGGAGAAGATGGATGGATGTAGGCTTATTGGAATTGTAAGCTTTGGGACCTGCTTCTGGCTCTTCAGATTCCCTTTCTGCATCTTGGTCCTTGGCTTCCTATTTCCACACATTTCTAAGTTCTAAGTTCTACTCTTTTCTGGTGTTTTGTTTTGTTTTTGTTTTTGTTTTGTTTTGTTTTTTGCTTATACACAGTCTCAGTGAGGAATGTCCCTGCCCTGTCCTGGTTCCCTGGCCTCTGGCTGGTTAGGAAGGACCTTAAAGGGGACGTAGAGCTGAACCAGAGGAGACAAGAAGGCTCAGGACCCAGGAGTGGAATTTCTTCCAGAGGAGAAGATGCTATAGCTAAAGGCCAGCCCCACCCTGCAGGAGCACCCAGTCACCAGCAGATGCTGCGGGGGCCTTGCTGGCTGGTTCTGCACATCCGAGGCAGAACATTAGCTATTGGACTCTTCAGCAAGCCAACTGCCCTGGGACTGGGTTGAGGCCTCGCACATGGTGAACAGGCACCTAGGACCACTGAAAGGATACAGTACCAGAGCTGAGAGGCCTCAGGCTGGCTCCTGGCCCTCACCTCATACGACAAAGCTTGTAAAGGTGGGACCCTCGTGGCTCAGCTGTTCCCTTCAGACAAGACAGTCTAAATACCCCAAAATAAATTCAAAATGACTCAGATTTGTTTCTATCTATTTCTTGAACACCTGGAAACCTGCCATAATCACCCACCAGGAGCTCCTGAAATCCTGCTTTTCTGTCTCCCATTCACTGAAAAGGTACACCACAGGAGCTGTTCTCAAAAGACCTCACCCAAAAGACTTGCCCCATCCCTGCCCCGTCCCCTGCACACCTCTCATCTATCTTCTCCTCTCTCAATATCCTCCCAAGTCTCCATCCCAGCAGATTCTCCTTGCATGGAGGAAGAAGGAAAGAAATGGAAATTTTCCTTAGTGATTACAGGCATGGGGTAGAGTCAAAGCCTTGGTTCCTTCACCTGCCAAGTAGGAGTAATGGCAAAATCCACCTCCCAAAGTGTAGAAGGTCCAACCGAGCTAATGGACAAGGGAAGCGGGTTTTCTATCAGAGCAGAAGAACAGTTGGTTTTCTGTGCACTTTCCTTCCTCTCTGCTGCGGTTGTCCCCAGGCCACCCAGGAGCACAAACAGATGCGTGGTTACCACTAACCTCAATGAAAGAAAGATCTGGAAGCTAACTCTCCACTGAGGAAGACAGCTGAGGGCTGGGAAGGAGCAGGGAGCAGGAGGCGACAGCAGCAGAGAACATATGGGATGCAAGGAGCAGGCGCGGAGGGAGCAGAGTCCCTAGGGCAGAGGGGACATGCTGGGATCAACCCAAAGTCAAACAATGGCGGACAACCATGGATGCTCCTTGTGTGTGAAGAGGTGGGTGGGGCAGAAAGAAAACCTTGCCCTTGAGCAAGGTCAGGCTGAACTGGGGGACTGATCTCTGAGCTGGGGTGACTAGACATGGTCATAGTGACCCTCATGCATGATGCAAGGGCTGTGATTTACTCTTGGCCTGAGGATCAGAGCTTGTTATTTTTCTTTTCTGTTGGCAGACTTCAGCTTTATCGTTGAAAACATGCTCCCAGGAAGGGGCATGCATTGGCCCACAAGACCCTTCTGTGACTTTCCTGAGATATCACCCCCAGGCTGACATCATAGGTGTTCTTGATTCAAAGTTGCCATGTGTGGCCTTGAGGAGGGAGGTGGGAGCAGCCAGGCCTTCAGCCTGATGGGGGAATCCTTGTGAGCCTCTGCAGAAATGGGGCGGAGGCTACATGAAGCATCCCACCTGGGCCCAGATGAGGGAACAGGTTCATCTGCCCTCATAGGGCAGGGGAGAAGGGCTTCTCTCAGATTGGTCCAGAGCCCTGTTGACCAAATAAAGGCAGTTGGCTCTTGATCTTTACTCTCCTTCTTCTGCCTTTTTCTCTCACCACCAGGATGGACACTGGCTAACCATCCATATTTGCTTTCCCATCCCTCTTTTTTGATATAAGAAGTTAAACATTGCAGATAGAAAGGAAGTCCCGTTGGTCCTACCTCAGTCCCCGCATCTCTCCTTCAAAGATGATCTCTGCTATAAATTTGATGAATATGCTCTGGCCCATAACAAATCTGCATTACACAACTTTAAGTGTTTCTGCCTTTAAAATAGATTTTCTATGAACAAAATAGAACATTAGTTTATGTGTTTATAAAAGAGATCATGCTCTACTAAATATTCATTTAGAAAGTTATTTTTTTTCATTCTACGCTATATTTCTGAGAACTAATCACTACTCCCTCCCCGGTCTAATTAATAACGTCTTTCCATTGCTGTAGGGAATTCTATCTGACGGCTGTATCACATTTTATTTATCTATTCCTCTACTGAAGTTTTGGTGTTTAGATTGGGCCTGGAGGTTTTTGGATGGACAAACACTGCTGCAGCGAACCTCTTGGTCCAGCCATCCTTGTGCTTGTGGGTGAGAGGGTCCTGCAATCACATCTCTTGGCACTCATTTTTGCTCTGTGGTTGTTCACAAATTAGAGGCTCACTGCTGCTCCAACAGCATCCCAATTAGGCTGCATGAGAACACCTACTTGCATCAGCCGTCTGTTTGGACTCCCAGTGATGATGATGAGGCCAAGGCCTTTGTACAGGAGTAGAGGGTTGGTCGGTGGGAGCTGGGCAGGCTTGAATGGAGACATGGGACCTCTCAGGAAACCTGCTTCCCTCTCCAGCGCTGTGCTGTATGTAGGAGACAAAGGAAACCAATGGTTTGGGAAAAGTCCTACTGATACAAAACCAAGCAGTTTAATATTTAGTTGAGATTCAAGGTGTAACTGGGAAGCACCATATGAGCCAATTGTGTTCAACCTACTTCCATCCTAATGTGTGCATAACCTGTTCTTACTTAAGAGCACTACTACATATTTACATCTGGTTTTATAGGTGCCAAGGACCCTTTGCCATCAATCAATTAATTATACCACATAATAATTCTATTGTGCATGTAATGATGCCTGATTTATACTTGACAAGGATGAGGTTTGAAGATGCAAAGTACCTTGCCTGGGGCCAGATTCTTATAGGAGAGCCAGGAACATATGTTAGAATTCCCAGTTTTTAGCTATGTATTTGACTTCCTTTAAGTCATATAGACTTCTAGGTCCATTCTAAGGGTCATGAACTTATTGGTGGATACCAACTCATACACAAAGGAGAGACAATAGGGGTTCTGCCCCCAAAGAAGCCTGTTCCTTGCTGGGTCCATGGGTCTTTGTAGAGATGTGCCTGTTGATGTCTCCTCTGGTTTGTTTGTTTGTTTGTTTGTTTGTTAAGTAGGCTCCATGCCCAGTGTAGCATCCAACGTGGGGCTTGAATTCATGACTGTGAGATCAAGACCTGAGCTGAGATCAAAAGTTAGATGCAGCCAAGACACCCAGGCACCCCAATATCGTCTGCTCTCTTATCCATCTTAGCTGGCCAGGGGTTTCTTCTGTCATTGGCAAACAGATCTTCCTTAATGTAGCCTTTGCCTGGTCAGTCCTTTTCACTTAGAAGTTTCTAGGGTAACTGATGTGAAGAAAGGAATATGTAATAAGGGGGCCAGTGAGATCGATCATTTCAGAAAACAATTTGGGAGGTCCTAGAAAAGCTGGAGGTATACTGACATCTAGAATCTCTTGCACGGGTACAGCAGGAGACATGCCCTTGCCAGCATTTTTGTTAGAGCAAAAAATGGGAATCACTCCAAATGTCCACTAACCAGAGAAGGGATAGAAAAGTATGGAATGTGTTCAAGGGAATACTTCACTAAAGATCACTGAAGACTAATGAACTAGAGTCGATGCATCATCATGGGTAAGTCTCTGGAATATGAAATTGAACAAGAAAAGAAAGTCACATAAAAATAAGCACTATATGATTGCATCTAGACAATGTTCAGAAAACAGAAAACTAAGTTGTATATGTAGAGGAACATACGAATGTAGTTGAACTATAAAGGTAAATGTGGGAAACACAAGTACCCAAATCAGACTGGTAGTTCCCTCTGATGGGGAAGGACAGAGACAGAGGAGGGGATTAGAAGGCATTGGTGATGGTCATTTTCTTAGCTGGGTATGGTCCATAAGGTGCACATATATACACATACCCACATGTATACATATATCCTTCATTTTGTATGAAACATTTAGTAATAGAAAAATATACAGTCTACCTTTGTGGGTTTTTTTTTTTTTAAGATTTATTTATTTATCTGAGAGAGAGAGAGAGCATGAACAGGAGGCACAGAAGGAGGGCCCCATGCAGTGTTCAATCTCATGACCCTGAGATCAGGGCCTGAGCTGAAATCAAGAGTCAGTTGCTTAATCAACTGAGCCACCAGGTGCCCCTATAATCAACCTTTGAACAAGGCTGGGGTTAGGGACAGGGACACCAATTCCCTGCACAATAAAAAATCCAGCATAGTTTTTTTTTTTGGTAAAGATTTATTTATTTATTAGAGAGAGTGAGCAAGTGTGGGGGGAGGGACAGAGGGAGAGGATCTCAAGCAAACTTCCTGCTGAGAACGGAGCCTGAAGCAGGGCTTGACATGGGGCTGGATTTCCCAACCCTGAGATCATGACCTGAGCCAAAACTAAGAGTCAGAATGTCCAACCAAGAGAGACCACCCAGGCGCTCTAATCCAGTATAGCTTTGGACTCCCCCAGATGTAACAACTCATAGCCTACTGTTGACCAAAAGATTAGTCATAACATAAACTGTTGATTAATGCATATTTTGTGTATCCTATGTATTATATACTGTTTTCCTCCAATAAAGTAAGCTAGAGGAAAGAAAATGTCATTAAGAAAATCCTAAGGAAGAGAAAACACATTTATGGTACTATTTTGTATTTATAAAAAAAAAAAAATCTGCATGAGTGGACCCATGCAATTCAAACCTGTGCTGTTCAAGGGTTGGTTAGCTGTACAAATAAAAAAACTTCTAGGGCAGCCCCGGTGGCGCAGCAGTTTAGCGCCGCCTGCAGCCCGGGGTGTGATCCTGGAGACCCAGATGGAGTCCCACATCAGGCTTCCTGCATGGAGCCTGCTTCTTCCTCTGCCTGTGTCTCTGCCTCTGTCTCTCTCTCTCTGAATAAATATATTAAAAAAAAAATCTTAAAAAAAAAACAAAAACAAACTTCTATGGGACTCTGTCTTGCCCATAGCACTTACATTGCTCTGTCCAATTTAAAGACCCTCCACTGTCTGGCCTCCAGGTTTGTAATATTCTGAGACAATAACATCACTTTGTGCCAAGAACTGCCCTAAGTGCTTTATATTATATTACTCTATCTGATCCTAACAACAGCTTGTCTGTGTATTATGTGTGAGCAAATAGGCCCTGCTCAAGTTCATGTGGTTAGTAGATGGCCGAGGTAGTACTTGAACCTATATACTCATTTCTTGCCTAGCTTTCCCCTCTCCTCTGGCTGTGCCGTTCATCTCACTATCTCATGCACATTCCCGACTTTCCTGCACTTGCCTTCCTATGCCTGGTACTCTGATTACAACGGTCTTTCCCAGGTACGTGCCATACAACCTCAGGACCATGAAATCTGTTAAAAAGAGAGAGAGAGAGAGAGAGAGAGAGAGAGAGCAAGCTATGGTCAAATAAACCAAGTGAATTCTGAAGAGTAAAATCCACTCTCAGAGAATTGTGATGGTTCTCAATGGAGATGGTCTCTATGGACCATCTAAGATGTCCTGGAATAAAGAAAGCTGATTAATTTTGTTCAAACCAGCAATTCTCAAGCTTATTTGACCACAGAACCTTTCCCCCTCACCAGTCACAGTATTTGCTACTTCACTGAACCAGTGCTCCAAGGAACCCACTTTGGGAAATACTGAAGAGCATTTATCTGCTCTTTTTTCCTCTTTTCCTGTCTTCATTCATTCCCTTTTCTGAAACTCCAAAGTCCTTCTAGTTTGTATGGAGCAATTTAGCTCTGAGTTATATGCTGGTATGTGTACATCCAGTCTGGTTTAAGGATTTCTCTCATGGGCTAGCCTGTTATTCCTCGGTGGAGTGTTAAATCCTTTGTGGGGAGGGATAAAATCTTGGGCTCTTTCTCTGCGTCTCTTGGCTACTAGCTGTGACTACGGTGCTGGGCACTTGATAAATTCTCAAAACACAGAGACAGGAGGCGGTGATGCCGAGTATCTTGAGAATACCACAGGCTTCACTGCAGGAGTTGGGAGTTGGGAGACTTGTGTTCAGGGGGTCTTGTCGGGTATAGTATAGAGAACACAGCAGATGCCCAATTATCAGACTGGGACCCGGGGACAGATGGCATCCATGTTCCTCAGTGATGGGTCTACCGGATTATGGGTGGTTTGATTCTGCATCGTGTGGGACTTTCTTGGATATTGCAGGATGCTTAGCCTTCCTGGTTCCCGCCCCTAAATGTCAGTACCCTGCCTCAGTCATTGTACGTATTGAAAATGCTCTCATGCATTTTCAAATATCCCTGTGTGGGGTGGTAATGCTCTCAATTACTACTCAGGGATCACCTGTCTAAGGTTAGCATGGGCTCTAGGCTGAGGGGCAGCTATGAGCCCGGGTCACTAAGCCAGGCAGCATTAGGAAGAAGGAGACGGAGTGCATACAGGTAGGCCTAAGGAGTACAAAATATTTGTTTTTGTTTTGTTATCAATAACAATGGAACTTCTATAATAGTTTATATAGCCATTCCTCTGTTTTCCCAGACGTCTCTTTTTTTCTTTACTTTCTCTCAATTCTCTTCTGTCTTCTCTCTTCTTTCTCTCACCACACTAGCTGAGGACCTGGTGATTTTCCTTCACGAAGCTTTTAGAGCCACCTAGATGGCCATTTGTTGTCCTCCCTTCCCTACTCTGACCACCCTACACACACCTTCCAAAGTTTCCTTTAAAGTTTAGACCTGGGGATCCCTGGGTGGCGCAGCGGTTTGGCGCCTGCCTTTGGCCCAGGGCGCGATCCTGGAGACCCGGGATCGAATCCCACATCGGGCTCCCGGTGCATGGAGCCTGCTTCTCCCTCTGCCTGTGTCTCTGCCTCTCTCTCTCTCTCTCTCTCTCTCTGTGACTATCATAAATAAAAAAAAAAATTAATAAAGTTTAGACCTTAGGCAGCCCGGGTGGCTCAGCGGTTTAGCGCTGCCTTCAGCCCAGGGCATGATCCTGGAGACCCGGGATCGAGTCACACGTCAGGCTCCCTGCATGGAGCCTGCTTCTCCCTCTGCCTGTGTCTCTGCCTCTCTCTCTCTCTCTGTGTGTCTCTCATGAATAAATAAATAAATTAATTAATTAAAAAAAATAAAGCTTAAATGAAGCTTAGACCTGCTTGGACGTAGGTCACTGGCCAGTTAATGAGCCTTCTGGGGTCCTCACTGAAGGCCAAACACGGTGGGTGCTGAAGACCCACCTCCAGCCCTACTGGGATATTCCTCTAGCTTTACATCCCAGCTCAAGTCTAGGGTTCTCTTGGTTTTGGGGAATTCTTGCTGTCTGGAAAATCCTCACCTTGTTTTTGCCATCTCCACATCATCAGGGACCAGACCAATTCATTCCCTTCCCTTTTACGCCTCTACAGCCTTTTGGGATCCGTTCAGATGCTATTCTCTGCACGAATGGGTATGGCATAGTGGTGAATATGCCAAGACTTCGCAACAATTTTTTGAAATATCCAGTCACTGAAGGTGGGTCTCAGACATAAAAGCACCTTTTTTCTCATTCACCGTTGCTTTCTCAAACAAGAGAATATTGGGTTCTCTAATATTTATCACAAATTTATGACAAATTAAGCCATTCTAAAAAGTGTCGATGGTCAGCATGTGGGATTTCTATCCCAAGAGCATTTCACAAAAAATTAGAGAGAACTCTGAATACTTTTATTCTGCTCAGCTGAAAAATCTCGGTTGATGGATAAACTCAGTCTGAACAGCAGAGGGCTCTTATGTACGTAACAAAAATTTGAACTGCTTTTGAAAAGCATAATAAGCACAGGTGCACAAACCGTATGTCCTCATCTGTGTGTCTCTGCTGGTATATGTTGCAACAGGTATAATTCCTGTGCTCGTGGCCACCATCACCCATGCCTTTCTGTTCCCTAGTGTCATTGAAAGGAGCAGAAGGGGACAGAGACAGCTTGTGAGGAAGTGTTCTAGCAACTCTAAGGTGAGATACACATGAAAATGTGGTTATGGGACACCTGGGTAGCTCAGTGGTTGAGCATCTGCTTTCAGCTCAGGTCATGATCCCACAGTCTTGGGATCGAGTCCCGCATTAGGAGCCTGCTTCTCTCTGCCTATGTCTCTGCCTCTCTGTGTGTGTATTTTTCATGAATAAATAAATAAAATACATAAAATCTTTACAAAATATGGTTATTAATCAGTCAAACTAGAAGTAATAACGACCTCATGAGATTGCTATGAGCTTGATGAGTTCCGGCACACAGCAGGTGTGCTGTAAGCCATAAGATGTTTGCATGCATGCGTGTTATTGCCCTCTTGCATGGGGTGCGAGGCCCTTTCTCCAGGCCTGGCCCCTTTCTAGAATTTCAGCACGTCTGCATCCCTAATCTTCTGCTTGGAATTCCTCCCCACTGTGGAATAGACGTTTCTTAAGTAACAAAACCGAAACAGAGTGCTCTATCTGCTCCATATCCCATTTCCAACAAAATGAAAAGAAATAAACCCTCTCACTCCAGCCCTGGTCTTCCTCATCTCCCTGAGGGACACCCATATTCACCCAGATGCTCAGGCCAAAAATCAAATCCTTGATTCGGCTTTTTCCTATTCCTTTAATCCAAAGAAGTTTCTGCTTACTCTCCTTTGGAGACTCTGCCCTTCTCTCCCTGCCCTCTCTGCTTCCAGTCTACCAGGAGTCACCATGATTGCTGGCCTGGACCTGTGCCAGGAGCCTCCTTCATGGTCTCCCCACCCCCTGTCTCGGCCTTTTCAGCCCATTCCTCAAAATAGCCAGTGTTCTTTTAAAACAAAGCACATCGTGCCACTCCCTTGCTTAATCCCCTACATGCTTCTTCACTGCACTTTTTTTTAAAAAAAGATTTTATTTATTTATTCGTGAGAGACACACACACACACACAGAAAGACAGAGAGACAGAGACACAGGCAGAGAGAGAAGCAGGCTCCATGCAGGGGGCCTAATGCGGGACTCAAGCCACCCAGGGATCCCCCTTCACTGCACTTAAAAGCCATGAAGACCCTTCCCTGGCTTTGTGAGACCCACCTGATCATGCCCTTCCTGCATCTGCAGACTCATCTTTCACCATACTCCTTCCTATACTCCATACCTTCACCTTCTTTCCATGTTGTAGACACTGCACACAGGAGCTCTCCTTCTCGTGGCTGACTCCTTCCATGCATCTGATTCTCAGCTCAAATGCCATCTCCTCCAGGAAGCCATCCCTGATTCCCCAATCAAAAATAGTGAGCCAGTCACTCTTTTTCACCCACCCACTTCAGCTCAGTGAAATGATCATCTACAAAGCATAGCACGTCCTTAATAAAACACATATATTCAAATCACAACTACTGATGTAATTCTATTAACCATATCAAGGCAAAGGCATATGCTGTTTTGTAACAGAGATGTCATCCACAACCCCTTAGTATTGTCACTCCACTTAGAGGCGCAATGACTTCAGAGTCTGGGGGAAAATCTGTGCAAAATATGGCTACAAATGAGTTACTCATTTGTCATGGGATACCATGACAGTGATGTCATCAATGTTGAACAACAAAATCCCTTGCATCGTTCATGTATTCATCCCTTTAGTTATTTATCAGCAAACATTTACTGAGCATCTATGCTGTGCCAAATGTTGGGGAAGTCATAATAAGTAATATTAGGGCCAACCTTCCTGCATTGGCTTCTCCCTTCTCCCAACCCTGCCCCCTCTTCCTTTTGTTAAGACTCAGGATGTGAAAACTCCTCTAAGCCTATTCCTAAAGGCATGTTTGGCTTTTGGAGAGGCTGCTGCAAATACTAGGAAGGTGAAATGATCATGGTCGTGATCTCCAATTGAACCAATACAAGGTCTTTAGGATGTGCTATAACCAGCCATTTAAGGAGGGAATCCAAGGTGGAGAACAATTAACCAAGGCCATACATGCCACTGGCAGTCTCTTGGGAAATTCATGAGGCAGGCCTCATGCCTGCAACCCTCCCACCTTCAGACATCCTATTCCTGACTCAAAAGTGTCTGCCTTCTGGCTGCTAGAGAGAAGCCTTCCCAACTATAGCGACTCCCTCCTCCCCAAACCCCCAAACGTCTTCTCCAATGGCGCCCCTCTGTTCTCACCTTCAGTGAAAGCTCCCAGGTATTTGGAGTAATGTTTGATTCACATGTGTGAATGACAGATAGCCTTCACTTACCATGTTGTACTTTCCCTTAAAAGAATATCTTAATGAAACTCTAAATAGAACTCTTGTTCCTATTTAGGAAAATTTGTTTAATCAGTACTTTAGAGCAGGGTGTCAGTCGCCTCTCTGTTTCTTTCTTGGCTGTGTTACTTTGGGCAAGTGACATAACCTCTCTCTATTTCAGTCTCCTCGCATTTAAATGGGGATCATAAAAGCACCCACCCCCCAAGTTATTATGAGGATTAAATTAATGAATGCATGTAAAGCATTTATACTAAAGCCTGGCATAGAGAAATGCTACATATGTGTTAGGTATGACTGCCCCAACACCACCACCACCTCCATCACCATCAGCACAGCCACCATCATCATCTCTACCACCACCACCACCACCACCACCTCCATCACCATCAGCACAGCCACCATCATCATCTCTACCACCACCACCACCACCACCACCTCCATCACCATCAGCACAGCTGGCATTACCACCACCAACATCATCATCACTAGCACCACTACCACCATTGCCACTGCCATCACCTCTACCATCACTGCCCCCACTACCACTGTCATAAATGTCATCAGCAGTAGCAGCCACAGCATTGTTTTTCCTCCATTATCAGAAGATCTCAGGGCAGTAATCTCTTTGCTCCTTTTCCTCAGTAATTTCAATTTCACATGAGTTTGCTGCTTGCTAATGTCACCAGAGGGCAGACTATGCCTAGAAGGAAAATGTGCTCAAAGTTAAAAAATATAAGAATTTTATTCAGTTCTTGAATTTGGGAGCTGCCTGTGTGTAAATTCCTCCAGACTGCTCCTTAGACCATGCTCTATGTATCTCCTAAGCAGTCCTATTTTTTCCCTCTTTTTTCGTCACAGTAAAGTTTTTCTCGTTCAGTGAAGTACATATGGCTTTGAAAATTTGAACCCAATGTTTTCCTCTTTGCTCTAAACTCTGAAACGTTTTGTGAAATGTGGGAAAACAGAGTTTGGTGTGTCCATTGCTTTTTTTTTTTTTTTTTTTTTTTTTTTGCACTGCTAGAAAGCTATTTTGATTTTAGGCTCCAGTCATAGGCAAAAGATGTTTGGAATAAGAGGGTTTACGTTTCAAGGCCTGCATACATGTGGCACATGGGCCATCCTTTCCTCTTTCTCTTGCCCATGGAAGGCTCTGCTAATGGATTGTATTGTTCTTCCTTGCTGAGTTCAAAGGCATTATTAGGTGTTTTCTCAATACAGCCTTTCAGCCACCTTCCAGCAGCCAATGGCACTTGAGATAAAACCAATCTGGCATCCCTGAGATGTTCTACTTCACACTTCTCCCATCACTCCCCATTCCAAGTACAGGGTTGGCACTTCCTATTTTAAGGAACATATTTATTCAGTGATGCTTAGTCGGGTGGTTCCACTGGAGTGTTTTAGAAATCCATGAGGCATGTTTTTTGGTGTTATTTTATTTTTTTCTGTTATCAGCTCCTCCAGTTTTATTTTTTTGTGTATGTGTGTGTGATAAAACATATGCACCATGCAATTTACTTTTTCACCATTTTTAAGTGACAGTTCAGTGGCATTCACACTGTTGAGCTTTTCCCAAATCTTTTCATCATCTCAAACTGAAGCTCTATATCCATTAAACATTAACTCCCTGTTCTACTTCCGCAGCCTTTGGTAATCACCACACTACTTTACATTTCTATGAATCTGACTACTTTAGATAGCTCACATGAGTGGAATCATACTGTATTTGCCATTTCATGAATGGCTTATTTTCTTTGTTTAATCTCTTTAAGGCTTACCCATGTTGTAGTACGTGTGAGAATTTCCTTCCTTTTTAAGCCTGGATAATATTCCATTGTATGTATATGTATGTACCATATTCTATTTATCCATTCATCTGTTGGTGGACACATGGGTTGTTTCCACTTTATGGTTATTATTATTTTTTTAATTTTTATTTATTTATGATAGTCACAGAGAGAGAGAGAGAGAGAGGCAGAGACACAGGAGGAGGGAGAAGCAGGCTCCATGCACCAGGAGCCTGATGTGGGATTCGATCCCGGGTCTCCAGGATCACGCCCTGGGCCAAAGACAGGCGCTAAACCGCTGCGCCACCCAGGGATCCCAGTTATTATTATTTTTTAAGATTTTATTTATTTATTCTTGAGAGACACACAGGGAGAAGCAGAAACATAGGCAGAGGGAGAAGCAGGCTCCCTTTGGGGAGCCCGATGCGGGACTCCATCCCAGGACCCCGGGATCATGCCCTGAGCCAAAGGCAGATGCTCAACCACTGAGCCACCCAAGTGTCTCTTTCTGGTTATCATTAATGATGCTGCTAATAAACATGGCTGTATAAGCATCTGACTCTAGTTTCACTTCTTTTGGATTTACTCAGAAGTAGAATTGCTAGAAATACAGTAATTCTATGTTCAATATTCAAAAAATTTTTTTAGAGAGAGCATGCGTGTGTGTGCATCCTCATGTGCAAGGTGGTAGGGGGCAGGGGCAGAGGGAGAGAGAGGGAGAATCTTAAGCAGGCTCTATGTTCAGCATGAGCCTAACACAGGGCTCAATCTCATGACCCAGAGATCATGACCTGAGCCAAAATTAAGAGTTGGATGCTTAACTGACGGAGCTACCCAGGTGCCCCACTATGTTTAGCTTTTTAAGGAACCACCCTACTGTTTCCATAGCAGCTATGCCATTCTACATTCCCACCAGCAAAACACAAGGGTTCTAATTGCTCCAAATCTTTGTGGGACAGTTTTTGCAGTTACAATAATTTCAGGTGGGAGCCTGGATTGCTAGTCACCCCACAGTGTGTGAAGTTCCCTCTCACAATGAGGAAGTGTCCCCCAGCCTGCATTACTTTGGAATGTCTTGCTGGTCATTTATGTAAGTGAAAAATTTGTTGAGGGTGATCTAATCCTAGATCTGAACTCCACTCTTTATTTTATTATTTTTATATACTTTTAATATGTAATGAACCCAATTGGGGGAACAACCATGCAAATTGAAACGACATTGTATTCTGTTTTGTGGGAAACGTTGCTAATGGCAACATTGCTCATGAGACTTGAGGTGCCAATGCAACACACCCATTTTAGTCTGCGGTTGTCATTGTCCTGTTCTCGGAGTTTTACATGGAAGGCAAGTACCTGAATTCCTACCGATGTCTTCTCTTGGGTTGGCCATGCTATGTATGGATTTCATGTCAGAATAGTAAAGTAGATGATTCAAATATTTGGTGTAAAGATGGTCCACTGCTATAGACAAAGGGTTGTTTTTCTTGTCTCTGTTGAAGAGGAAGTTGGAGGCTGCAGTGGACTGAATGTTTGAATCTTTCTTTCTTTCTTTCTTTCTTTCTTTCTTTCTTTCTTTCTTTCTTTTTTTCTTCTTTCTTCTTTCTTTCTTTCTTTTTTTTCTTTTTTTTGATTTTATTTATTTATTCATGAGAGACACAGAGAGAGAAGCAGAGACACAGGCAGAGGGGATCAATTCCAGGACCGCAGATCTTGACCTGAGCCAAAGGCAGATGCTCAACCACTGAGTCACCCAGGTGCCCCTGTTTGTATCCTTCCAAAATTCATATGCTGAAACCTGACCCTAGTGTAATAACATTAGGATTTGGGCCTTCGGGATTAGGTGAATAGGTCACAAAGGTGAAGCTCTCATGAGTGCGATTAGTGCCCTTATGAAAGAGACAACAGAAAGCTCTGTCCCTCTTTCAGCCATATGATGTAATAACATAAAGACAGCTGTCTAGGGAGCAAACACTGACTTGGCTGGCACTTTTATCTCAGACTTCCAGCCTCCAGAACTTGTGAAAAATAAGTTTCTGTTGTTTATAAGCCACCTAGTTTATGGTATTTTGTTATAGCAGCCTGAATGGGCTGAGATGGAGGCATACTCTGGCATCTTGATGTAAAAAGTTGAGCTGGGGTGGGGTGTGTAGGTGTGAGTGTGTGTGTTTAGTGTTTAATATGTTTTCTGATTGTGGCAACTGATTTAGTCTAACCCACTTCCACTCTTTTTAAGTTCAAACATTGCTAAAAGCACAGATTTTTGAGAACAACGTTACCTGGGAGAGGCATCGCTCTGGTTCAGGTACCGGGTAGGAGTCACTGATGCATATGAGGTTGAAGGCCTCATTTTTACCATTAGCTGGCTAACCAAGAATAATAGGTCTTCAATTCACTTTTAATTTTATGGCATCTACAGATAGATTTAGAAATAACATGTCACGAGTTCATCTATTTCATTTGGCAATACTGATTAATTCAACAAATATTGGTTGGCCTCTATTTTGTGTCAGGCCTTGTTTGAGGGATGAGGAATGTGGTGGAAACTAACGAGTCCCTTTAAAGGTATTTAGGGGACTCTGAGTGGCTCTATTTATTGGTGTCCAACTCTTGGTTTTGGTTTGGGTTGTGGTCTCCGGGTCATGAGATGGGCCCTGCGTCCAGTTCTGTGCTCAATGTGGAGCCTGCTAGAGACTGTCTCTCCCTCTGTCCCTCCTCTAACCACTTGCAAGTGTGCACAGGTCCTCTATCTCTCTCTAAAAGAAAAAAAGAGGTGCTTGGGTGCTCAATTGGTTAAGCATCTTCCTTCAGCTCAGATCATGATCCTGGATTCCCAAGATAGAGCCCTGAATCAGGCTCCTTGCTCAGCAGGGAATCTGCTTCTTCCTCTGCCCCTCACCCTGTTCACACACGCACTCTCTCTCTCTCCAATAAACAAAGTTTTAAAAAAAATAAAAGTTAGGGCAGCCCAGGTGGCTCAGCGATTTAGCACTGCCTTGGGCCCAGGGCATGATCATGAAGACCCAGGATTGAGTCCGACATCAGACTCCCTGCATGGAGCCTGCTTCTCCCTCTGCCTGTGTCTCTGCCTCTCTCTCTCTCTCTCTGTGTGTGTGTGTGTGTGTCTCTTATGAATAAATAAATAAAATCTTTTTAAAAAAATGAAATTTAGAAAAGGAAAACATTTTTTTTAAAAGATTTATTTACTTATTCATGAGAGACACAAAGAGAGAGGGAGAGAGAGAGAGAGAGAGAGAGAGAGAGAGGCAGAGACATAAGCACAGGGAGAAGTAGGCTTCCCCGCAGGGAGCCCGATGTGGGACTCAGTCCCGGATCCCAGGATCATACCCTGAGCCGAAGGCAGATGCTCAACCGCTGAGCCACCCAGGAGTCCTGGAAAAAATTTTTTTGAGGTATTTAAACTGCATTCCTTTTTGATACAGCAATCTCCTAGGTACTTACCCTAAGGAAAATACGGGATAAAGAGGCAAAGACGGATAAACAAGGGTGCATTTTTTATCAGATAAGAGTAAAAACCAGAAAAAAAAAATCTAGCTGTTAAACAATAGAGGACTGATTCAGTGAATTTTATACATTTACATAATGGAGAACTAGACAACCATTTAAAATTAAACTTGTATTTATTAAAATGGGGGAATAAAACTGACATATATATATAGTAAAAAAGCTGATTATAGACTGTGTATTATTCTTTTTTTTTTTTAATTTTTTTTATTATTATTTATGATAGTCACAGAGAGAAAGAGAGAGGCAGAGACACAGGCAGAGGGAGAAGCAGGCTCCATGCACCGGGAGCCCGATGTGGGATTCGATCCTGGGTCTCCAGGATCGCGCCCTGGGCCAAAGGCAGGCGCTTAACCGCTGCACCACCCAAGGATCCCGACTGTGTATTATTCATTTAAAACTTTAATCTATTTATATACAGAGGCACCTGGGTGGCACGGTTGGTTAAACATCTGACTCTTGGTTTCAGCTGAGGTGGTGATCTCTGGGTTGTGAGATTGAGCCCCATGTGGGGCTCTGCACTCAACGCAGAGTCTGCTTGAGGATTCTCTCTCTCTCTCTCCCTCTCCCTCTGCCCTTCCCCACCACATGTGCTCTCTATCTTTTATTTTTTTATTTTTTAAAATTTTATTTATTCATTCATGAGAGACAGAGAGAGAGAGGCAGAGACACAGGCAGAGGGAGAAGCAGGCTCCACGCAGGGAGCCTGATGTGGGACTTGATCCCAGGTCTCCAGGATCAGGCCCTGGGCTGAAGATGGCGCTTAACCACTGAGCCACCCGGGCTGCCCTCTCTCTCTCTTTTAAATAAATAAATTAAAAAAAAATCTATTTACGTGCATATATTTTTGTTTGGAAAAAGTTTTGGAAAGATATGCATCAGCAATGAGGGAAGGGACAATTTAAATTTCATCAAGTTTCTATTTTCTGTTTCAGAAATTTTGGGGGGATGCCTGGGTGGCTCCATTGCTTAAGTGTCTGACTCTTGGTTTCAGCTCAGGTTGTGATCTCAGGGTCATGAGATGGAGATCTGAGCTGGTCTCTGTACTAAGTGTGGAGCACACATGAGATTCTCTCTCTCTCTCCCTCTCCCTCTCCCTCTCCCTCTCCCTCTCCCTCTTCCTCTCCTCTCCCTCTCCCTCTCCCTCTCCCTTTCCCTCTGCCTCTCCCCCTGCTTGCACTCACATGCTTGCACTCTCTCTCTCTCAAAATAATAAAATCTTAAAAAATTTTTTTGCAACAATTAAGTATGTAATTTCAAATTAAATTTGCTTTCCGGGGGATCCCTGGGTGGCTCAGCAGTTTGGCGCCTGCCTTCGGCCCAGGGCATGATCCTGGAGTCCCAGGATTGAATCCCACATCGGGCTCCCTGCGTGGAGACTGCTTCTCCCTCTGCCTGTGTCTCTGCCTCTCTCTCTCTCTCTCTCTCTGTCTCTCATGAATAAATACATAAAATCTTAAAAAAAAATTTTGCTTTCCGCAAACATCTAAAATAAACAAAAGTAGTCTATACACTTGCTGTATGAGTTTGCTGGAGCTGCCATAAAAATGTACCACAGACCAGGCAGCTTGAGTCATAGACATTTATTTTCTCACAGTCCCAGATCTAGACTAGAAGGTCAAGGCCAAGGCATCAGCAAGATTGGTTTCTTCTGAGTCTTTTTTCCTTGGCTTGTAGATGAGGATCTTTTCCCTGTGTCCTCAAATGGTTTTCCTTGTGTGTGTGTGTGTGTGTGTGTGTGTGTGTGTCCTAATCTCCTCTTTCTACAAAGACACCAGTCAGATTGGATTAGGCCAACCCTAATGACCTCCTTTTAACTTAATCACCCCTATGAAGACCTTGTCTCAAAAGTACAGGGACATTCCGAGATACTGACTCCTCACTAACTGAGGGTTAGGAGTTCAACATACGAATTTTGCAGGGTGGGGGAAGAGTTGTGGGGGATGGGAGCACACTTTAGTCCATAAGACTTTCCTTCTCAATAGAATAAGGATGTTTCTAAGTCGTTTCCACACGAAGCAACTTCTGCCTTAAAAACATATTTGTAGCATGAAGATAAGATGATGCTAATAATTATTTTATAGCGTGCCAAAATTTATTTTATAAATTTTGATAGATTCCTGCTATGTCACTGGTGCTAGGAAGGAGACCCAAAGACACACCTACATTTGTGCCACGACCTGCAGGGTTTGAACCGAATCAGGCTTTGTTCATTTGAGGCCAGCCATCAGCTAATCCACGTTTACTGGATGCTCACAGGGTATGGCACATTTTACTAGGTATGGGGGTGAATTAAAAATAGAGGCTCACCTCATGCATTGAAGGAACTTCTAATTTCTGGAGTACATGGAACATTCCCTGTGAATGAAAACACACTAATAATGAAGAAGCATTTCATGTGGGGTTCAGAGGCCGGCAGCCTAACTTACTTTGTGGAGAGTGACATATTTTGTAATTAAGTGACCACAAAATAACAGGATAAGCCGGGACTTGCCCATAAGCCTCTTGACTCCCTGCTCAGTATTTTTCCCATCAGATCAGCTGCCACTGACCCCAATGAGTCTCACCAACTGCAGTACAGAATTGTGCACTGAATGCCTCAAGGAGTTTTAAGCCAAGAAAACAAAATCAGATCTTGGTATCAGGAAGAGCGTCTCCAGTGTATCTGGGGAGGTGGCGGGTGAGCCTCGCTGGTGTCGGGGTTGCCAGGAGCCCCCCCTCATATTCCATAGCATGTTTCATTGCAAATTGCTTCTTGATATGGTTAGAAGAGAGTTCTGGCTTTCTCTTGGGAACATTGAAAAGTCCATAGATGTTATTCCATACAACCCAGGACAGTTGAATGGGTTAAAGGCAAGTGAGAATGTGCATAGGTCTGAGTGAGTGTGTGTGCATTTGGGGAGTGAGTGGGCATGTGTGTGAGTATGTGAACGTGTGAGAGAATGTGTGTCAGTGTATGTGATTGTGTGTGAGAGTCTACATGAATGTGTGTTTGGGAGGAGTATATGTATGTGTATGGGGGTGTGTTTGGGGAGTGAGTGTATGTGTATGTGAGGGGGTGCATTCGGGGAGTGAGTGTACATGTGTGAGAGTATGAATGTGTGAAAGAGTGTGTCAGTGTATGTGAGTGTGAGAGTGTAGCTGTGTGTGTGTGTGTGTGTGTGTGTGTGTGAGAGTGTGGCCGAGTGGGGATATGTGTGGGAGCATGACCACAGGAGTATGTGAGGATGTGTGAGAGTGTAAGGAATGGTAGGTGAGAGCGAGTGTACATGTGCCACAGTGGCCCCAGAGGTCACCGGATTGATTTCCTGTTGCCGCTGTCACAAGATGTTTAGTGGCTTGAAACAATACAAATTATTATTGTTATTTTCTATTTCTGGAGGTCAGAGGTTCAAAATGGCTCTCGTTGGGCTCATACACGGTGACATCAGGGCTGTGTTCCTTCTGGAGACTCTAGGGGAAAATCTGTTCTTTCCCTTTTGTGGTTTCTAGAGACCTGCCCAAGTTCTTGGCTTGTGGCTCCTTCTCCTGTCTCCAAAGCCAGCAATGGCAGGTGGAGTCCCCACCTTACACACCCTGCCCCCCTCTTCTGTCACCCCCTCCACTTTTAAGAATCCTCATGATTACATTGGCTTATTCACCTTGGCTAATCCAGTATCCTGTATCCTCAGGTCAGCTGATTAGCAGTCTTAATTCTGAATGCAACCTCAGTTCCTCTTTTCCCTCAAATCTAACATAGTCATAGGTTCCAGGGAGTAGAAGGGGAATATTTTCCTACCACAGTCACCATCATAATCACCACACGAGTTTTCATAATGTCTCCAAATGTCAAGGTGCCCTGGGCGGGGAAGGGGTCAGCAGGAGGCCAGCTGGAGAAGCAGGTGTATGTCGCAACAGTGCTGCAGGCGATTCGGATTCAGCCCGGCTCCCACTGAGATCCCCTGGGTGAGGTGTTACCCTGAAGCCATCTTTGTCTTTCCTCAAATAGCAGTGATGGAAAGGACATTTGTGATGACTTGTCCAACCCTTTCATTTTTATTCATGAGGAAATGGAGAGCCAGGTTGGTGGAATTGACTTCTCCAAAGTGTCCAAGCTGGTGGGGGCAGAGAGAGATGGCTAGCAAGGTCTTCGGAGCTCCATCCACTGCCCTCCCTACCACTCTGCTCATCATTTTTCCCAGATTATTGCCCTGCATTTTCTAACCCAAAGAGATGTGGCTTTTTGACCTTCAGAAGGTGTTTAATTCTCTTGACTAACAGAGTATATCTGTCTCTGTGTGCGTGTGTCTTGAAAGCAATTACAATAATTGAATAAGATGCTTACATGGTTTTGCTGCATTTGCTGCCTGGGGCATATAATGAGACGAGGAGGTGAAAGCCTACATAAATGCGCTTGGTGTTCAATCCAGAGTGCCATGGTATCAAGAAGATGCAGATAAATTGGCAGAGGTTCAGAAGAGATCAGCTAAAATGATGAAAAGAGGGAAGATTGAAGCAGCTAAGCAAGGAATGCTTCACTAAGTAGTCAGTCGGCTGGAAGAAAGCAGGCTCCAGGACTTCTGTGAATATTTTCAAGCTACAACAAAGAGGGAACATAATTACTTTAGCATTTTGGCAGGTCTAAAAGGACGCTCTGTGTGTAGATACAAAGAAAGAAAACAGCTTTGTGCCAACATTAAGGGCATCAAATCATTTTGCCTTAACCTGTGGTCGACCTCAGCTTGTAGACATTCTTTATTTCACTTTGGCTGATTGCTAGGGTGACCAGTTGCCCTGGTTTTCCTGAGATGAAGATTTTCCTAGGATGCTGGACTGTCAACACTAAAACCAGAATGGCCCTGGGTGCCACAAACAGGACAATTTGCTTCCCTACTGACCATACTGCATGTGAGAGTCATAATCTAGGCTAACCTGTCTACCTGCCTAAAGATGCTGGGATTCTAGAAGGTTACCAGAAGTCCTGTTTTCATGAGAACTCCACGTCTCCTTGGAGAAATGGGAAGGAGATCCCTGGGACTTGTGGTCGAGCCTCTGAATACCTACTTGGGCAATTCTGCTCAAATTAGGGAGGCAAAGCCTGACCACCTTGGCTATAGTCAAGGGCCATCTAGGTGTTTCAGGAAAGTAGGGAACATGGCTTGGGGTTGCCTAGGTTGTTCTGGGGTTCCTGCTCTGGTGCAGTGACCGCTGTGTCTGATGTAGTACCAGCTGCTGACCCTCGAATCACCTCTGGCCTAGTCAGAAAGACTGAGGCTACCTTTTGGGGCCCTGGAAATGTACAACCACCAAGAGAAGACAGCAGTGGTGAGAGCCTTGCAGAAGCTGGGAAGCACCAACACTGGTGGCAGGAAGATGGCTAGTCACTTTGCAGTAGCCAAAACTGTAAGCACGAAGCCAGGCCATCAGGTAGTGGGGGAAGAAAATGAAAACAAGAACAAAAATGGCAAATAACAGAAAGGAAGGACATTTGGTGGAAACTTAGAAGCACAATGCTAAGACTATGTGAGCCTTGTTCAAGCCAAATGCAATCTCAATTTTTAACCAGAGTTGTTAGAGTCTAGAAGTCCTATTCTTCTAGATGCCCTGGTGCCCAGGAGTTGGAGGAGCCCCTAGAAGGATTAGGCAAAGGGGCATAAGCAGAGACAAGGATCAGGATTGAGACAATTGGTGAAATGTGACAAAAGAAAGAGGAAGATGGAGTAATTCGAGACAGTCTAGTCATGGGCCTCAGGACTGAGATGTGGGTCAGGCTATAGAATGTGTATTTGATTATCAATCTCACATGTGCTGAGTCAGTCCATATTCTTGGTTGCATGAAAGATGAATGATTGGTTGATTTAAGCAGAAAAGGAATTTACTGCAAGCAAAGGAGGTATCTATCTCATGGAAACTTCAAGACCTGAAGAACTAAGCTTGGCACCAGGAAGCAAGGAGGAAAATACCTACCACTACACCACACAGGGGAGAGCGTGGTCCCACAGCCCACCTGGAAGCATGGCTCCCATGGTGGAGCCAAGACTTCAATGCCTTCAATCACCACTCCTTTGGCATTTCTGCTGCTGCTGCCACCCCCACTTCAATCTTCCTGCCAGGGCAATACACACACAGAATTCGCTACCATTCCAGCTTCATGGAAGCACTTATTCCTAGTTTGAGGAATCAGCATTGCTGCTGTAACAATAGGATCTGTACAGGGCAGTCTGACTCCATGACACCATTCTAGATGTGGTTTCAAATGATTTTATTCAAATGCCTTATGCCTTCTTGGTGAAGAAAGGCATGAATAAAGAACTTAGGTAGCAGGTGGATATCTTGCTCTTAAAGCAGTGGTGAGATGTCTTCTTCCACCTGGGAACCATAGCAGCCCCCAGTTATTTCAAATAGGTGGAAAGAATTCATATGATTTTTTTGGGGGGAGAAGACCTTCTTGACAACCAGAAGTCATTAAAATTCTATGTGACTCCTTTCTTTGACTTTCTCTCTCTGAGCCCTCGTTGACCTAAGCTTCTTAACTTTTCAGGGGAAAGAAGGGTCTCATTACAAATCTTCACCTAATGGACTCCCCAGTTTGTGGACACTCCCATCTCCCCCAAAACACATACTAATCAATGCCCAAGGCAAGTTTCATGCTCATAGATGGTTGACCACTTTGACCTGCTTGCTGATTTATCTACTGTGCCTACTGAGTCTGTTGTGTTAGCTTTCAAACATTTTTATGCTGGTCGTACTATTACTGTAATTAATTTAATTAAATATTATGCGAATCATCTTTTTTTTTTAATTTTTATTTATTTATGATATCACAGAGAGAGAGAGAGAGAGAGAGAGAGAGGCAGAGACACAGGCAGAGGGAGAAGCAGGCTCCATGCACCGGGAGCCCGACATGGGATTCGATCCCGGGTCTCCAGGATCGCGCCCTGGGCCAAAGGCAGGCGCCAAACCGCTGCGCCACCCAGGGATCCCCGAATCATCTTTTTTAAAAAAAGATTTATTTATTTGAGAGAGAGAGAGAGAGAGAATGAGTGGGGAAAGGGGCAGAGGGAGAGAATCTCAAGAAGACTGCACACTGAGCACAGAGCCCAATGTGAGGCTCAATCCCTCAGTCGTGAGATCATGACCTGAGTCAAAACCAAGAGTCTGACGGCCAATTGACTGAGCTACCCAGGCCCCCAGTGAAACATCTTTTTTAGAACAAATTGAACATCGGCCCTGTGCCAGGCTCTGTTCCTCATACCTGGAATAAATTGGTCAACAAAGCAAGAAAGATTTATTTTTAAAAAAATATTTTACTTACTTATTCATGATAGACACAGGAAGAGGCAGAGACACAGGCAGAGGGAGAAGCAGACACCCTGCGGGGAGCCCGATGTGGGACTCGATCCTAGGACCTTGGGATCATGACCTTAGCCAAAGACAGATGCTCAACGACTGAGCCACACAGGTGTCCCTAAAGATTTTTTTAAAAGATTTTATTTATTTATTCATGAGTGACCGAGAGAGGTAGAGAGAGAGAAAGGCAGAGACATAGGCAGAGGGAGAAGCCGGCTCCACGCAAGGAGCCCAATGTGGGACTTGATCCTGGGACTCCAGGATCACGCCCTGGGCCAAAGGCAGATGCTAAACCACTGAGCTACCCAGGGATCCCCAAGATTTCTTTTTTTTATGTAACTTATGTTCTTTGCAAAAAGATATAATCTATCTCAGAGAGTTGTGTCTCTGAGAACTGAGTTGCATGCTGCCAGGAGACTCAACAATGTGAGTTGCTCAAAAGTTCTGCTTAATTTGGTGTGGTTGCAACAACTGTAAAGAGATATGAAAACACATTGCAAGGATCTGGAAGGATTCCACACTCAGAACACTTCACAAGTATCTTTAAATTCTTGTTCTATTTTAAAGAAGTCAAAACTAGAAATATATGGATGTGATTTATACAAGAAAAATAACGAAGCCATCCAATCAGCAAGTCCCTACCCAAGAAGGGCTTTGGGCATTCATCAAAAAATAGGTGAAGGAATGGACATTTACATATTTTAAGGTAAACTGAAGTGTTTAAGACAAGAATGTAGTTTTTCCTTTTTTAATATGGATCTTCACTGTAGATGGCCTTTTTTGATTAGCAACCAACATCTAGTCCCACCTGGGTTAGATTTCTTTTTAAAAAAGATTTTATTTATTTATTTATTTATTTATTTATTTATTTGAGAGAGAGAGAGCTCACAGAAGCAGAGGGAGGGGCAAACAGACTTCCTGCTGAGCGGGGAGCTGGACATGGGGCTTGATCCCAGGACTCAGGACCATGACCTGAGCTGAAGGTAGATGCTTAATGGCCTGAGCTACCCACATGTCCTCCACCTGAGTTAGATTAAAGAGTTTCTACTCTGTTTTTCAAGGACTGGTGGAGTCAGGAACTACTTGAAGAGCTGCAGTCTTGAATCCAAAGTTCTGGGAAATCTGTATTTAAATAAAACTTCTAGGGACTGATTAAGAAACAGCCACTGAAGGCTATCTCTCTCTCTTTCTTTCTTTCTTTCTTTCTTTCTTTCTTTCTTTCTTTCTTCTTTTTCTTTTTCTTTCTTTCTTTCTTTACTTTTTCCTTTCTTTCTTTCTTCCTTCCTTTTCTTCTTTCTTTTCCTTTCCTTTCCTTCCTTCCTTCCTTCCTTCCTTTCCTTCCTTTCCTTCCTTCCTTCCTTTCTTTCTTTCTTGCTCTTTTCTTTCTTTTTTTTCTTTCCTTTCTTTTCATGCATTTATCCATGAGAGACACACAGAGAGAGGCAGAGACTTAGAGGGAGAAGCAGGTTCCCTGCCGGGGAGCCTGATGCCCGACTTAGCCCCAGGACCCCGGATCACGACCTGAGCCGAAGGCAGATGCTCAACTGCTGAACCACTCAGGTGTCCTGAGAGCTATCTTTCTTTTTTTATTTTATTATTTTATTTTATTATAAATTTATTTTTTATTGGCGTTCAATTTGCCAACATATAGACTAACACCCAGTGCTCATCCCATCAAGTGCCCCCTCAGTGCCCGTCACTCAGTCACCCCCACCCCCGCCCACCTCCCCTTCCACCACCTAGTTCATTTCCCAGAGTTAGGAGTATCTCGTGTTCTGTCTCCCTCCCTGATATTTCCCACTAATTTTTTCTCCTTTCCCCTTTATTCCCTTTCACTTTTTTTTATATTCCCCAAATGAATGAGACCATATAATGTTTGTCCTTCTCCGACTGATTTATTTCACTCAGCATAATACCTTCCAGTTCCATCCATGTCGAAGCAAATGGTGGGTATTTGTCGTTTCTAATGGCTGAGGAATAGTCCATTGTATACATAAACCACATCTTCTTTATCCATTCATCTTTTGATGGACACCGAGGCTCCTTCCACAGTTGGGCTATTGTGGCCATTGCTGCTAGAAACATCGGGGTGCAGGTGTCCCGGCATTTCATTGCATCTGTATCTTTGGGGTAAATCCCCAGCAGTGCAATTGCTGGGTCGTAGGGCAGATCTATTTCTTTGAGGAACCTCCACACAGTTTTCCAGAGTGGCTGCACCAGTTTACATTCCCGCCAACAGTGCAAGAGGGTTCCCGTTTCTCCACATCCTCTCCAACATTTGTGGTTTCCTGCCTTGTTAATTTTCCCCATTCTCACTGGGGTGAGGTGGGATCTCATTGTGATTTTGATTTGTATTTCTCTGATGGCAAGTGATGCGGAGCATTTTCTCATGTGCTTGTTGGCCACGTCTATGTCTTCCTCTGTGAGATTTCTGTTCATGTCTTTTGCCCATTTCATGATTGGATTGTTTGTTTCTTGGGTGTTGAGTTTAATAAGTTCTTTATAGATCTTGACAACTAGCCCTTTGTCTGATACGTCATTTGCAAATATCTTCTCCCATTTTGTAGGTTGTCTTTTAGTTTTGTTGACTGTATCCTTTGCTATGCAAAAGCTTCTTCTCTTGATGAAGTCCCAATAATTCATTTTTGCTTTTGTTTCTCTTGCCTTTGTGGATGTATCTTGCAAGAAGTTACTGTGACCAAGTTCAAAAATCAGGGCAAAACCCATAGATCCTTCTTGGTCTAGACCTTCAACCTTGAAGATCAGGGCTCAGGACACCTTTTGATGGGAAAGCTCGTCTTGTCTTTCAAGGGCCTTTTAGGGGTCTTATTTTGAACTGTGTCAAAGCAGAGACCTGGTATGAAAAGAAATGAAGTCAACGTGCAATTCTTGGTACCTAAATTAGGCATACCAAGGAGATTAATAAAAGACCCTTGACTTGAGCAGTTATAACCTTTTGACAGATTCAGTCAATGTCATGGGTTAGGTTATTAGACAGCATACAGTGTCATTAATAGCAAATCACATGCTACCGATCCTATAGGGCTGTGAGAGACTCAGGGTGACCAATGGGCTCCATTTGCCCAGGATTAAGGGGTTTCCTTGCATGTGGGGTTTTCAGCACTAAAATGGAGACAGTCTTGGGCCAGCCGGGAGAGTTGGCCGCTATAAAGAAGGATCTGGCAAGAACAGCTGGGGAAGGCTTTGCAGAGGAGGAAGATAGCTGAGTGGTGTTGGAGGCTAGATGAAGGCACGACAGCCCAGAGCTGGGAGGGGAGAGTGAGAACGCTAATGCAAATGCATGGACAGCATGGTGCTAGCCCTCTGTTCATTTAAATCCGGATATTTTAGACCTTGCGTGTGTTTGGCAATTACTTGGCATGTTGCTACAAGAAGTGTGATATGTGGCTACAAGAAGTGGCTCTGCAAGCTCAAGTGCTAACAGTTCCTAGGTGCACCTACCTCTGAGTTCAGGTTAATTAGCTCATGTTTGCAGAAGCTTCGAGTGCGTGCAGCACACCCTGAAAACTCAGATATTATTAGCCTGTTAGCACCACCTTAAAAAAAACACACATTTCTGCAGTTCCATCATCCCTTCTTTCTTCTCAATTCCTTTGAAATAGCTGAATGCCTGCAGGTTTCGTAGTGAGCCTCTCGCTGGGACAACAGAGGCAGGCCGCACTGCCCGATGCCTGTGTGAATGCGACTGCAAACCCTCCCGGGGGCCCAGGCAGCATGACTGGTCGGCGGGTGGGCCGATTTCTGAAGTAGGTTGTTGTCCTCCTGTTAGAAGGCTTTGCATTCCTCCTCCCTTCCTCTTCTCTGGTTGTTGGCCTGTTCACGGATCTCCTCTCTGTGTGTATCATCAACCTTGTGTGTACCATAGCTGTACCATCACAGACCATAAGCTAATCTATCAATAGATAGTACATATCTTTTCAGGAGAGTTAGACTAATGTGGCGAGTCCAGCTGAAAACGCTGAACCACCTCTCGACCCTGAGCCCAGGCCAGTGGCTACTGCCTCCTGGGTGTCCAGGCCAAAGGGCTCTGGTGAGGGCTGGACTCTCAAAAGCATGTACATGTGTGAGCAGGTGTATATGTGTATGGGTGTGTATGTGTGCATGGGGGGGAATGGTGTATGTTGTATGTGTGAGTGTGAATGTGTGTGTGAGAAGATTGCATCTGTATGTCCGTGTCTGTGTATGGTACATGCACATACAAGTATGCACAAAAAAAGGGGAGCTTTTTTTTTAAAAAAGATTTTATTTATTTATTCATGAGAGACTCAGAGAGAGGCAGAGACACAGGCAGAGGGAGAAGCAGGCTCCCCATGGGGAGTCTGATGCGGGACCCGATCCCAGGACTTGGGGATCACGACCTGAGCTGAAGGCAGATGCTCAACCTCTGAGCCACCCAGGCGCCCCTGCACACAGCCTTCTTGAGGGATCCCCAAGAGTTGATGATTATGCTCTGGTGTCGGCTGATTAAGAAGCTTGCCAGCTCCTGAATGTGGGTGCAGAGACATTTCCTTGCTCCTCATTTTGGCGAGAGGCTGAGTGACCGCTCACACGAGTGGTCCCACTCACTTCCAGATTTTCTTTGGGTAATTCCGTGCTTCGGCCAGCCCACCACATGGGGTGGCTGGGGTGAGGTGTCAGCCGAGCTGGTTGGCTTCAGATGTTTCACAAAGCCCAGAAGTCGAGGCTACTCCTACAGGATTGCTGTTATGAGGTCTTGACAAATCTATGCGGTGGTGGGATGCACACTGGCCACTTCCTACATGACAGTGGAGGAAGAAATGAAGTCTTACTAAACAGAGCAATGGTTTAAAAACCTGGAGAGACAGGCTGGGGAGTGGAGAAGCCAAGAATGTGGGCGTGCACTCACTGTAGGGAGCCCCAGAATCCAAATATCAGAGCCTCCTTGGGATCACAGACCCTTGGGCTTTGTCTCCTGTCAGGTTTAGGCAGGTGCAGCCAGGTCCTGGGCACGTGAGTGTTCTTTCCCAGCAACGGTGCCCACGTAAGTTACTGCACAACTGGCCCGTCATCCAGCGTGGCCTTAAGGACTGGAAGTGCTGCGAGGTACCTGGGTGGCTTAGTTGGTTAAGCATCTACTTTTGGCTCAGGTCATAATCCTGGGGTCCTGGGATCGAGGCCCACATTTGTCTGTCCGTCTGTCTGGGCTCCCTGCTCAGTGAGGAGTCTCCTTCTCCCTCTCCCTCTGCCCCTGCTCCTACACACTCTCTCTCAAATAAATAAATAAATACAATCTTTTTTTTTTTTTTTTTTTTTTAAAGAAGAAGTAAAGGAAGTGGTGTGTGAATAGGGGTTAGGAGCTGTTTAAAGGTGACATCATTCTCCTCTTTCATATTCCGTCTTTTAAATTGCCACATCAAAAACCTGCGTGACCCATGACCCATGTCTGCAGGATCATGCAGAGACGTTTGAAGTCACTTTTTCAGATGGGACACTGTGTGCCACCTCCTGACAGGACTTCAGAGAAGTTGGCCTCCGGCCACTGGCTTTCTTTTGGTGTAAAAACTGTAGGTTCTCTTGATCTGCAGTGAGACACCTTGGCACTGATAACCATCTGACTGTTCTTCCTTTCTTCTCTCTGCCTTTCATTCTTTTCTCTCTCTAGTGTTAACAGAGAACCTGCAAGTGATGAAAAAAAAAATCATGCTTCTAGCAGTCACCAAAGTTCATTCCATATTTTCCCGATGCATATTTTCCCAATGCTCATTTCAACAGTAGGAACTTCATTCTCATTTGGGTGTTCCTTACCATATTACTTACAATAGACGTCAGAGCTGCTCAAAAGAAGTTTCTGCAAGGATGGAAACATTCTGTAACTGCATTGTCCAATATACAGTAGCCACTACTTGGGGCCCTTGAGCACTTGAAATGTGGCTACTGTGTCAGAAGAACCATACTTAAAATTTTACATAATTTTTCATTCATTTTTTTTTTAAAGATCTTAATTATTTATTCCTGGGAGACACACAGAGAGAGGCAGAGGGAGAAGCAGGCTCCCTCTAGGGAGCCCAGTGCAGGACTCAATCCCAGAATCCAGGGATCACGACACTCAACCACTGAGCCACCCAGGCGCCCCAATATTTTACATAATTTTAATTAATTTAAATTTAACCAGCTGCAGGTGACTGCAGGCCACACTGTGGAACAGCATTGTGGTAGAGCAGATACGTACCTCCTAGGCTTTCCTCCTCCTCTGCACCTTTCCAATCCAACTTCGGCTGGTTTTCTTTTTTTCTTTTCTTTTTTTTTTTATCGTAAGTGATCCAGGCACGCTTCAGCACCCCTCTCCTAGGCTCCTTGACAGAGAGGGAAGTAAGCAAACACTCCTCTGGTTGCCTCGCAATTTCTGCAGCTCTCAGACTCCACACGGAGGGTGGGAGGGTGTGTTGGGCAAGGCTTACTGAAATGTCAGGAGCGTGGTAAGAAAATTTTAGTTCCTCGCCAAGCGTTTTGTTTGTTGATGCAACAGGTTTTTCTGTGGCTCACCCCGAAATGGGGTGCCTGCTGCAGTCTCAGGTGCATGATATTTCCGTTACAGCTTTAATGCCCGTTTGAACTAACAGAAGTTAGGTTTGCTTGAAGGTACTACACGATGATGAACCTTTAGGAGGAAGCCTGTGCAAATTGTGAAAATTGCAATTACGTAACCAGAGAAGAACGTGAAGAGTCCTGGGTTTGCAGGAAGGAAAGCAGAAAGAAAGCAGCTTGGGCTGGAGCTAAACCTTCAACGGAGGAAACACCGTATCTCCAGGACAGAATAATCTGACTGTGACCCGGCGTGATGCTGGCCAAGAGCCTGGATGAGGAAGATTGATGATTGGCAAAGGTGGATTTACTCAAAGAGGCTCCGGGGAGAAGAAGGGGACAAGGAATTTCCAGGGTGGAGAAAGTCAATTTCATACTTTTTAGCAAAAGTCAAAGGCAATTCATTATTGAGCCCTGAAAGGAGAAAGTGGATGGAAAGAGGATATAGCACACATGATGCTACGTACCCAGAAAAGGTCTGAGGCCCGAGGGCAGTTCATCCGTGTCAGGAGGACAAGATGGATGGGGCCTGCCCACGACTGCGTGTCACGCAGACAGCACGTAAGGGAACAGTGGCCAGGTCTGGGGAAGAGCCCTTGGTTAAAAAAGTAGAAAGTGTCCCCTTCATTTATTCAGCCATCCAGCTGTTTTCATCTGCTCAGGCTGCTGCAACGAGATCCCTAGCCTAGGTGGCTTACACAACAGCAATTCATTTTCCTCAGGGTTCTGGAGGTTGGGTGCTGGCCGATTTGGTTGCTAGTGATGGCACTCTTCTGGCCTATGGGTGGCTCCCTTCTTTCTGTGTCCTCACTTGGCAGGGTGTGGTGAGGGAAGGAGGGGAGAGGGAGGGAGCAGAGGGGAGGTAGAGGAGGCATGAGGAAGGGAGGGAGGAAGAAAGCTCTCTGTTCTCTCTTCTTATAAGGGAAGGTCAGAGGGCACCTGGGTGGCTCAGTGGGTTAAGTATTCACCTTTGTCTCAGGTCATGATCCTAGTGGGACTCGATCCTAGGGTCTTGAAATCGAGTGCTGCATCAGGGTTCTCGCTCAGCGGGGAGGCTGCTTCTCTTTCTGCCTCTCCCTCTGCCTGCCACTCCCCCTACTTGTGCTCTCTCTCTCTGTCAAATAAATAAAATCGTAAAAAAATTAAATAAGGGAAGACCAGAGCCCCCCTCATGACCTCATATGACCCTCATTACCTCCCAAAGGCTCCAACTCCTGATACCATCACATTGGAGGTTAGTGCTTGAACACATGAATTTGGAGGGGAAGACAAATAATAGATACATAACATTGGCCATTCAACAAATGTTTTTTGAGCACCTACTAAGTGCTGGATAAAACCCTGTCTCTGCCTCAAGGAACTCAATGCAAACAGTGACCACCCAAAGGTATAAGTGTTCTAGTAGAGAAAGTGCTGGGAGAGCACAATGAGGGGCAGGCTCTCCCTGGGGGTGTATGGGTTAAGGTTATGAGACATCTGAGTGACAATTTTTCTTTTTTTTCCCCTTTTTGCCTTTCTTCTTCCCTCCTTCTCTCACCATCTCTTTCCTTCTGACCTCATTCACCCAATCAAAAACGTTTATTGAGTGTCTAGTAAGTCCTATTCTACTGCCCAAAGTTATGGCTCTCAATGAGTCAGACAAAAATACTTGACTTTTGGTGACTACATTCTGGAAGAATAAGATAATAAATAATAAGCAGGTAGGTAAACTATGACACAGTTTTAACAGATTATTATTTCTTTGCCTCAGGTTTATTTTTTAAAATTTTATTATTGAGATATAGCTAACATATAATGTTCAGGTGCACAACATAGTAATTCAACAATTGTATACATTACAAGCATCTCTTGAAGGACTAGGGAGGCATAGTCAGGGTGACTCTCAGACAGCTGACAGTATGTGCCAGGTCAGGGGGGTGGTCCAGGCACAGTGTGTTCTGACACTTGTGCTTATATGTTGTGTCATAGTACTAGGAATGATGGCACGAGCTAGGATTGGTCAGCAGGAGATGACCTCAGAGAGGCAGGTTGAGCTTGGAAGATCGAGATATGCCATGCTAAGGACTTTGAACCTGATCCCAAAGGAAATGGGAAGTCTGAGAGCTAGAGCAGGGTTTTTTGTTTGCTTGGGTTTTTGTTTGTTTTTTTTGTTTTTTTTAAAATATTTTATTTACTTATTCATGAGAGACATACAGAGAGAGGCAGAGACACAGGCAGAGGAAGAAGTAGGCTCCCCGCGGGGAGCCCGATGTGGGACTCGATCCTAGGACCCCAGGATCATGACCTGAGCCGAAGGAAGACACTCAACCATTGAGCCACCCAGGGGTCCTAGAGCAGGGTTTTAAACAAGAGACTATGCAGATCTATGTGTCGGAAGCTAGTGGGCATTGTGTTAGTCTTCTAGGGCTACCATAACAAAGTTCTATAGGCTGGGTGATTGGAACAACTGAAATGGATTTTCTTACAATCCTGGAGTCTGGAAGTCTGACATCAAGGTGTTGGCAGGTTCGGTCTCTTCGGAGGCCTCTCTTTTCAATTTGTAAATGGCCATCTTTCCCCTGTGTCTTCATACGGTCTTCCCTCTATTGGGATGCCTATGTCCAAATTTCCTCTTTTGTGAGGACACCAGTCCTATTGAATTAGAACCTACCCTAATGACCTCATTTTAACTTGTCACCTCCTTAAAGCCCTATCTCCAAATATGGGTACATTGTGAGGTACTGGAAATTAGGACTTCAAAATAATGAATTTGAGCAGGGGCTGGGATGGCAGGGGGCACAATTCAGGCCATAACAGGCATCCGAGCTGAAGGTAGCCTGGATAACAGAGACTGGTAAGTGGTGAACTAGTTTAAAGCTCTTTTGAACAAACCCACTGTGATGGTGAAGACCGGATTTGAGGGGAGGGGCACGTAGGGACAGGGAGAAGGTGATAGACTGGAGAGGCATTTGAGAGGAGGCTGCTGGCTAAAAGTAAAGCAGGGAATTTACTAGAAGGGAGAAGTTTGGAACCCTTAACTCAAAATTCCTACCTTGTGTCAATAAATGTTTGACACATAAATGGGTATGGATGGAAGCCCATGAGTTCAGGATGTAATAGGAACAGCGACCACAACGTGGTGAGATCCAGCCAAGTGCTACTGAGATAGAAGTCTGACACTTACGGTAATAATTTCTTATTCCAGATCTCCTCACTCTGCTAATACATTCTGCTTCTGTATGTGCCCACGCGCTTGAGCATACACCTCCATCAGCTCCAAACCAAGGGGCCAGTCATATTTCCTAATATTCCAAAGAAGAGATTGGTGACAGATCTGATTTTCAGGAACAGAGTTATCTAGAAAAATCACTGGAGGGATGTAGATGCAGTGAAAGTAATCCTTTGTTCCCTCTTAAACCTCATCATTCTTACATTGTATGTTCTTAGCATTACTGAGACTATTACTTTATGACATTTCTTATGTGATCTGCTTGTTTTCGACCCAACACCAGAGGCAACCCGACCAGATAGATCCCCGACTTCATTGAAAAATAGCTACCAAGCTGAGCAACTTCTAAAATGGAACTTCTAAAGCCTTCCCTTCCCTTTGAGCCATTGCCCTAAAATTGAACTCTTCTGCCTTTTTCTCCCCAGGGCTCCTTCCTGCTGCTGGGCCACTGCCACTGCTGTCTTCCTCCAAAACACTGCCTGGCACCTAGAGCATGGCGCCGCTAAGCATCAGGTAAGAGGGGAGAAGGCAATGAGGGTGAGTAGGGCAGAGTTCCCGCCTCCCAGGGACACATGGTCTCATGAAAGAAAAGAGAAGCACAGGATGTTGAAATGGGACTCTTGTCTCCATTTTGGCTGACGTGGCAAGTCAAAAGAGGCAAGAGCAATGACATTGCACAGGGAGGTGTGTGGTTTCCCAGGCAGGACTGCAAAGGGGAGTGTTGGAAGCCAGATTTGAGGCCCCAGCTGACCACCAGCTGCAGCCGATATAAAACACTGGAGAGGGATTCCCTGGGTGGCTCAGTCCGTTAAGCATCCATCTCTTGATCTCAACTCAGGTCTTGATCTCAGAGTCATACGTTCAAGCTGCACATTGAGCTCCATGCTGGGCATGGAACTTACTTCAAACAAAACAAAACAAAACAAAACATAACATAACAAAACACACTGGAGAGGCCAAGAGAGGGTTCGGAGTTTAGACAGAGCACTTCTTTGAAGAGAAATACGCATTATGCATTGAATTTTATCCCTCCATGGGGGTGGGGGGGTGGGTTGCTACCTTCTTTCCTTGGTCTGTGAGTTCTCAGGGGCCCAGAGTATGGTTCAGGTATGTGAATTCTCATGGACAAGAGGCTGGCTGAGGCCACAGAGAAGAGAGCTGTATGGCTGTACTTGTACTGAACTCGGGCCAAAGACGTATGTTCGCTGTGGACCAGAGGTGAGCATGTGAGAGAGAGAAACAGAGAGAGAGAGAGAGCGAGCCCTGGGGGATTATCATAAAGAAGGGCCAGAGCAGAAAGAAGCTAGAGGTATTGCTAGGTGACCAGGGACCCAGGGAAGGCTTCTAAGTGATCAGCTAGATGGGACCCTTCTGCCTGACTCATAGGCATGACAGGTGGGAAATATCCCCAGTTTTGGGGGGACAGGAGAGAGGTTCGGAGAAAGAGTTGGCTTCACATGTGAGCTGTGGCCAATGGCAGTTTACTCTGCCCTGCTCCCTGATTCTAACCTTGGGGAGGTCAAAGGTGCAGGTGGACAAGCGAGGGAAAGAGGGAAAGAGAAGAAGCCATCTGCACAGTTCCAGGGCCTGCCAGAAGGAGACCCAAACTGAGAGAGAGGGACCTTCATGTTAAATGGACATTTGACTATGATGTGGGCTGGATGTTGGGAATGTATAATCTGAGAGAAGCAGGAAGCCACAGATCCTGCCTGAGATTTCGTCTGGGGGCAGGGAAAGAGCTAGCCCCTCCAGAGGGTGGGACCATTCTTTTAGGGTAAGGAGGCATTGTATTCTCATTGTGCCTGGTGAGTTCCCCTCTTTACAGTACTGACTGTATGCACACACAATGATGAACTCAGCCAGAGTAACATGCATGTCTCTTGTCCCCTTAGTGCACAAGAGAACACGAGTGCAAAGACTCATCGGACACCTGCTATGTGCGGGACTCAGCTGAATCCATGAACTCCATGACAGCAGGTTTTGAGAATTTGACAAAGGGAGAATCACATAGGAGTGGAGTAGAAAAGAGGAAAGGCTTCCTGGAAGAGAGAGGATGGAGATGGGTCCTGCAGAAGCCATCAGCCCTGGATGGGCAACCAATGGCCTGTGAGGCTCTCCCGACAGTGACCAGTGTTCTGGCACAGCTTGGGGGAAGAGTGCTCCAATTTTGTGACAGCACAGAGTGTGCCAAAAATCACATGAGTACGAGTCCATTAAATGAACTAGAATACAGTAGACAAGCTATAGGGACAGAAAGTAGATCAGTGTTTGCCTAGGGTTGAAGAAGTGCTAATGAGTGCAGGGGTTCTTGCTGGGATGATAATATTTTTTAAAATTTGATTGAGATGTCGGTTACCTTACCTACACCAAATATATCGAAACCATTGAATTAGACACTTGAAATGGATGAATTGCATGGTATGTGAATGCTATCTCAAAAAGGCTGTTAAAAAAAGAACTAGTCACAGCACAATAAATATAGATGATACAATCTGTAGAGAATTCAGAATCTGGCAACACTAGACAACATGTCATTTAAGAATAGGTGGCAAAACTATAAAGAAATCAAAGGAATATAGTTAATAATATTGTAATAACTTTGTACGGTGACAGATGATTACTAGACTTTTTGTGGGGATACCGTAGGATATTGAATGTCACTTGTATGTCAGTAATAAAAAAAGAAATGAAAAGAATGATCCTTCAAATGTCAGGAGAGTATTTGTTCTTGGAGGCAGGAGGGCAGCAGGTAAATGGGGGAGCACAGAAGTCAGTGGCCATCTAACAAACTCGACATAACTGAGTCTTACTGCAACTGGTGTTTTCGCAGGCACGATCTTTTTAAAAATAATTGTACGTCTCTTAGGAACAATCTTTTGAATGTATGACATGTCTTAAAATAAAGAAATAGAAAATGAGAGGAGGAGGAGGAGGCCAAAGGAGAGGCAGGACCAAAAGTTACCTGGCATTCATGGTGCAGAGTCCAGAGCACCAGGTGAGACGTTGCATTTAACAAAGACAATGGGGAGCCACATGGGGAGTCAGTTGAGGGGATGGGAGTGGTAGGTTAAGAAAGGATTCAGGCTCTGTGAGCAGGGAGTGGCCTGGGGTGGGGAGAAGCCCCAGGGGAATGAGGAAGGGTCTAAGCAGGTGCAGTGGGCCAGTGGAGGAGCTGTGCCACAGGAATAGTGTGAGGACCACCGTGCAGAAACCGATGATGTGAGAGTCAGGGATGAAAGATGTCTGGGAGGATGAATGGCAGCATTATGGGCAGAGATAAGGAGTCAGGGAGGAGAGGCTGGAAGGAAGAGAAGATGAATAGTTTAGCTTTGGATATCCATGGAGTATAAGAAACTATTATAAAATGAAGGATCTCAGGAGATTGCAACTATAACTTGGCAAATTGTAGGTTCCCGAGTAATTACTGGTCTTTCTAAGTTCTATCTGGGCCTTGTTCTTGGTTCCTTGAGGAACCTGCCTGTTCATTGTAGTTCCAGTCCTCTCTGTATCCCAGTCCTCTCTGTATCTGCAGTCCCCACCTCCTACAAGTTCCCAAGATACAGAACAAGATGAGTCCCATTGGTTTAGCCTGGGGCCTTGGCAGTGCAGATTTTGAGAGGATGCTTTTTCGCTTCCCAGCTCTGAAAACTCTCTCTGAATAAATTCTTCTTGGATGTCCTAGCTTCTTGTTCCCCTGGGAACCTTATCTGGCATAGCTTGTGAGAGGAGCAGAAATGAAGATCCCCAGGAGGATAAGTCTCCTAAGGCTAGAAGCTGAAGGAAGAGCAGGCTCATCCAGTTCCAGGTAGGAGGAGCAGGTGTGCAGGTGCCGATGACAGTGTGAGTGAAGCTGACAGGGAGGGTCCCAAGGGGAAGCCAAAGGCCAGATTGTGCAAGCAGTTTGAACTTGATCATTCACCCTAAGGGTAACTAGCTATTGAAGGTTTTGAAGTAGGAAAGTGATACGATCAGTTTCTACTTGTGTCTAATGAGCATTTACTGTGCGCCAGGAATCTTTCAGTCTTTTCATATACACTGTCTAACCTTTTTAATAGTTCTGTGGGGCTGAATATGATCCATCCGACCCTCCAATCATCTGTCCATCCATCCATCCACCCGTCCATCCATCCAGTCATCCATCCATCCATCCATCCAACCATCCATTCATCCATTCAATCCATCCAACATCTTTTAAAAAATTGAAGACAGCTTTGTGCTAACCACTGTACTCATGTTCTTTGTTGTTTTTTTTTTTTTGAAGATTTTATTTATTTATTCATGAGAGACACAGAGAGAGGCAGAGACACAGGCAGAGGGAGAAGCAGGCTCCTTGCAGGGAGCCTGATGTGGGACTTGATCCCAGTACTCCAGGATCACACCCTGAGTCAAAGGCAGATGCTCAACTGCTGAGCCACCCAGGCATCCCTGTACTCATGTTCTTTAGACAGATGAAGAAATGGAAGAGTCCTCACTCTTAGAAGGTCAAATCAATTCCTAAATCAATTTCTAAAAGACTGAAAAAAAAATTTCTAAAAGACTATAAGTAGAAAGTGGCTTGGCCAGAATTCACATCTGGGAAAGCAGACCCCAGGGCCTGGGCTTTTCCACTGGACCAGAGGTGGGACTGCAGGTCCTGGGCAAGTCCTAAAGGTAAGGTTACCTGGAGCCTTGAAATAGGAATTGATCTTCAGTAAGAGGAGGGGATTGGTGAGACGTTCAGGCCACAGGGCAGACACCTAAACTCTTTCACCACTATATAGATGAGGCAAATAGGATAAAAGATACATGTGTGTGAATGAGTTTGGCAGATCTAGTTACCTGTCATTTCTCTGTTTTCTTTCTTGCTAACAGAACTCTGATTTTGAGGGTAAGGAAAGCAACGTGTGGGGGAAGCACATTGCATCCAGTTTCTAGGGAAGACTTGTGATTGATTGATTTTAACCCAGTCACGGCCAAGATAATACTGTTTGCCATGTACTCACTTTTGTTGCCCCCTTTGCAGCTCGTGTGTGTATGTGAGTGTGTGTGACCAAGTTTTGGTCAGTGAAGCAAAAGAGAGATCTGTTAAGGACTTGTTAAAATTACCCTGATGGTAAGAATATTATTAGCCCTCTCTATCTGACTGCCTTACTGCATCTTGACTTTGAATGCAGCCATGATTCCTGGGGCTGTGACAGCTACCTTGTGACCATGAAGCAATAAATATCAAGACAAAAAGCCGACAAACAGAGGGTGGCAGGATGGAAAAAGCTGGCTTCTTAATATGCTTGATCAGCTAACCTAATGGCAGCAAGGGCTTCTCTCCAGACTTTTAAATACATGAAAAAAAAAAATTCCCTAGGGGTTAACATTTCCCATTACTTCTAGTTGACCATGTGCTGACTGATAGTATAAGCAGTGAGGAGAAATCAGGGAGGAGAGAACTTATTTGGAGCATAGGGTGATGTAAAGGCACCAGTGGGAATATGGTTTTGTTTGCTAATTATTTTATGTGTTGTAAATCTTAAAGACAGACTCACTTTTTCTTTTCCGTGTTTTTACCCACATGTACTTACCTAACTTCTCTTTCTTTTAGCCCATATCAAGCCCACATGCACCACCCCTACTGATACGAAGAAATTTCCCCCTTGTTGATTCTCACTGTACCTTTGTCAAGCTATCAGAAAATTTCCAATAGGGGGGATCCCTGGGTGGCTCAGCGGTTTGGCACCTGCCTTTGGCCCAGGGCGCGATCCTGGAGTTCCAGGATCGAGTCCCACGTCGGGCTCCTGGCATGGAGCCTGCTTCTCCTTCCTCCTGTGTCTCTGCCTCTCTCTCTCTCTCTCTCTCTGTCTATCATAAATAAATAAATAAATAAATAAATAAATAAATAAATAAATAAATAAATCTTAAAAAAAAAATTTCCAATAGGGCACAGGGCAGACACCTAAACTCTTTCATTGTACTCATGAAAACTTTCACAAATGCTTTACTTATTTTGTTGTTTGGTGCCCAGAAGGGAAGCAGATAATTTAGAAACTGACGTGGTTCTTAGAGAAGAAAAAGACCTCCAGCAAAAAACTCATGAGAATTTGAACAGGAGAGAAGGGCAGTTGTAAAAATAAAATGACGGTGGTAATGAAAGAAAAGGAAAGATACAAGGAAGTCTTTTGTATCACTGGCATTTCCATGCATTCACAAGTTATCCTCAGCAAAACCTCCAAGACTCCCTTCCCTCACTCACACTTTCTGACTAAATCCCGAGCAGTGGACTGATATCTCTTCTATCATTAAAGGACATATATCTGAGTTATCTAATTCTAATAGCCTTCCATGGGTGTTAGCACTGTTAGTTTTCATGCATATGGCCATTACTCTAACTTCCCTTATTCCAAGTGAACAGAATCCCATTTTTAATTACCCTCCAAAGTGTGGCAGTGCTATTCAGATTAGGATGGCCTTGCAATGGCCTCAGACCCAGAGTAGGGAATCTTGTTTTTCCTTCCCAGGGATTAGTTTATGAGTGGGCTTAAGAGACAATTTTGGGGATCCCTGGGTGGCGCAGCGGTTTGGTGCCTGCCTTGAACCAGGGCGCGATCTTGGAGACCCGAATCGAGTCCCACGTCGGGCTCCCGGTGCATGGAGCCTGCTTCTCCCTCTGCCTGTGTCTCTGCCTCTCTCCCTCTCTGTGTGACTATCATAAATAAATAAATAATTTTAAAAAAAAAGAGACAATTTTGGCCATTGAGATGAGACGGGAAAGCTGGTAGGGATCTTATGGGGAAGTTTTCCTTTGCTTTCTGAAGAGGTGGGCATGGTTTTGTTTTGTTTTGTTTTGTTTTTTCAGCTTCTGGTGTATGTATGTGAAGAGATGATGCCTGGGACTATGGCAGCCTTTTTGGGACCATTAGAAGAGCCCACTCAAAGGATATGCCAGTATATACCCTGGAGACCTGACTGATATGGGATCCCACAGGAGCAGGGTTGTCTTCTGGGCTTCCATTGTCTGGTTTTGTTCAGCTCAGACTTGTTATTTCACACTTCTCTAATAAAAAAATATTTTTTATTAAAAAAAAATCCCACATAAGGGTGGTAAAAAGAAAAACAAAAATAGTCTGGGTTCTTGGTTTTGTTTAGCCTCTATATTAACTGACTTTGGAAATATTCCCTTTTTTAACTTAGCTTATTATTATTAGACAGACTGATCAGTAGAAGGATTGAGATAAAATGAATCTGGAGCATCATGTGGTGCCAGAGAATAAGGAAGTGCTTAACTGCTGCCCCTATAGGCATGTGTCAAAGGGACACCAGCTGAAAGACCTTCCAAGGTCCAAAACTGGGACAATCTGAGCAACAAAATAATTGAAGTGTACTGGATTATAACCCAAACTCTAAAATAAATGTCCAGGAGCCCATACTAATATAAAAAAGTGAATACATGAATGAGAAAGAATAGAAGAATCTCCTGTGTAGAAAAATTCCAAATAATTCATGTAGATACTACATCCTCAAGGAGGTGGAGCCTATTGCCCATTCCCCAAGTGTGGAATGCACATAGTGACTTCCTTCTAAAGAGTATACCACGGAAAATGAGGAGAAAAGGATCACTTCACAGTGGAGAATCCTGATGAACATGACCTCATCTGGGATCAGGGTCAACATCAATAGTGATAAGTCATACTGATAGAATCCACTCCCGATATAATGCGGTGAGAATGGCACTTTATCTCTCTGGTTTGCTTTCCCAAAACCCATAATCCCTTTATAATCGTGAGACAAGCATCAGACAAACCCAAATTGAGGTATGTTTGAAAAATTCTTGATTAGTACTCCTCAAAACTATCAAAATCATCAAAAACAAGGAAAGTCTGAGAAATTGTCACAGCAAGAGGAGCCCAAGGAAAAATGGTGACTAAGCATAACGTGGGATCCTGGATGGGATCCTGGAACAGGAAAAGGATATGAGGTAAAAACAAAGAAAATCTGAATAAAGTAAGGACTTTGGTTAATAATAATGTATCAACACTGGTTCCAAAATCGTGACAAATTTACCATACTAATATGAGATGTTAATAATAGAGGAAAGTGGGTGGAAGTACATAGAAATTCTCGGTACTATCTCCACAAATTTTCTGTAAACCTAAAACTATTTTAAAATTCAAAGTTGATTTTAAAAAAAAGAGACACACCAATATTAAGAAGGAGAAAGATCCCAATCACTACAGATTGTACAGATATTACAAGGATAATATTATGAATTACTTTATGCCAGGCTATTTGATAACTTACCTGAAAAGGACACAATTGTTAAAGACTCAAACCACTAAAGCTCACCCAGGAAGAAACTTAATATAACTCAGATAACTTAAATAGCCCAGTGGCTATTAAGGAAATTTAATATCTAGTTTAAAACTTTTCTACAGAGAAAACTTCACGTTCAGTTAGCTTCATTGAGAAATTCTATCAAGCATCCAAAAAAAAAAAAAAAAACTATTGGCAGTTCTACACAAAAATTTTCCAGATAATTGAAGATAGAGGAACATTTTCCAATTCATAAGTCTAGCATCGTTCTGATATCAAAACCAGAAAAAGACATTAAAAGAAAGCCATCCCCCCATACCTCATGAACATGAATACAAAAATGCTGAACAAAATTTTAGCAAATTGAATTCAACAGTATGTAAAAGGGATAATACATCATGCCTAAATGGGGTTTGTCCCAGGAATTCAAATTTGATTTAACATTTAACATTAAATTACATTGATTGTGTAATTTATATTAACCAAATAACAATAAAAGAAAATGAATAATACACATTAATGGAATAAAAAAGAAAAAGCATGTGATTATCTCAATAAATGCAGAAAAAGCATTTGACAAAATTCAACATCCATTCCTGATAAAACTCTCAGCAGCTGGAAATAAAAGGGAATTCCCTCAACCTGATAAAAGCATCTATGAAAATCCACAGTTAACATAATACTAATGAGAGAGAGAATGCTTCACTCTTAAGATCAGGGATGAGACAAAGGTGCCCAACACTCTATCCAACATTGTACTGGAGGTTCTATACAGTGCAATAAAGCAAGAAAAAGAAATAAACTTTTAGATTGTTAAGGAAGAAGTAAATCTGACTTAATTTGCAGATGACATGATTGTCTATGTGTAAAATTATATGAAATCTGTAGAAAAGATATCAGAGCTAATAAGCAAGCTTAGCAAGATTTCAGGATCAATATACAAAACCAACATACAAACTCAATAGAATTTCTACATATTAGTGATTAAAAAATCAGAAATTCAAAACTTAGAAACATGCCAATTACAAACCATAACAAATATGAAATACTTGGAAGTCTAAAGACATGAAAGACCTATCACTGAGAACTATGTAACATTGTTGAAATAAATGAAAGAAGACCTAACTAGGTCTACCTACCATGTCGATGAATTTGAAGACTCAATTTTGTTAGAATGTTAATGATCTCCAAAGTAATCTACAGATTCAGTGCAGTACAATCAAAATCTCAGCAAGCTATTTTGGGCTAAATTGATTAAACTATTTCTAAAAATCCATATGGAAATGCAAAGAACCCAAAATAACAGCTTCAAAAATATATACAAAGTTGGAGGACTTACACCACCTCGATTCAAACTAATTATAAAGTTACAGTAACCAAGATGCAGTGTGTTATTAGCTAAAAGCTAGACAAATATAGAAATAGAATAGACTGGAAAGTTCATAAATAGAACATTCATATATGCTCTCTGTATATATAGACAACTGATTTTACAAAAAGTTACAAAGGCAATTCAGTAGAGGAGAAAGCATAGTCTTTTCAACAGGTGGTGCTGGGAGAATTATACATCCATATGCAAATTATACAACTTTTAGAATGTAAAATTATACGAACTTCTAGAATAAAACATGAAATTAGATCTTTATGCCCCTGAGTTAGGTGAAAATTTGTTAGATACAACACAAAAGCATGACCCATAAGAGAAAAAAAAAATTCTTCAGTTGGACTTCATCAAAATTAAGCACTTTTTAGCCTCTTGAACAAATGGTGTTGGGAAAACTGGATATCCACATGCAAATGCAGGAAACTGAACTCTCACCTTACCCTACACTCAAAAATCCACTCAGAGTGGACTGAAGAATTAACAGTGAGATCCAAAACTGTAAAACTCCTAGATGAAAACAGAGGAGAATCTGCCTGATACAGGTCTTGGCAATGATTTCATGAGTATGGCACTAAAAGTACAGTAAAACAAGTAAACGACATCGAACTAAAAAGTTTCTGTTCAGCAAAGAGAACAATCTATGGGATGAAAAGGCAACCCATAGAGTGGGAGCAAATTTTACAAACCATATATCTGATAAGTGGTTAATCTTCATGTATAAGGAACTCTTAGAACTCAACAGTAAAACAACAACTGATAATTTGATTGAAAAATGGGCTGGGGCACCCATGGGGGCTCAGTGGTTGAGGGTCTGCCTTTGGCTCAAGTCGTGATCCCAGGGTCCTGGGATCGAGTCCCACATCAGGCTCCCCGCAGGTAACCTGCTTCTCCCTCTGCCTGTGTCTCTGCCTCTCTCTGTGTCTCTCATGAATAAACAAAATCTTAAAAAAGAAAGAAAGAAAAATGGGCTGAGGACTTAAATAGATGCTATTCCAAAGAAGACATACAAATGTCCAACAGGTGTATGAAAAAATACTCAACATCATTAATTATCAGGGAAAAACAAATCAAAACCACAGGAGATGTTACCTCACACCTGTTGGTGTATAACAGGATGGCTATTATATATATTAAAAAAAAAAACAAAAACAGAAAGATGACAAGTGTTGTCAGGGAGGTGGAGAAATTGGAAACCTTGCACACTGTCCGGGGAATGCAAAATAGGGCAACTGTTATGGAAAACAGCATGGAGATTCCTCAAAAAAATCAAAAGTAGAAGTATTATATTATCCAGCAATCCCACTTCTGGGTTTTTTTCCCCAAAGAATTGAAATCAGGATCTCCAATAGATATTAATATGCCTGCAGCACTATTCACAATAGTCGAGATGTGGAAACAAAAGTCCAACAGGTGGATGAATCGAGAAAATGTGGTATATACATACAATGGAAATACTATTCAGCCTTAAAAGGACATTTTGCAAGTTGTGACAACATGGATGATTGAGGACATTATACTAAGTGAAGGAAGCCCGTCAGAGAATGATAAATAACATGATTCCACTTACATGAGGTATCTAAAATAGTCACACTCATAAAATCAAGGAGTAGATTGGTGGTTACCAGGGGCTGGGAAGAAGGGAAAATGAGGAGTTACTAATCAATGGGCACAAAGCTTCAATCAATCAAGATGAATAAATTCCAGAGATCTGCTGTACAGCATTGTGCTTATGGTCAACAACAATGTATTATACACGTAAAAATTTGTAAAGAGGGTAGATCTCATGTTAAGTGTTCTTACCTATATTAAATTAAAAATATTAAGAACTTTTATTCTTTATAAGCCCCTGTAAGAATGAAAAGACAAGGGATACAATGTTTTCAAATCATACATCAAATAAAGGTCTTATATACAGAACATATATAGAATGTCAAAATCCAATAATAAGAAAATAATCTAGATTTTTAAATGGGCAAAAAATTTGAACAGATACTTCACCCCAAAAGATATATGGATGGCAAATAAACCCATCGAGAGATGCTCAGTATCATTAGTATTAGGGAAATCCAAATTAAAACCACGCTGATGTAAGTCAATCGGAGGACAAACATTATATGGTCTCATTCATTTGGGGAATATAAATAATAGTGAAAGGGAATAGAGGGGAAGGGCAAAGAAATGGGTAGGAAATATCAGAAAGGGAGACAGATCATGGAAGACTCCTAACTCTGGGAAACGAACTAGGGGTGGTAGAAGGGGAGGAGGGCGGGGGGTGGGGTGACTGGGTGGCGGGCCCTGAGGGGGGCACTTGATGGGATGAGCACTGGGTGTTATTCTGTATGTTGGCAAATTGAACACCTAAAAAATAAATTTATTATTAAAAAAATTTAAAAAAATAAAAATCATAAAACCACGCTGAGATGCTACCACATATTTATCATGATGGCAACATGTGTGGATTGCTAAATAATTATGTGAGTGATAGAATCCAGCCAAAAAAGTATGCATTTTATGATTCTATTTTTTACAAAATTTTAGAAAAGTAAATTTATCTGTAGTGACAGGAAACTTTTTAATAGGTTGAGTAGTGTGGGGAGAAGTAAGAGAGAGAGAGATTACAAAGACACAGAAGGAAACTTTTGGAGATGATGGATATGTTCATTATCCATTATTGCTTGTGATGGTTTCATTCGGGGTTACGTATGTCAGCACTAATCAAATTGCACACTTTATATGTAGCTTACCATATACCACAATTATAACTCAATAACTCCTATCTTTAAGAAATAATCACAGATATTTAGGAAATAATCTTTAAGAAATAATCACCATAAAAATGTATTTATAAGGACGTTCATTGCAGAAATATTTACAGTAGCATAAAAAGTCAGAGGCAGTTTCAATGTCCAATAATAGGAAGATGTAAATTGTTCTTCTACATTATAAAAATAAGTATTACACATTTATATAATGTGAGTTTTGTGATGGAATTTTACTGACATGGGGAAAGACATGCAATATGTTAATGAAGAAAAGCAGGATACAAAACCTTGAAATATAATCACCATTTAACTACCCTCTCCCCCTCACACCCACTTGTAGATAAAATTCCTGAAGGAGATGTACTAAAATTGTCTCTGGGTAGTGATATTATGGATGGTTTTATTCTCTTTTATTTTTATTTTACCTCCACATTTTCCAAACTTTTTATAATAACCGCAATTAACTTTTTTTTACCCAGAAAATGACATCTTTTTTAAAGAGGAAGAATTATCTAGATTGGTGGAAAGACTGATGCATTAATTGTCAGCTACAAGATGTCCACTCCTGTGTGTTTCTGGTCTCCTGCTTATGCCCACACATTTGTTTGTTGTGGTTTTTGGTTACAACTATTTATTCCCTCCCTGTAGGTGGAGAATATGGACAAAGTCAGCCATGAGAATTGTTTTGGCCAATGGAATGTGAGCGAACATAATGGAGGCCATATCAGAGCAGAAGCTTTAAATGCTATTCTGTGATTTGCCTTGGACACTCTTGCTTCTGCTCCCCGCTGGGGAACATGGTGAAGCATAGGTGCTGTTCCTTCATTTTAGGTTCCAGAGTGGAGGGTTCCACGGGGCGCAGACCCGAAGTCATCCTGTGACCTGGAACAAAGCCACAGCTGACCTGCAGCCCTTATGTAACAGGAGCAAAACCATAAAGCTTTGATGCTGGAAGCCTCTGACATTTGGGGATTATTTGTTACCCAGCAAAAGCTGACCAGTACCTGTTGTCTAGTATGGATTGTAAGCTCTCAGATGACAAGGGCCAAAGTGTAGCATAGCACAGTAATGTGTGTACCATCAAATCTAGAATCGAGATCAATAGCCCTTTTGGGCCCCAAATTCCACATTGTGGGGTGGAGGTGTGTGGAAGGGGATGGAGGCTTAGGCATGGTGTTAGAGAACGCTTGACGATGCCTCTAAAAGGGGAGGAGAAAAAAAGGAGAGAGAGGTAAAAAGAGAACTTTGGAAACTGGGTGGTGGGATGAGAGACTGGAGCGAGACAGTGGAGGCGGAAAGAAGCAGGTGAGAAAGATGGAGAGGGAGGGATGACATGCCATCAGGAAGTGGCACAGATGATATTGTAACAGCGTTGTAGGGGGGCGGACAGTAGCCAGGCCCACGGTGAGCACCGCATAATGGGTCCCTATGTCATACACCTGAAATGAATGCAGTGCTCTGTGTCCACTACACTTTAAAAAAAAAAAAAAAGTGGTGAAGAAATGCTTTTCATCTCCGTCACCACAGGTGGTATCCTTTCTGCTCTTAAAAATGGTGCTGGCGGGATCTCTTCCTCAAATGCGCCTCTCACCTCATTTCCTTAGCCAGAAAGTGAAAATACCCCTTGTCAGATTTGATAGAAATGCCTGCAGTCCTAGCTCCTCCTGGCACCAAGGGACCCACATTTCTTCTGTATCCAAATGAGGGCCTCCCTTTAGGTTTTCTTGTGTACATGATTTTTTCCTGGGCACTTGCCTCTGAACTTTCCTTTTTCTCTAAATATGCAGGTCTCTAACCCCCAGGTCTACTCTTTCCCCTTCTGGGTACTTAAATTTCTCCCAGGGAATGTCCTAGCATCTTCAGCTTTGTACACAGCCCCTTTCTCACTGGGTTGGAAAGCAGGATTATTTGATGCTGTTGGCCCGAGAAACTTCACTGAGCATTGAGATGTAGGTGGAGAGAATTTAAATTCATATTTAATAACCAGCTTGCCTTTTTTTATACTTAAGGCTTTTTTTTTTCAAAAGAAAAAAATCTAATTATGCACAAGAGAAATTCACTTAGAATTAATTCACTAGGAATTAAATTGAAAAAAGGTAAGGATGTTAACAATCTCTTTTAAAAAAATAATTCAAATTAGAAACACTAATTATAGGAGCTCCTTTATATAACACGAAACACAGTTCTCTGAGGCCTGGGGAAGAGGGCTGATTGTGAAGCAGACTCTCAGAGTACAGTGTCTGATTTATGGGAGACTTGGTGTGAGTGAGGAATAAAATTTCCCTTGAGGAAGGACAGCCCAGTTCCGCTGATACACTGTGTGATCATATCTGGAGAGACCAAATGACATAACGTAGCAGGAAGACCATGTGAGGACACAGGGACAAGGCAGTCATCTACACACCAAGGAGCAAGGCTTCAGAAGAAACCAAATTTGCCCACACCCTAGTCTGAACTCCTAGCTTCTAGAACTGTGAGAAAATAGATTTCTGATGTTTAAACCATCCAGTCTGTGGAACTTTGTTATGGCAGCTCTAGCAAATTAATAAGTAGTAGTAGTCTGTGGACTTTTAATTTTAATTATACACACAGGCAAACACACACATGCAAACACACACATATACACACACACACACTCTCTTACTCTAGATTTACAGCCTAAAATTATTGACGAATGTTGGGTTACAACAAGGCCACAATATTTCCATATTCAGAAAGCGAGCCTGAGACACCATCTGTAGCCCTCCGGGTGAGGACAATGGTGACAGGACACTGACCCTCTCAACAAGGGCAAGCAAAGGCTGCCTATGGCATCCCTAGTGGCAAGAAAGAGAAGCCCTTGGCTTAGCAGAGGGAGACATCTATTCTGTATGTGAAATCCAGTGTTTCTCTTTTTTTCAGGGCAAAAGAATATGTTAGAACAAAGCAACACTCTTTAAGTACAAATTATTTATATTGATTTTTTTTTTTTTTTTTAGAGTAGGCAACTTATTGCCCGGTGAGCTCAGCCATTTGGAATGTACCCAGGAGCATAGAAGAAAGCCAGAAAGTTTACAAGTCAGTAAGCCTCAGTATCATAAAATCCATGACCTGAAGTTTGCCAGCTGTAGTCACAGGAAAGCTCCTCTGGCCCTCATACAACGTCTTTATTCTCATTTTAGGCCTTAGTAGTTTAAAAAGATGCATTGCTTTAACTTTAAAACATTTTATGATACTGTATTTATGGGCCAGGCTCAGGGGTGGATTTTCTCCTTTGGTCAAGACCAACCCTTGATGATAAGGTGTATGTTTTAGGATATCCAGAAACCTAGAATCCTTGAAGAGTCCTTTTGCTTTCTCCTTATTTTCTATCTAAAAAAAATATATAAAATAGTTTTTAGATATAATCATGCAGATTTGTGTTCTGTTTGGTGAGATGATTTACTTATTGCATGTGTCTGAGCAGACCAGATCAAGCTCCCAGCTGGAAAGGAGCCTGCCACTGGGGTCTGCTCAGAAGGAGGACCAAGTGCTGGATCTTTCAGGATCTCTATCTTGGGGATAATTTGACTGACAGCAGCAGGGTCTAGTCTCATCCCCTTTACCTGATGGGGGCAGGCTTAAGGAGCCCCCCTTTCTGTTTTTGTGGAACAGATTTCTCTCAAGAGCTTTGCAAGCATACATGGGTTTCATTTGTTGCAATGCTGTGAAATTTGCATTTCTGCAAGAAGTACACCTTGAATACAACACCTACTGGTATTAATTTAATTTGTTTTTTCCCCAGAAGGAGAGAGAAGAACTATAAATGATGAGGATGGGTAGTGCCAGGCTTTTAAGGGGGAATTCAACCAAAGGTCTCCCAAGACTAATCAACCAGCATTCCAGAATCCCAGTTAATACTATTCTACTCAGGCATATTTCACGCAAGCCAGGCAGTCTGGTTCTTAATTCATGGCAAACAGGAGATGACAAATTGGAAAGACAAGGGTCCTGGCAAGAGCAAAGATGACAGCTAACTGAATAATAAGAATAATGACAACTAAAACATTAGAGCCAGACTTGCGAATTTGGGAAGACTTTTGGTGAAGGAACAACCCATCCAGCATACCCAGTAGCCCCTGAGGACGCCAGCTGCTTCAGACCAAAAAGCCACCATTGAGTAACAAGGAAGACAAACTTTGGGGACGCCTGGGTGGCTCAGTCCGTTGGGCATCTGCCTTTGACTTGGGGCATGATCTTCGGGTCTTGGGATTGAGCCCCGAATTGGGCTCCTGGCTTGGCAGGGTGTTTTGCTTCTCCCCATCCCACTGCCTCTCCCCTTGCTTGTGCTGTCTCTCTCTCTCTCTCTCAGATGAATAAATAAAAAATTTAAGAAAAAAGGATATCTGATATCACTGGTTAATGACAAAGAGTCTCTCCTTGACCAAACTTTAGTCAGCCTCCTCTGAACCCCCTTCTTGATGATGCCTCCATGTCAGTCCTGTCCTTGCCAGGTCTGCATAGCTTCATTGTAGCAAGAATCCTGCTAAGTTGGTTTAGAGAGAACCCTCCACTTTTGATATCTGGTCATCCCCAATATCTGATCAAATGTCTCATCCCCTACCCTTGATATCTGGTCACTCTGGTAGGCTTCGACAAGAATACTCTTACCCTTGGTGTATTTTCTTGATAATTTTGTACCCACTAGCTCCTTACCCTACTCCTTGGCTATCAGTTCTGACCCATCCCTATAATAGGAGTTGAGCCCCATCTTTCTCCCCTGTTGAGTTGGTCTTGATGCCTATGGCAATAGTCCTAAATAAAGTCCTCCTTACTGTTTTAACAAGTATCAGAATACTTTCTTCTTTCTTCTTTGAGAAGATGAACCTCTCAGAAGCTTGAATGCAGATGTTTTCAGCTGTTTGCCACGCTGGTTTCAGGAAGTTTCAGCACTAGCTCCCACCCCACTTCTGGGGAGCACAAGGCTGAGAGAGAAGGCTAAGATGATTACTATTTTCTGTTGGTTTATAACAAAGGCAAGGATGTGTAAGTTGTTTCTTGACAAGAGTTCCCGGCTGAACCCCAACCCATGACCACTTGGCAAGTGTCTTGCCACGGAGTGGGACTGTATCCCCAGAGTAAGGGATGCTTTTCTCTAATTTTTGCAGAGGTACCATAAGTTCATTAAACTGTGTATCTATGGGGCTCATCCTCCGGAGGGGTCACATTTAAACACTTGTCAAAGGTGTGGTTTACAAAAGTCTGAACAAAAATGTGGGTTGGATAACGGGACAAAAGATAGATTTGCCCAAACACATTCAGTAGCAAATCAGCTGTAACGGGAAGAAAAAGAAATGTCTGTGGTTGAGTCACCTCCTTGTAACACCAGTGGTTCTCAAACAACAGTGTGCACTAGAATCACTGGGGGTAGCAGAATCCCAGGCCACCCCCGACTAGTGATTGGATTCACAAGTGCTGGGCTGCGACCTGGAAATCTGTGTTTTAAATACATGCTTATATGACTCAGATGCTTGAGGCTCTTGGCCCACACTTTGAGAATCATCATTTGGGGAGCCTACAGAATACGCTTAAAGAAGGAACTGGGGCAGTCGGGGTGGCTCAGTGGTTTAGCACCGCCTTCGGCCTGGGTCGTGATCCAGGAGACCTGGGATAGAGTCCCACGTCTGGCTCCCTGCATGGAGCCTGCTCCTCCCTCTTCCTGTGTCCCTCCCTCCCTCCTTCCCTCTCTCTCTCTGTCTCTCATTAATAAATAGGTAAAATTAAAAAAAAAAAGACGGAACTGATTTTGGTTTATAGGAGCATCTTACCTGGCAGATTTGGGCTGTCAAAGGCAAAGCCTTTGAATGGAGACTGAAAGAAGATGGGAGCAAAGACAGTGTGGAGCTCATCATCATGCATAATCAAGTAATAAGAATCTAGAAATTGTTAGAAAAGAAGCCTGTGAAGGAGAAGATGCTAGAAGAGGAAGAGAGGAGAGGCCCAGCAACTTGGTAGGCAGGTAGTCAGGGTTTGAGGAGAAGATGGACTGAGCAAAGTTTCCAGGGATGGAAATAAAAAGGAACTTTCTGGAAAAGTAATGAATATTTGAAGATGCTTACTATTATGAGTTATAATCTCTTTCTACTGCTCTGGAACTCCCAGTAAGTCTGTTTTACAGACCAGTCTTGTGCCATTAGTTGTTTGTGGATAAAGAAGAGGCCCAGCCTAGGAACTAGCTTGGAAAGGGACCCAAGGGGTTCAGTTAGGAGACAGGAACCAGCAGAGAAGCTGGCTATAGTAAGCCTCAGTTCAGAAAGGGTGAGCCATGAATCCTGCCCTATCTTTTATGATTAAATACCCCTATCAGTAAAGAAAAATTTTAGGCATGGAGGCTCCTCTCCATATATATGTATATGCATTGGTTTTTGTCGATATATTCTACCATACTATTGACATTATAAAACACATGTAAAAATTGAGGTTAAAAAAAGAGAAGAGACTGGAGATCAACATGAGGGTTCTAACAATCTATGCTTTCATCCCAGGGGATTGGGCTGAGTAGCCCCGGAGCACACGGGTTCCATATTGGAAAGCCTGACCAAAAGGAAGGTGACCCTTTAAGTAGGGGAAGGGCAACCTTGTTGCTTTGTGGACAGGACCTGCTTAGTTAGCAGACACTGGGATTATGAAGCCACTCAAATTATAGAAGAAGAGTATGGAAGAAAATAAGGTCGATGTTTGGGCCAAAGGATGGCCCCATATGTGTCTCTCACCTTTGTTCCATGGATATTCCATCAGGAAAAAAACCCCACAGGAAAAATGCTTCCATTATAACCACTTGTAATCACTAATTAAAAGGGAGGGAAAAAACCCAACTTCTTCAGGGCAGCAGCCCTAAGACATTCAAGGCTTGGTTGCTGAACATGTGCTTCAGGGCTTTTGATCAGAAATCTTTGGGTTCTCATAGAGATAAAAGCACGTGGGTGACCATCCCCTTCACCAGGGCTCAGGCCCTAGCTCTTGCTTTTTTAAAAAGAAATTTATTATGGTAAACTAGGGGTGGTAGAAGGGGAGGAGGGCGGGGGGTGGGAGTGAATGGGTGACGGGCACTGGGGGTTATTCTGTATGTTAGTAAATTGAACACCAATAAAAAATAAATTAAAAAAATAATAAATAAAAGTAAAAGTTCATATTAAAAAAAAGAAATTTATTATGGTAAAATACATATAAAATGTGCCACAATAACCACTTTAAAGTGGCATTAGGCACATTTGGAACGTTGTGCCACCATCACTACTATCTGGCCCCCAAATTTTCATCACCCCAAAGAGAAGCTTAATGCCTATTTTTTTTAAAAAAAGAGTTTATTTATTCGTGAAAGACTGAGAGAGAGAGAGAGAGAGGCAGAGACACAGGCAAAGAAAGACACAGTCTCCCTGTGGGGAGCCTGATGCGGGACTCGATCCCAGGACCCTGGGAACATGACCTGAGCCAAAGGCAGATGCTCAACCACTGAGCCACCCAGGCTGCCCCAGCTTCATATCTATTGAACAATAAGTCCCCTTTCTTTCCTCTCTCCAACTGTTCGGAACCTCGAATCTGCTTTCTGCCTCCATGGGGTTGCCTATTCTGGATTCCTCAAGTGCAATCACCCAGTATTGTGCATTTGTGTCTGGCCTATTTCACTAAGAATGACATTTTCAAAGTTCAAGTATGTTGTAGCATGTTTTAGAATTTCCTTCCTTCTTATGGTTCAATAATATCCCATTGTATGGATAGACCATATTTTGCCCATCCATCCAATCTGTTGATGAACACTTAGGTTATTTCCACCTTTTCGGCTATTGTGAATAATTCTGCAATGAATGTGAGTGTACACATATCTGTTTGAATGTCTGTTTTAAATTCTTTCAGGTGTAAGAACACAATTGCTGGGTCACACAGCAATTCTTTGTTTAGCTTTTGGAGGAAGCTAACTGCTTTGCACGATGGCCACACCATTGTACATTCCCAACAGCAATGTATGAGGCTTGCAATTCTCCACATCTTTGCTGATATACTGGTTTATTTCCATTTAAAAATTATTATAGTTGAAATCCGGCATTGTGGTGCCCTGGCTCAGGATTCCTTTTTCAATATTCCCCTGGCTATTTGGGGTCTTTTCTGATTCCACACAAATCTTAAGATTATTTGTTCCAACTCTCTGAAGAGAATCCATGGTATTTTGATAGGGATTGCATTGAATGTGTAAAATGCCCTGGGTAGTATAGCCATTTTCACAATATTAATTCTTCCAATCCATGAGCATGGAGTGACTCTTTTTCCATCTCTTTGTGTCTTCCCCAATTTCTTTCAGAAGTATTCTTCTGTAGTAGTTTTTAGGGTATAGATCCTTTACCTCTTTGGTTAGGTTTATTCCTAGGTATCTCATGCTTTTGGGTGCAATTGTAAGTGGGATTGACTCTTTAATTTCTCTTTCTTCAGTCTCATTGTTAGTGTATAGAAATGCCACTGTTTCTGGGCATTGATTTTGTATCCTGCCACATTACTGAATTGCTGTATGAGTTCTAGCAATCTTGGGGTGGAGTCTTTTGGGTTTTCTATGTACAGCATCATGTCATCTGTAAAGAGGTAGAATTTGACTTCTTCTTTGCCAATTTGAATGCCTTTTATTTTATTTTTGTTGTTGTCGTCTGCTGAGGCTGGGGCTTCTAGTACTATGCTGAATAGCAGTGGTGAGAGTGGACATCCCTATCATGTTCCTGATCTTAGGAGAAAGGCTCTCAGTTTTTCCCCATTAAGAATGATATTCACTGTGGGCTTTTCATAGATGGCTTTTAAGATGCTGAGGAATGTTCCCTCTATCCCTACCCTCTGAAGAGTTTTGATCAGGAATGGACGCTTCATTTTGTCAAATGCTTTCTCTGTATCTATTGAAAGGATCATATAGTTCTTGTTTTTCTCTTGTTGATGTGATCTATCATGTTGATTGTTTTACAAGTGTTGGACCACCCTTGCATCCTGGGGATAAATCTCACTTGGTCATAGTGAATAATCTTCTTAATGTACTGTTGGATCCTATTGGCTAGTATCTTGTTGAGAATTTTTGCATCTGTGTTCATCAGGGATGTTGGTCTATAATTCTCCTTTTTGGAGGGGTCTTTGTCTGGTTTTGGAATTAAGGTGATGCTGGCCTCATAAAACAAGTTTGGAAGTATTCCGTTCCTTTCTATCCTTCAGAACAGCTTTAGTAGGATAGGTATTATTCCTTCTTTAAACATTTGATATAATTCCCCTGGGAAGCCATCTGGCCCTGGACTTTTGTGTTTTGGGAGGTTTTTGATGACTGTTTCAATTTCTTCCCTGGTTATTGGCCTGTTCAGGTTTTCTATTTCTTCCTGTTCTGGTTTTGGTAGTTTGTGGTTTTCCAGAAATGCATCCATTTCTTCTAGATTGCCTCATTTATTGGCATATAGCTGCTTATAATATGTTTTTAAAATAGTTTGCATTTCCTTGGTATTGGTTGTGATCTCTCTTCTTTCATTCATGATTTTATTAATTTGAGTCTTTTCTCTTTTTAATAAGGCTGGCTGATCATCAAGACAGTGTGGTACTGGCACAGAAACAGACACATAGATCAGTGGAACAGAATAGAGAACGCACAAATGGGCTCTCAACTCTATGGTCAACTAATATTCGACAAAGCAGGAAAGACTATCCACTGGAAAAAGGACAGTCTCTTCAATAAATGGTGCTGGGGAAATTGGACAGCCACTTGCAGAAGAATGAACTAGACCATTCTCTTATGCCATACACAAAGATAAACTCAAAATGAATGAAAGACAAGAATCCATCAAAATACTAGAGGAGAACACAGGTAACACCCCTTTTGAACTTGGCCAGAGCAACTTCTTGCAAGATACATCTATGAAGGCAAGGGAAACAAAAGCAAAAATGAACTATTGGGACTTAATCAAGATAAAAAGCTTCTGCACAGCAAAAGAAACAGTCAACAAAACTAAAAGACAACCTACAGAATGGGAGAAGGTATTTGCAAATGACCTATCAGATAAAGGGCTAGTATCCAAGATCTATAAAGAACTTATTAAATTCAACAGCAAAGAAACAAACAATCCAATCACGAAATGGGCAAAAGACATGAAGAGAAATCTCACGGAGGAAGACATAGACATGGCCAACACGCACATGAGAAAATGCTCTGCATCACTTGCCATCAGGGAAATACAAATCAAAACCACAATGAGACACCACCTCACACCAGTGAGAATGGGGAAAATGAACAAGACAGGAAACAACAAATGTTGGAGAGGATGTGGAGAAAGGGGAACCCTCTTGCACTGTTGGTGAGAATGTGAACTGGTGCAGCCACTCTGGAAAACTGTGTGGAGGTTTCTCAAAGAGTTAAAAATAGATCTGCCCTACGACCCAGCAATTGCACTGCTGGGGATTTACCTCAAAGATACAGATGCAGTGAAAGACCGAGTCACCTGCACCCCAATATTTATAGCAGCAATGTCCATAATAGCCAAACTGTGGGAGGAGCCTCAGTGTCTATCAACAGATGAATGGATAAAGGAGATGTGGTCTATGTATACAGTGGAATATTCCTCAGCCATTAGAAACGACAAATACCCACTATTTGCTTTGACGTGGATGGAACTGGAGGGTATTATGCTGAGTGAAGTAAGTCAATCAGAGAAGGACAAACATTATATGGTCTCATTCATTTGGGGAATATAAATAATAGTGAAAGGGAATAAAGGGAAAAGGAGAAAAAATGAGTGGGAAATATCAGAAAGGGAGACAGAACATGAGAGACTCCTAACTCTGGGAAATGAACAAGAGGTAGTGGAAGGGGAGGCAGGCTGGGGGATGGGGTGACTGGGTGACAGGCCCTGAGGGGGGCGCTTGATGGGATGAGCACTGAGTGTTATAGTATATGTTGGCAAATCGAACTCCAATAAAAAATATACAAAAAATTTATTATAGCCATTCTTTTATGTATGAAGTGGTATCTCATTGTAATTTTAATTTGTATTTCCTAATGACTGATGATGTTGAGCCTTTTTTTCATGTACTTATTGGCCATTTGTATATCTTCTTTAGAGAAATGCCTATTTAGGTCCTTTGCCCATTTTTTAAAAACTGGTTTGTTTGTTGTTGTTGAGTGGAGGAGTACTTTTGTATATGATTAAACTTATATCAGATATGCAATTTGCAAATATTTTCTTTCATTCTGCAGGTTTCTTTTGTCTTTTGATGGATAAAATATTTTCATTTTAATCAATCTCAGTTTTTCTTTGTTTTCTTTAATGGCTTGTGCTTTGGTGTCATAACAAGAATCCATTGTCAAATCCAAGGTCAGGAAGATTTGGCCCTATGCTTTCTTCCAAGAACTTTATGGTTTTAGCTCTTATACTTAGGTCACTGATTCATCTTGAATTAATTTTGTGTATGGTGTCAGGTAAGGATCCAACTTTATTCCTTTGCATGTGGAATCCAGTTGTCCCAGCACCATCTGTTAGGGACACTGTTCTATTTCCATTGAATGATCTTGGAGCTTTTGTCAGAAATCAATTGCTCATATATATTTTTTCTGGACTCTCAGTTCTATTACATTGATCCCTATGTCTCTCCATATGCCAGTCCTACACTGTTGGATTATTTTTGCCTTGTAGTTTAAGTTTTGGAATTGGGAAATCTGAGTCCTCTTTGTTCCTTTTTGAGATTCCTTGACTATTCAGAGCCCCTAGTTATTTTATATAAATTTGAGGATTGTTTTTTTCCACATTTTTTAAAAAAAAGTTGTTGGAATAGTGGTGGGAGTATGTTGAATTTGTACATCACTGTGGGTCTAGCTCTTGCTTTTTTCCTGGACTATTAGGACCATCAAGAAGTCTTCTCACCTCATTCCGGAGGGACTGACCTTGAAAATTCTTAGGCAGGAGGCTTAGCAACTGCCCAGCGCTCTGTCCATGGGGAGTTTGAAGCAGTTAGCCAGTTGGAACATTCAGTGCCTATCTTTTCTCCCAGTACTGGCTGAGTGCATCATTCAAAACACCAACATATCCCTCTCTCACATTTGTTCCAGTCTAGAGATTACACTTTAGAACCCACTGTCTTAGTGGGTTGATGAATCACCACCCAATTGAGGAACTGAAATTGAACCAGCTGGATGTTTTGAGGCTAATTGGGAAGCACTGAACTAACTCTTAGCTTTCCAGTAACTCTTCCCCTTTTGTGAATGTATTTTAGTACTTTTGTAGTTAAATATATTTTTCAATTCATATATTTATTGGCTAGGAATGCATTCAGTTGCATGTAACAGAAGAGGTAGTTTTCTCATTTAATAAGAAGTCCGAAGGTAGGTGTTTCCTGGCATTAATTCAGACACTCAAAGATTTCAGGGCTGGCATCTTTGCAGTTCTTTTTGCCTTTCACTTATGATCTTAAGATGGCTTCACCACTCCAAATATCACGCCCACATTCATAGCAGGAAAGGGCGGGAGGGGCATCCCAGAGCTTATAGTAAGACAGAAGCTTTCCTAGAAGCTCACAGAACTCTTCCCATTATTAGTTAGAATTGTGTCCCATGGCTAGCTGTAGTTGCAAAGGAGCAATTTAGGGAACAGGATTGTTATGATTGTCAACCAATCCTGATGCATTGCTTGGAGCTGGGCCCATTACTTCCTAAACAAAATTGGGATTCTATGGGATTCTATGGAATAAGAAGAAATAGGATATTAGTGTATACTAGTAGATACATATGCATATTATCTTTTTTTTTCACGTACATATTATCTTATGTTTCCTTGACACTTTCTACCTCTTGTGAGCTTGCTCTCATTCCTGATATTCTAAGACTACCAGAAGTCAACTTGTCCTCTTTACTTCCCTATTGGGCCTATATAGTGGTTTGGACACACAGTGAGTACTCAATAAATATGGGGTGATCTCATCAACAGACAAGCCAGAAAGTTGACTTCTTCAGGATAGTATGTGCAGGAGAGTGCTAGAAGGTGGTGCTGCTCTTCTATTGATAGGGTCTGATTAGGTGAGCATAGAGACAGTGGGATATGGCCATCCCATCGGGCCATAGCAACTTTGAGTAGGGTTACAGACTCTGTGTCTTTAAAGCTTTAGTTCATACTACCCACCGTGTGCTTCCTAACTGTATTCTTTAAATGTTAAAACACTCTCTTTTCTTGCCCTTTAGGAAAAAATGCCATGTTTCAAAAAACATCTCATCAATGATTCAATCAAAGAAATGTCTTAATGAGAACATAAATAGAAAAAAATTCCCCAACATTGTATTTGGGTAGCTTTCAATAGCTAATTTATATTTCAAAATATGAATATAAATCAAAAGGCTAAATACTGGGAAGTAAAAATATTCCATATTTGACATTAAAGTCGGGGAATTGATCACATTTGCTGAGGGTAGCTTATAAAAAGTGCTAATTTATGGCTAAGTAATTAAACAGGGAGACAGATGGAGAATCAAATGAGTTTTCTCCACATCCAAATTTGCATACTGTTTCTGACGGTGCATACTCTCTTTGCTCTATACGGTGGGCTCCAGTATTGGAAGAACATGAAGAGCTATTTATGTCAGTTTTGTTCAAGCAACCCCAAAGAAAGAAAGGGGAATTATACAGAATCACAGACCGAGATAAAATCCAGAGCTTGGTTAGATATCCTCTCCTGTTCCTTACTCATTCAATCCTTTTGCTTCCATTTCATGATGAAAAGAACAGGCAACTGTGGAATAATGCAATGTTCTGCATTTTCCATTGTGTACTGGAAAATGCACTGGTCCAGGCATTGGAAGATTATTTAATTTCAGTTTTGTCAGTAACCAGCCATGTGACATTGAGCAATTCTCTTGTCTCTGGTTCTTGGTAGCCTCAGTAGACATTGAGTTTAGGGTTGGCTACACTATCTCTAGGCAGTATTGTGAGGTGGAGAAAACAGGGGCTCTTTTGATCTTGGATCAACCACATAGTAGCTGAGGAATCTTTAACAAATTACTTTAACCACCACTCTGGTCTCTTATCTGACTAGATTATCTCTAAGCAGCCTAGAATGTTGGAGAGAGCAAGGGTTCCTTTGATCTTGGATTAACCACATACTACTTGAGGGATCTTCAACAAATTGCTTTAACCACCACTGTGTGCTTCAGTTTGTTATCAGCAAAATGGGATTGTTGGGTGATTTCACGCAAAATCCTTTGAGAGTGCCTGACACATAATAAGTACCCCTCAAATGTTAGGCATTTGGTGTCTCAGAGACTATCTCCTGCACTAAGATTCTGCAGGCCTATGTGTCTGTCTGTTTTCTGAGTCTGTGAAGGAAGGTAACTGCATGATAGCCAACCCAACCTGCATCCACCTGTATCAGACTGGCAATTTCTGGAAATCACTCACAGGGCTAATTTCACTGTCTGAATTTTATTTCCACTGCCCTTGATGGCACAGCACCACCAGAGATAAAGATTGCATTCCCCCCCAGACCCAGGCCAGTGTTCCTACCCACCAGAGCACACCATTCATTCACTAGTACTGTCTCAGACTTGTACTCACAGTGGCCAGGAGAACCTGCCAGAAGGAAACCTTAACTCTCTCCTCCACCTTCCATACCTCTTGCCCAACACTCAGCAGAAAGGATCGGATGTCTATGTCCCTGAGATGGCGTGAAGTGCAACTCTCTGATCTAGACGTGGGCTGTCAGACACCTCCCCTCAACTAATACAAACTCCAACACAGAGGGTGCCAACGAGTGAAGCGATTAATTCCTTCATCACTGTTTGCAGACAGTGATGATCAGAGTGATCAGGTACCAGTTGGTTTTCCAATCCATTTCATTTTCATTTTTGTGTTGTAGTCAGTTGTTAGGGATGACAAAAGTCCTGATGTCTTTAAAACAGAGTTCTAGGGGGATCCCTGGGTGGTGCAGCGGTTTGGCGCCTGCCTTTGGCCCAGGGCGCGATCCTGGAGACCCGGGATCGAATCCCACGTCGTGCTCCCGGTGCATGGAGCCTGCTTCTCTCTCTGCCTGTGTCTCTGCCTCTCTCTCTCTCTCTGTGTGTGTGACTATCATAAATAAAATAATAATAATAAAAAAAAACAGAGTTCTAAAAGATGTCCTTGGTAGATTTCACTCTCTGGCAACCGGTGTACCTTTACTTTCTTAAAATTATCTTCACTTACCTCTTGATGTCTTACTGAGACAGTCAATCAAGATGCTCTGCCCAAGGGGTGAGAGCCAGATCCCATCCAGGCAACTGGGTTCTCCTCTGACTTTAAATCCTGTGCAAAATGACATAAGAATGGGTACTGGGCATTCTTCATTCGTCTCTCCAGTACTACTCTCCAGCCATCTATCCTGCTTAGCATCTCAGAAAGTTGATCTTCATAGCCTACATCAGTGGACTTCCTTAACCTCTGGGTTCCATTTGGATTTGGCCAGTGGAAAGCACTGGCAGGAGGTCAATGGGGAGAAGAGTGAACTTGGTTTTCTTTTTTACCTTCTTCCCTCCCTGCCAGGCACCGTGGATTGGCCCTTTCTCTCTACAAAGCCCACAGCTCCCTGTGGCAGCCCCCCAAAACTAGTCATTTCTTTCCAGTTTAGCGCCACCACTGACCCAAAATAAGGATCAGTCCTGATGATCCTTTTAAAAATCAGTATCAAGGTGAGTTGAAAACTGTCTGGAAGCTCTGCAATTATTGTTGCTTTGTTTTTTAAACATCAGAATGAATTTATAACCTCTTACTTTTCTTTATTTTGTAATCAAAGCATTATTGTATTTAAGGTTGTCTATTTCCCCATATATACCTTAATGTCTTCTAAAAAATTGAGATATAGTTAACATCACAAAATTCACCCTTTTAAAGTATACAGTTCAGTGGATTTGGGCATATTTCCAGAATTGTACAACAATCTCCATGATCTCATTTCAGAACATTTTGTCATCCCAACAAAGAAACCTCATACCATTAAGCAGTTCTTTCCCATTCCTTCCTTCCTCCCAGTCACTAGCAACCGTGAATCACTTTCTGTTTCTATCAATTGGCCTATTTTGGACATCTCATGTAAATGGGATCATACAATGCATGATATTTTGTGACTGGCTTCATTGACGTGGCACAATAGTTCTGGTGTTCATCTATGTTGGTAACACATATCAGTATGTCTTTCCTTTTGATGGCCAAATAATATTCCATTGTATGGATATACAGAATTTTGTTTATCCACTCTTTGGTTTATGGATACTTTGCTTGTTTCCACTTTTTGGTTATTATGAATAAATGGTACTACAGGTATTGTGCACTAATTTTTGTCTGAACATATGTTTTCAGTTCTTTTGGGTCCATACCTAGGAATGGAATGACTAGATCACATGTTAATTCTGTGCTTGGCTTTTTGAGGACTCATTAAACTGTTTTCCAAAATAGTTGCACCATTTTACATTCCCACCAGCAATATATAAGGGTTCCTGTTTCTCCACATCCTCATCAAGCCTTGTTATTGTCCATCTTCCGATTATAGTCATCCTAGCAGGTGTATCTCTGTGGTTTTGATTCACATTTTTCTAATGATTAATGGCTGTTGAACATTTTTCATGTGCTTATTAGACATCTTTATGTCTATATGTTTATGTTTTTATTTGGAGAAACATCTATTCAAATCATTTGCCCATATTTTAACTGAGTTTGGGCTTTTTTTATTGTTGAATTGTAAGACCTTTTTATTTTATTTATTTATTTATTTTATTTTTAAAAAGATTTTATTTATTCATTCATGAGAGACAGAGAGAGAGAGAGAGGGCCAGAGACAAGGCAGAGGGAGAAGCAGGCTCCATGCAGGGAGCCCGACGTGGGACTCGAACCCGGGTCTCCAGGATCACGCCCTGGGCCGAAGGCAGGCGCCAAACCGCTGAGCCACCCAGGGATCCCAAGAGCTTTTTATATTGTAGGGGCAAACCCCTTATTAGATATATGAATTGCAAACATTTTTTTCCCATTCGGTGGATTGTCTTTTCACTTTCTTGGTGATGTTCTTTAAGCACAAAAGCTTTTAATTTTGATGAATTCCAATTTATCTATTTTTTTCCTTGGGTTGTGTGTGCCTTTATTGTCATATCTAAGATACTAAGATACTAGGATCTTCTTATCCACTTTATATTCTAATATCTCCACTCTCTCATGAAATTCTGAGGACCTACATTAGATATTCTGACTTTATCCTTCAAATCTCTTAGCCACCCTTCTATTTGTTTTTCTTTCTGTATTACATTCTGAGAAATTCCTTCATATCTATCTTCTATTTCCTCAAGTCATTTTTCAGCAGTGTATAATCTGTTGCTTTTCTATTGAGATTTAATGTCATTGAATATATTTTGCATTTTTAGAATTTCTACTTGGTTTCTTTTCAAATCTACTTGTTTTCTTTTATAGCTATGTGTTTGCTTCTTAGGGTTTCATATCTCCTATTTCATTCTTAACCTGTTTTTAGCATATTTAACTTGTATTATTTTACAGATTGTTGATTTTTTAAATCTTAAATTTTTGGGGTCTCCAATCCTCTTGTTTCTTTTGTCTTATACCTGCGGATTGTATATGTATATGTGTGTGTGTAGAATATATATGTGTAAGTTCATCTTCAGTAAGGCTTCTGTTTTGTGGAAGTCTACAGAGGTTTCCTTGCAGAGAATCTGAGAGAGCATGTTGCATTTTCCTCTGCTGTGTTTTCTTTTTCTAGCCCAGAACCAATTTTTACATTAATTTCTAGCATTGATGTTTCATGGCCTCTACAATTAGCATAAATTAAAATCTCAGCTACATGAGGCAATGGCTTAAGGTTTTTATTTCTTTTTATTTTTTTACCCAGAGACTAAGAAGAAAACATATAAGCTTTCTCTCTTAACTACTGACAGTACTGATGAATGAAGTTTTTCTGGTCCACCCTTTGGCTAAGATGACAGCTATTTGACAATCCAGCTCCACACAGGGCGTTTGGCTCCTCACTCTTCATCTACCCCAGTAGAACACTAAAATCCAAGTCTCTTGGTCATTTGGACCAACAACTACCTTCCATCCTACTACAGTGTCAGTTCCCAGGACAGTTTTCAGCTCTGTCTTCTATGTGGTCCCCTGGGATTTCTACTTCCTTGTGAGCACAACAATAAATTTTTAAAAGACTTTAAAAACCTATGTTTTGAAAAGGCAGTGTATCTAGGATTTTATTGAGGGAGGTTTGTGTTATCTTAGCTTACCATCTTGCCCCTCTCATCATTGTTTTTAAAAACTTTTGCTAACAGATCACTGTTACTGGAATAATATGAATATTCAGCTCACTATCTATAGCAGGCTGCACTTAATTGAAGAGAGAGGACAGAGGAAGAGAGAGTAAGGAGAATTTTTATTACATTGAAGGCATAATTTGAGCTGGTTCACTAGGTCTTATTGGCTTTTCGGTTTTCCAAACATATAGTCTGAACGTGGGGGGTTGAATTATTGTTTTAGGACTAATTACTTGATGGGTGAATTATTAGATCTTTTGCCTTCATTCCTCTTCTCTATTTGTTAATGTCTCTACTGTTGGCTGGACCATGGGAAAAAATGTCACAGGAAATACTTAACAGAACTATTTAATAACAATTATTTACGTTAAAAATTTTTATTTTAATTCCAGTGTAGTTGACCTAAATCATTGTATTACTTTCAGGTCAATCATTAAGATCCCTTTTTAAAAAAGATTTATCTATTTATTTGAGAGTGAGAGAGTTCATGAGCAGGGAGAGGAGCAGAGGGAGATGGAGAAATTCTCAAGCAAGCTTCAACTCTCCGATGAGGGCTTGATCTCATCATCCTGAGATCATGACCTGAGCCGAAATCACAGGTACGCAATCATTAATATCTTGGATGGAATTGTAATTGGAAAGATACGGGAAAGATGGGCTAAAATAGGATCTGAATCTTCACCACCTCTACTCTTATTCTCTCTATATATGAATTTGATAACTGAACCTGAAACCTCCTACAGGACTATATACTATTATTATGGGAATTTTAAACCCTGTTCTATAGAACTATAGAGTTCTCCAGAGAGTCCTTAAAGAATCCTGCAGGAAATAATCTATCTGTTTATTTATTCAGCAAATATTCACTGAGTGCTGGCCAGATGTCTGGCACTGGATTGAGCCTGGTCTTTGGGGAGATAGAACTGCCAAGTTTCTGGCCCTTACTCTTTCAATCAGAGCAGCCCTGATGGTATCTGTTTTATAGTTGGCGTCCTGGGTATGGGACTTCTGCTGTTTAAAGAAAGTTCAAAATCTTCTGTGACGTAGTACACTTATTTAAAAGAAGTTTCTAGGGCACCTGGGTGGCTCAACAGTTGATCCTCTGCCTTCAGCTCAGGGAGTGGTCCCGGGGTCCTGGGATTGAGTTCTGCATTGGGCTCCCTGTGAGGAGCCTGCTTCTCCCTCTGCCTGTGTCTCTGCCTTTCTCTCTCTGTCTCTCATGAATAAATAAATACAATATTAAAAAAATAAAAGAAGTTTCTATTAAGCAAAACTATTTTGGGACCATGGCCTAATAGTTATAGGTATAAATAAATTGTATATCCAGCACAATGATGAACATGTAGTGGGGGTGTGTGTTATTCAGGATGGCTATCTTCAGCTGCTATAAAAAAGTGATCCCCAACACAAAAGGTTTATTTCTTGTTGATATTATATGTCTATTGCATGTCTGTGGCTCTGCTTCACATGTCATCCTATTTTTGGGACTCAAGCTGACAAAGCAGGCTCTATCTGGATCTTTGCTGGCCCATGACGGGGGTGAAAGAACATGGTGGAATTTACATTGGTTTTACAACTTCTACCTGGAAACCACAGACGCCCCTACTATGGGCTTTTCATTGGTTAAAGCAAGTTATGTGGCTTTGCCTGATGTCACTGGCACAAGAAAATATAATCTTCTCATAGGGAGGGGCAGCAAATATTTGAGAGTGATAATGCAAAGTGCCATAGTGCTCAGTAAATATTTAGTGATTAAACAACTCTATGCAAGAAATAATCATGTACCAATGCATTCCCAAATCCCAGGCATGCTAGTCTGTTTCTCTGAGAAGTCCACGGTTGTGTGCTTTTGTGAACTGTGAAAAGAGCTGAAGTTAGGTTAAAACCATCTCAAGATTTTTACGACCACAACACAGTAACAACTACTCTTCAACACTGGGTACCAAAACCATAACATCCATTCCCCCAACCCCACATCCCTTCTGCCTTTTCAAAATGCGTTCTAAATATTAGCAGGAAGAAGGTCTGGAACTTCTGAGGATTAAGAAGAAATTTGCATCAGCAGAAAGTCAGCCTGTAAGCCCCAAGGAGTTGAAAAGCTTAGTTCGAGAGCCAGATTGTATAAAACGGGGCTTAAAAAGTAATCTGGAGCCATCCTATGTAAAACAAATTGTCCGCCAAGAGGAAGCCTCAAAGGATTGCAAAGTATGAAGGAATGAAATGATTTCCAGACTACCAGGAGGATTTTCTTGATTGAACCAAGACCAATTGATGAAATCATGTTCTCCGTGACTCTATGTCATTTTCCCCTTTTGTGCAAAAGTATGAAGGAGAGCATACTGAAAATTTTGATGTAGCTGGACTACACAGAGGAAACTTGCTTCTCTGTGCAAAGAGATAAAATGAAGAAAAGCTATGGTTGGACTCAGTAGTGCAAGCTGTCTTGAGCAAAAGGAACTACTACTAGTTCTCAAAGCTGAGAAGTGCAGAGGTGGATTTGACCTTAGGTACGCAACGACGTGTAGTCTTTGTCTCTGTCTCCCCATCTTCCTTCTTTTTGTTTGGCTTTATTCTGCAGGCTGGGTTGCATCCATCCTGGTTTTCCTCACCTGGACCTTGCTCTTTGCAGAATGCACCTGCCTTGGCTGAGCATTCCAGCATCTCTGGAGCTACGTGCAACAGAATTAGGTCGTAGCCTGCTGGGCAGTGTCTGTCCTTCCTTTGCAGCTGATACGGGCCTCTTTGTGAGCTCCCGCCAAAACTCTTTGGCTCTGGCCATTTGCCATTTGCTGCTGGTGGCCAGCTCTCCATTTCCTATTTTCCTCCTGTGGGGTGCCAGCATGACTTAGTATCACTCAGCCAACACTGCTTTCTCTGGAGGCATTGTCTTCAGAGGTTTTTGGTAAAGATTTTATTTACTTATTTATTCAGGGAGTGGGGAGAGGGGCAGAGAGAGAGAGAGAGTGAATCTTAAGCAGACTCCGCTCTCAGTGCGAAGCCCGACACAGGGCTCGATCTCACCACCCTGAGATCATGACTTGAGCCAAAACCAGGAGTCAGATGCTTAACTGACTAAGCCACCCAGTGCCCCTGTCCCCCAGATTTTTAATATGCCCACATCATGGCACCTACCACACTGTTCCCTTCCACTGGGACATTTTCCCAGGCCATTAACTGGTGAAATTTAACAATTAATCTGCTACCTCGTGACAGGGCTGTCCTTCCCCCACCTACCAATAGGGATGGCATCCTCTCTGCCCACCAGGTAGCAAGTGAGGGAGTCACAGATTCCCACTTTCCATCTGTATTGTCTGATTCTCTGGGCACCACTGAGGCTAGCCTCAGTCTTCCAAGACGCAGACATTGAAATGGGCTTAAGCATACGAGGATTTTATTAGGGCAAATGCCAGGGAGAAAAATGGAGAGGGAGATCAGGGAAAATTTGAGAGGGCTTATAGACCTTGAGAGAATGGAGAAAAGGTTGAGACAGAGTGTCCCTGGCTGATTTTCAGTTTAAGGAATATTTTGCAAGGATGTCAGGTTGTCCTCGAGCTCATCTGGGAGTCATCTGTCTTCCAGGCAGGAACAGCTACGTGATTTGTGGGGCCCAGTGTGAAATGAATACACAGGACCGGTTGTTAAAGGTTGTTAACAGTGGGACACTAAACCAAGCACTGGACCCTTCTAAGTGTGGGGTTCCAGGGGATGGCATGGGTCTGGTGCCCATGAGCCAGCACTGCCCCCCAGGAATTGGCTGCCTTAGTGTCCCAACTGTGCTCAGGCACTGCCCGGGAGCAGCCCTTGGGAATGATGGTGTCAGCTCCATGTGTGATGGATTTTCAGAGCCCAGTAATTGGGGCCCCGGGCCAATCAGGCTCCCCATAATTGGAAGTCTATGAGGCACATTCTCACAGCTTCTACAAATGTGACCAACTCCATCTTTTTTTTTTTTTTTTTTGGTGGCTTTTGCTCTTTGCTCTTTGTCTCTTAAGAGTGCTGAGGATGAACATATTATCCTCCATTTCCAGCTAATACTTTAAAAATAGGGCTTTAATCCCGACACAATTTATTTGTATTAGTGGTGTGAAGTGGGGATTTAATTTTTTCCCTTAGGTGATAACCATGTGTCCCATTACCATTTCTTGAATGGCTGGTCTTTCTCTTTCTGATTGAAATACTCGTTGTGTCCAATATTGAATTCCCATTTATACATGGATGGCAGGAAGTGATAATAGAGTTATTTTGTCTTATTTTAGCTGGGTCCTCAAGAGAGCAGAGCCACATCTCCCAAACCAGGTGGGAATGCCTTGAAGGGTTGGCAGAAGGGTGACTCAAGATAAATTGTGACCCTTAACCTCTCAACAATATAGGGTGTGTAAAGAGGTCAGCTCGCAGCTAGAGGAGGGTTTTCCTAGAGAAGGTTCATGAATTTGGAGTCTCCCTACTCTACAAGGGTGATGGGGTGCTTGGTCCTCTAGCTAAGAATAGGGAAAGGGGCTCCCATTGAACCACTCAACTTCCTCTGTATACCCCACAGCTGGAGCGACCCAGCGGGCTGCTGTTTGACTCACGTCAGGACAGCCTCGTGTTCCAGAGTGCTGAGAATGGCTGGCTGCTCTCTGAAGCAAGGGGAGGTGGCTGCCCTGTGTGGTTCTCTCTGCTTCCCCTCCAGGGCTGCCCTTGGCATTCTCCACCCTCCTTGAGGCTTCTCAGAGGGCTCTGACTGGCTCCTTGCCCTCTGAATTCCCACTGGGTTTGGGCATCAGAAGACCCAGCCAGAGTTGAGAGTGGCCAGAGAGAGAAGAGAGGAGCATTTAGCCCTCAACTGCCTCCCTGGTGGGTGCTGGTCTCCGCCTGTGGCCAAGGTGGGATGCACACCCTCCCTCTTCTTGTTCCTTCAAGCCCTGGTGCCAAGAGCTGCCCCTGCTTTCCAGAGCCTGGTGGGCTTCCTCCCTTGCTGCTTTGCCTCAACCCTGCCCATACATTTTAAAAAATATTTTATTTATTTATTTGATAGAGAGAGAGAGAGAGAGAGCAAGCTCAAGCAGGAGGGAAGAGCAGAGGCAGATGAGGAAGCAGACTCTCCACTGAGCAGGGAGCCTGATGTAGGGGCTCGTTCCCAGGACCCCAGGATCATAACCTGAACCGAAGGCAGATGCTTAACTGACTGAGCCACCCAGTCTCCCCCCTGCCCACGCTTTGATTGATGGTCCTCCCTTCGTGGACTCATCTTCCATCTTCCCCTTCCAAGGTGCCAACTGTTCCTAACAGGAAGCCACCTCGGTGTGATGCGCTTGTATATTTCGAAGATGATCTTTATTCCCCCCACACCCAATTCAAATTGTAATTTATGCTTAGTGCATAAAACTTGGAAATAGGAGACCCAGTGCAGAAAAGCGGGAGAGGTTGGCCTGGCTGTTCTCCTTTTCTGTGTTCCACCCTCAGTTCTTGGGTGATCCCATCTTGGCCTGGAGCTGCAAATGCATCTGTGGGCTGACCCCCCCCCCCCCCCCCGGTTTGCATCCTTTTCCAGTTCTTCCTTTCTGAGCTCCGGGTTTGCATGTCCAAAAGCCTATTTGTGTCCTCCCTAATTGAATCTATCAGGAAGTCCCATCAGCCCACCTTCCAGAGTTGATGTTAGATCCCCCTCTCCCCTCCATGGCCATGCCACTCAGCTAGAGGGCCTTTATCACTCATCTGCATTGAAGTCTTTTTAGGGACTTCCTGCTTCTGTACTTTGCCAAAAGAGTCAGACTCGCATTTTTAAAAAATATTTAATTTACTTTATGAGAGACACACAGAGAGAGGCAGAGAAATAGGCAGAGGGTGAAGCAGGCTCCCTGCAAAAAGCCTGATGTGGGATCATGCCCTGAGTCAAAGCAGACGCTCAACCACTGAGCCACTCAGGGGTCCCCCAGGTTTTTTTTAAATCAAAAATCATCTCTCTCATGGATCCTAGAACAAAGTCGAAACTCCCTACAGTGAGTGGTAAACAGAGCCACAGGTAGAGTTGGCTGGTATGCATCCTGCTTGCCATGCATGGCCAAGGTGGACTAGGGGCTGACATCCAGCCCGATCTCAGTTCTGTGTCCTGCCACAGGGTGGCCCTCTGTTCCGGGGACAGGATGTCTTTCTCCAACTTATGCTAGGTGCCCTGGCTGCAATGCCTTAGTGGGCCGGCTTCTGCTCTCTCTCTCTGGCTTGTCTCCCATTGCTCTGTCCCGAGTCTCAGGTGCTCCAGCCACAGGGAGCTCGCTCTCTTCCCTTCTGTGGATGTGCTCATTCCCACCTCCACGCTGGGGCAGTCGTGGGTCTCTTTGCATTAAATGCTCTTTGCATGACTTGCTCGTTCTCAGTCTTTGGGTCTTGGTCCAGATATAACCCCCCTAAAGGCGTGACTGCCTGGTCAATTCACACCCTTACTTCGTGATTCCACAGATGTTTAATGAATCTGTGCCAGGCACGTGCTGTGTGTGCTGAAACAGTGAATCCAACAAGCAGGAATTGCTGCCCACATGGATGTTACTTGCTTGTGATCAGAGTCAAACAACAGATGTGACAGTTAATTTTGTGTCAACTTGGTTAGGCCGTGGTGCCCAGATTCTTGATCAAACGCCAGTGTAGATGCTGCTGGGATAGTATTTTTCAGATGTGATTGACATCTGTATTTGTAGGCTTTGAGTAATGCAGTAAATTCAGTTGAGTCAGAATTGTGGCAGAACCTTTGTTAATCTTGCAAGAGACTCATTCCACTTTCATTTTCTGGGTGGGGAAACTGAGGGCAGGGATGCCTAGGTGGCTCAGTGGTTGAGCATCTGCCTGGTGGGCCTCATCCAATCAGTTGAAGGCCTGAAGGGAAAAGACTGACCTCTGCCATGGGAGAAGGATTTCTGCCTCCAGCCTGCCTTAAGACTTGAGACTGGAACACCAAGCCTTCCCTGGGTCTCCAGCCGGCGGCAGATACTGGACTTGCCTTTCCACAATCATGTGAGCCAACTCCTTTTTTTTTTTTTTTTTTTTTTTTAAGATTTATTTATTTATTTATTTGAGAGATTGAGAGAGAGAGAGAGAACACGAGCAGGGGGCGGGGTGGAGGAAGAGGGACAGCGAATCCCCAAGCAGACTGAGCACAGAGCCCCACATGGGCTCCATCCTAGCACCTTGAGATCAGACCTGAGCCAAAATCCGGTGTCGGATGCCCAACCAACTAAGCCACCCAGGTGCCTCTTGTGAGCCAATTCCTTAAAACAAATCTCTCTCTTTCTCATTTTGCACACTCATACGCATGCACACACACACCCCGTTTGTTCTGTTTCTCTGGAGAATCCTGATGAATATAATAGGCAAGATAAACAAGTAAAATAAATGATAGAGGACACAGATAGTGATAATGCAAGGGAGGAAATCCATAACCTTCTTTGTTTCCTTCACCGCATCTGTAACTGGCCCGTGGATCTTTTCTGTCGTCTACCTTGTCGTCCAGGGTATCATTCACGGTTACATGCTGTTCTGGTTATCTTTGCTGTGTAACAAAGTAGATTAAACAGCAATCATTTTATTGTGCTCATGCATCCTGTGGGTGAGGAATTTGGAAAGAAACAACGTGGGAATGAGGGTTCTCCCCTCCATCATGTGTTGGCCTCAGCTGACAAGACTCAAGGTGGGAGGCTGAGAGGGCTAAGGCTGCAGGCACCACTTCTCAGGTGACTTCTTCACTCATCTGCCTGGCGCCTGGCTGGGCTGGCTGAAGAATGGGTCCAGCTGAGCCTTTGCCAGCAGCACCTACACATGGCCTCTTATGTGACTTGAGGGTCTCCTAGCACGGTAACTGGGAGGGAATGGTTTCTGCTTTTCTTTTCTTTTTTTTAAAAAAGATTTTATGTATTTATTTGAGTGAGAGAACATGAGTGGGCGGAGGGGCTAAGGGAGAGGATGAGAAGCAGACTCCCCACTGAGCAGGGAGCCTGATGTGGGGCTCGATCTCAGGATGCTGGGATCACGACCCGAGTGGAAGGCAGATGCTTAACCCACTGAGTCACCCAGGTGCCCCGAGAGGGAACTTTCAAGGGCGGTCTTTGGACAGGGAGCATTCAGAGAGAGCCAGGTGGAAGTGGCTTGGCCTTTTATGACCTAGTTTCAAAAGCCACAGCGCATCATCTCTGCTGTACCCGGCGGTGGAAGCAGTCTTCAGCTCAGATTCAAGACAAGGGGACCCAGATCTCTCAATCAGAAAAGATTTCAAACATGGATTAAAGAATGTGGGATATACACAGTAGACTTACTCAGCCATAAAAAAGAAATCCTGCCATCTGGGGACAACATGGATGGGATCTTAGCACGATGCTAAGTGAACTAAGACAAAGAAAGAAAATACCGTATCTCACTTATTATGGAATCAGAAAAAAATCCAAACTCACAAAACAGAGAGTAGATTGGTGGTTGCCAGGGTCTTAGGGCTGGGAGAAATGGATGGTGATGGTCAAAGTGCACAAACTTCCAGTTCTACAAGAATGAGTTCTGGGAACCTAACGTGCAGGATGATGACTGGAGTTAACAATACTGTATACTTGAAAGTTGCTAAAAGAATCCATCTTGTTTTTTTTTTTTTTTTAGAGATTTTATTTATTTATCCATGACACACACACACACACACACACACACACACACACACACAGAGGCAGAGACAGAAGCAGGCTCCCTGCTTGGAGCCCAATGTGGGACTTGATCTGACGAACCCCTGGATCATACCCTGAGCCAAAGGCAGAGGCTCAACTGCTGAGCCACCCAGGCGTCCCTAAAGAATCCATCTTAAGTGTTCTCATCACACACACACACACACACACACACACACGGTAACTATGTGAGATGATGGAGGTGTTAACGAACCTTATTGTGGTAATTATTTCACTATTATACATATATCAGGTCATTACATTGTATGCTTCAAATTTGCACAGTGTTATATGTCCAGTCTATCAACAAAGCTGGAAAAAAGTTTCAGGTGATGTTTTCAGACTGTCTCACGTGCTCCGCACCTAACCTGGCTCCTAGCACATAGAAGATACTCAACAAATGTTTGTTGATTGCACACACAAAAAAGCCGAGGCCAAACAAGACAAATGTTACTTACTCTACTCCCTAGAGATAATCGCTATCAAAATATGATTCCATTAATTTTTCAACACATGGTCTGTACATGCATATATTCTTTTTGCTCGATTGCCCTATAAATACCATTGCTCTATAAATACCATTAACAGTATAATATTTTCCACTTAATGTTATGACTTTCCCACGTCCACAAATTTTCTTCTACACCACAATAGGGCTGTCTAGTTAGTTGCACATTTTTGAAAGTACTGTATTTTATTTATTTGATCTGCTGGCATGAGGCAATTGGATTTTTCCCAGGATTTCGCAATAAGTAAATACTGCAATGAACATATTTGTGTGTATGGCTTTGAATGCTTTTCTAGGAATTCTTTTAGGGATAAATTCCTAGAAGTAAAATTGCTAGGTCAAAAGGGATGTATGTTTCCAAGATCTCTGACACATATTCTCATTTTTGAGGAATCAAAAGTGAAGATTCAACAAAAGTCATGTTGCATGTTTTGAAATAGATTTATTTTCTTTGAAAAAATAAAGCATAAATACATTTTCATCTATTCTAAATGTTTATCTTTATGGCTTTTGGTTTGTTTATAGTTGATATTGCAATAGAATCAGAAGTGCTTCTGAAAAGAAATATCAGGAGGCTTTCTAAAAATATCACATCTTTGCAAAAATGTTCAGATTTAAAACAGAGTGTGTCCCGAGCAATTGAATCCCACTGCAAACCAATTCATCTCAGTTCTAAGGAGCAAAGAAAATTGCACAGTGAGAGGCGTGACTGTAGCACATTACCCATAACTTGCAAACTTGTTTGAACAAGACTCCAGAGTCTAGATGTACACGAAGAGAAAATTCAAGTTTTTAGTTTCATGACAGTGATATGACACTTTATCCCCTAGAACATGATAGTAGTCCATGTGTTTTAATCTGGTCAGGGATTATCCAGTTTCTTTCATCTGTGCACACTTTTAGTTATATTAGTGATGGGTGTTATATTGATTGAGTTTATATATATATATAAATTATATATAATTTAATTTTTCCAGTCTCTTGGAGAGTAAAGAAGAATGCTATTACATATTATATCATACATCATATATCATATGACACAGCTGAACTTGCATTTACAACTTATAATCTACGTGTAACCAAGCTCTCCTTAAACTTGTATTTGAAATTCCACATGCTTAAAATTGGCACATTCTATGAATCGGTTGGTTTCACGGTATGTAATATTTAGCTTAGCCAGCATGATGTCTAACTTCTTTAATGTGTCAGGAAGATGGCCTCTAAAACATACATCTATCTTTTTCTATGTCTATCTATCTTCCTTAGAGCAAGTGATATTAGTGGAAAAAAAATACTAAAGGCTCCAAGTTTTTATACCAAAAATAAAATGATTTATAGCAACTTTCTTTTCTCCAAGTTCTAGTGAAAGGTAACTGACATATATAACATTGTATTAGTTTAAGGTGTACAACATAATGATTTGACATATGAATATATTGTGAAATGGTTACTACAATAAGTTTAGTTACTATCTACCACTTCATATACATATAGTGACTTTTTTTCTTTTGCTAGTGGTGTGAATTTTTAAGACCTGCTGTCTTAGCAGCTTTCAAATATATGATACAGTACCATTAACTATAGTGGATGTGGTGTGTCACATCCCCAGGACTAATTTTTCTTATAACTAGAAGTTTGTACTTTTGATCACCTTCAGCCATTTCCTGCCAGCATTCCCTCCCCTGCCTCTAGAAATACCAATCTCTTCTCTGTTTCTATGAGTTATTTTTTTTTAGATTTCACATAAGTGAAATCATACAGTATTTGTCTTTCTCTGACTTATTTCACTTAGCATAATGCCCTCAAGTTCCATCTATATTGTCCCAAATGGCAGGATTTCTGTCTTCTTTTTATACTAAATAATATTATGTATCATTGTATAATGTATTATATAATACATAATCTCATGTTTTATTCATTCATCTGTTGATGGATACTTGGGTTGTTTCCATGTCTTAGGTATTATAAATAATGCTGCAATGAACAGGAGAGTACAGATATCTCTTAAGATAGGGAGGAAAACCATAAGGGACACTGAACTCTACAAAACAAACTGAGGGTTGCTGGAGGGGAGGTTTGTGGGGAGATGGGGTAACTGGGTGATGAGAATTTAGGAGGGCACTTGATGGAGTGAGCACTGGGTGTTACATGCAACTGACGAATCACTAAATTCTACCTCTGAAACTAATAAAAAATAAATAAATTATAAAAAATGGAAGATTCCAAAGAGCTTTTGTTCATATGCATAGTATTGACCAATATTTACTTATTCGAAATTTAAACTAAGAAATTGGAATTTGTGTTTAACTTACTTAAAAATAATGCAATGGAATTAAAAAAAAAAAAGATAGTCATTTCACATTTCATTTCCTTCAGATAGAGAGCCACAAGTGGAATTGCTGGATCGTAAGGTAGTTCTAGTTTTGATTTTTTGAGGAGCTTCCATACTGTTGTCCAGAGTGGCTGCACTAGTTTGCACTCCCACCAACAGCATGCAAAATTCCGTTTTCTTCACATCTTTGCCAACATTTGTTATCTCTTGTCTTTTTGATGATAACCATTTCTAACAGGTGTGAGGTGATATCTCATTATGGTTTTGATTTGCGTTTCCTGATGAGTGATGCTGAGTATCTTCTCATGTACCTGTTGGCCATTAGTATGTCTTTGGAAAAATGTCTGTCCAGTTCCTCTGCCCATTTTCAAGTCAGTCATGTGTTTTGTTTTGTTATTTACTTGTCTGAGTTCTTTACATATTCTTTTTTTAAATAAGTTTTTATTTATTTATTCATGAGAGAGAGAGAGAGAGAGAGAGAGAGAGGCAGAAACATAGGCAAAGCTCCGGAGAAGCAGGCTCCATGCAGGGAGCCCGATGTGGGACTCGATCCCGGGACCCCAGGATCACACTCTGAACTGAAGGCAGACGCTCAACCACTGAGCTACCCAGGCATCCCAAGTTCTTTACATATTCTACATATTAACCCCCATCAATTATATTGTTTGCAAATATTCTCTCCCATTCTTTAGGTTGCCTTTTCATTTTGTTAGTGGTTTCCTTTGCTGTACAAAAGCTTTGATGTAGTCCTAATTTATCTATTTTTGCCTTTGTTGCCTTTGCTTTTGATATCAAATCCAAAAAATCATTGCCAAGACTGTTGTCAAGGAGCTTACTGCCTATCTTTTCTTCCAGGATTTTTGTGGTTTCTTATCTTCAAATCTTTAATCCATTTTGGGTTGATATTTGGGTATGGTGTAAGGTAATGGTCCAGTTGCATTCTTCATGTGTGGCTATATAGATAACCCAACACCATTTGTTGAAGAGACCATCCTTTCCCCATTGGATATTCTTGCCTCCTTTGTCATAAATTAATTGATCATACATATATATGTGGGTTTATGTCTGGGCTCTGTTTTGGTCCACTGATCTAGGAGTCTTTTTTTCTATGCCAACCATTCTGTTTCGGTTACTATAGCTTTGCAATATACTTTGAAATCAGAGGGTGCGATTCTTCTTGCTTTGTTCTTCCTTGTCAAGATTACCTTAGCTATTAAGGGTTCCATGCAAATTTTAGAATTGTTTTTTCTGTTTTTGTGAAAATCACCCTTGGAATTTTGAAAGGGCTTGTATTGAATCTGTAGATTGTGTTGGGTATATGGACATTTTAACAATATTAATTCTTCCAATTCATGAGCATGGAATATCTATTTATTTGTGTCTTCTTAAATTTAAGGTCTTTCATCAATACCTTAAAGTTTTCTAGTGTACACATTTTTTACCTCTGATTAAATTTATTCCTAGGTATTTTTAAATGCAATTGTAAATGGTATTGTTTTCTTTACTTCTCTTTCTGAGAGTTTGTTGTATAAAAAGACGACTGATTTTTATACATTAATTTTGCATCCTAAAATTTTATTGAATTTTTTATTAGTTCTAACAGTTTTTGATGGAGCCTGTAGGGTTTTCTATATATAATATATCTTCTATACATAGTCATCTGCAAGTAAAAACAGTTTTACTTCTTACTTTCTGGTTTGGATGCTTTTTCTTTCTTTTCTTTTCTTTTCTTTTTTTCTTTTCTTTTGGCTTATTGCTCTGTCTAGTACTATGGTGAGTGGAGATTTTTGTCTCGTTTCTGATCTTAAAGGAAAAGCTTTCAGTTTTTCATTGTTGAGTATGATGTCAGCTGTGGGCTTGTCATACATGGTCTTTATTATGTAGAGGTAAGTTTCCTTTATATCCACTTTGTTGGAAGCTTTTATAATGAATGGATGTTGAATTGTGTCAAATGCTTTTTCTGCACTCATCGAGATGATCTATAGTCATTTTCTTTGGCAGGATTATAGCAGCAGCTGATGACTATTCTATATAGCTGGGTTCATTTTCAATGATATTGTCACTATTCCTGACGCCAGCCTCTAATGAACAGTATTGAGATCTTTGTTCGGTAGGAGTTTCCTGCTATGTCTTTCTATGTTCTTGCCCTTTTAATGTGTCCTCTTTCTGTGTTGGTTATGTGACTTTTGGCATCATGAGGAATCCTTTGACATAGTTTGAATGTTGGTTCAGCTACAGCTTTCCATGATTGAGTTTGTGACTATGGGCTCAAATCTTGCCTTCTCATTTTCCTCACCAGTACATTTGGGAAATTGGCACTTTCTCTGTTATTTCTCTGGGCTCTGGGAAGAAGGTGAAAATTAGTGCATGAAGGAGGTATAAATTGAGTTTTAAAAGGTAGAGTAACTAATGATTGAAAATCTTTTTTAAAAAAAGATTTTATTTATTCATTTGAGAGAGACTTCAAGGGAGTGAAAGCTGGGGGGAAGGGCAAAGAGAGAGGGAGAAGCAGACGTCTGGCTAAGCAGCACCCCCACCCCTCATCATGACCTGAGTCGAATGGCAGATGCTTATCTGACTGAGCCATTCAGGTGCCCCTGCTTGATCTATTTAAAAAAAAAATAAACCTCTTTTCAGGTTAGTTCAAATTAGTTTGTGTAAGTTCATACAACAGATTCAGGCAACATTTTTTATTAAGTCAGACCAAGCAAATTTCTGTTATATCAAGTCAAGGTATTTGTACTTTGTATCAGCTAGGACTATGGGAATAGAATAATTCAAAGAGTATGCATTGAAAACAAGTTGTCCTAGCTAGGTGAGATCAACAGGGTTTCTGAGATGTTTGGGTTCTGAAGGATAACCATGGACACTTAGGAATGTCTGTATTATTTCTTGTCATTTTTATAAAATCCAGAGGTCCCTTGGCAAAGAAATTTCCCCAAGTAACAGTAATGGCTAATATCCATAACTCATGATGCCATGAAGCACCGCAACTGAGTCTCTCTCCTGATGCCTGTGAAGAGTTCCACATGTTTCCAGGGGCCCCACACGTTTCAGATCCACATCATAGTTGTCTGATCCTATTTAGAGTTTGCAAAAATTATGAAAAATGCTTCCAGAATATCTTTATTCTTAATTAAAATTCCAGGAAGCCCAGAAACTCATGGATGGCATAAGTAAATTAAAATAGAAATACTCCACTGTCTCAACTCATGAACGATGGCTCCTTCTCACATTTCTTTTTCCTGAGGATTAAGTGGGGGAAAATTGCCCAGTGTTTCCTCTCAGCATATTTCCATCGAGTTTTTGCTTTTACCTTGGTGCCTGGGTTTTTCTTCCTTGATAATCTTCAGCATTCTCTTAGAGGCAAATGCATACCATTGGTCAATTACCAAAGCTTTATGTTATGCCTATTTTCTTTTGTACTGTCCTGCATCACCGAAAAGCTATAATTTTGACTTTAAGCAAGGTAGACTTCATTGAAATCTTTAATACAGTTTTTGGTTACAAGTCTGGACTCTGAACTGGCTATTGTGCATTTAGATTTATATGTATAAGCATCAATGTGCCTATTTTAATTGCTTCTCTTTTGAAATTGGTTGTTACTTTGAATGTTATGCTTTTGATCTAAAAACAGCATTTCATTTTTACATTTCTTTTAGTTTTCATGTCCATCTTGGAGCTGGAGAACTCATTTGTCTTTACTATTGTAGTCTCATCTCCCTGTTAAGGGCTAGTACCTTCCTCTTTCTTGAGGATGATGCAGAGCCTTGGTCCAATCTCCTCTCTTGGCCAAGAGGCCAATAGCTAGAGTTAGGTCACAACATGACACAGCCGGTGAAATGCTGGTCTGAATAAGGGAGCAATGTGACCATATGTTGAAGGAGCTGTAAGACCCAGCCAACATGTGCTGGTAGAAGCCAAAAAAAAAAAAAAAAAGGAATTGGATTTGCAGGTGCTGAATCAAGGGGAGTGGAACATAAAGTTGGATAAGGAAGAGCTCATCAATTTGGGAACACTCTCCTAGGATATTGGGTCTGACAAGCTGGGTGATGATTTTTTTTGAACTGACGTCAAAGGCATAGACAATAAAAGCAAAAATAGGCAAGTGGGACTGCATCAAACTAAAAAGCTTCTGCACAGCAAAAGAAACAGTCAACAAAATGAAAAGGCAACCTATGGAATGGGAGAAAATATGGTTTATATGTCTAATAAGAGGTTAGTCTTCAAAATATAAGGAGCTCATGTAACCCAATAACAAAGAAACAGATAACCTGATTTTAAAATAGCAAAGGAAGAAGTGCCTTAATGGCTCAGGCACTCCTTGAGCATATGACTCTTAGTTTCGGCTCAGGTCATGATCTCAGGGTGCTGAGATCAAGCCCTGTATTGGGCTCTGTGCTCAGTGCAGAGTCTGTTTAAGGTTCTCTCTCCCTCTCTCTCTGTTTCTCTCCTCACTTGCATGCAAACCCTCTCTTTCAAATAAATAAGTAAATCTTAAAAAAAAAACGAAACAAGCAAAGGACCTAAATAGACATTTCTCAAAAGAAGATATACAAATAGCCAATAGGTACATGAAAAAGAGCTTGGTTTCACTCATCATCAGAGAATTGCAACTTGAGGGATCCCTGGGTGGCGCAGCGGTTTGGCGCCTGCCTTTGGCCCAGGGCGCGATCCTGGAGACCCGGGATCGAGTCCCACATCGGGCTCCCGGTGCATGGAGCCTGCTTCTCCCTCTGCCTGTGTCTCTGCGCCTCTCTCTCTCTCTCTGTGACTATCATAAATAAATAAAAAATTAAAAAAAAAAGAGAATTGCAACTTGAAATCATAGTGAGATACCATTCCACACCTGTTAGAATGGCTATTTTCAGATAGACAAAGGATAACAAATGTTGGCGAGGATGTGGGGAAAAGGGAAATTTGTGCAGTGTTGGTGGGAATGTAAACTGGTGCAGCCATGGAAAACAGTATGGGGGGGGAGCTCCTCAAAAAAAATATATATATAGAACTACCTTATGATCCAGCAAATTCAATTCTAGTTATATATCTGAAGGAAATGAATGATTATCTTGAAGAGATATATGCACTTCCATGTTCATTTCAACAATACTCACAATAGCCAAGATATGGAAATAACCTAAACATCCATGGATGAATAAACAAAGAGTACATATGCAATGGAATGTTATTCAGCCACAAACAAAAAGGAAATCCTGCCATTTGCAACAACAATGATGAATCTGGAAGACATGCTAAGTAAAGTAAGCTAGATGCAGAAAGACAAATATTTCATGTTGTCATTTATATGTGGAATCTAAAATTGCCAATCTCATAGAAACAAAGAGCAGAATGGTAGTTACCAGGGGCTAGGAGAGGGGAATATGGGGAGAGGTTGGCCAAGGGGTACAAGATTTCGGTTATACAAGATAAATAAGTTCTGGAGATCTAATGGGCCACAATGTGACTGTAGTAAACAATGTTGTGTTGTAGACTTGAAATTTGCTAAAAGGGATGATCAGAGCTACATACACACAAAATGTAAGTACGAGTGATGACAGATGTGTTCATTAACTTGATTGTGGTGAACATTTCAGTGTTTAATACATAAAACCATCAAATGGTATTTCTTAAATAGATGCAATTTTAAATTGTCAACTAAAACAATAAAATAGGGGAAAAAAGATATTGAGGCTTCCATCTGGCCCTTTCTTAAATATCATTGCATTTGGGGAAAGCCAACTGCTTGTCAGGAGGATAGTTGAACTACCCTTTGGAGAGGTCCTACATAACCAGAACTGAAGCCTCCTGCCCTGCAGTCAGCATGCACTTCCCAGCGGTGCATCTTGAAATTGGATCTTCCAGCCCCAGTCAAGCCTTCAGCAGACCACAGCCCCAGCCCACATCTTGACTACCACCTAATGAGAAACCCTAAGCCAGAACCTCCCAGGTAAGTCACTCCCAAATTCCTTATCCACAGAAACCTGTAAGATAGGCAATATTTATTACTGTTTTAAGCCATAAATTTTGGGGCAGTTTGTTACATAGTAATAGATAATTAATAGGGAATTGCCCAAATATTTCCATGACTCTTTAGGCCTGAATTAATTTCCAGACACCTAGAGCCTCATCATGGGTCCTCTGTTAAAGTAGAAGTGTTGGGGGGATGCCTGAGTGGCTCAGCAGTTGAGCATCTGCCTTTGGCTCAGGGCGTGATTCCCAAAGTCCTGGGATCAAGTCCCACATTGGGCTCCTTTCATGGAGCCTGCTTCTCCCCCTGCCTGTGTCTCTGCCTCTCTCTCACTCTGTGTCTTTCATGAATAAATAAATAAAATCTTTTTTAAAATCTTAAAAAAAAAAAAGTAGAGGTATACGGGAGTAAGATAATAAATGGAATCTTGGTGCAGGTCCAGCTCACAGTGGGTCCATCATATCCAGAGACTCATGGAGCGATGTTTCCAGTTTCCAAATAAGGGGCGCCGACTGGCTCAGTTGGAAGAGCAGGCCACTCTGGATCTCCAGGTCATGAGTCTGAGCCCCACGTTGGGTGTAAAGATTACTGAAATAAATAAAACCAAATGTCCAATTGGAATGGGCATATGTAACTGCCACAACCACTGCATTGATTATTTGGCCTATGGGGGCAAGAGACATTGTAGTGGGGAAGGCCAAGACAATTGTGCAAGCTAAGAAGAATATGAGAGATTAGTTCCAATCTTATAGGATTATAGGATTTATAGGATGCATTTATGATGGCCCAACATCTCTCCATTTAATTCACTAGTCTGGCCCAGCAAGAACCACTGGATCCTGGACCTCAACAGTAAATCAGTGCAGACCCAGCCAGAGGTAGCACAAATTGGTGTGTAACTATGTCTGGGATTGTATTTTTTACTAAAGCAGATGAGCATAATCTTTACGTATGTTCTGTGGCCCTTAATCTGGTGAATGTATTCTTTTCTATCACTATAGGAAAGGAGAAAAAAATACTTTTTATTTATTTAGAACGGATAATAGTTTTCCTTTGGGCTGTGTTAACTATCCCACTCTCTGTCATATGTAGTCTGAACAGGACTCCCCGAAGAGGACTGTATCAATGCCTCATGCCACTCAAATAGATGAGCAAGAAGCAGCGAGTGTAGTGGGAGCATCGATTAGTCACATGGATTCCAGATCATGGAAGATAGACTCCACATTTCAGAGGACTGCTACATCACTGTAGGAATCTAGTGGTCTGAGGACTGCTGGAGTGTGCCCTGCATGATAAAGGACACATGATTGCATCTCACTCTCCCACCACAAAGAAGGCACCACAATGCTTGTAGGTCCTATAATTCCAGAGGTGGCCTTTTCCATGCCTGGGAATATTCCTCTTTTTCTCTTTCTCCTCCTCCTCCTTCTCCTCCTCCTCCTCCTCCTTCTTCTTTTTCTTCGATTTTATTTATTTATTCACAAGAGACACACAGAGAGAAGCAGAGACATAGGCAGAGGGAGAAGCAGGCTCCCTGTGGGGAGCCCGATGCGGGACTCCATCCCAAGACCCTGGGATCACGCCCTGAGCCAAAAGCAGACACTCAACCACTGAGCCACCCAGGCGTCCCTGGGAATATTCTTCTGACACATAGGCTGGGTTACACAGAAGGCTGCCAGCTGCTGGGCCAGGCAGAGGGAAGGCTCTGGAGGAGATCCAGAATGTAGTACAAGTGTTCCTGCTTGCTTAGGCCATACGAGCCAGCAGACCCTAGGTTACTAGAGACATCAGTGGTGGGAAAAGACCACCACGAGCAGTTGAGAGTAAATCCGAATGGGAGAATCATAACAGAGCCCTAGGGTTCTGGAGTGAGGCCATCCCACTGCAGTGGGGGAATTTCACATTCTTTAGAAAAGTGCTCCTGGTGCATTGCTACTGGACCCCAATGGAGAGGGAGCATCTTGATGTGGGACACCGAGGGGCCCACCTTCAGAACTGCTCATCACAGGCTGGATTCTGTAGAGTCATCAGGTTCCAAGACCACCTGTGCTCAGCAGCCTCCACAGCAAGATCGAGGTGCTGCCTCCAGAAGTCAACATGAGTGGGGTGAGCACCCACGCAGGCAGCTTAGACTTCCATAACCTGCCCCATTGTCTGTCCCACCAGCTCTCTACCCGTTCACACCTGTGGCTCCACTGGGAAAGGAGATCCCCTCATGACACACCAATGGAGGAGGAAAAAGCATGAGCTTGTTCTCGGATGGTAAGTGTGGGTACCCACCAAAAATAGACAGTGACTGTGCTCTGGATGCCCACGGATTGGCCTTAAAGATGACAGTGAAAAGGAATTCCTTCTAAGAGGTGGGGCTTCTGTGGTGCCCCTGGTTATCCACTTGGTCCAGATGAAGAATATCTACCATCCATCCATCGCTCTACATGCACAGACACACTGGCAGTAACAAATTGACTTGGCCGGTCGATCAGATGCCTGGCAGTTGAAAAGCTGGAAGATTGGGGTTGAGGTGGCCTGAAGAAGGGGCATGTGGATGGACTTAAGGCCGTGGGCACAAAACATAGATACTTAAAGCCATGCCAAGGATCGTCGGCAAACTATCCCCTCGAAAGGAAGAGGTGCTAAACAACCCTTTTGATTCAACTGTTTGCATCTATTTATTTATTTTTAAATCCACTGTTTTCTAATCTATGTGGCAGACACTTTCCGTGTTGACCTCAGACAACAATAACCAAGAAAGTCTCTCTTTTTGCGGCACATTCACTTATGTTTGCTTTATTTTATCCCTGCACCTGTCCTGTGAGCTAGGAATGACAGAGAGGAGCTATTCCCTTTACAGCTGGAGAAAAACTGATGATCCCAGGTGGCAAGTGTCCTGCTCAGGGTCACGGAGCCAGCTGGTGAGGGAGGTTTTGGCTTCCCCACTAGTGTCCTGTCTGCATTTCCTTTGGGCCTCCTTTCCTGCCGGGGAGGGAAAGAAGAGCTGAGTCAACCAGCAGGGGGCGCCTGCCTCTTCTGGGCCGCAGGAGGTCCCCTGACCACCCAGGGCCAGCTTCTTCCATCAGGCTTCCAGAAGGTTCCCAGGCTCTTGCTGGGGACTCCACTCAGTTCCAGAGTCTCCTTCTCTCACTGCCTCCCCATCTGCGTGTCCCAGTTCAGAGTTGCCCCCATGTGTGTGCTCCCCCGCCAGGTCCTGCTGCAGGCCTGGTGATGCTGCCCGGTTCCACCCCGTCCCCAGCAAGAAATGGCCAGGTGGTAGCACCCATAAACAGAGGCCATAAATTTCAAGCCTTTAGGGCTAATAATAGCCTTTCCTTTCCTGCCATAATACAAATGTGGAGCTTGTATGGAGGTTTATCTTTGTGGCATGAATATTGATTTTTTTTTCAAATATGTCTTGATGACGCATGCTTTCTCCAGCAGAACTCAGTTTGGTTGTGTGTGTGTGTGTTTTACCCACTTTTTCATGTATTATGGTCTCCTCTACTGCAGCATGAGACCCTGTGAATTACAAATTCATTCAACCACAACAAATCTGTATTGAGTTCTTCCTAAGTGCATAGAGCACTTAACAAAAGCCCAGGCCTCATGGAGCCTCCAACCTAGGGAGGAAGACAGCTAGCAAACAAAATAAATAAGGGAGACTTAGGTTTTGTCATGTGGTGTTAAGGGCCATGGAGAAAAATCAAGCAGAGAAGGGAAAATAGGGAGTCAGAGGAAATGTGCATCGTACATGGAGAGGGCAGACACGTTTGCAGAATGGGTGACACTTGAGCAAAGATGGTGAGGGAGCCATCTCTCCAGGTATTTGGGAGAATGATATTCTAGGGGGCTGAGAGAATAAAGGGCCCAGTATGGTAGCAGGTTGGTATGTGTGGCGAGCAGGGAACAGGCCAATGTGGCCAGGCAGTGTGAACAGAGCAAGTGAGGCCAGACACATGAAGAGACAAGGGAAGGAGCACGGGTCCCTCTTGGGCAGCATGCTTCATAGGTCATGGTGCTGTTGACTTGACATAAGCCAAGAAGCCTCTTCCAAATGAGAAATTCATGCAAGGAGAAACGGGCCAGAGGATTATGTGCGAGGGCCTCTTCCTATAGAATATTTTAACTTCCATTCCTTCTCCATAGACTCTGTCTGAAATTTAGAGGATGAAGGCAAACCTCAAAATGTGGAGTCTGCAGCCCTAGGGCTCCCCTATGGCTGGGAGGTAGGGGATCCTTCTTCTTATGGAAATAGCCCTTGACATTTGGCCCTGGAGGACTGATGGAAAACAATCATGGCAATAGCCAGGCTCTCACAGGGGCCTGTTAGCATTTTGTTAGCATTTTGTTCAAGCAATGGACTTTTCCTGTCCCGATCATCAGGCCAGAGATGCTGGGACGCTGTCATGGGAGGGCGGGCTTGGTGCCACCTGATCCACAACGCTCCATCACACTCCAGGTGCCATGCTGCACCTGAGGCTCTCTCCTTTCTTGTAGGGCAGATCAGGAGTTCCATGAGGTTCCACAGGTGTTGCTGTCACCCACGACATGCTAGGCATGCATGGGGCTTGGGATACAGAAAAGTCCTTGCTCCGTGAACCTTAAATGCTAGAGGGAGTGGGAGACAGTGAACAATAAGCTAATGCGCGCTCTTCTGTCGGCTGCTGAGGAGCGGCACGAGAAGTACTGAGCAGGGTGTGGGGGTAAGGATGGCTCTCTGATCACCACAGCAGAGCCCTGAATGAAGTGAGGGACAGTCCACCCAAAGTTCTAGAAGAAATGCATTGCTGGTGCGGGGAGTGGCAAGAGCAAAGGCTCTGGCATGGAAAAGGGCTTGGTGCCTTCAAGGAAGAGGGAGAAGGAGGTAAAGCTGGTCTCAGGAGGGCAGGCAGGGGCCCCACCAGATTGAGTCACTTGGGGTATCTTCTCGTGGTGGTGGCCCATTAAAGGGTTTGAGGTGGGGAAGCGATGTGAGCTGATTCCCATTTTTAAGAGATGGTTTTGGCTTGGGCATGGAGGCAGGGGATACCAGTTAGGAGATGAGAGAGAATGGGCTTGGAGAGGGTGCCCGGGGCGGGGGGGTGGGCGGGAGTGAGAAGTGGTCACACGTGGGTGTATCATGAAGGCAGAGCACGTAGGATTTGCTGAGGGTCAGAAAGGAGAAGAAGCAAAGAGCAGGATGTGTGTGTGTGTGTGTGTGTGTGTGTGTGTGTGTGTGTGTAGCCCAGGTTCAGTCCGAGATCCCAGCAGACAGCCTGGTGGAGATGAAGGGGGTTGGCTACACGACTCTGGATTCAGGGAAGAGATCCAGCCTGGAGGAAATGCTTTGAGTTCCTCAGTAACAGGGACAAGTGTGTCGGGGGAATTCTGGGTCCTTCTCCGATGACTTCCCTCCGTGTTGCGATGGGGGTGGCGTTGATTTAAGTATCGAAAGAAGTGTTGCCAAAGGTCACCCTATGCTTCTAAGTGCCGGGCACCAGGCTGGATGCCTTGCAGGCATCATCTCATTTAATCTTCATACTTCCTTCACTTGCCAGCTTTACAGATGAAGGAGACCCAGGCACAGGGAGGTGGTGAGTCATGATTCATCATCAGAGAACTTCATTGCGGGGTGCTGCCCGCGGCCTGCTCCCCAGCACCACACCAGGCTGCTTCCACCACGCCTTTCCTTCTGGGGGATCCTCCCTTCCTCAGCCTTGCACTATGCACATTCAACAGCTGGATGTCGCGGAAGAATAGCGGCGGGCCTGAACTCTGGGGACGTGGGTGCAAGTCCTGCCCGGAGTATTTATTGGAAGCTTTGTTTTGGGGGAGAATTAAGGAGCAGAGTTCACAAAATGTCATCAGGCAGCGTTTATTCGTGCCTGCTGTCCTTGTTTTGCTAGCTCAGCCCCGGCTCCAAGTCACCCGCCAGCCTAACCCCCTCTAGCCAACTTTCATTTCCTGCCTGTGCCAGCCTGATGGCTTCTAATTGTCTCTGACTGCTTCCAGCTGGGCCTCCTCGCTGCCTTCTTGGGAGCACAGAGACAGTCGCAGGCCATCTGGAGGGAGGAGATGGGGAAGGAGATGGGAAGGAAGGAAGGGGCTGGGACAAGTCAAAGGGCAAAAGTGGCTTTCCAGCCTGTTGTCATTGGTCACGTTTTTTTTTTTTTTTTTTTTTTTTAAGATTTTGTTTATTTATTTATGAGAGACACACACAGAGAGAGAGGCAGAGACACAGGCAGAAAGAGCAGGTGACTCCATGCAGGGAGCCCGATGTGGGACTCCATCCCAGGACTCCAGGATCATGCCCTGAGCCAGAGACACTCAACCGCTGAGCCACCCAGGTGCCTTTGATCACGGTTTTTAAAGGGTTAACTCACCCAAGTTAGTGGCTCATCTCTGGCAAGACAAACCGAACCGTTTGATCCATTGACAACACCCACCCACCCAGACAGCCAACAATATAACTTCAAAACGTTTTATTTATTTTTTTAAAGATTTACTTATTTATGATAGAGAGAGAGAGAGAGAGAGGCAGAGACACAGGCAGAGGGAGAAGCAGGCTCCATGCCGGGAGCCTGACGCGGGACTCGATCCTGGGACTCCAGGTCGCGCCCTGGGCCAAAGGTAGGCGCCAAACCGCTGAGCCACCCAGGGATCCCCTGCAAATGGTTTTAGATGCTTATTAGAAATATTCTTCCCCAGGACAGATGGAGTCTTGCAGTCGGGAGCCATGAAACTCCACTCACTGGAGAATCCGGGGATGATTACTTTCATTCATTTATTCAACAAATATTCATTGGACGATGACTATGTCGTGGACACTGTATTAGGCGCCCTGGGGCAGACAGAATAGAAAGTAAGACCCAGGTCCTGTTTTCAGTGAGTCGAACAGAGAAGAAAGACTCTTGGTAAGCAATGCGGGACATAAGAAAAATGTGAAAAGCATAACATATAGTAAGAGAGAGTGGGGCAGATGAGCCTCTTGCAGCTCCCTGACCGGGGAGGGCATCATGGGAAAGGGGACATCTGTACTGGGTAGAGATGGGTGGGAGGCAGCAGACTGGGGGTGTGGCACGAGCAAAGGTGCACAGGTGAGGAAGCCGGATCCTGGATGGAGACAACTGAAATGCAGTGCCCAGGGAGATCCCACAGGAGGATGAGATATCTAGTGTAAGATAATTCATAGCGAATCTAGAATGCTGGACTACTGCTTTTCAACCAGATGTTTTCTGCATATCTATTATGAGGGCAGTAGCCTGTTTGGGGTGCTAATTCATCTTACATAAAGGAACTTCTGGGGGTTATTCCTTCTTAAACAAGACCATTTCGGAGAACAGGACCTGTAGCTCAAACACCAGTTCCTAAGCCCAGGCAAACGTAGGATTTGGACTTCTCCTTGGCATCCATCCCAGATGATGGAATTAGCAGTGAACTTGAATCAAACCCAGACATCAGGCTCGAAAAAAGATTTAATGGGTCTGGATTTTCTCTCTTCTTCACCCATTTTCTGACCTCTACCCTGAGAGGATAATTAAAAGGAAAGAAAAATCTCTGTTTTATTGTAAACATCTTCCACCATTTTTGTGCCTGAAGCTGACTTTATTTATTTATTTTTTTAGGCTATGAAGAGACTTTGATGAACCGACTCTGAAATTTGCCTTACACCATAAAAAAGGAGCTTCCAAATGTTCATATAGAGCCAGTGTCTTAAAATTAAAAAAAAAAAATCAGACTCTATGAAGACAACATTGGGGAAACTCCAAAATCTTTTCTGAATGGTTATGACCCCAAAGTGAATTCCATATTCTCCCTTCACTGGACATTTGTTGATCATTTTACTTTGCAGGCACCAGCACCGATCATACAGCTCTCTCCTTCCCCTCCACCTCACGTCCCTGTCCTCAAACCTGATTGTTGAATCAGACACATTAAAGAGATTAAAGCGACACACAGAATTGTGGGGTTGGGATGTCGGCACAGCAAGAAAAACATGTAATGTTGGGGGCCTTGGAGCGGGGCACAGAGTTGGTTAACATGTTCCACTCCTAGTGGAATGATCTCAGGTGTGATCTGGGGATGGGGGTGGGGGGTGTTGGGATCGAGCCCCTGGTCAGCTCAGCGCTCAGCCTGCTTTAAGACTCTCCCTCTCCCCCTCCCCTCTGTGCTCTCGCTCTCTCTCTGAAAATGAATTTATTTTTTAAAGTTTATTTATTTATTTATTTATTTATCCATAAGAGACACCGAGAGAGGCAGAGAGAGAAGCAGGTCCATGCAGGGAGCCTGATGCGGGACTGGATCCCAGGACTCTAGGGTCACGCCCTGGGCCTAAAGGCAGACGCTTAACTGCTGAGCCACCCCCGGGCGCCCCTCTAAAAATAAATCTTAAAAATCTTTTTAAAAGAATGTAATATTGGAAAACAGAGTGTCCGGAACCCACAAGCTCAGTCCTAACGAGGCTGCTGCCTCCTAACTTGCGAGTAGTTCATTAGAGAGCACATGTGACGTCAGATCTATTTAGAAGAGGCGTTTCTTGGGGTCGCTTTTCAGATGGGCCACAAGGCCCCCAACTGGATTCATGACAGCTCGGCCCACCCCGGGTAAACCCCCCCTCCCCTCCCCATCTCCGAGCACTGACGGGGTCCGGCCACCCGGAGCAGTCAATAAAGCAAGGAACTTGGGTTAGGACCGCATCCTTTTCAACTCTGATGCAATTGCCAGGGCCTGGAAGCGTGCAGGCAGCGCGGGCGCCTTTCCGCGGCTCAACAGGTAGTATTTTGTAAGCGCTTCCCCCTTACCTCTCCCCCCTCGCCCCCACCCCAAGCTCCGGCCTCACGAGAGTCCCCGTTTCAGGGAAGACGTTGCTGGCTGGGGGTGGGCTGGGGGTGGGGTGGGATCCTGGAGAAAACCCGAGCCAGCCGGGCAGCCGCGCCTGCGGGCGAGGGGATGCGCACGGTCGCGGCGCGCACAGAACAAAAGCCAGGAGGGGCTGCGAGCGCCGGGCCCCAGCCCCCGCCCCCGCCCGCCCGCCCGCCGCGCCTCCGGGGGAGCAGAGGTGTGAACGGCGAGCGGCGGCCGCAGGCGCCCCGGCCCTACCCCGCCCCCCCCGCCGCCGCCGCCACTATTGTTGCAGCGGAGACCCGGCTGCGCGCGAGCCCGACGGACGCCCCGCCGCCTCCCCATCCTGCCTTCCCGCCCGGGCCGCGGGGCCCTACTGTGTGCCAGGCCCCGGGCTGCGCACCCAGCCCCTGAGCCCAGCGCCGGCTCCGGGAGCCCTCCCCCGCCCTCCCCCGCCCTCCCCTCCCCCTGCCCCCGGCGGGCGCGGCTGCGGGCGCATCGCCTCGCCGAAAGGTCCAGAAAGCCCGAGCCCGGGATCCGGGCGGGAGGCGCCGCGGGAGGCAGCCCGACCCGGGCGGCCCGGGCGCGCGCATCCCCGAGGCCGCGCGGGGTCCCCCCGTCTGGCGCTCAGGTGACTCCGCCGCGCGCCCCGCCGCCCCCTCCCCGGGGCCCTCCCCTCGCCGGCGGGGGTCGAGCGCGGCCGCGGCGCGCGGCGAAGGAGGGGCTACGAGGGATTTGAAAGTGCTCGGGCCGCCGAGTGCAGCTCGCATCTGTTCCCGCCGCCCGCGCCCGGATTGAATTTCTGCAAATTCAAACTGAATGGGGCTTTCTTCTGCTGCCTTCCAGAGGGCGCCTGCAGCCCGCCGCGCGCTGCCCCCGGAGCGCCGCTAGGACGCGCGAGCCGGCCCCGAGCTCCGGGACCCGGCGACCCCGGGGACCCCCGGCGACCCCGGCGACCCCGGCGACCCCGGCGACCCGCGCCCGCGAGCCGGCCGACTGTCAGCAGCCGCCGGACGGGACCCGTTGGGGCCCCCGGGCGACCCTCCGAAGAAGAACTTCTTGGGGGCGGGTCCCCGGAGCCCGGCCGCCGGCTATTGTCTGCGCGGCGCTCGGCGGCGGCGGGGGGCGCGGGCCCAGGGCGGCGGCTGCGGGGCTGCGGGGCTGCGGGGCTGCGGGGCTGCGGGGCTGCGGGCGAGCGCGATGCCGGCGGCGGCGGGGGACGGGCTGCTGGGCGAGCCGGCGGCGCCGGGGGGCGGCGGCGGCGGCGGCGGCGGCGGCGGCGGCGGCGGCGGCGCGGAGGACGCGGCCAGGCCGGCGGCGGCCTGCGAGGGAAGTTTCCTGCCGGCCTGGGTGAGCGGCGTGTCCCGCGAGCGGCTCCGCGACTTCCAGCACCACAAGCGGGTGGGCAACTACCTCATCGGCAGCAGGAAGCTGGGCGAGGGCTCCTTCGCCAAGGTGCGCGAGGGGCTGCACGTGCTGACCGGAGAGAAGGTGAGCCGCCCGGGCCGCGGGGAGCACTGCGCGGGGAGTCCGGCCGCGCCTGCCCGAGCTCGCGGCTGCAGACAGGGGCCGAGCCCCCCTTCCCCGGGGGGCGGCGGGGGACCCGCGGAGCCGCCCGCAGCCTTCCTGCTCCCCCGACGGCGCCGCCTGGTGGACACCAGCGCGGGGGGAGGGGGATGATGGATGATGGGGAGGCTCGGTTCCTGCGCCCCCCCCCCCAGGGGCCCCCTAGATCCGTGGAGGAGCTGGAGCCAGGCCCTTGCGTGGAGGGTGCCAGCCCTTGGGGAGCCTTAGGTTCCCCTCCTGGGCTCCGAGACCCCGGGGACCTCTTCCACCTGTAGGCTGGGGCAGCTAGGGCAGCTTTTGGTGCTCAGATGAGGTCCCCTCCCGCCCCTGCTTTCTGATCTGACCCACCCCTCTTTCCCCAACCACTTCCATCTCCGTCCCTCCATCCCTCCATCCCTCCTCCATTCTCTTCAAGCCACTGAGTAGGAGCTGCTGTAAGGACCCTCTTCGTGGAGGGGGGGGGGCGCTACAGAACTACACACTGATATCCCCAGGCTTAGGGGGGTCTGGAGGTGCCTTCCGATCTTTCCGGGAGAGCCCCCAGAGCCCCCAGAGGGGCACCCTCCCGCAACTTGTGAGAAGTTGGATGGTTGTGACCCTTGCCAGGGTTTGCTAAGGTAGATCTAAGTTGTAGCTTGGATCTGTGAGAAGAAAGCCAGGAGGTGATGACTGATTTTGGAGCTGAGTGGCCCAGATGCTGGGTCACCCCAAGTAGTGAGGCTGCCCAAGCTTGCCACAAGCTCATGGTCATCTGAGACTCAAGGCTCTCCCTCCTCCCCAGCGCCCTCCTCTCCCCTGCTCCCCCTGCAAGGCTTGGAGTCTCTCAGCCCATGGCCAGAGAGTATCCCCTTCTGCTGGCTCACTGATCAGGGAAGCATCCACATATGGGGGCAGGAGGCTGTAGGTTCCTACTTCCCCTTCTGCCCACTGACCTGGGATCCTCTGCCCAGCCTGGGATGCCTGGCGATGCCATACTGTGGACCTTCGAAGCCAGGGTGAACTGCCCTGCACCCGTGTCCCCAGCCTCACCTACCTTTGGTTACCCCCTCCTGTGTCCTGAAGCTCCTTGCATTTCACCCTTCTCATTTGTTCTCTGTTCCTACCGCTGCTCTGGGCAGGGGAAGGGGGGGGGGTACCTTGGTGGGGTAGCTGCGGTTACAGTGAGTAGTTTAAAAAGTGCCTTTTTCTTGAATTTCCACGTAAAAAGGGAGTGTGCAGAATGCACTCCTCGAAATCGGGTACCTCTTCAAGGAAAAACACTCCTAACCTCCTCCTAGTCCAAAGGGATCACAGCAGACTTTCCTCCTTTGGTTTGCAGTCGGGCTGGCCCACGGACAGGCGGCCAGGGTGCGCGGTTGCCCAGGCCCCCCTGGCTAACCACAGCGCACTCACGTCCCCATCCCCGGGGACATTCCTCTTGGCACGGGTGGGAGAACTTTGTTTTCCTTTGAAACATATAGGACTTAGTCTGGTTGTGTGTGTTCCTGCTTGAAACTTAGCAAAAAGAGACGAGACTTTAAACTGACAGCATGTGGCCAACATTAGGAGCACGTCCATCTCGCCTGGCCCTGCCGCTCTGCCTCCCCTGGCTTCTCTCCACTTTCCCATGCTGTGTTCTGCCTCCGGCTCCTCACCGGTGCATTTTTGCTCCATAACATAAGGCTGTTGGCCTTGGCTGAACTGGGCGAGGATGCACTGAGAGCTCCTGACTTATCTTTTTTTTTTTTAATATTTTATTTATTTTAGAGGGAGAGAGAGTGCATGTGAGCTGGGAGGGGAGGAGGAGAAGGAGAAGGAGGGTGAGAATCTCAGGCAGACTCCCCGCTGAGTGGAGCTGACCTGGGACTCGAACCCCGGACCCTGAGATCATGACCTGAGCCGAAAGCAAGAGTTGGACACTCAACCAGCTGAGCCACCCAGGCGCCCCTTGTCTTATCTGTCTTTCCTTTTTATGTTTTTAAACAGCTGTGGTATCAGTATTCAACTCGAAAGACACATTAGTGGAACAGAATATTCATTTATTATTTGAGAGAAAGAGAGAGAGAGAGAGAGAAAACTTGTGCACTCGAGAGAGCACAAGCCAGGGGAGCTGCAGAGGGAGAGGGAGAAGCAGACTCCCTGCCGGCAGGGAACTGACTTGGGGCTCCATCCCAGGACCCTGAGATCATGACCTGTGCCAAAATCAAGAGTCCGACGCTCAACCAACCGAGCCGCCCAGGCACCCCCGTCTTATCTTTCTTAAATGATGAGTCTCACCATCAAAGATAAGTCAGGAGCTCTCAGTGCATCTTCAGCAAGTGGGGAAGAGACCATTAATTGGAAGTGAAATAGTCATTCTAGACTAATTGATTGGCTCTAGTTATTGAGGGCGGTTCCTGGGGTTGGGGAGAAGGTGGGGAGATTTTTCTGACTGTTCTCCAGCTATGAGAATCAGTGCTTCAGGGAGTACAAGCATCACCAGAAATCTGGATTTTAGTTCCCTTAATTGCCAGCTTTAAGGAAACAATGGGTGTCATTCGTGGCTTTTATCTCCCAAATCCGACACCTTTAAAGCTTAACTAATAGATTAGGGTTTTGGCAGATCGTGGAGACTAAAATGTGCGTGTGCGCGCCTGCATGTGCATGCACACGCATGCATGACTTGGGGAAGGATTACTGAGTTCCTGAGTCCCCATCCACACTGGAGTTCTGGATATTGTCTTACTAAAGCCAAACAAAGGTGAAGTGAACCTCCTGCTATGTTCAGACTTGCCCTCTTTTTACAAGGGGACCTAGTAAGAGGGTTTTCAGGCTGGCGAAGGGGTAGGGGTACTTATGTGAACCTAGCAAGGGGAAACCTCGAGGTGACAGTACCCTAGGGGGAGGGAAATGAGTTGACCCTCCCAGTGGGTGATGAAAATGGCCCTGTTAAGCCTCTCACCCCAATACTGCCCTCGTTTTGGGGGCGCATACTTTGGTTAGAGCACTTCACTTTTATCCTTCCCTTTATTTTTAAAAGGAGATAGATCATAGTGGGAGAGACATTAAGTCATGAACACTGTAGTAAATGGATGCATGGCCCCATGCCATCCCCCGCGGCAGGACCGGGGCAGCTTGTGATGGTGAATCAGTTCTTGAAAAAGCTCAAAGGTGGGATGGAGAAAGGGAGGAAGAAGGGGTACCTACGTTTGGCCAGCTTCACAGTTACAGTTTCAAACTATACACTGTGTTTTGGGTGTTTTGTGCCAAACTCTATAGAGTACTGTTGGTTTAGGACACTTAGGGTGTGTATGTGTGTGTGTGTGTGTGTGTGTGTGTGTGTGTGTGTGGCGTTTCGACTCGGTGCACATTTCCAAAAAGATTTGGGCAATATCCTCCGTGGTTTGCTGGGAATTAACTGTCTGAGATGATAGAAAACCACTTTCTCCTGACTTTCATTTCAGGCTTCAATCCTATCTCATCAAGTAGCTTCCTTTGGCCACCGCTGTCTGCTGGGCAGGGCAGTATTTCGCCTGCCTTTCCTGTGAAGTTGTTTGTTTGAAAGTTATTTGCATCTAGATGGCCCTGTTACTGCTTGAAAAGAAAGAATGGGTTTGGGTGACACCTACTTTTGCCCTCCTTTAGCTTTGAGTGAACGTCATCTCTGTTAATATGGCTTTGAAAATAAAGACTCCTAACTCTGGGAAACGAACTAGGGGTGGTGGAAGGGGAGGAGGGCGGAGTGGGGGTGAATGGGTGTCGGGCACTGAGGGGGGCACTTGACGGGATGAGCACTGGGTGTTATTCTGTATGTTGGTAAATTGAACACCAATAAAAAATAAATTTATTTAAAAAAAAGAAAAAGAAAATAAATAATTCTCTTGGTCATGTGAGACTCTTAACCGGTACGTTCTTAGGGCAGAGTGTCTGTGACTACTGGAGGCTGATAATTGGAGGAGGAAAAGTGACCACAAAATCAGATTTTGCGTAGTATTCTCTGTGGCTTTGAAACCAAGTCCCCCCCCCCCCCCATGGGGGGGTGGGGGGTGGGAGTGGTAATTGAGTGATGACTTTGGTTTTTTTTTTTTTTTTTAAGATTTTCTTTATTTGTTCATTTTCTTTATTTTTTTTTTTTAAGATTTTTCTTTATTTTATTTATTTGTCACAGAGAGAGAGGGAGAGGGAGAAGCAGGCTCTCTGCAGGGAGCCCGATATGGGACTTGATCCCAGGACCCTGGGGTCACGACCTGAGCCGAAGGCAGCTGCTCAACCACTGAGCCACCCAGGCGTCCCCAAGTGATGACTTTGAAAGACCTAAGAGGTTGTGTCTGCTGCCCCTGAAATTCATCCTGATACCTATGAAACGCCTCATTTTGACATACAATAGGTTATTATTGTATGTTTTTAAATAAACTTGATAAAGTTGGAAAAGCTTATGGAGAAAAGCAGGGTATATATCTATCTCAGGTAGGGAGCTGGTTTCATAGGCAAAGCTGCAAAAAGGGGACCCTGGCTGATGCCACAAAGTACCTCCTTTTGTGATTAAACCTTTCTAAGATACAAAGTTGGATACATGAATGATTGGTTAAGATGTTTAAGTATCTTGTTCTAACCCTTGCTTAAAAAAAATAATAAGCCTGTTTATCACTTTTGTTGGAGCTATTCTGCAGCTAAAAATAAGGGTTGCCTGCTTAGTAAGTTGCCAATAATTATGCTGGGAGCATGACGGTGCCAGATACCTGGAGTAAAGGAGTTACTAAAAATACAGTTTACTATGTTTTGCAGAACAGGAAATATGACTAATTTTAGAGATGGCCTTTTGGCAGATCTGTTTTTAGCAAGTATTTCTGAAACAAACAGGTGCTAAATCCTGTATTTTTTATTATTATTTTTTATTTTCTGAAGTGCTAGAAATGTAGGGGTAATAGCTCCGAGGAACAAGCAATGCTTAGAGAACTGGAAACTCCTATTAATCCGCAGCAGGGATTTCTTGGCAAGGAGGAGGCGTTCGGCAAAGGCACCTGCTCAGCGTGGCGCGTGTGGCGAGGCAGTGCCTATAATTTCCGAGATTGCATGCCGCCGTTGCGGGCACATTTCTTTTTGAACTTGCTGCCCCATCTCATCTTTTTGAAGTCCGTGTGAATGATGGAAATTGGCACTTAGGGCTTAGTTCTTAGGGTTCATTGATGCGCGGGGCCGTGGACTTCAAAGGGAGCTTGGAATGGGCCTAACAGCGCTGGAGCCCTACAGCCCTACATTTTCTCTGTAGGGGTGGAGTCCCCATATGGGGGGGTGGATGATGACGGCGGTCTGGAGTGAAGCCTGGCAGTCAGCCCTCCCCACCGTTACCTTCCAGAAGGTGGGGGCCAGTGGCAGCTGCATCTGCCCAGAATGACCAGCAGCCCCGGTGTCGTCCTCTGTGACAAGGTGGCTTGGCCACGGTCTCATTTGCCCTGGGACGCACACCCTCTCTGAGCATCCGTGGTAACCCAGTGACCGGCTCTCTTGGCTCATTGAAACCCATAGATAAATCCATGAGCCCGATTTTTAGCAAACTGACCAGAGCTCTTCCTCTGCTCACCGGGGGACCCCCGGCCACTTCTGAGTGCCCACCTGAATTGAATTCCAGGCGCTCGCTTCGGATGGGGTGCGGCCGGCTGGTGAGATGACCAGGGGGAGGGAGGTGAACCCCCGGGGGGCTGAATGGGACCAGAGGAAGCTGATCACCTGTACAAAGGCAGGGAGGGCTGCTACCTCTCCTTTATCACAAGTGCCAGCTCTTGCAGGTGTAGTGTGTTTTGTGGGTTTTTTTTGGGGGGGGCCCTCTGTGCATTTTCTCACTTCGTGCTAGCAATGCCCCTGGGCAGGTGAGAACCAACTGGCGGGGGTCCTTACCTGTATTGATGAAGTAGAGGGAGCGCCCTGAGTAGGTTTTCCCTGCAACCTTCACTTCTCTACTGTTAGGGCAGCGTAACAAATAATCCCGAAGCTGGTGGCTTACATTTATTCTTTCACAGTTCTGAAGGCCAGGAGTCCCAAATCCAGGTGTCAGCAGGGCCGTGCTCCCTCTGGAGGCTCTAGGGGAGGACCCGTCCTTGCTGCTTCTAGTTTCTGCCACTTACTAGCAATCCTTGCCATTCCTTGGCTGGTGGCTCTGCCACTCCGGTCTCTGCCTCCGTCTTCACGTGGCCTTCCTCCTCCTGGGTGCCACCTGTGTCTCCGAATCTGCCTCTCCGTATAAGAACACTGATAACTGGATTTAGAGGGTTGACCCTAATCCAGTAGGACCTCGTCTTGATTACATATGCAAAGATGCCGTTTCCAAGAGGGTGCCATTCACAAGTACCAGGGGGTAGGACTCAAACGTGTCTTTTGGTGGGACGCAGCTCAGCTCACAGCGCCCCCAAAGACTGTTAGGATTGTGTTGCAGGCGATTCCCTGGGAAGCAGGCGTTGAGCAGGAGAAGGATATGGTCTCAGGGCTATCCTCATAGCAGTACTTGGGAGGGGAGGGGTGAGGAGGGGCACGGCAGGAAGGGCAGGGGGAGATGTTGGGCTCCAGTGCAGTCTCAGCGACGCCCCTGCCCATGCCGTGGAGCCAAGATGGTCCTACATGGGGGTCCCAAGTTGGAATGAGGGGACTGGGCCTCTGCATGGACCCATCATTGGATGGGGGCTGCCCTGGGAAGGGGGCATGACCTTGGGCACTTGCTGAGGGCAGTTCCTGGGGGGGCTCACAGCTGAGAGCCAGCAACAGCAGGGAGGAAGCTCCTTAGCCCTAAATGGGAAGCTGGGCAGCAGCCCAGTGTCCGCAGCTTACTGGCTTACTGGGTGGGGGGTGGGGGGGCATGGGGCCAGGGCCCGACTGGGAGGGAGTCTTAGTCTGAGTCCATAAAGGAAGTGGGTAGCTTCCCGCCCCACCTTGCTGACCCAGCTGTCATCATCCCTCTCAGCCTGGCACGAGGGAGCATCGGCGAGGTCTACACTCCAAACACTCCGTGTCCTGGGAAATATTCTTGCCTCGTGTTTCTCTTCGGTTGGAATCCCTGGGCGCTCTTGTTGACCAGCGTGCCCAGTTCAGAGACAGTGGGAGGGACCCTCCCTCCCCGATCCCCTCCTGGGTTGTGGGAAGAGTTGTCGAAGCAGCTGTGGGAAACCGGATTATAGCCGATGAGAGTTCATGATTCCGGCCATACCAGCGGACAGAAGACTACCTGGGTCAGAGCCGTTTCTTAACACCTTCTTACCACCTCACCGTGCTGGCTCTGCCCTCCTTACCTCTCTGCCCTTCCTAATTACTGGGTTCTTTTTGGTTTTTAATCATTTTTGTGTGTTTTAAGATTCATCTGGTTCAGTTTTGGCGTAGTTCATACAGACACATGTTCTTCAGTTCGAAAGTTTCAAGAGGGTAGGTAGTGAGAGGTCATTCTGCCTCTTACCTGTGTGCCTTTCTGTCCCCAGAGGCAACCCTGATTCCAGATTCCTGTGTGTCCTTCCAGGGATGCTCTCTGTGCATTCAGGTGTTCATATACATTTGTAAATGTAGAGGTGTGGCAAAGTATGCTTCTACACCTATGTGCTGTTGGTGTCTTGATTTTTCTCACTTAGTAATAATATGTGTTGCACGTCCTTCCTGCAAACTACTATAGGATTGCCTCATTATTTTTTTTAAGATTTTAATTATTTATTTGAGAAAGAGAGAAAAGGGGAGAAAGAGAAAATACACGAAGTGGGGCGGGGAATGGCAGAGAGAAAGGGAGAAGCAGACTCCTTGCTGTGCAGGGAGCCTGACAAGGGTGAGGTGGGGGGCGGGAGAGGGCTTGATCCCAGGACCCCGACATCATGACCTGAGCCTGAAGGCAGATGCTTAACTAACTGAGCCACCCAGGCGCCCCAGCTCATTATTTTTAATTACTGCATTTTATTCATCGGATAGAGCTAACATATTTGCTGTATCATTCCTTGTTGGTTAAGTCAAAGGACATTAGTTAAAGAATTAAGGACGATTAAAGAGGGGACATTTAGGTTGTATGGAATTTTTTGTCCTTCTCAAACGCTGCGGCAGTAAACATCTGTGCCCGTTGGTTATTTTGTAAATGTTTCGAGTATATCGGAGGGATTGGTTGCTAGTCTTAGGTGAAAGGATATGACCGTTTCAACCATCGAAAAATATTGCCAAATTGCCTTCCATAGAGGTTATCCCCATTTCTGCACACAGTAACCTGCTGTGGGAGTATCTTTCTGTATCTTTGTTCAATACAAACCCTCTTTAAATGTTTTGATCTTTACCAGTCTTGTAGATTAAACATGGTATCTGGTTTTATTCATAGTTCCTCCAATTAACAAGTGAGGATATTTTCACGTTTAACAACAATTTGCATGCCATTTCTGTTCATTGTTCCTGTCTGTTCACCATTCTCCCCTGGGTTTGGGGTCTTTTTCTTATTGATTTCTAGGTGCATTTTATATATTAAGGAAATCAGTCCTCTTTCAGTGATATGTTTGGCAGCCTTGCCCACCTTCTCTTGCTCCATGTTTATTCTTTGTCTTTGTTTCTTGGTGATTCGTGCCATTGCAGAGATTATTTCCCTGGATCCCACTAACTAGAGAGGGACTATAGATGAACTCCGTATGTCCACAAACCCCTGTAAATTGTATGTGGATAATTAAATATTTCTGAGGAGAGTGTCCATTCCATGACTTTCTTTCTAAAAAGAGTTCTTTCCCTCTAGAAAGTTAAGAGCTACTGCTTTGTTGCCCAGCCCTGTCTGCTCTGTGTTGTTGGGATAAGGGTTTGGGTCACCTTGGTGTGCTAGCGCCTGTGCTGATTGGGCAAAAATTGCAGATTACACTTGGATTGGGCAGGCTGACTCTACAACCATCACCTCAGACTGAGCACGGTATTCTGACCCCCTGCTCTTGTTGTGCTTGGATCACGGGCATGGGGCATGATGGTGTATGGATGGATCTTTGGAAAACCTTGATTCTTGCTGGGACAACTCCGAATCCATATCCTGTAATCTCTTCATGGGAAAGGCAATAGATAAAATTTGTCTTCCCCCCCTCACCATCTCTGTTAGTTAGCCGGGGGCATTGTAACGAAGCATCACCAACTGGGTGGCTTAAACAGAAACATATTGCCACACTGTTCTGAGGCTAGAAGTCCAAAATCAAGGTGTCGGTGGGGTTGGTTCTTTCTGAGGGCTGTGAGGGAGAATCTGCTCCAGGCCTCTCTCCTTGGCTTACAGATGGCTGTCTTCTCCCTGTGACTCTTACGTCACCTTCCTTGTATGTATATCTGTCTCTGTGTCCACATTTCCTCTTTCTATAAGGACACCAACCATATTAGAGTAGGGCCCATCCTCATGACCTTACATGAACTTGATTACTTCTGTAAAGACTGTATGTCCAAATAAAGTCACATTTTGAGGTAGTGGGGGTTAGCACTTGCTGTAGTGAGAATGCTTGTACCCGCCCCTCGAATTCATATGTAGATGCCTAAGCCCCAGTGTGATAGTATTTGGGGGTGAGGCCTTTAGGAGGTGATAGGACATGAGGGCAGGGCCCCTATGAAGAAGACTAGCAGTCTTATAAAAGAGACCCCAGAAAGCTCCCTTGACTCTTGCAAGAACACAGCAAGAAAATACAGCCCCAGACCCCAAATCTTCCAGTGCCTTGATCTTAGACTTCCAACTTCCAATCTGTGAGAAATAAATTTTTGCTATTTATAAGCCACTCAGTCTATGGTATTTTGTTATAGCAGCTTGGATGGATTCGGAGAAGACTTAAACATAAGAATTTTGGGGGAGATGAAATTCAACCTATAATGTCACCTGACCCTATGGTGTATATTTGTGTGTTGATACATTTATTGTCTCCTCATTGGACTATAAGCCCCATGAGGAAGGGATCACCACTCTCTTACTGGTGTCTAGACTAGTACCTGGAACAGAGAGGGTGCTCAGTAAATATTTTTTGAGTGCATCAAAAAATGCTTTGAGGTTTCTAGGACATGAGGGCAGCCTCTGGATGACAGTGTCCAAGTTGGCAGGGACTGGTTCTGCACACACTGTGACTCCACTCCTCATGGCTCATAGGTATGCCTGCGTGTGGGGTGTGTTAGATGGACTTGGTTGTCGAGGTGGCGTTCCTTGGGAAAAATCCTAGCCTCGGAACAGCTGTGCCTTCTGCAGGGATTTGTTACGGATGGCACCTAGGTACCGGAGTGACAGGTGACCAGCTAGAAGCAGAAGACTATTTTGCAATGTCATGGGACTTGCTAATGGACCCTCAGCTCTTTCCTGAGAAAATGTACTAACACTGCAACAGATGGCAAATTTGCTATTTGCAAACATACATTTTTTTGGATGTTTCCCATGGAGATATATGGAGGTTTGGATCTGTCTCTTTGACTATAATTTTTTAATAAGTTTATCAGTCTCCTAAGCCAAATTGCTGCCAAAACATTTGGCAATCCTGCTTGCTTCTCTTGCCTGTTCTCTGAGCCATTTGATTCTTTTTCATCTCCCTGCCACTTTTATCGCGTACTGAGTCCTTGTAGTCTTGCATCCCATCCCATGGCTTTTTGCTAAGGTGTCTGGCTTCCTTTCTGCCTCTGCTTAGGTCCTCTTGTTCGATGAAGCTCCACTCTCGGTCACTTCTGCCCTTTGCCGGGGATCTGTGAATAGAACACGGGAGAGTGGACAGCAGTGATGGGTACCCACTGGGCACAGAGCGGGCTGGTGAGGGACAAAGGAGGCAGGCGCTGTAGCATCTGCCCTCAGGGAGTCTTGCTATTTCTGTGTAGGGGTGGTAGGATGAAATTAGACTCCCGGCGAACCCTTTGTCTACTAGAGCAACACAGGGATTTCATGAGGTCCCGAATCACCAAAAACCTGCAGGAAAGAAATGAATGCTTGCTCTTTGCTTCCGCCACCAGAGGTAACACTGAAAACAATAATCATCATGCACATTTATAGACCTCATACCACCTGCTAGGCTATGTCCTAGGTCCCAGGTCCTAGCTTGCTGCATAAAATAATTTCTTCCTTACAGTGGCCTTTTGTGGTAGGCACTGTTGTGCTCATTTTGCCGAGTCACCAGCCATGCTGTTGTGCCCAGGACTCTCTCAAGTTAAGCAGTGAAAATCCCACATTTTGGGAAACCCCTCAGAGAATGGCAAAACCAGATTCACCCTAGAAAACATTTCGTCAGAGTGTCTGGAATCCTTCTGAGGGCTTTCAAATAAAAGTTCTAGTGAGCAGCTAATCAGGTCATGAGTCAGCAATGCATAAACCAAAGCCCAAAGTCCTAGGCATACCTGGGGAGCTTGTTGTGGGTGACAACCTCCCTGTGTGGTCGCGGGTAGTGAAGGGTGCTTTCCCCACCCTTTGGCTCCACTGTGCCAGGTTCGCAGTGCACTCTGAGTCTTGAAAGTGTGGACAGCAGATGTGGTCAGCCACGTCTTACGAGTTCACTATGAGATGAGGAGCTTGAGATTTGCGCGTGCGCTCGTGTGCACATACCACACACATATAAATGTATACATGTATATACATATACACAAATGTGTGTATCTCTATCAAATAGAAATCTTATAATAGGTAAATAATAATATATGTTTAATATATAATTAATATATATTTAATTATATATACACGTAAACACAAATATGTGTATCTTTATCAAATAGAAATCTTATAATAAATAATAATATATATTTAATTATATATACACACAAATGTATATCTATCAAATAGAAATCTTATAATAGATAAATAATAATATATATTTATATATAATATATATTTAATTATACATATAAACACAAATGTGTGTATGTCTATCAAATAGAAATCTTATAATAGATAAATAATATATATTTAATATGTAATTAATATATATTTAATTATATATATACGCACAAATGTGTGTATCTATCAAATAGAAATCTTAGAATACTATGATAAATGTAAATATCAATGCATAACTTTTTGGCAGCAGATTTTCTTAATGAAGGAGCGGTGAGGACTGGTAGGCACGTTGAGTAGCTCTGGTTAGCAATTGTCTTACTTTTGGTACCTTCTTTTGCGCTGGAGGGAGACACATCTCTAAGGGAGGAGAGATGTATTTGACTCAAATGTTGGAGCTGCAGGTAAGGCCATGTGTTGAGGGAGCCGCCCGCACAGTCCCTTAGAGTCCTGTTCAACCATCCTCCTACGAGAACGAACACAGATTATTTATTAAAAACTCAACAAAACACTCAGTGCTTTCACCTTACTTATGATGCAGACTGTCTGGAGCTCGGCCAGCTCTTCCAAGCTCCCCTTGGGCCGGCTGAGAAGGGGCATTAGAGACAAAGGGAATGAGAAAGTGCCCAGGTGAAGAAGAGGCATCAGGGAAGAAAGCTGGCTGTGGAGTGTGGGCTCAGAATATTCTAGCATTTTATCTGAACCTTACTTTGGTGAAACCAAGTGGATAAAGATAAGTGTTTATCACTTATGTAATCTGGTTTTCAGTTGGAATTACTGCTGCTCTGATTAGAAGTCTAGCTTTCTAAGTGCATTCTTTATTCCAGGGTAAAAATTTAATTAGAGAAAGTAGTCTCTGACTCAGTTCTCGGTTGAACATTTATATTTAGTAATACTAATAAAAAAACTTGTTTTGAAAACACTTCTCCAGGTTTGTAAAGTGTCATTCCCACAGGATGACATTTTATTCTATTAAAAACTAACATTTGTGAGCAGTAGTTGCAATTTCAAGCCCAATTTGAGGTAATGAAACTTGCATTTCCCTCTGGAGGGAATGGCTATATGACTGTTGTACTCTCACCTAATTCATTACTCTGAGATGCTCTTTTCCTAGATCAAGAATGAGCTTGCTTTTTTTTTTTTTTTTTTTTTTAAATCATAGAAGGCCATTAAATGAAAGCGCCTGAGAGTGTGTGGAGTAACAAATCGTTTCTTTCCAATAATCAGACTTAGAATAATGTCTTCCAGATTTCAAAGGGGCATATTTATTTAAAAACAAATACAAATCATTTAATATAAATGAGTTTTTCATATGACCAACTATAAATATTTTAAAAATAATTTTTAAAAGGATTTTCAGAGGTGCCTGGATGGCACAGTTGGTTAGGCATCTGACTCTCAGTTTCTGCTCAGGTTATGATATCAGGGTTGTGAGATCGAGTCTCGAGCTGAGCTTTTGCACTCAGTGCGGAGTCTGCTTGGGATTCTTTCTCTCTCCCTCTGTCCCTCCCCAGCTCACACACACACATTCATACGTGCTATCTCTCTCTCTCTCTCAATACATAAATAAATAAAATCTTTAAAAATAAGTAAATAAAAGCATTTTTGACCAGGCATTTAAGTGTTTTAAAATTCTTTGAACCAGGCCAGTTACAGGTGTGTTCCAGAATATTTGAGGTTATTATTCAATTGGGAATAATTGTTCCCGGCTAATAATTGTTCATTGTCATGCCTTTTTTCTTGCATAGCTACTTACGTACACTCTCTTCATCATTAACTTTGCCACTTGCCACCACACTTCATACTTCATAATCACACTTCATTGTCTACTCCCCTTTTGTTTTAGGTACCTTAAAATAGTTGTCCTTTTTTTTCTTTTTGAATAATTAAACATGAATTTTTTTTCTGTGGTTCCTTGTGAAAAATAAACAGAAGCACGAAGAGGAGAAATCACCTGCTGTCGCACAAACTGGTAATAATCACTATGAACATTTTTAGGTGTTTGAGCTCGGTACATGTGATACAAAGACATATACACATATACAAATACAGATACATATACACACAGTTGGTTTTTTCCCCTTTGAATTCATATGTTATGAAGTTGAGATTCCAATGTTCTTACTAGTTTTTTCCCCACTTCAATATATAGAGAGCATTTTCCCATAATGTTAAATATTCTTTTAAAATTTGATTTGTGAAAAAAATAAAATGAAATTTGATTTGTGATAAATAGCATTCCATTATTTAGAATTACTGTAATTTTACAAACTAGTTCCCAACTCTTGGCCATTGAGCTTATTTTTAACATGCCCTTACATAAATAATATTGCTCTTACTATCCTTATATGTATACACATTGGGGAAGCCATTCTTTATGATAAATGCTTAGAAGGCTTTTGACATATTGCCAAATTGCACTTTGAAAAGATTATGCCAAGAGATACAATGTATGGAAGTGACTTTTTTTTTAAGATTTTTATTTATTTATTCATGAGACACAGAGAGAGAGAGAGAGGCAGAAACACAGGCAGAGGGACAAGCAGGCTCCATGGAGGGAGCCTGACATAGGACTCGATCCTGGGTCTCCAGGATCAGGCCCTGGGCTGAAGGCAGTGCTAAACCGCTGAGCCACCCGGGCTGCCTGGAAGTGACTTTTAAAAAGTGCATTTTGGTAGTTACTAGCGGTAAGGATAATTTGTGTCCTTGATTGAAAAAATGTTTCTTCTATTAACTATTGTTAATGATATTTCTCCTGTTTGCCTTATTGATTTGTACAAACTTTTTACATGTTAAGGATATTAGCACAGGCATTAGGGGCTGACAGTCTTGGGTTCCTATCACCTTTGTGCTACTTAGTAGCTATGTTATCTTGGATAAAGTATTCAAGCCCTCCAAACTTTAGTTTCTGTGTCTGTAAAATGATGATACCTCATGGGTATTCAATGGGGATTTGATATTTTATATACACACACACACACACACATATAGATGATGGACATACATACACATGTATGTGATGTACAGGTAGATTATGTATATATAATTTACATATATACAATGTATGTATATATTTTATATATGTATATCTGCACAAAGCACATATTTATCCTGAAAATATATTCAATACTGTGTCAGTGTACAAATGGCAGGTGGTTATTCTCTTCTGTTAGACTTTCACGTTTATACTTAACCATTAAAGGTATGTGTGAATGAGGATTTTTCAGATTGAGAAATAGATACTGAGTTTATCATGGGTCTTGGAGTTTTATTTTAGGCATAAAGGAAAGTGAGGAAGAAGATTAGGGCTGCACCTCTCAGCCCCACAGTCAACACCTCCCTGAGGACCTGCATTCCCAGAATCCTACTTTCCTCCTCTCTGCCTCTGCCTGGAGCTTCCAGCAGCTTCCGTGGCTCACAGGGAATATTCCTTTGTCCACTCTCTTCTCTGCCTCATGGCTTCATACTGTTGGTGGCTTCTTTGCTGACTGGTTTTTACTTTGAGCTCTTTCTAAGTACTAATGGTTCCCTTACATTTCTTGGATTGGTGACAAAGTGCTAGGAAGGTATGATCATTGAATCCTTATTGGCCTTACCTTCTGGTCACCTTCTTGGCACAGAGCATCCTTAAACAGTAGAAAGTTATTGTAATGGTGAAGAAAGAGGATATCTAGAGATAATTCCCCACCGAGTTACCAGATCGGTATAGTGGGAAAAAATTTATTGGACAACTTAATTCCCCATGTTTTGGTTTGGTAGCCAACTTTTTATTCAACACTCAGCAAAACATTTTACTATCTATAGGGGTTATGAGGTCCTCTACATTTGTGGTTTTGGAGGTATGATGCTGTTTTTGTTGACTGGCCCTCTGCTAGAAGTCCCCATTGCCACTGTGATCTAAGACCTCTTTAGATTCCAGGATTGGGTTGAGAATTTTGTCTTGGACTATTATCGCCAAAATTTCGTTTCCGGCTCCTACAGTGTCCCCCAAGACCCCCTTCCACCCAAAGGTTACTTTATTCATGTACCTTTTCAGCTACATTTGGCTGCTAGTTTTGTTCAGGACGTGAGAATACACTACTGATTGTTTTCTGCTGCCTTTGGGACAGGAATACTTCTTGAATTAGGGCTAATTTTGGAGTTTATGTATTAAATGTCGAATTTTGAAGAAAGCATGTCTAAGATCTCTTTGTTATGGAAGAGAAGGTCATGTAAGGCTTAGGGGAAGGGAAGAGGGAAAGCACAAAAAAAATGATGACTTCTTGCCTTTCAAAATCATTCCCTCTACACCCATGGAAAACCTTTCTCATTTTCTGAACATCTTTTTTTTTTTTTTTAATATTTATTTCCTAATCTAAAGCCATTTGCTAGGCGTACTGTGAGGTCAGAATGGTTACTGCTAGTGAAATTTCCCAGTTGTAAATGGTTTTTTAAAAAAGTTGTCTTGGGGTGTCTGGGAGGCTGTTAGTTAAGTGTTCAATTCATGGTATTGACTCAGGTTATGATCTCAAGGTCCTAGGATGAAGCCCCCCATCAGGCTCCATGCTCAGAGTGGAGTCTGCTTGAGATGCTCTCTCTCTCTCTATCCTTCCCCCATGCCCTCTTTCTCTCTCTCTTACAAATAAATAAATCTTTAACAAAATAAATAAGTAAATCGTTATCTTGGGGCACCTGGGTAGCTCAGTCAGGTGTCTGTTTCTTGATTTTGACTCAGGTCATGATCTCAGGTCATGAGATCGAGCCCTGCATGGACCTCTGTGCTGGGCATGGAGGCTGTTTCAGATTCTCTCTCTCCTTCCCCTTCTGCACCCACCCCCCACTCTTGCTGTCTCTAAAATAAATAAGTAAATAAATAAAATCTTTTTTAAAAAGCGTTATCTTTACTTGGCCATTGGAAATTATCATGTCTTTTCAAACATTTATCGATCACCTTTATGCAGAGCTGTTGGTAACCTGTATGGGCTTTTGTACAAATCAGAAAAAGGTATCACTAGGCAGACCATTTAGAAAAAGGCATCCCCTCTGGGTAGACCAGTTGGAAAAAAGGGGCTCCCTCTGAGTGGCTGCAGCTCTGTGGTGTGATTTGGTGAGTATTTGGGGGGAAAATATACCCTTTCCTGCAGAGCACCTAGGATGGCAAGCCAAGTGAGGCCTGGGTTTCTGTCCCAAAGGGCCCCCTGCAATGGATAATTTTGTGTAAGGCACCGAAGGCACAAGAATCCGATCTGCCCTCAAAGAAAGTGGGTCTCAGAGTCAGAATTAAGCTGTGAACCACAAACAGAACTTGTGGCATTACGGTGGAAATTTCTCCTTAAAGAGTGACAGAGCGGATGCCTGGGTGGCTCAGCAGTTCAGCACCTGCCTTTGGCCTAGGGCGTGATGCTGGAGTCCTGGGATCGAGTCCCATGTCGGGCACCTGGCATGGAGCCTGCTTCTCCCTCTGCCTGTGTCTCTGCCTCTCTCTTTCTCTCTCTCTCTATGTCTATCATGAATAAATAAATAAAAATCTTTTTTTTTTTTTTTTTTTTTAAAGAGCGACAGATTCTGTGTCCTAGGGTTTTAGGGGATCTCAAGTAAGACTCTGCAGACTTAGTCCTGGTTCTTGTCTGGAAAAGCCCCTTTGTTGCTTTGCTGTCGAAGAGAAAGATATGCAAGATGAGAAATAAATTCAGGTCTGTTTGTGTCACTCACTGCCCAGGAGACACAAGACATTCTCCAGCATATGTAACAATTAGGATCTTGGGGGAAATGCCCTTTTCTGGAGCCTCAAGACCTGTGATCCCTCTGTCTCCTGAGTCATCATTCACCCTGATGGAGGGGCCCAAGGCTGAGACTTCCTGTGCATTGAGAGCTGCAACAGCTGTTCGACTCTGTAAGCTCAAAGAGAGAAATCCCCCCAATATGCGGATCACACATCAATCCCCTCTTCCCAGTTCCTTCCTTGGATGGGTAAATAGTGTGACAGTTTAATAAGGGGTCAGTGACCATTACTTGCAAGTGGAGAGAATCAAAAGCAAGGGTTAGAAAAGAGGTGTGTCTTTTCTTTTTTCTTTTTTTATTCCCTGGGAAAGGACTGTGATGGTTTTGGGTTTCTCTGTGTGTAATCTGAGAGACTCATCCATCTTGACGTGACAGAGGAAAATTTCGGCATTAGGAAAGTAACTTCTGATTTATCACCAACAGCTGGGTGGGCCATGCCTCATTGGTGCACAGGCATAAGCAACCTTTTAAATATTGTTGCTCAGTGTGGCTCCTGCCTCCGAAAGGGCTCGTGAGCTGGTGCCTGGTGTTTTGCAGTGCTTGTCAAGCCACTGTTGTCCTGAGCTTCTTCACGTGGTGGTAGCTCATGTCTTGCGTCTGTATAGGTGTTGGATTAGGTTGAATCGAGTCCCCCCACATGCCTATGTTGGAGTCCTAACCCCCAGGTGCTCAGAATGTGACTGTATTTGGCGATGAGGCCTTTGAAGAGGTGATTATGGTAAAATGAGGTCAGGTGGGTGGGCCTAATCCCATCTGAATAATAATAATAATAATAATAATAATAATAATAATAATAATCCCATCTGGTGTCTGAATAAGAAGAGATTAGGACACAGACCCAGAGGGAAGACTCTGTGAGGACATGGAGAAGCCAAGATGGCTTGGCCATCCATGAGCCGAGGATAGAGGTCTCCGAAGAAACCAACCCTGCCGACACCTCGATCTTAGACTTCCAGCCTCTACAACTTTCAGAACCTAAATTCTGTTGTTTAAGATCCTGGTCTGTGGCATTTTGTCATGGTGGCTCCAGCAAACACACACAGTGTTTATATAATCCATATTTGCTAGGTGTCCTGAGAGCTAGGGCCAACCTCCGGAATCATGCTAGTAGGCAACCTCGCCGTAGTGAATTGCATTGTATCCAGGTAGTATGATACCTGGAAACGACCCCCTCTCTCAGTAAGGAAATTAATATTGCTGATTGAATTCCTGATCTGTTTTTGGTGAGTGATGCTGCCTGCCGTTTCCTGTAGGAATAGTTCAATCCATGCATCCATCAATCAACCAACCAGCCAACCAACCCTCTGAAAATACTCAATGCCAATAGTAGTTCTATATTTCTGGTATAGTTATTTCTATAGCATTCAGAAGAATAAAGTGTTTTAAATTTCTGCTAGAATTTTTTTTTTTGAGAGAGAGAGAGTGTGTGTGTGTGTGCTCACACGTGTGTGTGAGTGCAGCAAAGAGGGCAGAGGGAGAAGGCAAGAGAGAGAATCCCAAGTAGGCTCCATGCTTAGCTCGGAGCCTCACACGGGGCTTGATCTCCCAACCCCAAGATCATGACCTGAGCTGAAATCAGGAGTCAGGTGCTTAGCTGACTGAGTCACCCAGGTGCCCCTCTACTAGAATATCTTAAGGGATACACTTAGGTATATGAAATTATGAAGACATCCCACAGAGATACTTAAACTTTGTTTGTGAGATATTGACACATGGGCTTATAGATAATTTGCATATGATTTGTGTGAACCCAAAAGACAGTTCTGTATATCTCTTAAAATGTTTACATTGAAAATATTGTTATTGCTGATAGCATTTGGTCATGTGTATTAGTTTTCCAAGGGCTGCCATAACAAAATACCACAGCCTGGGTGGATTAGACAACAGAAATTATCTCAAACCAACCAAACTTACTTGGTTCTGGAGACTGGAAGTCTAAAATGAAGATGCAAAAAAAAAAAAAAAAAAAGAAGATGCAATAGGTTTGATTACCTCTGAGGGCTGCGAGGGAGCGTCTGTTCTAGGTCTTTCTCGTAGCCTCTGGTAGTCTCAGGTATCCTTTGGCTTGCAAATGGTATTTTCCCAGCATCTTCTGTGTGTGTGTGTGTGTGTGTGTGTGTGTGTGTGTGTGTGTGTACACCCGTCTCTGTGGCCAAATATCCCCTTTTTATAAGAACACAGTCCTACTGGATCAGGGCCCACCCTAATGACCTCTTAAATTTATCATCTGCAAAGACCCTATTTCCAAATAAGGCCACATCCATAGGTCCTCAGGAGTTAGAACTTCAGCATCTTTTGGGGAGATACAATTCAATCCATTACATCATGCTAGGATTTTTTTTTTTCTCCTTAACCTGTCTCATTCATTCACTAACCCCTAATTCCTTTGGACCCTCAAAGCAAAAAGCAAGAGACAGGCACAGTCAAGGGGACAGTGAAGGAGGTGGAGCGGTCAGGACCAAAAGATACATTACCCGGACAATGGGAGTCCTTGGGGTTTGGGTGGAGAGCACTGTCTGCTTCCGTGGTGCTCCATCACCCCTGCTCCCTGTGTTCTAACTTCCTGGGACACTGATCTGGCTCCATTTCCTCCTGGGATGCTGGCCACTGTTGGGAGTGCTTGGGGCTCATCCTGGAGTGACAGTTAACTTGGAGAGAGAAACATGGGGGACAGCGTGGAACAGAGAGGTGATGTAGAAATGCAGATGGTTATGCTAATGTGCTGTCGAGGAGACACCAGACCCTGGATGAAGCCTTGAGAGCCCTGAGCCCTCCAGGTGGGCTGGCTTCCATGGGAAGGCAAAGGGGTGAGCAACACAGAGCTGTATTTCTCAGCCTCATTGTCTGCCTGCCTGGCCTGGTGACTCCCCACCTGGCACATTCACTTTATGGTTTGTGGTTATCAGGACAAGCTTTACATCTCATGGTGTTATTAGGGCAAAGATAGGTGTGTTGAATATAGGTTTTGTGAGCTCGCTCTCCTTCTGGACTCTGGAGGCCTGTCTTGGTCACCCCCACGGAGAAGTCCAGCATTGAACTCCTGGGGGGTGAGACAGAGGCTTCCAGAAGTGTGAAAGGAGGCTGATTGTCAGAAGAGCTTTGTGTGAAGCAATGAATTTGGGAGGTCTGAGAGCAAGGGGAGCGTCTGCCCATCCTGAAAGAGACCGGTCGGAAAGCGAAGCCCTTAATGTCCACGAAGCATCCAGTTGGCATGCCTCGTTAGTTTGTCAGGAGCCTCGTGGGGAATACCATTAGTGAACTTACTCTCTTTGATGGCTTAATGCTACGCACATTTATAATGTATGTTATAGCAGAGACGGTTTTAATGATTGGAAATTGCTCTAAAGTTATCACCGCCTTCCACTGCTCTCTGTAGGTTGGTGAGTAGAAGGGGAGACGCTTTCCCCGCACTCGATGCTGCGGGGAAGTGATTTTAAGGCTGGCAGCAATTTCCCTGGTGAACTAACCTTACTGAGATCTTCTGTTTTCACACCCTGTGTTACTTTCTTGGGCTTCCTGCAACAAAATGCCCCACCCCAGGTGGCTCAGAGCAATAGAAGCTCGTGGTCTCACAGCTCAGGAGGCTAGGAGTCCGAACAGGCCCCGCTTCCACCGAAACCGGTGGGGGGATCTCCCAGGCCCTGGTGGTGTGCCAGCAATCTTGGGTGTTCCTTGGCTTGAAATGGCCTCACTCAGCCTCCCTCCCATCTTCCCAAAGCCTTCTCCTTCTCTCTCTCTCTCTCTCCTTTTTTTTTTTTTTAAGATTTTATTTGAGAGAGAGAGCGTACAAGCAAGGGGAGGGGCAGAGGGAGAGGGAGAAACAGGCACCTGCTCAGTGTGGAGCCCACTTGTCTCTTCTAATTAGGATCCTGGCCTTATTGGACTAGGGACCCCCGTTCCTACTCCTGTCTCACCTCACCTTGCTGTAACTAGTTACACTCAAAATGAGCCTGTTTCCAAGTAAGGTCCGGTTGGGAGGTACGGAGAGTTAGGATCTTTTTGAAGGGACATAATTCATCCCCTAATACATTGCAAACGCAATCCATTGTCTGCTGCCCCTGACCACAGTGCTTCCTTTTTTTTTTTCTAATGTTTTAAGGATTTAATTTATTTATTCATGAGAGACAGAGAGAGGCAGAGACACAGGCAGAGGGAGAAGCTGGCTCCCTGCGGGGAGCCCAATGTGGGACTCGATCCCAGGACCCCGGGATCATCACCTGAGCCGAAGGCAGACGCTCAACCACTGAGCCACCCAGGCTCCCCTCCACGTTGCTTTCTGATTTTACCTCCTACTGACCCATCCCTTGGCCACATGCGGGTTTAGGCTTCTTAATCCTCTGCATCTCCAGTTGCTCATGGCTATAATCCATCCTAACCATGTAGAAATGAACTCTAATCATGCAACGGCCCTGCTTCAAAAAAAAAAAAAAAAAAAAGTAAAAAAAGCTCTAGACTGGTTGGTTCCCTCTTTCCCTGCAGAGTGAATTCCGGCTTCCAGCCCCTGTGTTCAGGGCTCTCTGCTCAGTCCCCGGGCTCCGTTCTCGTTTCTGTCCCATCACCCCTCGTGTTGATCCAGGCAAGGTGGGTTCTCTGTCCTCTGAGTGTCCTTCTTGGCCACCCCCCCCCAGCTGGGGTGCCTCTGCTCCCTGCCTGCCACCCCCTGCACTGAGAGGTCCACCGAAATGCCCCCCTATTCTTCCGTGGGGTCTTCCCTGCTCCGCCCAGCCTGAATGAAGCATTTTCTTCCACCCTCTGTCTCACCTGCTGCATGTCCTTCCCTCGCATGATGTTCCCAGTGACATTTTGGACATTTGTGAGTGTATGTTTGTATGGTTCTTTAGATAGAACCAGGTTTTAAGCATGGAAAAAGAAAAATTCTCATCTGTTTCCATCCTGATGTTTCACAAACAGTGGTCCTTGGGCAGCTCAGTAGAAAAGGGGTCTTCTGGGGCACCTGGGTGGCTCAGTGGTTGAGCATCTGCCTTCGGCTCAGGTCGTGATCCTGGGGTCCCGGGATTGAGTCCCTCATTGGGTTCCCCGCAGGGAGCCTGCTTCTCCCTCTGCCTGTGTCTCTGCCTCTCTCTCTGTGCCTTTCATAAATAAGTAAAAAATAAAATCTTAAAAAAAAAGAAAAGGAACAGAGGTCTTCCTGTGGAAGCTCTGGCTGCCCTGTTAAGGCTTTGTCACGGTCCAAAGGTTCTCTCTGGACAACATCCCTCTGTAGAGCCCTGTGTGAAACCTAAGTTAATCAGTACTCTGGAAATAAGCCTTTATCCCAAGTCAGCTGCCGAGTTTACTATGGTTTATATTTAACTTCCTGATGGATTGGACGCAGAATGGCTGCAAAGAATTTCCCAGGTGTCAGAACGGATGGGATCCAGGTAACCTCAGAGGACTGCGTGTGTTTCCTGGGGCTGGTGTGACAAAGGACCACAGCCCGGGTGGCTTAGAACAACAGAAATGTATTCTGGTGCAGTCCTGGAGGCCAGAAGTCTGAGAGCAAGGTGTTGATTGGGGGGGCTCTCTCTCCGAAAGCTCTAGAACAGATCTGTCCCAGGCTTCTCTCCTAGCTTTCAGTAGCTCCTTGGCTTGTGGCAGCATCACTGTGACCGTCGTCTTCTCCCTACTTGTGTGTCTTTGTGTCTAAATTTGCCCCCTTTAAGGACACCAGTCATATTAGATTGGGCCCTCCCCTCCACTGACCTCATCTTACCTGATTACATTTGCGACAACTCTATTTCCTTTTTAAAAAATGATTTAATTTATTTATTCATGAGGGACACACAGAGAGAGGCAGAGAGGTAGGCAGAGGGAGAAGCAGGCTCCCTGCAAGGGGCCTGATACAGAACTCTATCCCAGAACCCCAGGATCATGCCCTGGGCCAAAGGCAGCTGCCCAACCACTGAGCCACCCAGGTGCCCAGCAACTCTTGTTCCAAAGAAGGTCACATTTTGAGGTACTGGGGGGTTAGGACTTCAACGTGAAATTTTACACAGTTGAACCCATACCAAGTAGTGAGTGCCAGCGTGTCCAACTTGGGTAAGTCACTGAAGCTTGCCAGGTCAGGGGGATAGATCTTCAGAGAAGATGGAGGTGGAAAGAAGGGGATGACTGTTCTGTCCACACTGTTTCCCTCCCGTCCCTGGGGACACAATCCTGGGTCTGCTGTTGATGCTGTGCCAGCTGCTCCTCTCCGTGGAGGCTTCAGGCTGCTGGCAAGAGTGACCCTCTGGCCCTGGGGGATGGGCAGTGGTCAATCCTGCTCTTCTGGTCGGGAGGGATTGTTAGGCCCTCTTGGTAGGAGCTTTTGAGATCTCAGAGATAAGGACCTAACATCAGTCACATCTGCATTTAACTAATGTTTAAACTTGTAGCTCACTTTTCTGTTTACACTCCACTTGCGCTATTGCTTCCTCTGTTAACCGAGTTCTAATCATCGACGTGATTGAACTACTTCCGTGACGCCAAGCACGTCTCATGAGGCAGTGAAATGATGTAGAGATTTGGGAATTATGCTTTTCTAGTGATCAATGTGGAGAGTAAGATAAGTTTTTGTTTCTCTTGGTTACATAGAATTTCCTGATTGAGCTGTTTACTTTAATCAACCGCCCCCTGGGTGGCCCAGCTCGGGCCCCAAACCAGATCACATGGCCCCTCTACAGGGCAAAAGCAGCTTTGCTGTGGGTTGGGAGTCAAATCCAGGCTGTACGATGACCCAGCTGGGCAACTTATGTGCAGATTTCTTAATCTGTGCAAACCAAGAGTTTTCCCTCCTGTATGAAGGAAAAACAATAGGATCCTCTTCATAGGGTTGTGGGAGTTTCAAGGGACAGTGTACGTAATATGTCTTGCAGAGTCTTGCTTGTCAAGTGCTTACTAAATGGGACTAGTCCCAAACTGAGATTTATATGGCTTGGGGACTGCGATCCATACGCGTGCCTTCTTACTTGTTTTCACACTATGCATTTGACAGAGAAACGGCAATTGTCCAAATAGCTCATTAATTTTATGCTTATAGATAACTGAACTATGTAGTTTAGATCACTAAATGGATCTCCAGTGGGTTTGATTATTTATTTAGCTTAAGTTATTCAGACAGTTGTCTATCTTGATTGATTGATTGATCTGGACCTTGGAGACCCAGACCTAATTACAACATGGATTTTTAATATTATTCCTACTATTAGCTAATCTTTTCTTTATATAATGAGAAAAATGTGTTCAGTATAATGAGATTATCACTATTGATCTATTTTAGAAAGCTATGGTAATAATCAAAGTGTCTAGCTTTTTGTTTGTTTTGTTTTTGTTGGAGGAGGAGAGGTGAGCTTTGCAACCAGTATATCTTGTCTCCTATAAAAGGCACTATTAAAACCTTTCCAGCCTGATTTTGACATAACAAAGCTTGATTAATTTTGATGGAAGAAGTAGATAACTGGCACTTGACCCAAATTTGCAGTGGGGACCCAGAAGCACAGGAAATCACAAACAGAATAATATCCCCAATCACAGGAACCCGACTGTGAAAAATAAGAAAAGATATCTCAGAATTTAAAATGTATTTTCAGAGTTAGCGATCACATACTTCTAAGTGGGAAACATCCTTTTGAAGTCGGTATAGTCTGCTCTCTTGAAATGATTCTTTTATTGGATTTGACTGTATAAATATTCATGTTGCTGTGTGTATATATTTTATATTGTTTCATTAGTTACTTTTTTTTTTTGCCATCGGAATAGAAAAAATGTTTGGGAGGTACTAAAAATAATGTTAAATTGAAAATAATTTTAATTCTTCTCCAAATAGATTTATTCTTCCCCCCCTCCCTAAATAACATTTATAGCAGGCAGTTGACTTAATGATGAATAACGTGTGTATATTTTACAAGAATTCTGAGCATTGGGGCACCTGGGTGGCTCAGTGGTTGAGCATCTGCCTTCAGCTCAGGTCATGATCCCAGGGTCCTGGGATCAAGTCCCAATTAGGCTCTCTGTGGGGAGCCTGCTTCTCCCTCTGCCTATGTCTCTGCCTCTCTGTGTGTGTCTTTCATGAATAAATAAATAAAATCTTAAAAAGAAAAGAAAAGGAATTCTGAGCATTGGTGTCCTGGATAAAATCAGAATGATTGTCCCAGTCCGGGAATTGCTAACACTGTGTCACCCTGGGCAAGTCCCAACACCTCTATTAAATACAGTTAACCCCGTCTTATTAATGGAAACAAAACATAACCCCCAATCTTTTCTTAAATGGTGACATTTTCAGTGGGATTGACTAAGAAAAATGGCGATTCACAAATGAAAGGGGTTTTAGAGAAAATAAGAGAAAGGTTTTAAGTAAACTCTTTCTAAAACACACTTGAATTGTATCTAATGGGATGAATGCAATTAAGTCATGACACCATTTAAGGAAACTCAATAGCAGCAGAAAGTACAGCCCCTTTGGGGCTGGGTGTGACTCTCTCAGTTGATACTTGGAGTTACTACAAGAGGCTTGAAGCCCTCTTTAAGGAGGATGGAGCCAAAAACCAGTTCTGTTTTTGCCTAGCACCATCTCGGGTCCCCTCATTCCTATAAGCTAAGCAATTAATCACAGTCCTCTAGTCAAGTATTCAAGTCATGACTATTCAGTACAAAGGATTTTTATTTTATTTTATTTTATTTTTTTTTATGGTCGAAGATTGAAATTCTGGCAGATTTTTGACATGGATCTGCTTCAGGAAATCTTTTTGGTTCTACTTTTGCTGTTCCTTTCTGTCTCTGATTGCTTTTGCTTTGTTTTTGGCTAAACCTTAAATGGACAAATGCTAAAGAGTAGAAAGCATATATATCTGATGTTTCCCAAACTTCACATTATCACTAAAAGCAGCCAAAAAAGAAAAGCAAAGAAAAGGAGGAAAAAAAAAACAAAAACAAAAAACCCACCATTGCAAATGCAAATAAAAAGATGGTGGCCTCCTTTTCTAGAGATAAGCAGCAAGGGGATGTTCAAAGTTAAGATGTAAAATATACACTTATTTAGAAAAGTTAATGACTTAGAGTAGTATGTATATTGAAACTCATCAGGAGAGAAGACAGGTGACAGATAAAAGGAAATCGAAGCACTGTGATTATTGGAACTGAGTTGACTCAAATCACATTGCCTCTCACTTGGGAGCATTGGTGAGTATCTTCTAGATTAATTGTTTCCTTTCCTTCTTTTTTTTTTTTTTAATTTTATTTATTTATTCATGATAGACACAGAGAGAGAGAGAGAGAAAGGCAGAGACACGGGCAGAAGGAGAAGCAGGCTCCATGCAGGGAGCCTGACGTGGGACTCGATCCCTAACTCGTTAGGCAGTTTAGGCAGGTGCTAAATGGCTGCGCCACCCAGGGATCCCATTGTTTTCTTTCTTTCTTTTCTTTCTTTCTTTCTTTCTTTCTTTCTTTCTTTCTTTCTTTCTTTCTTTCTTTCTTTCTTTCTTTCTTTCTTTCTATTTTTTAGGTCTTATTTTTTATTTTATTTTTTTAAAGATTTATTTACCTATTTTAGAGAAAGAGCAAACAAGCATGAGCAGGAGGGGCAGAGGGAGAGGGAGAATCTCAAGCAGTTTCTGTGCCGAGCATGGAACCTGACTGGGGCTCAGTCCCACAACCCTGAGATCATGACCTGAGCTTAAACCAAAAAATACTAAAATTTGTGAGAAGTTTTGGTGGATGTTCCGGGCTCAGTCATCTCCTCCCCAAATTTCATCTGTTGAAGTCCTCACCCCCCAGGAGCTCAGAATGTGGCTCTATTTGGTGTAGGGTCTTTAAAGAGGTAATTACTTTTAAATGAGGTCATTAGGATGGGCCCTCCCCCCAGTCTGCCTGGTGTCCTCCTAAGGGGAAACTAGGACACACACGGGGGCAGAGGGAAGACCATGTCATGCGCAGGTACAAGACAGCCATGTAGAAGCCGAGGAGCAAGGCCTCAGAGGAGACCGACCCTGGTGACCCTTGAATCTCAGACTTCCAGCCTCCAGCACTGTGAGAAAATAAATTCCTGTAGTTTAAGTGGTTGTTTCGACAGCCTTTTTGCAAATGAACACACGGGGAGATACTTATTAAAAATGATGGAAAGAACAGTCTGTATTTAAAGAAAGAAAGAAAAAAAAAGAATCAGGACCTCGAGAGCTCTGCTGGCAGGCCTTCTCCCTGCAGGCCCCAGCCTGTGCACACGTGTGTGCAAACACGCACACACCTCCCACCGAGTCCCCTTGTTATCTGCTTGTGAATTCCTTGCCCTTCCTAAGGGCCGTTATCTGCTGTCAGTGGAAGCAGAGCATTCAGTATTCCCAGTGAGCGGAAGGGAGGCCGGGAGGATTTATGGTGTCGTTGCAGGAACACAAATTCTGCTTTCATACAGACTTGACATCATCAATGTACACGTATAAATCAGAGCAGGGCCGAAAAAAAGACCTAGCTTTCTCTTTCTGATGAGCACCGGCTCTGGGGCCGGCCCTGACATTTAGTGGGTGATTTAGGCGGAGGGGTGGGCAGCCTGGCGCGCTGGTGGCCCGGGGAGGCCATCTGCGGACGTTTATTGAGGACCTCATGTGAGAAAGGGTCACCAGCAGTCCCGGGGGCAGGAGAGGGAGGCCCGATAAGGATTTCTGTGCTCAGCTAATGCACAGCTAGTATTTCCACTCCCCCTTCCTGGAGCCGCCTCTCCCCCCCCAGCCCCACCCCGGGTCTTTGCCCTCCCCCACGCTCTTCCACCTGGAACAGCCCACCCCTCCAGGGTTCCGGGCCATAGCCCCCTCTCCCCCCTCCGCACTGCCTTTCCTTTTTGCCCCCATTAGCACTATCTGCAGAGATCAATCATACCCTCTCCCGCTGTGTTGTCACTGTGTTTGTTCAGTTGTAACTACAGCTAATGAATGGTTACTGTGTACCGAGCACTTTACGTAATGTCCCCTGGCCTCGTGATTACCCCCCTCAAGATGAACAATCTGAGGGTTCCTGGGTTTGGCTTTTTTCTGGTCCAGGATTTCTCAGTTCTGGGACTCCTACCTTGCGTTTATTCTAGAAGGTGTGAAGTAATAGGGAGACAAACCATGAGAGACTCTTAACTCTGGGAACCAAACTGAGGGTCGCTGGAGGGGAGCTGGGTGAGGGGATGGGGTAACTGGGTGACGGGCACTGAAGGAGGGTATGTGATGGGATGAGCACTGGGTGTTCTACGCGACTGATGAATTATTGAACTCTACATCTGAAACTAATGATACACTCTGTTGGCTAATTGAATTGAAACTAAACAAATTTAAAAAGGTGTGATTTCATCCTCACTACAAATTTGTGTGATGGGTAATCTCCTATGCAGTTTGTAGATGAGACAATGGGGCATTTCTTCATTCATTCATTCATTCATTCATTCATTCATTCAGACTTTTTCGTGTCCGGGACTCAGAGGGTAAGTGACTTGGTCAGACCCATGGAGCCAGGACAGTGCTGTCCAACACACCGGCCCCTCGCCCCGTGTGGCTATTGAACCCTGCAAACGTACCTGGTCCAAACTGAGATGTGCTCTAAGTGTGAAATACATGTCAGACTTCAGAAAGTATGAAAAAAAAAATGTAAAATATCTCATTAACAATCACAATAATTCCCAAGATCACTTTGTTCTCTACAGTGAAGAGTCTGTTTTTTGGTTTGTCTCTTTTTTTCTCTTTGTTCGTTTGTTTGGTTTCTTAAATTCCATATGAGTAAGATCATATGGTATTTGTCTTTCTCTGACTGACTTATTCCACTTAACATTACACTCCCTACATTCATCCAGGTCTTTGCAAATGGCAAGATTTCATTTTTTTTTATGGCTGAATAACATTCACATATGTAATAACATCACATCTTCTTTATCCATTCATCTATCAAGAGACATTTGGGCTGCTTCCCATAATTGGCTACTGTAAATAACACTGCAATAAACAGGGTGCATACATCCTTTTGAATTAGTGTTTTCGTGGAATTGCTGGATCATGTGGCAGCTCTGTTTTTAACTTTTTGAGGACCCTCCATACTGTTTTCCATAGTGGCTGCTACCAGTTTGCATTTCCACCAACACTGTACATAGGTTCCTTTTTCTCCACATCCTCACCAACACTTGTTGTTTCTTGTTTTTTTGATTTTAGCCATTCTGACAGGTGTGTGGTGCTATCTCATTGTGGTTTTGATTTGCGTTGCCCTGATGATGAGTAATGTTGAGCATCTTCTCATGTATCTGCTGGCCATCCAGATGTCTTCTTTGGAGAAATGTCTGTTCATGTCTTCTGCCCATATTCTAATTGGATTATTTGTCTTTATTTGTTTTTTTTGTTGTTGTTGTTGTTGTTTTTCCTGGCATTGAGTTGCATCGGTTCTTTCTGTACTTGGGATACTAACCCTTTATCGGGTATGTCGTTTGCAAATATCTTCTCCCATTCAGTATGGAGAAGTCTTTCAGTTTTGCTGGTTATTTCCTTGCTGTGCGGAAGATTGTATTTTGATATAGTCCTAATAGTTTATTTTTGCTTTGGTTTCCTTTGCCGCAGGAGACCTATCTAGAAAAATGTTGCTATGGCTGAGGTCAGAGAAATTACTGCCTGTGCTCTCTTCTAGGACTCTTACGGTTTTTAGGTCTCACATTTAGGTCCTTAGTCCATTTTGAGTTTATTTTTGTGTACAGTGTAGTTAAGTGGTCTAGTTTCATTCTTTGGCATGTAGCTGTCCAGTCTTCTCAGCACCATTTGTTGAAGAGACTGACAGACACTTCAGTTTTGCAAGATGAAAAGTGTTCTAGGGACACCTGGGTGGCTCAGTGGTTAAATGTCTGTCTTTGGCTCAGGTCATGATTCTGGGGTCCTGGGATCGAGTTCCACATCAGACTCCCCATAGGGAGCCCGCTTCTCCCACTGCCTGTGTCTCTAACTCTCTCTCTGTGTCTCTCATGAATAAATAAATAAAATCTTAAAAAAAAGAGTGTTCTGGAAATGGAGGGTGGTGATGGCCACACAACAAATGTGAACATACTTAATAGTGGTTTATTTGATGGTAAGTGTCTTATCAAAAGACATCATAAAAAAGAACAACTAAGACCCTAAGGACCATATGTTTCACTGTGACTATTATGTGAAAATATCTGACCAAAAGCATCTGGGAGCTGGGTCACTGAAAGTTGGTAAGCTGGAAGCTATTCAGAATAAAATATCCCCCACCAAAAAAAAAAAAAAAAAAAAAAGCAGAGGAGGAGGTAAGGGGGGCTGGTTGCCAGATCAAGGAGGATTTTTAAATTTCTCATTAAAGAATCAAGTTTATTTTATTAATTTTTTAAAAGATTTATTTATTCATTCATGAGAGACACAGAGAGAGAGGCAGAGACATAGGCAGAAGGAGAAGCAGGATCCTGGCATGGACCCTGATGCAGGACTCAATCCCAGATCCCAGGATCATGCCCTGAGCCAAAGGCAGCTGCCCAACCGCTGATCCACCCAGGTGTCCCAGAATCGAGTTTATTTTAAAGGATGATCATAACCATCCTTAGAAGGAAAATGTCTAATGCCTCAATGTGAAGACAGGAGAAGTGGGGGAAGACCTGAAGGAGTGCAGGGAATCCCTAAGAAGGCTGGCCAGGACAATAGACACGGCAAGGAAGGAACCTTCTGGTGACTGGTTGCCAGGAGGGGAGGGGGGGAAAAGAGTCAGCTGCCCAGGCACCAGGTGGGGATGATGGTGGCCTCCATGGCAAGAGCACAGAGAATGGTGACAATTATGATTCTGTGAGGCTGGCCAGGGAGGGTTGGGGTTTCGGCTGTCCACGTGGCCAGCGGGGAAGCTGCTCTTCTCAGCAGTTTGACAGTCATGGATGGCCAGGGGAAGTCATGCCTAACCAATGCATTTTGTTTTGGATTCATCAATTTTTTTGCTTTCAGGTGATGTAATTCGAGGCTTCCTGTCCCTTGTCACCAAGTGATATTCTGGGTAATGAAAAACGGGGCCAAAGTGAAAGAGAAATGGAGCAAGAAGGGGTTGCTGAGGGATCAGAGTTGAGGGGTATATGAGACAACTGGACACTGAGTTTTTTAACCTACGTATTTATGGATTCAATATATTTGGCGCTTCAGGAGCCAAGCATGGTGGGGAATAACATGCCTAATTCTACGCAGTGTAAAAACAACAACAAAAACTTGTCATCTGTGGCCAAGCTGGGCCTTTGGCTCTTTTCCAGAACCAAAGAGAAATGATTTTGGCACTCCCTGTTTTAATTCATACTTCACCTCCCCTTAAGATTCCCGAATTGTGGAGAAGTCTGCGCACTGGAATTTGGGATTACTTTTATCCTGCAGATAATAAATAGCATTTTGATGACAACGAGGCGTGCATATTCTAAGGAGACAGGCCTCGATAAAGGATTCCAGTTGCATTGCTATTGCCTTTATGTGCAGCCCCACCGGTGCACCTTGCCATCTGCAAATTCTCCAGTTTGCATTTTTCCTTCCTTGCCAGAACCACTTTCTGGTTTCCCACCAGCAGGACGTTTCTAGGGTGTCAGGACGTTGATTTGCTTTCTGAACCGGAGCCGGAGTCTGGGCACAGAGAATCCCAGTGACAGTGGTTCCAGATCTCCAGGGGAGAGGCGTGCCTCTCGAGCCGACTTTTTTTTCCTTCAACCAGAGTTGAGCTCTTTGCCTTTCCCCAGCGCTGGGTTCTGCTATCGTTGCCAAATCAGCCCTAATGAGCTCTGTTGTTTAAATTGGGGAAAGAAACTTTTTTCCCCTCATTTACAAGAACACAGATTTTAGCGTGCAGCAGCGGGAGGGTGGCCGGCAGGGAGCCAGGGGTCAGAAGCTGTCGCGCTCCGCTGCAGAAATAGCAGCAATTAATGGACCCCTATAAAAGACAGCGATGTGTGCTTGCTGTCTAGCATCGTCTCTGTGAGTTGGAGCAACCTTGAAATTAATTATAAAGCCAGCACAGGATATTTTCTGCTTTCTGTTAAATAAGTATCCGGCACACAGGCGCACGTTCCACTCGGATGCATCTACACATATCGTTTCTTGGGAAGAAGGCGTGAAACCAGTTTATTTTCAGAATTCCCCACTGGGTCATGCTAATCACCACCGTTTCCAGCCCTTTTGCATCATCTCAGGCTCAGGCTGGAGCCTGGAGCCTCAGAGCCCCTGGGCTCTTGTCATTTTCTTCACGGCTGTAGGGACAGTCCCTCCAGCTCACCCCTGCCCCATGCATTTCGTCCCTGCATGGTCACCCAGACCTTATTGTTAGAATGAGATTTAGTATTCTAGGCTACTATTACTAAACACTTTTGAAAAGGTTCTGCATTCGTCTGCTAGAGCCACCACGACAAAGTGCCACAGCCAGTTGCCTTAAGCCACAGACATTTATCTTCTTATAGCTTTGGAGGCTGGAGTTCCAAGATCAAGGTGTCAGCAGGTGTGGGTTCTCCAGAGGCCTCTCTGCTTGGCTTGCAGATGGCTGCTGCTTTTTCTCTGTGCTCGTGAACCCCTGGTGTCTCTTCCTCTCCTTGTAAGGATACCTGTCCTATTGGATGAGGGGACACCCCTGTTTTCTGGTTTATGTGTAATTACCTCTTTAAAGGCCTGGTCTCCATATAGTCACATGAAGGGTTAGGTCTCCAACATGTGAATTGGACAGGGAGACACAATTGAGCCTATAACAGATTCTGATACAGTTAATAGAATCTTTTTCTTCCAACTATACTGCTATTCATTCATTCATTCATTCATTCATTCATTCATTCATTCATTCATCATTCATTCATCATTCGAGAAATCCTAGAGTGCTGTATATGTGCCAGAGACTGTTCTGGATGCTGAGAGCACATCAGTGAAGGAGACAGAGGACTGTGCCTTCCCTTCCAGAGCATCCGAGGGTCAGGCAGGTTGTACCCTCACTCAGTGAGCTGTGTAGGCTTTAAGAAGTGACTGGCACTAAGTGGGGAGAACAGGTTGGAGTAAGGGGGTTGTATTAAGTGCCAGGCGGCTGTGGCTGTAAACAGGTGGATCCGGGAAGCCCCTCTGAGAAGTGACATTTCAGCAAAGTCTCGGAGGTGAGGGAGTAAGTCTGTGGCTCCCGCCCCCAGGTGGGAATATACCTGTCACATCTGAGGAACAGTAAGGAGGCACTGGGTGGTGACCTGAGGGAATGAGAGGGAGACCAGAGCGAGATGGAGTCAGGGGGCGAGCTGGCTGCATGATGGGGACCTGTGGGCACCGTGAGCACTTTGACTCTTCCTCTGGGAGAAATGGGGGTTGGTTCTTGTTTTTGGAGAGCTTTTGTGACCCCCCCAACCCCCGTCAGTTCTCAAGAAGATGACAGATGGGATCAGACAAGTTTGGGAGGAAGAAAGGCTACCCAGCAGATGGACAGTCCAGAGTCAGGTGTCATGGTGACAGGGACTTAAGGTGGCACAAGGGAGTGGCTGCGGAAGAGTGACAGTTCTTCTGTGCTGGAATGTCAGGGTCCCAGACACATGCTTTAGCACCAGTCATGGCGCTTCTCCAGGGCTCTTCACCCTGGTGACTTCTCCCATACTCAGCCAGATGCTTAGGAAGCAAGAGATGGCTTTATGCAGGAGGATGGCGGATGGTTCCAGTTCACGTGTGATGAGCAGGGGACATCAGCCCACTGCCTTTAGCTTGGCAGCAATCCCAAATTTCTTTCTCTCTCTGACTCACCCAGAGAGGGCCACCAGAGGTACACTTTGTTCAGGGTCCTCTGATCTGCTTTTGTCAGCATTTAGCCTAGGTTGTATGGCTTCTGTCCAGGCTGAAGTGGCATTCCCAGGGCATATAGGTGATGGCGGTAGCCATCCGTCCTACCCCCTTCCCTCCTCCTTTCCTTAACTGGCACATGCATCGGCTGTGTCATGGGTCTGGTACATGTTTATTGAGCATCTCTGTCTCTGAGGCTGTGCCAGGCACTGGGCACGCAAGGGCAAGCCACCATTTGAAGTGACAGTGGGGCTAGGGCCATGAAGGGGGTTCTAGAAGAGGGTTCTGGAGAAAGGTGAGAGGGGCCCAGCCGGCCGATCCTGGAGTCTGCAAAGGGGGTCTGGAGGTGGGAGAATGTTGTGCTGGGAGGGAAGGACAGCAAAACACAGGGCGGAGGGACACCTGGGTGGCTCAGTGGTTGAGCATCTGCCTTTGGCTTAGGGCATGATCCCAGGGTCTTGGGATCAAGTCCCACATCAGGCTTCCCACAGGGAGCCTGCTTTTCCCTCTGCCTATGTCTCTGCCTCTCTCTGTGTGTCTCTCATAAAAAAAAAAAAAAATCTTAAAAAAAAAAAAAACACAGGATGGCATAAGGGATTGGGAGTGGCATGGTGGGGGCAGAGGACATGGGAGCAGCTGGAATTAGGCGGGTCTGGGAAGCCTCTCACAGAAGGTGACATTTCTCCAAGAGGGAGAGTCTGTGTCTCTGCATCATAATCACACACGAGCTGAAACACGTCAAGGCATGTATGAACCACAACTTAGTGGGAAACTAAAAAGTGGGAAGCATCCCATTTTGCAACTAATGGTCCAAGGGAAGGATTTTGGTCTGCCTGTCTTGTAGCTGAGGATGGGGAGGGCTTGAGTGGTTAGACCTACCCAAGGCAGGAGCAGAGGTGACCAAGAAGCCACCATACTGCTGCCTTCTCGGAGGTTTTAAGTGAAGGTGTCCCAGACTGATAAGTGTATGTGGCGGGTGTGACAGCTGGGGAAGTGTGGGTGACCTGAGGCAGCCTGGGGTGGAGAAGTAAGCTGTCCTCTGAGGTCAGAAGGAGTGGGACCTGGCCAGGGAAGAGAGCTCTGTGGGAGGGAATTCCAGGCAGAGGTGGGGTGGGGGGAGCGGGCAGTGCAGAGGGGATGGTGGAGACATCCACAGGCAGTCAGAGCTCAGAAAAGAGGCATGAGCAGACGGGTCGCAGAAGTGAAGGAGCTGGAAGGAGAGGTCAGTGGGTGGCATGGTGGCCCATCGTCTTGTAAGGAGGGAAGAGGCCTGGGGCAGAAGCTTGAGGAGGCTGAGCTGTGGGGAGAAGCACAGTCTGCTCTGACCCCTTGGCTGGGTGGTCCGAGGGCCCCAGACCTGCCCGTGAGGACAACAGGGAGCAGTGGGCATGGAAGCCTGGGAGCCAGGCTTCCTGGCTCCGTGTCTACTCATTCTTCTCGCACAAAACATGCAGCTCCTGACAGCGAACACTTCCTGAGGGCTTCCAGGAATGCTCCTGGTGCTGAACACCCTCCTGGGTGGCCTCGTGTATTTCTCCCAACGTCCCTAGGAGGTAGGCGCTATTATCCCTCCTTGCTTTTTTTTTTTTTTTTGAAAGTAAGGAAACTAAGGCTAAGAGAGGCCACCAAGTGGCAGGGACAGGCTCTGGAGTCAAGGCTCCAGGGCTTGGAGCCTGCAGGCCCAAGTGCCAGAGTGTGGAAAACAGGTGAGATCAGGAAAGAAACTGAGGTCTGGCTCCAGCCCTGGGTGAAGGGACACGAGCCCTTGGCTCTTATATTTTCATTCTTCTGCAGGATGAGGGAGTCCATAGAATTGTATGATGCTTAGATGATCTAGTGGTCTGCTTGGGTGACCATAACCACAGACCACAGACTGGGGGCTTCAGCAACAGACACTTATTTTCTAACAGCTCTGGAGGCTGGATGTCCTAAGATCAGGGGCCAGGAGAGATGGTTTCCAGTGAGGCCTCTTTTCTTGTTTGTAGGTGGCCATTCTCTTGCTGTGTCCTCATGTGGTCTTTCCTCTATGCATGCACAGAGGCAGAGGGGGCCAAGCGGGGGAGGAGGGAGGAACAGAGAGAGAGAGAAAGAGAGAAATCTATGTATCTCTCTCTCTCTCTCTTTTTTAATATGAATTACCTCTGGAGATAGCCACTTTGGCTCTTTTTTCTTTTATTTTTAAAAAATATTTATTTATTCACGAGAGACAGAGACAGAGGCAGAGGGAGAAGCAGGCTCCATGCCAGAAGCCTGATGTGGGACTCGATCCCAGGACTCCGAGATCATGCCCTGAGCCAAAGGCAGATGCTCAACCGCTGAGCCACCCAGGCGTCCCTCTTTTTTCTTTTTTAGAGATTTTATTTATTTATTTATGAGAGACCCAGAGAGAGTCAGAGACATAGGCAGAGGGAGAGCCAGGCTCCCTGTGGGGAACCTGATGCAGAACTTGATTCCAGGACCCCGGATCAGGACCTGAGCCAAAGGCAGATGCTCAATCACTGAGCCACCCAGGTGCCCCTCTTCCTCCTCATATGTGGACACCAGTCCTATCAGATTAGGGCCCCACCCTTATCTCATTTAATCTTAATCACCTCCTAAAGGCCCTTTTCTCCAAATACAGTCACTTGGGGGGTTGGCTTCAATATACAAATTTTGCAGCAGGAGGACACAGGTCAGTCCATAACAGATGGTAATCTGGAACCACTACAGAGCACCTGGGTTATCCCCCTGAGAGAGCCTGAAGATCCATTTCTCTTTCCTTGTGTGGACTTGGGACATGTGGAAGAGTGTCAGGTGTATTTTAGGTGCTTAATAAATGTTTGCTGAAGAAGATAAGAGTCACTTGAGTTTAGTATACATTATTCATTAAGAAACCAAAGCGTTCTGGGGGCACCTGGGGTGCTCAGTCTGTTAAGAGGTCCAACTCTTGATTTCGGCTCAGGTCATGATCTCAAGATCCTGGGATCGATCCCCATGTCAGGCTCTGTGCGTGCTCAGCAAGGAGTCTACTTGAGGGTTCTCTCCCTCTCTTCTCTCTATCCCTGCCCCACTCCTGTGTGCACACACTTTCTTTCTCAAATAAATAAATAAATCTTAAAAAAAAAAAAAAAAAGAAACCAAAGCATTCTGGAAGAAAGCTCCTTTTTTGGCTAATTTCCACATAATAAGAAAATTCAGTTGGTCATGGCCTCTTGGACCATGTTTTCTGATTTTAAAGTATGGTATAAAAACGCTATAAAGAAAGCCTGAGGGCAGCCCAGGTGGCTCAGTGGTTTAGTGCCCTCTTCGGCCCAGGGTGTGATCCTGGAGACCCGGGATCGAGTCCCACATCCGGCTCCCTGCATGGAGGCTGCTTCTCCCTCTGCCTCTCTGCCTCTCTCTGTGTCTCTCATGAATAAATAAATAAAATCTTAAAAAAAAAAAAAGAAAGCCTGAACTTTCGAAAACACAGCCCACATTGTAGAATGGGCAAACATGCATGTATGTTTTTGTGATATTAAGAGTAGGTCTTTGGGCAGCATTCTTTTTTTTAGTCACGTGGAAGATCCATTTTACATCTGTCTTTTCATTTTAGAGATTGGACACATCTACAATTCTTGATGTGTTGGAGAGTAATGAATTTTAAAGGCAGTGGAGGGTGATCGAGGATGAAGGGATGCATTTTTAGATCCTGTTAACTCTGATCTTATGTAGACAGTCTCAACTAAGTCAATATTTAAAGATGAGAGACTAGACTGATATTAAACCACTGCCTTGGGATTTAAAAGCAACTCCATCCCAGAGAGTTTGGGACGCCGAAATGTGGTCCTGGCTTCTTTTTTCATCTGCAAGGGAAGGAAATGCACATTTTTTTTCCTTGGCTGAACTAAGCTGGAGTGCTTTTTCACCCTCTCCATAGGTTGCTTCAGTGAAAGTAACATGGTAATGATACTAAGAGCATCAATTTGAGGAGCACTTACTATCTGCCAGACGTTGTACTAAGTGCCTTACGCACATTATCTTAGGTACCAGTACGTGCCACTACGGGGTCAGATGCTTTTGTGCATCTCTCCTTCTGAGTATGATTCAGTGTTGGAATTTTTTTTCTCCTAATGCAGGGCATTAAGCATGAATTCCTTTCTGCAACTCATCTTTCTCCTGATGAACTGGGATCCACATGCTTGAGTTCCTCCCCCTTTCCTATGTTGGAGGGAGTGGTGCTCCCCTTTCATGCAGAGCGGACTCCTCCACCTGTTCGTCTTCTTCCTCAGGGTCTTCTTGCCTGCAATCGCCCCTTCTCTCTTGCATTTTTTTTCCTAAAAAAATATTTATTTAATTTAGAGAGAAAGTGCAAGAGCAGAGGGAGAGAGAGAGAGAATCTCAAGCATTGGACTCCATGCTGAGCTTGGAGCTGGACGTGGGGCTCAGTCTTGCGACCCTGAGATCATGACCTGAGCCGAAACCAAGAGTCAGACACTTGCTTGACTGGCTGCACCACCCAGGTGCCCCTCTGTTGTCTCTTTTATTTCCCCACCCCATAGGGGCCACCCAGTCATCTTAGATATGTTCATTATTTTGGCTTTGGAGGATTTCCTTTCCTTTCTTAGGAGTTTAGCTATTTGCATTTGCTGGTCTTCCCCATCATTGGTAGGCATTTTTTTTCTTTTTTTTCTTTTGGTGGTGTAGGGTGAGGTGGGGAGGATGGCAGGACTTGCCAGGTTGTGAGAAATGCAATTTTTTTTTTTTAAGAAATGCAATTTTTTAATTAATGAGAGAAGTTGGTGAATAATGTGTTTCAACTGTGGTATCCTGGAGCCAGGTTGTTCTCTCTCTCTCATCTAATTTTCCACCACCACCCTGAGACCCGGCGACTCCTCTTGGAAACCTAAGGGCAGTTTTTGAAAACGGATTCCTTTGTAAGATTTCGGGAGATTTTGCAACTTGAATCTGTTGAAGAGCTGGAGTTGTCTGATTCACCTTTCACGAAAAATTGCTCCTCTCGATGTGCTCAGGATGACATGCAGGCTTCCTTACTCCCTTGACACCCCCGTCCTCGCCCTCCCCAAACACACTCATCCAGTTGGGTCCTTAGATTTGGTCTTCAGCGCGTCTGCACACGTTTAATTTTTACCTTTTAAAACTCTCCTGACTCGAGCACTTTCTCTTTTCTGCTAGAGACCCATCATCATGCCGAGCCTCAACTGGATAGAATCAGCGTTAGATCTTACTCTGCCTGCAAATCTCTGATTACTGTCAAATTAAATTAGGTGCCTCCCTTTGCTGATCATTGACTGCTTTTTCCTTAATTTCCTTGCTCAGTGTTTCCCATTTCGGTTGTTACAGATGAAGCTGCTGTAATCAAGAACGGCATTCCATTTTCAGTATTATCAAGGCAGAGTTGATAAGGGGTAGGGGGTGAATTAAAAAGCCTGGGAACGGGGTGGTGCGTGGAAACGGGAGAGGGGGGATGGTGAGGTGACTTGGGGGCTCCGGGTCTTCACTGGGGGGCTCTCAGAACCAGGAGGACTTGGGAACCAAGATCCCCAGTGACCGGGGGGCACATCTGGTGGGCTAGTTTCCCGGGGCTGCTGTAACAGAGCACCACATGCTCAGTGGCTTATGGCAACAGAAATGGATTCTTTTGCAGTTCCTAAAAATTTTTTGATCTCCGGAGGCCCGGAGTCCAAAATCAATGTCATTGGACCAACATCAGGGCGTAGATAGGGCCGTGCTGCCTCCGATGGCTCTGGTGGCTGCAGTGCGCCCTGGCTCGTGGGCCGTCGCGGTCATCTCCTTTCCACACCCTGCTCCTCTGAATATTTGCGCAAGATCTTCCCCACCTGTCGGCCTCTATTTTATAAAGACACTTGTGCTGACATTTGGAGCCCACTCAGATGGTTCCGGTTCATCTCATCTCAAAATCCTTCACTTTAAAAAAAAAAAAAAAAATCCTTCACTTTTTTTTTTCCCCCCCGAATAAGGCCACATTCACATGTTCCAGGGAGTAGGATTATTGAAAGTCTTTGGGTGGCCGTTATTATATAACCTACTACAGGCAGTTGAAGAGCTAAATAAATGATCCTAGTAATTGTTGTGTGCTCTGTTGCAAAAGGCAGATTGTATTACTGCCGGGCTTTCAAACTATTGTTTGTTCATAGGACTTTTAAGAATTTCGTTGCCAAAGGGTGTAATTTTTAAAACATTGCAACATAGACTCAAAGACAGAATCTAATTGTACTTTTCAGCATCTCTCCTCCCCACCCCCGCAAGACAATGGATATATCCATATACGTGTGTGCACACACATGCCTGCCTATATGTGTGTATATGTGGGCGTGGATGTCTGTATGTCTATGGGTGTGTATGTGTGTGCATGTGTGTACGTGTGTGTATGTATATATATATTTATGTATATATATTTTTTCTTTTTTTTGGGTCATGAATGAGTACAGTTTTTAAACCTTGTTGAGGCCAAACTATAGCCAGAGTCTCACTTTAACTTTTGTAGGGAGACAGCATTAGCCTCAGGTTGACTGGGGCTACATACCAGCCCCCAGCTTGTCTGGTCTATTGGCTGATTATCTCCTCCTAGTCATGTCTGTGGATTAATGATCTGAAAATCCCCCACTATAATGGGTGAAGGAGGGGCGCCTGGGGCTCAGTAGTTGAGCATCTGCATTGGGCTCAGGGCATGATCCCAGGGTCCTGGGATTGAGTTCCGTATCAGGCTCCCCGCAGTGGGACTGCTTCTCCCTCTGCTTATGTCTCTGCCTCTCTCTGTGTCTCTCATTAATAAATAAATAAAATCGTAAAAAAAAAAAAAAAAGAAGGAATTGACATGATGTTGGTGGCTGGTCATTTAGTAAAAGGAGAGAAGCCGTAGACGGGCAATAACAGTGGTGTGTTTTAGGGCCTGGTGAGCAGAGAAGTGAATGCCACTGAAGGGAAGGGGTGCAGTTTTGGCTGGAAAGGACAATCTTCACCCCCCCCCTTCCCTATCTTTATACAAAGCTGGAGGGTCTGTGCATGTGACATGTTGATTGTAGGGGCAGTGACCCAGGAGGGGTGTCCTGTGGATAGTTAAATTATAACCTAGAGCAGCAACCTTCTGGATCCTGATTTAGGGCCAAGAGCTAACCTATACCATAACTCAGCAAGAGAAGGGAAGGAGAACACTGGGGGCCACAGAGCCTGGTGCAGGGCAGAGAAAGGGTGGAAGGAGAGGGCATTGCATCCCCCAGGTCCCCAACCATGCCCTTGAACTGAAGATGGGAACAGATTTAGCTCTTTCAGAAGTGGAGGCCCCCAGGGAACCCAGCCCCTGGATGGATAATGGCTTGGCCTGAGAGGGAGCCCTTGGCTGGAGTGGAACTTGGCATTTCAGGCTGTGGAAAACCAAGTTGGACACGGACTCTTCACTGAGCCTTCCTGATGACCATTCAAGTCTGCTTGATTTCACTCTCTGGCTTAATAATTGGATCTGGAAAAAAAAATTAATTGGATCTGGTTCCTGATGTTACATTTTTTCCCTCTTTTACCCCCTTGCTGCTATTTTAGGTAAGGTTTTTTTTTTTTTTTTTTCCTCCTGGGACAGAGAAGTAGCTACGCATTTTCCTAGAGTTCTTGGGATTCGTTAGGGAATACCCTCTGCTTGCAGTGCTTGACAACAGCCGTGTTCTTGGTGTCTTCTCAGGTGGCCATAAAAGTCATTGACAAGAAGAGAGCCAAAAAGGACACCTATGTCACCAAGAACCTTCGGCGAGAGGGGCAGATTCAGCAAATGATCCGCCACCCCAACATCACCCAGCTCCTTGATATCTTGGAGACGGAAAATAGCTATTACCTGGTCATGGAGCTGTGTCCTGGGGGCAACCTGATGCACAAGATCTATGAGAAGAAGCGGCTGGAGGAATCTGAAGCCCGCAGATACATCAGGCAGCTCATCTCTGCGGTGGAGCACCTGCACCGGGCTGGGGTGGTCCACAGGTAAGGGCCATGCCGTGCCGATGACCCTGTGCTGACTATCCCGACGGCACAGCGCTTCAGTGTGCTCTGAGCAAGGCTCAGGTGTTGCAGCGTGCTTTATGATTCCTCTGCGTGCTTATTTTTGTGAACTGACAGCACCATTGTGGGTGACGGAAGCCAGAGTGCCTAGGTTTGCCTCCTGGCTCTCCCCTTTCCTAGTTGTGTGACCCTGGGCAAGTTAGTTAACCACTCTGAACCTCAGTCTCTTCTTCTATAAAACGGGAATGATGATGATACTTCCCTCATGGTTGGTGTAAGGGTTAATTTGGAGAATGCTATCAGTTAATATATGAAAAGTGCTTGGAACATTGCTTGGTATACATAATAAGGGTCATGTTACTGGTTGGCTGCTGTTCTTTTTTTTTTTTTTTTTTTTTAAATTTTTATTTATTTATGATAGTCACAGAGAGAGAAAGAGAGGCAGAGACACAGGCAGAGGGAGAAGCAGGCTCCATGCACCAGGAGCCTGATGTGGGATTCGATCCTGGGTCTCCAGGATCACGCCCTGAGCCAAAGGCAGGCGCCAAACCGCTGCGCCACCCAGGGATCCCGGCTGCTGTTCTTATTTGCAAAGCGTAATGAGACCAGGGGCTCAGGAGCCTGAAAGAAGACTCAATGTTAAGATGGCATGAGATGGTTTTTCAGCGAGTGCTAAGGGATGGTGCTTCCGCTGTATTTGCTTTATATGCGGTAGTTGCTCAGTAGCTGTTTTATTCAACTGAATTGAATCCCCATTTAAATTGTGAACTTGTTCCTGCAAGGCAGGGGTGTTTCCCCCAAGCCAGATGCCAATCCTTATGAAAATCAAACTTTTTCTTGAACAGGCTGTTCCTTCCTGAGGAGGAGCTCCACAAGAAAAGGGAGTGGAAATAGCATCCTTAGAGATGGTTGCCATTGGTGGTGATACCTATTTTTAGTATTAAAATAAAATGAAATGAAATGTATTAAAATGAAAAGGAAAAGAAAAAATATTTTAAAAGTGGCCCCCTTTTCCTCCCAAGGAAATGTGGATTTCACCAATAAATGCATAGTCCTTCTTTCTTGAAATTATGATCAATAATTACTCTGGGTTGTTGAGAAAAGTGAGGGGTCATGGTTTATAGATTGTCATTTTTAAAAAGCAAGATCAAGGGCACCGGAGTGGCTCAGTAGTTGAGCATCTGCCTTCGGCTCAGGTCATGATCTTTGGGTCCTGGGATCAAGTCTTGCATTGGGCTCCCTGCAGGGAGCCTGCTTCTCCCTCCACCTGTGTCTATGCCTCTCTCTCTCTCTCTCTCCCTGTCTCTCTCTCTCTGTGGTCATTCATGAATAAATAAGTAAAATCTTTAAAAAAAGCAAGATCAAGTCATGAAATGTGTTGTGTGCATGTGTGTGTGTATACACCTATATATACACACACATGCATGTGTACGTTTAATATTTTTTGTGTTGAGGTGCAATTCATATACCTTGAAAGTCACCACCATAAAGCGCACAGTTCAGACCCTTTTAACTTATTGACAAAGCTGTGCAACCGCAGCCACTATCTGATTTTAGAATATTTTCATCCCTCCAAAGAAGAAGCCCTGTACCCATCAGCAGTCACTCTCTCTTCCCCCTTCCTCCCAGCCCCTGGCAACCACTAACTCTATTCTCTGTCCATGGATTTGCCTGTTCTGGACATTTTCTATCAAAGGAAAAGAACAGTGTGTGGTCTTTTATGATAGGCTTCTTTTACTTAACATCATGTTTTCAAGACCCTTCCCTGGCGTGCCATCTATCAGTACTTCTCCTTTTTATGGCTGAAGCCTAGTCCATGGTAGGGAGACCACATTTTGTCTTTCCATTCATCAGTTGATAGACATTCAGGCCGTTTGCATGTTTTTGGCCACTACGAACAATGCGGCTGTGAACCTTCACATACAAGTTACGGTGTGAACGTGTGTCCTCTCTTTGTTTGCAGCATTCTACTTTCAGGAGTGGAACTGGCAGGTCATATGGCAGCTCGATGTTCGACCTTTAGAGTAGACGTAATATCAACTTCTCGTGTTTGAAAGCCATTCGTATTCTGACCGATGAAGAAAGCAGCTCTAGGCCTTTCATTAACAGGATTTATGGGCTTTCGAGGTGAAGAGGGTCTTTCCCTGCTGATGGGATTGGATGCTCTTCCCCTTGGTGCTTGAGCCTAGGGGATCCCATGGCGGGGAGGCCCCTGGCTTGGGGCTGCTCCGGGGTCAGCCTTGGTGGGGCACTTTGCAGGTGGATCATTTCCTCACCAAGGTGAGAGAGTCTCTTCGTGGACATATTTTTAGTTACACACGTCATCATGAAATCACGGTTCATTGGAACTCTTTGAGTTTAGATCAGCAAGGAAGGGAACATTCAGAAATTTTAAGTGAATAACACTATTTTTGGCTCTTTCCAACAATACCCTTCTGAAGCCTGCCGTGTCACGGTTCTGCCATTATTAGGAAAACGACGGTCGTGAGTGAGCCTGGTTCTATCTTGGTTTATTACGATGACAAAGGCAGAAACCTCACGAATGAATCAGCCAGGATAACGGACTCCGCTGGTCACAGCAGAGGCTAGAAGCGGGGGCAGGGCTTTCTGTGGGGCTCGCTGGGGGGGGGCGGTGTCACACGGGGTGTTATGTGACAAGGGTTTCGTGCTGTCAGAAACCAGATGAGTGCCCAGCGTCGCAGGCCTCCGAGGACAAGAAAGGGAAAACCAGTGAGGGCTGTGCATGGCTCGCTGGTCTCTCCCGCAGGAAACTCTCAGCAACCCTTTTAAAGTAATTTTAACAAATTCCAACCCTCTCAGTGCAATTACTGTCAGAATGTCAAAGGAAGGAATTTAATAATGTTTTGATAGCAAAGACGGTGTGCTTTTCTCCCTCTGATCCCCGGCTTTCTACTTCCCCCTCTGTCCTTGGAAAGATATTCATAAGCCCCAAATGGCAGAGGCTCAGATCTTTTAAAGTTAGGGGAGACTGGAGACATAGGTGCTGTTTAGGAGGAGTTCTTCGTTTTTCTCTCTAGAACTCGTGTTAACGGGCGCCAGTGCACACAGACAGGAGGTGCTTTAGGTGGTGGAGACATCACATGAAAGTGTTTGCGCAGAAGAGACTCGTGGGTGACTTGAGCTGGATGTCTTGATTCTCCCAGAAGCTATTAACACCAATTTTTAGCATATGTGACGCAGCTCATAGCTGGTATACTCTACTGTAGACCCTCTCCATGATGGAGATTTCTCTTCTATGCTGTGAAGATGGAATGAATTTCATGATTATCTTGCTGTTAGATTTTTCAAATGAGTAAGAGAGTACAGTATCTCGGAGGTGGCCCGGAGTCGCTGGTGGGAAGATTTCTGAGCAAATAGATTGGATCATCCAAAAGGACTTAGGATGAATTCGGGTGGCTGTGCATAGACAATGACTTAAAGCGCTTTCGGTTATGTGTGTCAGAGGATGCTCTAAATTCGCAGTTGCTGATTAGGCCGATACTATATCCTCATGTTCTCATCAACTTAATGTTGGCAAAGCCCTCATTTCCCGTGACACGAAATCTAAATATTTAATTATCTACTCAGAACTACTGAAATATCATTGAAAGGCAGCAAATCTCGAAAAATCATGTAAATACTGTGAGTGGAAAAAGAATAAAGGAACCCAAAGCTCTATATAGTAGACTCCCTTAGCTGGCAGAGAAGCTCATTTTAAACTGGACCTGCCAGGGCCTTCGTCGTGTCTTTTGCTGTAACCGGGCTGGGGCTAACTTTTACAAAAGGAGAGTACGGTCTCGTGTCTTCATTACCCCATGTTAGGATTGCCTGAGATGCTCCACATTTAAGATATAGCAAGTCCTTTTTTTTTTTTTCTTTTCTCTCAAACGTGCTCACCCAGCACGATACCAAAACCTGATGATTTGCCCATTGTATATGGAGCGTTGACTCTTGACATCAATCAACGAAAAGTGTGATTATACCAAGAGGCTAATTTGAGATTCATCTTGTTCATTCAAAATAACAAAGTCCAATCAAACTGTACAGACAAAACATAACAGGGTAACACAATACCGCTGTCCCTAAGCAGGAAGAGACAAGCCGTGGGGCCTGCGGGACCAGGACAGAGAGACACATGATCAAAGGGAGTGCGAGCCTGTGTTTGGATGTACGTCAGCGTTGCCGCTCCCAAGGCCATGACCTTACTCATTCATCAATATTGGGAAAGGGCCCTCTCTGCTCAAGAGGAATGCAGTTGGAAGAGAAGGGATGTTTCTTTGTTCTCTTGGGCCTGACAAGAAGCACTTGTAGGTTATTAAGTTCTTTTAACTTTTAGGTTTTCTTGGAGTGGGGCGGGGGGAGGCAGATGAGAAGAGGGTAACCTCTGCTCACAGTCGGGAACTAGTTGGGATCCCAGGGCCTTCTGCTAAGAGAGAGTACGTATTGAAGGTGCTGGTTATATCTATCAAAGGTGTTGTGTTTAAGTTGGGTTTAACAAATATGATTGGAAATAGGAGATTTCACCAAGCTCGAACGCAGCAGCTTTGTGGAGCGCGATGTCCAGTGGTCAGCGTGTTGATTGTGCAGCCAGACCACCTGCACCCAGACGCTGGCTCTACCACTTAAAAGCTGCACTGGGCAAATCCCTCCGGCTCTTGTGCCTCCCTACACAATAAGGATAATGGATTATCCACTTCACGTGCTTGTGAGGATTGAAGGAGCCAATTCACGTAAAGTGTCAAAACTGAGAGAGTACCGAGTACGTGTTTGCTATCATTAGTACTGATCCCACCTCATTCATTCTGTACGTGGGAAACAGGCTCAGCGTTCTGTGTGCTCGAGGCCTCACAGATGTCCTGGGCTTGTATTCATCTTGCTCATCCTTCAGGTCCTCGCTCTAAACTAGGCTTTGCTTTCCAAACCCTTTTCGAACGATGACTTACTTTGCTTGTTATCTATTTTCTGCACGGGCCATCAGCTAGCTCAGCCTCGAGCCCAGGAGGCACACAGCAAGACTTTGTTGAATGAAAGAAAGGAAGTTGAATGAATACAGCTAGTGTCAGAGTTAGCACTGGGATGGAAGCTTCCTGGTGGCCAGTTCCCTGTTCATTCTGGAATATTCCACGTTGTCCCTGGAATTTCAAGGGAGTTCCTGCATTGACTTAGTACCAATTTGTTTACTTTCAGGTCACAATCGGTAGAGTGGCATCTTTCTAGTGACTGAGCAGCTCTCTCATTTTACAAATGGTTCGTTTCTGGAGTGCTGGAGGATCTCAATAAAAGGTTTCGTTTTGAATAAATAAATCAGGTGCATGCTTAACGAATTGTTCTTGTGTTTTATCAAAATGCCCATATCGCAAGTAAATCAGCGATTAAAAAATATCATTTGCTTTTAATACAGTGCTTTTGAAGATAAACTTAACCCAAAAAACCCCTCTCATTTTCCTGCAAAATGCTGATGACCTTGGGGAGTTATGTGCTTTTCTTGGATGCTTTATTCTTAGCTTATTGCTAAAATCCATCTCCACCGGCACAAACTTCTCCAGACCTAATCCTGTATGAGTTTGCTCTGGCCACCCCCTGGGCTCCTTCTCTCTGACCTCTCATTTAAGGGCTAATGGCCCCCGATGCTGTTTGCTTATCACCCAATTAATCACCCTTTCAAGTCTTCCCTGGGCTCTCCAGTGCACTTGGTCTTAGCACCTCTATTATCCCCAGCTCCAGCCTCTCACCCCTTCTCTGCTAGCGGTGAGGTAGCCTCCTGGATAGCCTCCCAGTGGCCACCAAACACTTGAGCACATTTTCCTACTTCCTCCTGCTTAGGGCCCTAGCCAGGTGGCCACTCTTTGGAATGCAGTTTTTCAGACCAGAATCAGGCACTCGATGTTTAAGTGAGTTGTTCTAGGCCACGAGCTTGTCATTCAGTGAGCTTGTCTGTCTTTGTCACTGGTCTCCAGGTCTTGCCCTGAACTGTGCTCAGCACCTCTGCCCCAGGTCCTCCCCCCTCTTTCATGGGTCACACCATCCGCTCTCCGCTGCCGTCAACCCTGGCGGCACCTTGCGCTCAGTTCCTCCTTCCATCTTCCGTCACCACCCAAGTGGCACCCACTCCAGGGGCCCTTTGTCTAGGCCTGAGGTTTGTTAGGGATCTGACCTTTTGACCTTCCCTACGGGACTGGGCCAGGCCTGGGGAGGCCAAGGAGAACCTCTTCCTTTACTCCCATCCTAGTGTTTTGGGTGTGTGTGCACGTGCGTTCATGTGTGCACATGCTTGCCTATATGCACACATACATGGCGCACCCCCCCCACATGCACACACATACACATGCTTGCACGCAAACATGCCCCCTTATATACACACATGCACACATGTACACATGTACCCACACATGCTCACCCCCCACATATACACATACATGCCACGCCTGCCCACATACACACATGCATCCATGCATACACACACTCAGAAACACATGCACATACACACGCACTCAGGAACACATGCCCACTCACTCATACACACACACGCCCGCCTATATACACACATGTACCTATGCACACAGTCATCCATACGTGTCCCCCCACATATATACACACATGCCACGCCCTCCCACATTCACACATGCATGCACACACTTTTGTACCCATGCATGCACCTGTGCATACACACACACATGCACAAACATACGGCCACACACACACTTCAGCTCCGCACTTCCCCACTACTACTCCTGGCTGCCTGTGCTCGGAAGAGGCCCAGCTGCTGCTTCTCCTCCCCTCCCCCACTGAGCACCAGGGCCCAGTATGTTTGTTATGGCAACGGGGTCCTCCCTGACACACACCCCTCTGTCTGGGAGGGCTGTGACTGGAGTTCTTGGTGGCTAGCCTCCAAACCTTAGAGATTATCATCATTCAAGAAATACAAGGAGAGTTTGGGTGAGTGGGTGGGTGCAGGGGGAGTGTGAGGGGTGTGCTTGAGAGCCTGTGGGTGAACCTTTAATGGTTAAGTCCTGTTGGAGCTTGTTCTTTTGAAATAAACTAGAACAAAGGGCTGGTAATTAGGGCTTTCCCCGTGGGCCCTCTCAGTCGCTGGAGAAACATCCACCAACCTCTCCCAGTCTCCTTCTTCCCGAAGCACAGTGCACCTGGAGACCCAAGGTCAGATCTGCAGTGCGCTGTGATGAGAGACCCTTGGGCGTTTCTCCCAGAACTGCCCAGTTTCCAGAGAAAGGTCTGTGCCTGCACCTCGGGAGGCCTCTTCTGGGCTTGGCTCCCTCTTTTGTTCCCAAGACACATGGTAATTTCCTTTAGTAAGTTCCCAAGACACATGCACCCCACCCCAGGGCTGTCTAGGTAACCCCATCCTCTGATGCCCCCTTATATTAGGGCATGCCAGTTCCCTCTCTTGCTTGTCCTGTCTCCTCTTTGAAGCTCCTTTGGCCAAGGGAAAAAAGCTGTTTCTCCACATCTAGGGGCCTTTTTCTTTCCTTTTTTTTCCCCTCTGAGTTATAAGTTTACTCTGAACTTCCAGTTTGCCTGCCACAAGGAGAAGCTCCTCACACTGCAGGACTGTGGGAAGAGCCTCCTACTTCTCTCTCCCCTCCACAAAGTGATTAATCCGATCAGAGAACATTACTGTGCAATTGAGCACTGCCTCCATCATCAAGTGCGAACCAGTCAGCTGTCCAGAACCTTCCTTCCTAGGTGGCCAATCTGACACTTAACAGAACCAAATATTTTGTTCTCTGGGATGGAGCTAGTACCGTGCTTTTCACATGGACCGCAGGGAGGTGTTCTGGATAACAGAGTATTTTCTTTTAAAGATAAGCCGTAATACGCTAACGCTAAAACCTTACGAATAGATTCATCCCTCTTTTATTATCCAGAAAGATGTCTCCCAATTTTGTGGCCTCTTGGGAATATTCGTGGCCTCTTTGACCATTGTCGAACAGCTGGGCTGGGTCTGAGTGGCCCATGGTGCTGAATGGGACTCATCCTTAATTTCAGGTGGTAAGGATGCTCCCTCCGGGGGGAACATCCGGGATGAGGCACTTGATTGTAGCTGTAACATTCCTAGGACCCACCTCCCAGGAATGGGAAAATATCCAAAAGCTACTTTTAAAGAATTAATAGGCTTTATTTTTTAGTGCAGTTTTAGGGTTACAGAAAAATGTGCTGAAACTGTAAGCGTCCCCACATGGGATGCCTTCCCATCCCCCTTCCATACTGTTTTTCCCTATTAATACCTTGTGATCGTGCAGTACATTTGTTATAATTGATGGGCCAATACTGATACACTATTATTAACTAAGGTCCATAGTTTACATGAGGGTTCGCTCTGTGGTGTACAGTTCTGTGGATTTGGACAAATGCATGATGTCAGTATCATAAAAAATAATTTCACCACCCATAAAAAATATGCCCCACCTATTCATCCTCCTCCTCCTTGAGGCAACTAGGGATCTTTTTATTGTCTCCATAGTTTAGTCTTTTCCAGAGGATATATGGTTGTTGCAATCACACAGTATGTGGCCTCTTCAGACTGGCTTCTTTCACTCAGAAACACACATATGGGTTCCTTCTTGGCTTTTCACAACTTGATAGGTCATTTCTTCTTGTTGCTGAATAACATTCCGTTGTCTGGGTGGACCACAGTTTATCTGTTCACCTACTGATGGATGGGTGGGTCGCTTCCAAGTTCTGGAAATTATGAATAAAGCTGCTGTGAACATTTATGTCTACAAGTTCTTGACTCTTTTGAGTAAATACCTAGGTGAAATGTACTTTTAAAAATAGGATCTTAAAGGCCCTTTTCCTGAAGAGTCAGAAGGAAAAACCTCTCCCCCTCATTCTAGAACTATTTCAAAAGACAAGGCAAGAGATAGAAATAGATGAAGCCAAAAGCAGTTGAATGTTCCTTTGTTTTGGGTGCATTAGGTGGTCTCATCTCCTGGACAGAGACAAATGGAGCTCACCTTTAACGAGTCATGGAATCTCTAGGTAGTGACATGGGTTATTGCTGAAATCTTTTAGAAACATTGGCGAAAGGGTCATACATGGCCAGACAACGGGTTAACAGGTTTGTTCTGAGTATTCACCCTGGGGGCTGGAGTAGGGTTACTATGGGATGCGGTGGGTGAAAATGAAAACCCATTTTATTTTTCTCATTTCGCCTAATTATTACCTTTTATTCATTCCACCCCTGGTTTTATGACATTTTCCCGCTTTCAAAAGTGGGCATTTTTTTTTTTTTTTGTCTTTTGCATTTTTTTCTTATTTTTAGTCTTTCATTTATATCATTCTTCTAATCATTATGGTTGTTCTCTTAGGCTTTTGTCATCCCAGAAATATCCAGCTTGGCTTTATAATTCTTGGCAATTGCTTTCTGATCCTTCACCTCTTTAAAGTGTTTTTCTCCGTAGTGTATGTTCTGAACCAAATTTCACCTTCAATACCTTAGTGTGGCTTCCATTCTTTCCAGGGGAGGAGGTTTAATTTTGCAAGAAACAAACTGTGGCCTTCCTTTAGATTTAAATAGCACTGCTGCTTTATAATCAGTTTTCACAGGATCACAGTTTGGGCTAATGCTGGCCCACTGTTTTGTGTGTGCTTTGCAGTATTTTTTTTTTTTTTTGGAATTACCGTATATGTTCGAATATAAGGTCAGATCAGATCATGTCCTAGCTCTCCTCCAAAGAGAGAATGTGTCTCATTTCCAACAACAGAGTACTAGCTGGAAAAGACACATTCACCTGGACTCACTTATGACTTTGGAAGCTCTAGAAATCTGAAGAAATGGACAGAAAGGGGAGGCCAGGACATTTTACATAGCTTTTTTTTTTTTTTTTTAAGATTTTATTTGTTTTCTCATGAGAGACACAGAAAGAGAGGCAGAGACATAGGCAGGGGGAGAAGCAGGCTCCCTACAGGGAGCCCGATGTGGGACTCGATCCCGGGACCCGAGATCACAACCTGAGCCAAAGCAGATGCTCAACCACTGAGCCACCCAGGTGTCCCTTTACGCAGCTTTAATAATAACTTCTAGCTGTGAAGGTTTGGGAGACAACTCTTAAAAACAATCCACTGAGTGGTTAATCTACAGAGATTTTAAATGGGTGCTTGTTATTTCATTAGCGTGTGGTAAGATTACCAGCAAGTGATTCAAAAAGTGCTTTTTGACAAACATCTGGTCAACTTTAAGATCGTGCTGCCCTGGTGACGCCACACGTAGACGTCATCCCGCTCACATCCTGGCTGTGACGGATTTCAATGAAATTGTTTCACGAAATGTGAAGGTGTGGGGTTAATATTTCTAAAGTTGACATTATATGGCATATGCTCTTAAAGGTGATGGTGCAGCTTCCTAGATAGACATTTGATAATTCCATTGCATTTTTGAAAATTATGTATTTGTGTTTTCCAAAAACCCTTTGCTGAGGGGGAAATGAGAATCCTCCCATTGGAAAAATGAGGGGGAGATTACCTTATTTTTGGGATTACCCTGCATTTGGACATAGATGATACCTTTTAAAGGCTGACATAGTTTTTATATCATCTGTGTGTTGTTTCAACTGGATCCAGGTGAAAGGATCCAGTTCTTCCCCCCATTGGTGGGGGCATGTGCGTTGGGGAATATTCATATTCTCTAGCTGCAAGTTTCAGTTCAGACCTCCCTTCTCATCCAAGTGCCCATCCCTAAGGCTCCCAGCCACCTTCCAATTTTGAAAGACATTGGACACTTCCGAGAGCTCACTTTTTTCTACACTTGACTTCTTTCCATCCTGAAATGCTTCCTTTTCATGTTCCCGTGACAACAGTGTCCCTGACTCCCGTCTCCCCTCCCATCTTCTCCCTGAGCAATATCCTGTCTTTTTTTTTTTTTTATAGGTGATGTCTATTTTTTTGGTATTTTTTTTGGTATTTTTTTAAATTGGAGTTCAATTTGCCAGCATATAGTAGTATAACACCCAGTGCTCATCTCCTGTCCTTTTAAGACTCAGCAACCGCACCCCCCTCCCAGTACTGAGGTTGAAAATTGGTGGTTTGCAGGCCACGTCTTGCCTGCGAGGTTGGCCCATGCGGTGTGGTTGTTACTGTTTTAAATGTGAATGTGTTGCTAGCATTTAAAACTTGGGATAAAATCCAGATTTCTAGCTTCTCTTGGAGAAGAGGAGGAGCTGGTGGTGCCGTGACCGAGCTGGGAGCAACTGTCCCCGTTAAATGGGACACTGCTCTCCCGTTTACCAAAAGTCCTAGCAACTGCTCCCTTTTGTCTCACGACTTGGAAGTACTGCTGTCCATTGCCATTTTTGCTTATGATCACACTATTCTGTTCCTTTCAGTAGGGCTAGGAGGAAAAAAGATTTCTTGTGACTGTGCCTCTCTGTTCAAAATGGGAAAAATGAAAAACTGGACCAAGAATGCTGTGTGTTTCAGAACCATGGAATAAAACTTGGTGTGTTTGTAAGAGAAGCATGTTCTTAACATCCAATCCTCAAGGTGTATCTGAGTTGACAGGCTACAGCTTAAAGATGCTTATACTGTATTCATCGACTTTGATGGTTTTGATGACCAAATGTATACTTCTTTTTTATTTTTTAAGATTTTATTTATTTATTCATGAGGGACACAGAGAGAGGCAGAGACATAGGCAGAGGGAGAAGCAGGCTCCCTGCAGGGACCCCGATGCGGGACTTGATCCCAGGACTCCGGGATCACCACCTGAACCAAAGGCAGATGCTCCACCACTGAGCCACCCAAGCATCCCCCCAAATGTGTATTTCTGCCTATGTGGCTTTTTTTTCTTCTGAAATCCCAAACTATCTCTCTGGTAATGTAGATTCATGTGTGTTTACTGAGTACCTGGGATGTGCAAAGGTCCTGAGGGTACAGTGGTAAGCAAGGCCAACATATTTCCTGCCCGCTTACAGTCCGCGAGCACAGATGCCAAAGTCACCTCCCATCCAGCATGAGCCTGTGCATTTTTTCCTTCTGCTCTTCAAGTCACCTCTGTGTCAATGATCAGAGTCCCCCACAGACTAACGATCTTCATTCCATCCACACACTGAATTCCTTTTGGGAATGTAACATTAATATTTACTCGGGTGTAATACCAGGCATTAGGACCTGACCTCTTTGGAGGTGGTTTTCTGCCCACCGTGGTACCTGCTTGCTTAAGTAGATTTTCACTTGCCAACTTGTGGATGACACTTGGGCTCCATGCATGGAGTTTGAAAGACTGGCAAATTATGTCACCTCTCACTTTTTTTTTTAGGTGTTTCCTCGAAACTGTTCCTCACGCTGGTTGGTGGCTCACCAGCTCACAAACGTGTGGCCACATTTGTATTTCCCCACCTGTTCAGGCAGCGCCTGTTTCGAATAATTCTTTCACCCTCTCCCAACCCCGTTTATTTAAACTCCAGGTCTCAGCTTTGATCCCACGCCTTCCGGAAACTTCTCACGATGTGTTTTGCCCTCAGTGCTCTCTGCTTTTCTGAAATGCTTTGGCTTTTTCAGTCTGCAGCAATTAATGATATCATCTTTATAAATATTTACTTATCGATTGTGTGAGTTTTGGCAGAAAGCTTTTTGGGTTGGTTCAAAGTGGCTCTCAAACAGTTTGATTGCCTTCAGAAGCAAAATGTTGATTCCACGATTTCAAATGCCTCTCTGTAATGTTCTGTGGTTTTGTTTATTTCAGGGACTTGAAGATAGAAAATTTGCTACTAGATGAAGACAATAATATCAAGCTGATTGGTATGACTTTTTTTTTTAAAGCAAGATTATCCTTTAAGTGTTGTGTTATCAATTCTGTTATTTATTGCTGGATTATTGACTTTGAAAATTATTCATGGTCTATTTCTAATCCCAGACAATACTCTAGATCACCTCCTTTTACAACACTCCAATACTTAATAATGGTTTTGAAAATAAGAATTAATTTTAATAGTAAACATAATCAGGAAGGTAGAAAAACTGTAAAGTGACCATAAAATGAATTCCACAGCTATAAATAAGTATTTGTTGGTTATTGGTTCTTTGGATTATTCAAAATTCAGCTTTGCAAAAATTGCAAAAAAAGATGGACCTAAATTTTTATAGAGGCTATTTTTATTTGGATTAACCATAAAACTTCTTTTTTAAAAAAGATTTTATTTATTTACCCGTGAGAGACACAGAGAGAGAGCAGAGACATAGGCAGAGGGAGAAGCAGGCTCCCTGTAGGGAGCCCGATGTGAGACTTGATCCCAGGACCCCAGGATCACGACCTGAGCCAAAGGCAGACATTCAACCACTGAGCCACCGAGGTGCCCCTAACCATAAAATTTCATAAAAATAGTGGAAAATAGTTCAGTTCAGAAGTAATACTTTAAGCTTAGCCATGGCTTAATTCACTTTTCAATGACTATGGGGTACCCATGTAAAAGGCAACCCAACTAACCTTCCAGGTTTTTTTTATTTTTGTTTTTTTAAGATTTTATTTATTTATTCATGAGACACACACACACACACACACACACACACAGAGAGAGAGAGAGAGAGGCAGAGACACAGGCAGAGGGAGATGCAGGCCCCCATGCAGGGAGCCTGTTGTGGGACTTGATCCCAGGTCTCCAGGATCACGCCCCAGGCTGAGGGCAGCGCTAAACCACTGAGCCACCAGGGCTGCCCCTAACCTTCCGTTTTTATTATAATCTTTATTGAAGCCCCATCGTACAATGGTGGTTGTGCAGAGGGAAGTCCCCACAGAGAGATAATTTAGAAGGAAGGTAATCAGAAGGAGGTTCCAGGATAAAGTGAGTCATAATTGGTTCATAATTCAAAGGCCATAAGCGAGTTCACTCCATGACTCACTTTCTAGAAGAATTCCATTTTTGTTTGCCTATACGATTGCTCTTGGCTAAAGTCTCATGGCATCATTTTTACACCTAGATGTTAGCACCATCGTTGCTTCCTCTCTTTTGTTTCTTTTTTTCCCACCTCAGGTGCAAGCAATTTCTTCCCTCTCAATGGCTTGAAAAAGGCTTTATATTAGGAGAAAAGGGAACGATCAATAGAACGTCGTGAATTTAACTCTTGTACCCAAGCAGGAAATTTTGTTTGGCAAATACTAAAAGCCATCTCTAGGTTCTGAAACATATCATTCAAATAACGAATTAGATTCTTTGGCTCCCCAAACCAGACGCCTTGGCTGGCTGATTAAGCACCGTGGACAGGTGTTAATGACTGAACATAACGATCCTTAGAAAACTAATAAGAGGAAACATGTTTTTATCCACCCCCCAAAGATTTTAAGGATTATATTTCTTAAAATGGACAAGTCAAAGAATTTTCTTCCTTCCTCCCTTCCTCCCTTCCTCCCTTCCTCCCTTTTCCTTCCTTCCTTCCTTTCTTTCTCTTTCTTTCTTCTTTCTTTCTTTCTTTCTTTCTTTCTTTCTTTCTTTCTTTCTTTCTTTCTTTTCTTTCTTTCTTTCTAAAAATATTTTACTTATTTTTTTCATGAGAGACACAGAGAGAGAAACAGAGACACAGACAGAGGGAGAAGCAGCTTCCCAAGGGGAGCCTGATGTGGGACTCAGTCCCAGGACCCCGGGATCATGACCCCAGCTGATGGCAGATACTCAACCACTGAGCCATCCAGGCGTCCCAAGAATTTTCTTTTTTATCATCGCTATTGCATCTCAGTTATCCTGAGAACCAAACACAGAAGCATTTAAGACAAGATAGATGTTGAAATGCCTGCAGGATGTCTTTCTGGTCCTGGTTTCCGGGATCCGTGTCATTAAACAAAGGCCCATCATGGTGGGAGGGGGGGCGAGGAAAGGAGATTTATTTAGGTTCTCTGGCAGCGCTGACCTGGAACTTGTCTTCAGAAAATGTGGAGGGGTCAGAGACAGAGTTGCCCTAATGGCAGCGGATGATAAGAAAACAGGCCACGTGAAGGCCAAATGTCTGTTATAGTAAAAGTTAAAATAATTCACTTCCATCTTGCACCGTTCAGAGGCTGAAGCAGGTCACCAGAGGGAAGTTTCCGTGTCCTAACTGGGCACTGCTCCTATAGCCTCTCTCCTTTCCTCTTCCCTCCCCTCCCCTCTGGGCTTGCTCTCTCTTTCTCCCCCCAGTGATAGCCCTAGACGATCATGTATAAAAACTAGAAATGTACTGGGACGCCTGGGTGGCTCAGTGGTTGAGCATCTGCCTTCAGCTCAGGTCATGATCCTGGGGGTCTTGGGATCAAGTCCTGCATCAGGCTGGCCACAGGCAGCCGGCTTCTCCCTCTGCCTATGTCTCTGCCTCTCTTTGTGTGTCTCTCATGAACAAATAAATAAAATCTGTTTTTTTTTTTAAAGGACAGCTCTTTTTATTGGTTAGAAATTTGCTCTAAGATTCTAGAAGAACCAATTTCTGTGAACAGTGGATGCATTTGTAACTAGCTCACAGATTGCCCAACAAACCCTCCCAGAGGGGACCCATGCAAATAAGAGGAAGTTATGATATATTTCAGTGGGAGCCCACAGTTCCCCTTGAGGAGGGTGGGAGGAGGTTCTTTGGATTCAGAAGCCTCAGACTCATCTCTGCTCAGTCTCTGCTCAGTGTGGCAGTTGCTGGCTTGGCACGCAAGCTGGGACATCGGTGGGTTCTGTCGGAAGCGAGGTGTCAAAGACCACAGATTCTAAGACTGCTGGAGAGGAGGCTCTGATCGTTGGCTTTCCCATTATTTAAACTTCTTATGTGGTTCCCAGTCCCTGTGACCAGCATCAACCAAAAGGCCTATCGTACATCTGTACTCAAAAGAGACATTATAGTACCAGAGCAGACAACTGGGAATCGCCTTGTGTTTACCTGTACCCGCTTTTCCTCATTTTTTCCCAATGGGTCAGTCACAAAGATAGTGGTGGGCCCTGGAGGGAGAGAAGGCCTGGGGTCTTGTGCGTTTTCTTGCCCCTGGATCGGGCCATTTGGATCCCAATGTCTTTTTGCAACCTGAAAGCTCTTCAAACCTTTGCTTCAAAGGAATTACCTAGTTATTTTTCCAAGATGGATTATAGCTATTTCCATTTCTTCTTATAATAGTTTTCCTTCTTTGAAATAATTTGATTTCAAATAAATTGACTTAAGCCATGTCCGCCATGTTTCAAATAAACTAGAGTTAACTGCGAGTAAGATCTGATTTAATCAAGATCCCCCCCCTCCCTTTAAGAAAAAGCAATCTGATGTCTGATAGTTTAGAAGGTTTTGCAGTTCAGTTTTCCATAGGAGCGTTCCCTGGGGCGTTTTTGCAAGATTCATTTTGCAGCTCTTGGAAAACTTAATGATAGTGGGTTTATGTATTTACCAACTCTAATTGAGGCAGACCTGGGTGACACACGGGCAGGTGGACTTCACTGTAGTTTCAGGGTTCTAATTATAGCCACACGTATAATATTTTAATAATTACCCTTTTAAGTGTGGAGAAGACCAGTTGTTTTTCTCTAGTATATTTTAAATGAAACCCTTCTGGCTAGGTCGACATTAAGTCATTTAAAATGCAGATTTTCTCTCCTCCCCTCACCAGATCATCTGCTAATTTATCTTCTTGAAACTGTGCTTAAGATAAGGCAAGGCACTGTGTTCTCAAGCTTGCCTGGGAGCAGAGGGAGGGTAAGGCGGGTGGTGGGAGGGGGGTTGGGGGTGACCCAGTTGCTTATCTCGCCCTGCCCTCTTGGTGTCCAGCAGTTCTTTACAGACCCCCGTTGGGGAGTGGAGGGAGTGACCTGAATGAGGCAATGCTTTGCTGTTAATGGAACCCCACTGAGATTAGACACAGAGTCTCTTGATTTAATGTCAGAAATCTAGAGAGAAATTTTACAGAACTCCTAGGGAGATCAGACCTTTAACATGACTGTTTGTAAAGCTTCCCTTAAAATGTTGCCCCCAACAATGTAATCTTTATTCCATGGTCCTCTTTTTTTTTTTTAAAAGATGTTATTTATTTATTCATGAGAGACAGAGAGAGAGAGAGAGAGAGGCAGAGACACAGGCAGAGGGAAAAGCAGGCTCATGCAGGGAGCCCAACGTGGGACTCGATCCCGGGTCTCCAGGATCAGGCCCTGGACTGAAGGCGGCGCTAAACCGCTGACCACCTGGGCTGCCCCCGTGGTCCTCTATGTATTTGTTGTTTTATTAAAATTCCTTTAGGATGATTTGCAGACCCAAAGCATTTAAGCAACTGTCCAGTTTCAAAGCATGCTATGATTTTTCCTCTTAGAAAAATATTCGCCCTTTTCCTTTTTTCCTGTGTCATTGATACTACAGAGGTCTGAGAGGTCTGAGAACAGGGGTCCTCAGGTCCTTGGCACAGAGATCTTGTCTTGAGATGGGAGGCCAAGGGCCCCGTGGCTCCTGTAGGGACTTTCTTGAACAGGTTATATGGGACCTACTGGTATGGACTGGGTGGGGGGCAAGGAATTGGGGGCCGGGTGGAGGTGGGGGTGCAAGAGTAGAGAGCAAAGGGATGTTATGAGGAAAAAAACATGGAATCATAAAAGACAAAGGAAGAGTGAAATGTGTCCACATGCAGCCTCCCCGGGTGGTTTGCCAATCCCTGGGGTAGGTTCTGGTTCTTCATCTCTAAGCCCAGAGCTTTGAAGAGTTTTCTGAGCTCTGCTTGGCAGGGGTTCTATTTGGGAACACCCCATCTCCAGACACAGTCCCCACAGCAACTGTAGGGAGAATTTCTAGTGGTGCATCCTGACCACGTAGTGTGAGTCACTTTATGGACTTCTAGTCACTTCATACCCTGTCCCATGTTCCTCTTTTCCTGAGTTTTTTTTATAGCAATCATGTGCTTGCAGGTGGAGGCACGTTAGTGAAGGAGAAAACCCAGTAGTGAAATTAGGTCTAAATCCTGCCAGTTGAGAAAGTACAAGGGTTTGGTTCAAGCCAGTCTCTGGCCACTGAGAGCCCTGTGAGCAGAATGTCCTGTTTGGGAGACTAGAACCTAATATTCACATTGAAGTTCAAAGGAGAAGCCACAATCTTCCTTCTGGAATCAGCAAAGATTGAGGAAAGACGTCAGATGAGGACAGAACACTGACAGCTCTGATTACCCTCCAGTCGCAGCGGCCTTAGGATCAAAGGAGTAAGCACGACACAGCAGGTGTACTGCGCCCAGCACAGCTTTGGATGCACTGGGCTCTTCTTTACTTTTCCCATTTGGCTCCATCATCCAAGAGCAAGGCAACGCTAGGAGGTCGCTTAGTTCAGTTCTCATTGCCATCTTCCTGGCGGTAGCTTTCCAGCAACGTTCAGCATCGTCTAAATCATTGGGTGTATAGTTTTCCCTCTTCCAATCCCCATATTTCCCCACATGCATCAGGAGCATTTTTAAGAGACTTGCACGAAATGAAAACATTGAGCCAAAAAAGTCAAGTCCAAATGGTGGGATCGCGTGTCACCCCGGGTGACGCCAACCCCAGCCAGAGAAAACGAACCTTCCTTCAGCTTTTCCCCCCACGTGGCCACTTGAAAGTCAGTTTGCTGACTGCAAGGCCTCTGCTCCTTCTCCCTTCCTGCCTTAGTCCTAGAAAGCGAAGCCTCTCTTTTTCCTGGATGACTCATTTCCAAGGTTTGATGAAAATAATGTTTTGGTTCAACATACTTTTAGCTCTAGCTGGATTTTATAGCGAGGCCTGATATAAAATGTTTCCAGGCTTGAGATCCATATCCAGAGGTTATGGTCTGCAGCTGCTGGTGCTCCTCTGGGATGCTAAATGATGTGTTAGCATGAGAGAACGTTTCCTTTCCTGCTGCCCCCTGGTTTTTGTGTTTTTTTTTTTTTTCCTTCTTCTTTTTCACAGTTTCCTAATCCAGAGCCGGCTTTGTCTTCCCCCCTTTGCAGACTTTGGTTTGAGCAACTGTGCAAGGATCCTGGGCCACTCCGACCCGTTCAGCACGCAGTGTGGCAGCCCGGCCTACGCCGCGCCCGAACTTCTTGCCAGGAAGAAATATGGCCCCAAAATCGATGTCTGGTCCATGTGAGTTATGGAACTTATAAAAGGGAACACTCCCTCCTGTTGTGTCCGCTCTCCCTTTCTGATGAAATAACCTTGGAGTATTTGATGAGGAGGTGTTATATTACAGGCTCTGGGATAGATATTCGATGATTCTTTGGGGACCCGGCTTTCCACTGCTGTTCCTTCTGGAACAGCTGATCCCTTCTCCCCAGACCACCAGAGAGGCTTGTACCAAAATTCATTCCGTTGCTGGGGAGACAAGAAAACAAAGTCCTGAACTCACAGAACTCATGTTCTAGTTTCATGAGTCATTCCTGTGGTTGTCCTGCTGAAAATTGTCCCATGGCTTTGCATCCTCGTCAGAAGAAAGCAGCCCCTGCCTGGCCCACGCTCCCACCTCTCCGCCATCTACTCCATGTGTTGCTCACAATTCCTCAGGCACGTTGGCCTCTGTTGCATCTTTCCCACCTTTGGGCTTTGCACCTGCTATTTCCATTGTCTGGGATGGCATTTCCTGGCTCTTCAGGTGGCCTGTCCCTGCCCACATTCCAGCTTGAATGCAGTGTCACCACTGTAGAGACCATCTCTGAGTTTCCTGTCACCCTCACACATCCCTCTCTAGCACCCATGGAGGCCTGGCATTTTAGTGTTCGTTAATCCATTTATTGTCCAAGTCCCCAGTTGGGAAGGATGCTGAGTGAGGATGGGACCTTTCAGGTCTGCTTTGCTAGTGTCTCGCATAGCACAGGTCTCCAGGGGCAAACTCAGGACACACTGAAGGGATGAGTCATGGGTGGTAAGCAGGGCTGCTGAGTCTGTCTCCCTAAGGTCCCCCCGGTGGGTGGGTCCCTCAGTGTCATGTGTGAATGGTGCGGGGAGGGTCCTGGATTCTGGGGTTGGGACCAAGTTCCTCACCAATGGGAAACGGGCTGTAGAAAGTGATTGGGCTGCTGATTAGGATGGAAGCTGGGGATGAGAGCGGCGAATTTGAACCAAGAGTGTGGTGATCCAGTACATTTCTAGAATTCTCCGATGTCTCTCCTTCCTCGCTACGCTTCCTTTATCTAGTTTGGAGAAAGGCTAATGTTTGCTGCTGCTTGGTGTACGGCAGGCACCACGGGACTTCATTTTCATGGTAACCCAGTGAAACCGTTACACTCCGTATCCCCATTGTATGGAAGAAAAAACCCGTTGCAAGAGACATTAATAAAATTTCTTAAGGTCACGGGGCTACTGAGTGGTGGAGCTGGGATTTGAACCAGGCCGACTCCAAGGGTCTGAAGAGAAAGGCCTGACTCTTGAACATGGCCCCATCGCCTCATTGGGAGCCATCCTCCTCCCTCTGCTTCTCTCCCCATCTGACTCCACATCTGTGTCTCCTGTCCCTTGCACGCACTGTGCCTTCAGCCGGGGCTCTTGCTCTTGTTCCCATACTCCTTCTCTTTCCCTCTTCTTTTCTGGGATGCCACTTCCCCAGGGCAGCCCTCCCTGCCTCTCGCAAGCTGGCTCTGAGCCTCTGTGTCTCATCTGTTTCCTGCTCCCCTGGTGCTCCCCTGTGGTCACAGCTCACCTACCGGAAACCCTGCACTGCAGGCCGATGGGGCGGGACACCTGGCATGGAGCCTGGGAGAGAGGAAGGAGGGAAGGGGTGGGGAGGGACAGGCATTTCATCCCGGTGAACAGAAGCTACGGGGTCAGGGGCTTTAGTTGACTGAGGAAACGAACAGAGCAATGGGACCTAGGGCCAGCGTCGAGAAGTGAAGGGAGTCCAGGTTCTAGTCGGAAGTGAGGGGAACCTGGAGCCCAGCATGAGATTCAGGGGACAACAGAATTCCCTGGACTTGGACAACAGAATTCCCTGGACTTGGGTGCCGCTGGTCACAAGTTAGTGGGGCGTCAGCTCTTGTTCCTGGGCAGGCCGAGTGCTCAGAGCTAATTGCCCCTTTGATCCTCAGGACAGCCAGTGCAGCTTTCTCGTGCCCATTTTACAGACAGGAGGGAGGCCCGGGGGTAAGTGTGTAAGCAGTGGAGGTACATTTTGCACTCAGGGCTCTTCACACAGAAGCCTGAGCTCCCCATTACTTTCTTGACCTCTCAGGAGGAGGCTGTAAATGGAGAGTGTGTGCTGTGACCCCCTGGGGTAAGGCTTGGGGGCTGCTGGAGTGGGTGGGAGTGGTAGCAGGAAGCCCTAGCAGAGGAAGCCTTCTCCTCCAGGTACCCTGGGTTGTTTGAGCATTGCTGATTCACAAATTCTTCATCCTGTGCCCAGAAGGGCCTCAGAATCCTTCTTAACACAGCCATCAGGAATCGCTGCCCATGGATCAGAGTCGATACTTGAGGTGAAATCCATTCTTGGTCTCTTTCAATGCTTAAGAACTCTCACACGTGTCGGGCATATGATCTGCCCCTGGTAAATATTGATTAACGGATGAATATGAATGTTTGAGTCTATAATCACCTTCTCTCCAAAACAGTTAGGGAACTCAGTTATGCTAAAGGGAGAGCTATATGAGGAACAATTTTTGCACACACACAAAAATAAAAAGGCTATGGAGAATAGGCAGCCTGAAAGGCCAAGAGGTTCAGGGGCGTGATGTGACTGGTGGAGTGGGAGGCGTAATGACCACGGGGAAGAGAAGCCGGCGGTTGGAGGGCAGGTGACGACTTACTCCTCCGGCCCTGCTTTCCCAGGGACTCTGCTCTCTCAGGGACAGAGTAAGTGTCATCACAAGTTGTCATGGTAACGGGGCTCAGCCTATGAAGGGGGGGACCTTTTCACTCCATGACTGGCAAAGCAGGCAGCTCCTTAGAGTCTAGAAGTGTGGGTAGAAGGAAGGAGCCTTACAGATTGTCAAAGCTGCAAGAGAGCTCCTGGACCTGTATCACCTGCGTGGAACATCTCGTCCCCTCGTGCTGACTGTGGGATGGGAATAAATCACTTCTCCCGTCTGGGGACATCCAAGGAGGGTAATGAAAAGCACCAGCTGCAAAAGGCAGTGTCATCTGTGGGGCAGGTATAAGTTCAGACTTTGCCTGAGTCCCTTGCCTCAGTCCCTTGACTGCCAAATCCCTTGACTTGGGAAAGAAATCCGCATTTAGCGACCACAGGTGCTTGATTGTTCAGTTTCGGGACTCAGGGATAACAGCAGAGGGGCCTGGTCTCCTGACACCTATTGTGTCACCATCCATCAACCAGAAGCAGTGACTCTACTCGGAAGTAATGGTGGCATCAAAGGAGGGAAGGTGGAGGGAAGCTGCAAGAGAGATGAAGGTGACCCCAAAACACTCACTTCCCTCCTCCGCCCTGGCTTCTGTCGTGGTTGGGCTGTCTGGAGCAGCTGGACATTTCTTTGCTCACCTCTCCACATAGTTGCCTGTTCCCCACCCCCACCCCCAAGAAGGTGATGTGCAGCTTAAAGCCTTCTGAAAAGCTCTAATCAGGCCTCATTCTTATCCTGGTGCCCTCGAGTAGTATATGGGAAAGTCTTTGATAAATAGTAACACACTATACAGACTGTGGTCTTTCCGTTGATTGTGGCATAGCTCTGGGGGCTGACGGAGGATCTCTGGGTAGACCAGAAACTCTAGCCGCACAAGTCTGGGATCCAGTGCCCTGTGGTGTGGAGCTGAGGTGGAGATTCTCACTCTCATTAAGCCACGGAGTACCATGTTTTATTCTAAGAAATGAGGTTTCCCTGGAGCAAGTCTGGGTGACCTGACCCTAGAACATTCTTGACGAGATGAGGCCACATGACCCATGCCTGATTCACAGGGATGGCATAAATTAGGCCCCTTTTAGAAGCTGTTGCTAAAGCTTAAAAAGAATAAAAAGAAGCCATGTGAGCAGCATACAGCTTACCAACTATCCGTTTCTTCGGCAAATATCTGTTGAGCCAGGTGCTGTGCCGAATTACGAGGGTGAGTAAAGTAGCCTTGGTGGGTCCCTGCTCCTACAAAGATCGCTATTCACGCTCACACACCTCTGACTGAGTGACAAGCATTGTTCCAGGGGCTTTGCAAGTATTAACTCATCTCATCTGCCTCACAGTCCTTCAAGGGAATGCTCTGTTATCCCACTTTATAGACAGGGAAACTGAGGCCCGAATAGTTCTCAGCCCTTGCCCAAGGTGGCACTGCTAGTAGCTACACAGCCAGGATTTAACCAAGCTGGCTTGACTCTAGAGTTTGCCTTAAATTGTCAATCTCTTCTGCTTCTACTACAATGGTGTGCTTCCTTTTGTGGGGTTTACAGTCTCAGGGGGCAGACAGGCAGTTTTATTTAAAAGCTATAAGCTGGGTGTGGGAACCGCTGTGGAGGAAGTGGGTGGGATGCAGTGAATGAGGACGGTGGTGGCCTCCAGAGGAGGAAACCTCAAAGCCAAATCCTTGGGATGAGTAGAACCAAACTCTGGGAAGAGAGAGGTGTCAGGGAGGAAGGCCCGAGACGCAGGGAACAGGATGTGGGAAGGCCAGGGGCGGGTGGGTGGGGGAGTGTGGGAAGGGGTTTGGGTTTCACCCTAAAGGTCGTGAGAAGCCACTGGAAAATTATAAGCAGGAGGGTAACAACGTGTCATGGATGGAATTGTGTTCTCCTCCCAAAAGATATGCAGGAGTCCCAGTGTCTCAGAATGTGACATTATTTGGAGAGAAGATCTTGACAGGGTAATTCGGTGAAAACATCGTAAAATCCAGTATGACAGATATCTTTATAAAGGAGGGAAGTTTAGACACAGAGAGATGAAGGGAGAACGCCACGTGGGGCTGAAGGCGGTGATCATAGTGCTGCATCTCCGTGCTAAGAAGAAACACCAGATGGCCAGCAACCACCAGAAGCTCTGGGAGCAGCATGGAACAGGTATCTCGGTCACGGCCCTCAGAAAGAACCAACCCCTGCCAACTCTCTTGGACTCTGAGCCTCCAGAACGGTGAGAAAATCAGTTTCTGTTGTTTAAGCTCTGAAATCTGGGGAAAGGTCAAAAGTAAACTGATGAGTAACAACTCAACTGCTCCAGATCCCAAGAGCTGTCCTCCTTCCCAGCAAGTATGAAATGCTTCCTGCACTGAATCAAGGTCACTAACAGATGAACGAAGTAGACTCACAGAATTCTTGCTCATCCCTTAGCCAGCAGGGAGCGGGAGCCTCCATCAGCCACCCAGCAGAAAGCACTCCATGGTTCAATTATAAATCCAAATTCTCAGTCATCGCTGCTACCTGTAGGTAATAAGTTTCTGGCTGCATGAAAACCACAAGATAGTCCGGATTTCATTCACACGATGGCGGAAGAGTTCCCGGGAGTAAAAGAGGGCAAGCTGTGGTGTGTAAACACTTTCCAAGAAGCATCTGTGTCACATTTGCTAACCTTTCAAAGCAGACTGCATGGCCAACCCGGAATCAAGGAGAGAGAGGTCATCAGATTGCACCCAGTAGTGGGGCGAGTGGGAAAGAATTTGTGGATTTTGGGTTTTTGTTTTGTTTTGTTTATAATCCACCACACTTATCTGCTGCTGTGGATAGAACTGTATCCGCCCCCCCCCCCCCCAAATCCATATATTGAAGCCCTACTTCCCCAGTGTGGCGGAATTGGAAGGTGGAGACTTTGTGAGGTCATGAGGGTGGAGGTACCCATAATGGGATAAGAGTCCTTTTAAGGAGAGACCCCACAGAGTTTGCTTGGTCTCTAACAGTGAGGACAAAGCAAGAAGGTGGCTCTCTGCAAGCCAGGAAGAGAGCTCACCACAACCTGGCCATGCTGGCACCCTGATCTCAGACTCTGGGTTCCAGAACTCTGAGAAAATAAATGTGTGCTGGTTGAGCCACCCCATCTGTGGTATTTTGTCACGGAGGTCTGAGCCGACGAAGACCCCTACTTACCTCACGAGTGTTGCCTGTAAACAATTACAGCCTGTCAGAAGGTACAACACAGAACAAATAGAGCTGCATAGCTGGCTCAGATCAAGAAGGCATCAGAGGAGAATTTAATCTGCTTCTGAGGCATTAAGTGGAATTTGCCAGGTGGGAGCGAGAAGAAGATTTCCAGGCAGAGGGAACAGCATATGCAGAGGCTCGAACCTATGAAAACCTGATTACTATCATTCTTGATCCTGGAGAAAATGAAAAACTTCAGAACCTTCTGGAAGAGATTAATTCTCCACTGCTTCGGGGTGTTGTGTCTGAGATACTGGTTAGGTTCCTGTTTGGTGCCCACGACTTCGCTGGCAGAATTGGAAATGGAAAACCCAAAGAGAATTTAATTTAAAAGGCCATTTAAGAGAGTGAAAATGGAACCAATTTTCTTTCTGGGTCAGACACTGTTATTATAAAACATCCCTTTTTATCGTTCTGAAACAACAGAATGAAGAAGAATTCACTTCTCAAATCAAAAGCAAACTTCTGCCTCTGGAGGTTTGGACCTTGACGGATGGCTGGGGCCTTTCTCCAAGACTTCTGGGACTGACGTGGAAAGAAAACCAGCTTGTCACTCACGGAAACCTCTGGAAGGAGAGCTCTTTCGACAAATGGGGCCCCCGGGACCCTCCTCTTCTAGTGAATCAGGCATTAACAATGTCAGTGGGATGGTGTATGCTGTCTTGGGGCTTTTCCCACTATTTTCTTCATTTTCATATATGAATATCTTTCAAATCATTCACGTCTTACCTTTAATCGAGATGCCTGGAATATCTTGATCTCCAGTGAACTTTGAGATTTCAGGCACGAAATCAAAAATGTTCATTCCGTGGTAGTGAACTGCTTTTATGGTTAACTGACTTTTCCTCAGAGTGGCATATATGCTAATTAAAAAAAAAACACTAATGCAGATGTACTTTTTAAATGAAAAGAATACTAATTAACTTTATTTTCAGAGTATTGCAGTGCTCTTTTGAGAACTTTGGTGAATCTCTAAGAGGAAGGAAAATGGGAATCAGGAGATCTATCCCCAAAGCATTGGAAATGCTGTATTGTTTCAACCAAAGCTGCTCTTTGCTCCCCTGGGAGTGCACGGGGTGGGCGAAACATTTATGTGAAGACCTAGTGCCTAGTGGAAGGTCGTGTACAACACACCCAGACCACCACCCCAGTCTCACTGAATCTCTTTTCACTTAGTGGGAAAAATCTCTCCCCTTTGCTGTCCCTTTGGGTAGACAAGTTGGCTGAGGGGACCCAGGGGACCCATCTTGTTTCCAGCCCTGCTCAGGCATTCAGGCCTTAGATTCTGTTTTGTAAAAAGTACTACCAGACACCACCAGCTGCCAGTGGTCAAATGTGAAAGGATAGCATTTTCTCTCCATTTATACCCCCTCAAAATGACAGGAGAAGGAGGTGGAAACTGGAGCCCTGTGGCTTCTTTTGGGTAGCTTAGGGCTTTTGACTTTAAACAGAGAAATTCCTTTAGCTTCTGAGATTTTTCAGTTATAAAATCTAAGACTTGTGTGTGTGTGTAGTTAGCTTGTGCATTTAAAGTAGAAGAGGGGAAGGAGGAAAGGAAAAGGAAGAAAAAAGGCTGAAAATCCACAAGATAGTAATTTCTCGTGGAACACAGACCATTTTAAGGAGTAGCCATGAAGTTTGAGATTCTCCAAGTGGACAGATCTCTTCCCAGTCTACTTTCAAGACTTAAAATCAGAAGTTGGACTGAAAGTTGATACTAAAAGATGGAAAGATGTTGCTTTTAGGCAGAGAGGGTTTTTAAACATTTTTCACAGGCAATTCTTTTCTTGAAGAATCACACAGAAGCTGGGTGTGTCAGCTGAAGGTTCTCACAGCTTCGCTTTGGTGTAAACTGGGCAGTTCCTGAGGATGCTGCCCATTGGCCCTGTGAGAACAGTAGCCAGATGTTCCCAACACGGGCCAGCGCAGCTCTGTCCATTACCTTGTCTCTTGTGTCCTGCTAAAGCTGCTGGCCAACTTCTCCAGGGTGGTCTGACTCCTTGTCTTTCCTCTCTTGGATGATAAGTGACACTCCAGCTTTCCCACCAGGGAGTATTTCATTATCTGATGGGACATGGGGACCACCTTTGGGCTTCCTGACTGAATCCCAAAGATTCCACATTTATATTTCATGGGGCCCCATCCCCTCATCCTTCTGTTTTTCTTCATTGTCACTTTACCTTTTTCTTCTGATGCCAGCATATTCCACACTGGCCAGTTACCTTTGGATTTTCTGTCACCCAGTAATGACTCAGCCTTCTTTCTTTCTGTTTGGAAAAACTCACATATCGTATTTGTTTGAGACTTTCATTCTGGTCTCTCATCCCTTTTTTTTCTCAATTTATGATTTGGGGCACCTGGATGGCTCAGTCGGTTAAGTGTCCGACTCTTGGTTTTGGCCCAGGTCGTGGTCGCAGGATTGTGAGATTGAGCCCTGAATTGGGCTCTGTGCTCTGTGTGGAGTCTGCTTCAGGGTCTCTCTCCCTTCTCCTCTGCCCTTCCGTGCTTACACTCTCTCTCTCTCTCTCAAATAAATAAATTTAAAAATCTTAAACAAAAAAAAAAGATTTGTGATTTTTTTTGGAAAGATTTTATTTATTTATTCATGAGAGAGGCAGAGACATAGGCAGAGGAAGAAGCAGGCTCCTTGGGGGAGGGGGGAGCCTGATGCAGGACCCGATCCCAGGGCCCCAGGATCATGACCTGAGCCAAAGGCAGACACTCTACCACTGAGCCACCCAGGTGCCCCACTATTTGTGATTCTTGGGATTCCCATGTCTGCCATGGAGAAGTTAGAAAGCCCCTGGACCATATTTCAAAAGACACATCAGGAAATTCTGTACATGTCTTGGGACTCCTACTAATTCTATGGGATTACAGAGGTTTATAAACTGCATTCCACATTTTTCCCTTGGTATCCTCACATACTTCTGAAATGTCAAAGGGATAAGATTTCTCTTTATCCCGATATTAAACATGTATGAAAAGCCTGGGGGAAAGGAATGAAGATGCTCAATCTGGTTTCCTTTGTAAAATTTCCTGGGACTGCATGACTCTCCACGTAGATTTCCATCATTATCTGGCAACAGGATACAAATATAATTGTAGCTTTGTATCTGTTGTTTTTAAAACCTTACCGATGAAGCAGTAGATAGATTCACATCTATCAGGCACTGAATCTGTGCCAGGCCCAGCGTCCAGTACTTTCTGTGGCTTGGTTCATTTGACCCTTATCCAACGTACTCTTGTTACCCATGTTTTGTAGAGGAGCGACCCTGGGTGAGACAGCGGGGTCCCCTTTAGGGACTTATGACTGTTTTCAATGATAACTTTGATGATAAACTTCCCCAAGTGAAATGAAATTCTGGAGTCAGTTTGGTAAAATAATCAGTTATAAAAACCACTTGCTTCGCCCTGGTTGGACTACTTTGTGCAAGTTCACCAGCACAGTCTTTAAAACAGGCATCTTTTACCTTTATCTGTGGCCCCAGCCAGATAATGGAGAATGATACTCAGTGGCCAGAGTATCATCTTTCGAAGCCACTTGGTGGCAAGGAGATGTCTCAACGACACCTCGAAGACAGAGACTTTTCGTAAAGGTTTTAGAGTTGGCCCCCTGGCATCATATTACATATTACATTCACTGAACTCCTTCATTTGGATTTCCCTCCGTTACTGTCATGGCCTATCTCCTCTAGCATTTGGCACTATTTTATGCAACAACCCCCCCCACCCCGTGACAAGAAGCTCCATGTCCCCTAAAGATAAGGGGAAATATAAAAGGTCATAGGGCAGTATTCTTCAAACTGGAGTGTTGAACACTCTTCTTGTCAAGGAAGAACATTCTTGGTAACCCCTGGTGTTGACTTTCGTTACTTTGATTTAAATTTTGCTTAATGTACACGAATGTAAAGTTAAACTCCTTTTATTTATGGCTCAGTACAACTAAAAACCCAAAACTAATGTACAAGTTAAATATAACCGAGACTAAAAGAATCCCCAAATATTCAAATGAATAGCATTAGTTAGGTGCCATGGCTACTGATTGGTGAGAGCTGAATTGCTCAAAAGATCTGGGCGTTACTTCTCCTTGCTGGGCACAGGCTCTCTGAGCTGGTTGGCTCATTGCCATGGGCTCGATCAGTTCTCCCCCCCCCCCACCCCGTTTTCACCCCTCCAGCGCTTTCAAATCTGACTTTGCATCCGAAGCACGTGGAGGGCTTGTGTAAACCCAGTTTGCGGAGACCCACCCCTAGAGCTTCTGATTCCTTGAGTCTGGAGTGGGGACCAAGAATTTGCAAATCCAACATTTCCAGGTGATGCTGTTGCTCTACTGAGCACCAGACTTTGGTGCTGCACCTTTCTCATTACCTGTGACAATAAAAGTGATCTATTCTGGCAAAGGTTGTGTGTTGGTGAGCACCAAAGCAGAAGCAAGCACCAAAATCCAGTGTGTACTTGGTTATGTGGCCGAAACCCAGTATGCACTTGGTTATGGGGTGACTGTCCAATGGCCCTGGTTGCGGTTTCCAGGATGCTTAAGTATATCACCAAAAGAAAATCAAAGCTTGGAATTGCTGAATCCCCGAGGATGTGTCCTATGTATCTCAGTTTGAGAAACAAGTATAGGTTGGGTATTAGACAATATTTACCTGTGGGGGGGGGGATGATATTATATAGGTACCAGCCTCTTCAGTTTTAGGTATGAATGAATGTTAGACCAAGACAAAGGTGCCCAGAAGTGAGCAGAGAAGAGAGGACAGATCTCATTGTACCACCAAAGAGGAGAAGAGAGAGACTGTGGCTTAGTACTTGGGGGGCCTCCTTCGTGCCTGGGCTTGTCCTGAATGGAATGAACTGCACTGGGGAAGTTGGAAACACGTGTCTTGAAAATTGTTCAGGGGCTCCCAACAGTAACTTTCTGGATATTCTGGGAGGGTTTCCTATTATAAAAGCCACGTGTCCAAGACCCCTTTGAATGAAGAAATTCTATGATTGGGGGGTGGAGGGGTTCCTTAGTTTTCTCTCTGATTGGTCTCCAAGAATCCTCCGAGCCAGGATGTTTAGCATTGCATGGTAGGTTTCCAAGCGTGTTACCAGCCCTAGTACCCCATCCCACCGCCCCTCCTGGCTTCCTCAGTTCTATCACTCTTTCAGGTTTACAAAGTGACACATCTCCTTCCCATACCTATTCCTTACTAGCCTTTCTCTCTGTGGCCCGCCATCCCTCCCACTCAGGCTTCAGTGGCAACATGCCAATATACTGCCCTGAGCTCCTGCTTCCTGTCCTGAGCCCCTTAAATCCACCTGATACCAGATGACTGCTCCCCAAATTGTTTGGCCTTGGAACTTGTATTCAACCAACATCTGTTGTTGTCCTGGGGAGCGTGTTCCATCAAACACACAGGGAAGTGCTCCTGTAGATTCTGTGTATGTGTATGTCTGGCTCATTCTGGTCTCCGTATCTTGTCTTCCCAACTTGTCATCCCCATCCCTAAGGTGTGGAAGCTCGGGTGCATATACTCAACCTTCCTGGCAGAGGCCACCTGCCTTCAGGCACTTAGTATAAACTGAGTACTTGAAAGGATTGTGCTTAGACATTACCTGTTGACTGTCCCCCACAATCGAAGATGGCAGGGCTCCATCTGGTTCATCCCTACCCAGCCCCTGCCTGGGGTGGAGAGCCAGCCAGCAAGTGTTTGTGGACTGAATGTTTATGTATCTGTGGCCATAACTGCACTGTGAGTTACAGAGGAGGAACGGGGTCTTAGAGTTATGGCTGCAATTTGAGAATGATTTCTGGCTGGAGCACGGGGGCTCTGTACCTGTCGTGATCTGGAGCACTGTAAATCAGAGGCGCCTCCGTGGAATTGGGCCCCAAGGGTCTTCATTTCAATCAGTCTCATTGGATTTGTTTTGACTGGAAATCCTATTGCCTGTTTTTAAAACATATTCCCTCAGGCACTTTTGAACACTTGAGACCTCTTGGCAGGCAGGCATTTCATCCCCATCAGGAAATCTCATCAAAATGATATTAGGTTTGCACATTCAGGAAAATAAAAGTCCTCCAAGAAGCTGTTGCCGTCTGCTAGATTGGCTTTGGATATAAGCAGTTAAGCCCATTCAGAAGGTATTCCGACCACGTCTGGGCCACGGGGCCAGGGTGCTGGGATCTTACAATGAACAATGATAGAGAAACTAAGAGTGGGGAGGAGACGCCTCTCCCCATTCCCACCCTGGAGAATTCTATAGTTACAGGCCCAAACAGAATTCAAGGGAAGAGCAACAGGCCCATTTTGGGGGTGAGACTCTTGTTTCAAAGGACTTACAAGTAACCAGAGCTGCTGGCTAGGCTGTGGCTTGCCCTCCTATGCAAGTGCAGGGTCTTGCCCTATATATGTTTTTGGTCTGGCCTCCTCCATGCTCCACCTTGTCAGCCATACTTGGAAAACCACATAATGGCAAGACTACTTTTATTCCAGGCTCCCAGCCTGCTGCTGGTATTCTTCACATAATTTGGTCTGGACTTCCTTCCAGAAGGAAGGACATGGTTTCCCTTCCTTAGGGGGTAGCCCTTGAAGTTCCATAGACTTCTTTGATCTCCACAGTCCATTGTCCAAGTCTTTACAGACAAGCTCTTACTCATGCTTTTCACTTTTGCTCCTCCAGTACGTCACCGAGTTTTCCAGAAAGAAGGCCTCTTGAGGTCAGCATGAAAGCAACAGGGCTAAAGCTGTGCCAAGCCTGTGCCCTATTTGTCTTCCTCTCCCGGGGGCCTCATTTTGGTCTCATACTTTGGTGTCTCTCTTTTCAGAGGCGTGAACATGTATGCTATGTTGACTGGGACCCTGCCTTTCACGGTGGAGCCTTTTAGCCTGAGGGCTTTGTACCAGAAGATGGTGGACAAGGAAATGAATCCCCTCCCCACCCAGCTCTCCACAGGTAATGCACCCTCGCCTCTCTGGATTCCAGGTTCCAGGACTTGTGTGCTTACCAGGTTTGGTCCATCCATGAAGCAGTATTTGCTTTGCAGAAATGGTGTTAGGCCTTTTTATGGGATTAAACCCTGACTCAGAGGTGGTTGAGTTTCCCATGGCTAAGCAACCGTTCATCTCACCTTGATCTTTTCCTTCTCTGTTATAACTCTGAACCCCTAACTTCCTCCTTCCTCCTTCTGCACAAAACACACGCATTAAAGGCTCTTGGAGAAATGATTGCAGTCTTGATTGTTTTAATGCTTACACTATTCTAATGTTGACTTTGAAAAAAGCATTTATAATCACAGTTCTGTTGTGCTTTCCTTAGTCAATTCAGTGTAAAGAAATATTACTTTCATTCGAGTTTGGTCTGTAATTTGTTTTGCTCTTTGAGCTTTTGAGCCTGTTCAAAAGCTTTTAAGTGTATGTAGTTTCACTTACTTGATTAGACTGAATCATCAGGTGTGTTTGGCAAGTGTTCTCAAACTTCAGGAGGTTCACATTTCGGTAAACAGGTCACATTAAGATTTGGTTTCAGATCCAGTAAATTAGCACAATTTGTTCTTTTGTTTGGATTACAATTCACTTCAAGTTCCTGGCTTCAGGTTGGCCCTGGTGATCATTTAATTGGCTCCTTAAAATAAACTCAGCTTCCCTGAGATAAGGCATGTGACCAAGAAAAAAAAAAAGTATTCATTTAATTTCAACTTACAATACATGATTTAAAATATAGAATTTTTATTTTACTACTGTTACATATTTTTCCCCCCTCTGGAGTTTATAAAGCATCCATGAAGCTAACCTTGAATTTATGCTTGTCAAATGGAATTCAAGCTGAAATGCATTCTCGTACGCAATGATCTAATTTGGTCTGTACTTTCACCTTTGCTAGGGAGGATAGAATCTCCTGCCTGGAGAAGGCAGACAGGGCTCATTTTGAATCCCAGTAGGACCCTGAGGAGCTGGAGAAAGGCTTCTCATTCTTTTAGTCAGGATAGGCCAGGCTATGCTACAATAACAAATAGCCCCCAAATCTTAGCAGCTTAAGACAACAAAGACTTATTTCTCATTCATGCCACCTGTCTGTGGAGAATTGGATCAAGGGTTGGAGGATTCTGACCATCCTCGTCAGTCAGGGTCCCGGATTGATGGAGGAGACACCATTTCAAACATACCTGGTCCATGTGGATGAAAAGAGAAGTCTAGAACATCTCTCGTTAGCAATGAAGTCTCCCACCAATGTTCTGTTCATAAGTCCTGACTTTCTGAAGCGTGTCACCTGGCTTCACCCAACTAAAGAGGCTGGGGAAACACAGCCCTACTGTGTGTCTAAAAGGCAGAAAACCAGAAATATCTGTTGAACAGCATGAATGTGAGCCACCGGCTGTGGGAGGAGGAGCAGGCAGTTCGATCTGTGGTAGTCCCTGGGGTGGGTTGCACAGCAGGTCAGGGGCAGGTAGATTAGTAGCCCAAGAAGTCAGTCTCATAACTTCAGAACTGATATTGTTTTGGGGTGCCTGGGTGGTGCAGTTGGTTAAGCATCCAACTCTTGGTTTTGGCTCAGGTCATAATCTCAGGGTCCTGGGATTGAGCTTCACGTCGGGCTCTGCACTCAGTGTAGAGGCTGCTTGAGATTCTCTCCCCCTCTCCCTCTGCCCCTCCTGCTTGTGCTATCTCTCTGTCTCTGTCTCTCTCTCCCCCTCTAAGATAAATAAATAAATCTTGAAAAAGAAAAGAATCAACATTCTTTTAACCCCTGGTCTATGACTGTTTTCTGATAGTGAAAATTAAATTTACCTTAAATAAGTAAAAACTCTACCCCGAAGGTGTTTAAAAAAATAGTCCAGAAGAAATTCCAAAGAAGATATATTAGAAATGTTCTGAGCGATTTTAGCACCACTGGAGTTGGCTCCTGCTCTGAGCAGACAGCTTTGACTTTGGCCTTAAGCTGTGTGTGCTTTTTAAAGATCTTCACATTCCTAAGGGACTTGGTTGTCTTGACTTGTCAAGCATGAACAAGCAAGAATTGCGCTTCTTTCTTCTTCTTTTTTTTTAAGATTTTATTTATTTATTTAGAGAGAGAGTGTGTGCACAAGTGGAGGGGGAGGGACAGAGGGAGAAGGACAAGCAGACTCCCCACTGAGCACGGAGCCCTACTCGGGGCTCCATCTCACAACCCCAAGATGATGACCAGAACCTAAACCAAGTTAGTTGCTCAACCTACCGAGCCACCCAGGTGCTCCAAGAATTGCATTTTTAGATTTGGTTTTCCAATTAAGGAATCTGGACCCCTCCCCTAAACTTTTTTTAAAAACTTTTTAAACTATTGGGATGTGTAGGTATTTCTCCTATTTCTCCTCAACTGGAGCTTTGTGCCAGGTATCAAGCGTAGTGTTTGCACAGTATAGACGCTCAGGGGATCTAGGTTGCTGATTTGAGTGGTCAACGCGTGTGGCTCTGGAAGGCAGCCCATGGATCCGCCCAGCTGCTCGGGGACAGGAGCTGAGCTGATGCACTGGGGCCCAGAGCTGCTAGCTGGCTGCTGGAGCAGTGCAGGTCACCTTATCTTGTTTACACAGTGAATGACCTCTGTTTTGGAGATGAGCCCCTGGCCTCCTGGCAGCCCCCTGTTTCTCCAATTTAAAATACCCTGCCAGGTTTACCTCTTTTTTCCAACCAGCCTGGCCCACCCTCATTTAGGAGACCGTGTGGTGCTATCTTATTTAGAATCCAGAAATACTCATTCACCAGCGACAGGAGTAGCTGAATGTCCATGTGCAAGTGCAAGTGCTTTTCACATTATCATTTGCTCTCCCCAGAACCCTGCAAGATAAGTACTCTTGGTCCTAATTTATCAGTGAGGATGCTAAGTCTCAATGAGCTTATGTAGCGTCTCTGTTTTTGAATTTCTGTCTGCTTGGCTCCCAAACCTGGATTTTCCTACTATACAGGGCTGTCTCTCTCCCTTTTTAAATTTTTTTGGTATGAGGTGCTTCCCCTTCTGCACCCCCGATTTGGGGAAAATTATCTATTGCTTTTATGTTCTGGGTAATGTTAAAATTGAGATGTCCAAATCGAAAATATACCAGTTTCATTAAGTGTCTCACCAACACATCTTTCATTTAAAGATTCTCTCACTCATATTTGTGACACTTTCTACACATCAGCTGTATAAGAGTACTCTTTTTGGGGTGACTGGTGGTTCAGTAGTTGAGCATCTGCCTTTGGCTCGGGTTGTGATCCTGGGGTCCTGGGATGGAGTCCTGCATCAGGCTCCCACTGGGGAGCTTGGTTTTCCCTCTGCCTATGTCTCTTCCTCCTCTTTGTGTCTCTCATGAGTAAACAGATGAAATCTTAAAAACAAGAAAAAAATAGTACTCTTTTTTAGATTAAGTTGGGAGGATTTTTGCTGAGTTGAAAAGATAAAAAAAGTCACTGCCCTTGTGACTCCTTTGTGCATGCTTTCGAAGAATTGTCCCTCATCTCTATCATGTAGTTTGAAAACTTAAGCTTTTGGGGCCTTTCCAATTCTTGCTTCGAGACAGTCTCTTTCTGCTTGTTGGCACTTGCATATCACAGAGTTGGAAATGCCTTTCATGGCTTACACATTTTTCCGACAGTTTATCTTTACATCTCTACATCTCAGGGATGGTACTTCTACTGCCAAACAGTCACTTCTGATCAAGAGCGTTTTGCACCATGAAGTCATGGAAGTGAAGCCGAAGGCTGGGTGTTGGCATTGGCAAGGGTTGAGCCAGCACCAATTAAGATTTCTGAGAAGGTTCAACTGTCAAATAATTGTTGCTGCTTTTGCGTAGGAGGTGATGAGGAAAGAGCCTTGGTTGGGGATGGGACTCCACTTGCATCTATCTGATGGACTGTATTACTGTGAAAAGTCAAATGGCTATGTCTGTGTCCAGTAGCCCTCTCCCTAGCTAGGCACAGTGTCATGGGGCTCACACAAGCGAGTGCAGATAGTAGAGAGCACACTCCTCGTGGAGGAAAGAAGGTTTTGCACTACAGAAGTGTGTGTGCATGTGATGTGGAACACAGAGAGGGAGCTGTCAGTGTGGGTCATCCTTTCCTTGTGCCCTCAATGGAAGCTACAGCTTAGAAGAGTGGAGAGTTGTAAGTGGCCATGCCCACCATGGCTTTCCAAGACCTTGGAGAATTTGAATCTCTTGTGCTCATGAAACATAGGGATCTTCAAGACCCTAAGACAAACTTCAGAGAACTCTAACGACATTTTCAAAGTCCTTTTTGGATGGTAATGCAGTGTTTGTGATGTCCAAAGAAATAAAATTCATCAGTAGAGATCAGAACTAAAATTACTTGAGCTCATCAGCAATTTGTGAAGATGCCGAGTGCGTGGTTCTGAAAATAGAACAAAAACGCACATCCAGTCTGTTCTTAGCTCTTCTGGTTAATCATGTTCTGAAAAGGCCTGGCAGTAGCCTGGGTTGTATGGGTCCTTTGAGGGTAAGCGACAGAGATGTCTCAGAAACATCTTGAACTCACAGCCTCCACATTTTAATGGATTAAGCTCACATCTTTCTGATTTGACCAATAGGTGGTCCTGATTAGGCATCCAGATGGCTCTTGCAATGTAAGGGAGTTGAGAGAAGGGAGATAGAGTTTCCAGAAAGAGGAACTTCTTTATTTTTTTGGAGATCGGTTTGCTTTTCAGACCATTGAAGAATATTTTAGGGAAGTTTTATTTGGAGACCCAGCTATAAAACTTAGAGTATTAATTAAATGTACCTCATGACTGCTCTGGTGTCTGCACATCTATTTTTACCCACTCCATTCTCAATGAGAAATGACCTTCTGGTGACCACATCAACTGGATCAGAACCCACTAGAGAAGTTACCTGGTGGCATGACCAAGTAGAAGTTGTTTCTTTGGGGTTGATTCTGGCATCACCACAGCCCCTCTTTTGATGGCTTGATTTCCACCCTGCGGAAAACACCCACCATTCTATCAGAACAGTATTGAATGACAACTAAAGTCTGTGAGAAAGTGACTTTTCTTTGAGAGTCTCTCTTCGAGAGATTATGTTAGAAAACTGAAAGATAGTGGGGGACTGCATTCGTGCTTTCCCCTGGGGGGAAAAAAAAGAGAAAAGAAAAGAAAACTGAAAGATAGCTTTGGAGAGAAGGATAGAAAATTTTGAAAACCAAAAATTAGGATTATGTTCTAGAGTCTGTTCCTTAGTATATTGGAAATTGGATATCATGGACAAAGCTACATAAAAAGATTTTTTTATAGCGCAAAGATGATAGGACTGTGCTCCATAAGAGAAGGAGCATAGAATAAAAGGAAAATCGTAGTCTCATAACTCAAGCAAGACAGACCATCTTCATTTTTTTTTTTTAGACCATCTTCATTTTGAAGTAATCCCTAGCATTCTTGGTCCATATGTGTTCATGCATATTCTCCTGCTAGCAGTTTTGAGCCTGTGTCCTTCCTATGCATTATAAACATGTTTTTCCATGGGATGCAAAGATCTATTTAGAGATGAACCGGCTTCCTATCCTCACTCCCTGGGTGGACAGCAGGCCCTTTGTTAAGTATTCATTTAACGAAAGGAGACCCAGGGCATTTGAAAAAATCATTTTTTGCCTCAGATGAAAAGGAAAGGGGGCTGTCGGGATTTTCTTATTTGTCAGCTGCTTCTCATATTCTTTCCTTACATACCAGGCTCAGCCTAGCTGATGTGACCACTGTGAACTTCAGTGGGCTGCAAAACAAAGACAAACTTGAGTGGCATACATTCCGCACAAGCAGCCCCTTCATCTTAAGGGAGAGCACAACAGGAAAGGGCCCATCACGTAGACACAGGTGTATAGTGTGGCACTTACTGGAACCTTGTATACAGACTAGGAATTTAAAACTTGGGTGGCTGTTACAGAGTTTACTGACACTCTCCCTGAAACTGGCTTCTGATGGGCCTGGCTACATGGGCATGGGCTCCGGCTGGTTGGGGTGCTGTGTTGTCAGTAGCCCACAGGGTCTGAAGACTAAGCAGATGGCCATGCACAATGGCTTTAAAAGAAAGGATCGGGGGTGCCTGGGCGGCTCAGCAAGTTAAGTGTCTGATTCGTGTTTCAGCTCAGGTCATGATCTCAGTGTCGTGCGATGGAGCCCCGAGTCAGGCTCCGTAATGGGTGTAGAGTCTGCCTAAGATTCTCTCTCTTCCTTTCCCTCTGCCCCCTCTATCCTCTCCCCTACTCTAAAAAACAAAACAAAACAAAAACTGGAAAGAAAGCAGGGCCTCCCTTAGTCTCTTGAGACTCTGTGTGTCACGTGGTGAGCTGCAAGTTAGAGGGTATAATTCTGAAGGCGTTCACCCTCTGGTTCCTTTCTGAGTACTTCCTCAAAAATTCACCTTGAGGACAAGCATTTTCTCTTTACTTTCTTTTATCCTCCAAGCCTGGAGCTAGAACATCTCTTTGGCTCGCATTTAGAGATGCGCTGCAAGCTAAGACCACAGGTTGTACTGGGAAGTGCAGGGCATGGGGAGACCCAAATTGGTTCTTGCTTTACCATGTACCAGTTTCATCCCTTGGACAAATATCTTAAACTCTTTGGACTTGAGGCACCCAGAGATCCAGGGAATAGATCAATGCTGGCAGTGACTCAGGAGAGGTAGTGGACCTGCCTCGAGTCTCGGTGGCATGTGCATTCAGCCTATAACATGAGTATGTTTGCCCACTGTCTTCACAGGCGCCATCAACTTCCTGCGCTCTCTCCTGGAACCAGATCCTGTGAAGAGGCCCAATATTCAGCAAGCATTGGCGAATCGCTGGCTTAATGAGAATTATACGGGCAAAGTGCCGTGTAATGTCACCTATCCCAACAGGTAATCAAATACACACAGAGGGACCCCTTCTGAGGCCAGATGGGACCGTCATATGAGCCCTGAATACTTCTGGACAGGAAGCTGTAGGGGATTCAAGGAAAAGCTGTGTGTTTTCTTGGCTGCCCATCCCCCACTCCAAGCCCACACATCCACAGACAAGCCCACCTCGGTGCCCAAGGGGAAGTGTGGGTAGGGCCATCCCAGGTGGTTGTGCAGAGTATGTCCTGCACCCGGGAGAGGGTGGATGGAAGGTGAAGTCCATCCCACATTCCCTCATCACACTCATCCCGGGGACTTGCATCTTCACAGTCTGGCACCTCTTTCTAATTCACACAAAGGGACCATTTAGTCTAGTCTAGTCTAGACTAGCTGTGGCCTGAATGAGTGTGTATGTGTGTCTGAGTGTGTCTGTGCCTATAGCTGGTTGTGTTTGAGTGTGTGTGAGATCCATTCCTGAGCTCTCCTGCCAACATCAGGCCGCATCCAGTAGAATGGACCCGCTCCCCTCTCAGACCACCCCTTGGACTCCTCTTCTGCTGCTTCTCTGCTCTGATGTTTGGTTCAGCCCCAAGTCCCCTGCCCTAGAATGTTGGGGGCACGAAGAAAAGGCAGTAGAAGGAGACAGTTGCTTCAGGCCATGTTTCCCTGTGGGCTTCCGGTGAGGGCTTCACCTCAGGAGCTTCCAAGAGGAGAATGCTTCAAGCAAGCATTGCCACAGAGTGGAAACACTGAGGGGCACCTGCTGGTGGCCCACATGTCTCCATTGCTGCTGTACTGACTGCAGATTGGAAAACAAACATCAGAACACATTTCCTTGTACTCTCTTCCTACCCATTTGACATATTGTTAACCGACCCGAGTGAAGGAATGAGGATCCTCACCAGGCCTGGGACCCATACTCTAGGTCCCAGGCCTGCTCACTCTAGTCTGAAGCTCAGATGAGAACAGGGACCACTGGTGAAGGGGGAACAGATATTTTCAAAATGTCCAGGAAGGCCTGGAAACATCCACCAAGCCTTAGGAAAGCTGTCGCACCGAGTTCTCCAAAGACGATAGGCAGGCAGGGCTCTGTGTTGGGGAGAAAGTTCTAGAAGAACTCCAAAGGCCACAGGTGGAGTCTGCATCCATGCTTCTGAGCCAGATTTACACTCCCCATGGCCATAGGTCAGGTGGTTTCACTCGGTTGCCGTCTAGAATTCTAGCATTTGACTCTTGAGAGGTAATTTAAACAAAGTCCAGGTTACTTAGGTTACCAAGGGAACCTGGAAATAGACTGCGGGTTTCCAACACTGGCTCTGCTTGGCCCGTGTCTGAAACAAACACCAGAAATATTACCTCGACGTGAGATGGAAAGCAAAGACGAGAAGCCATGCCTCATTACCGATGCTCCTGAAGGCTGGGAGCACACAGGTACGCTTTCTGCTAAAGGAGGGGCGACTGGAGGCAGACACATGAGTCATTAAGCTAATGTAATCACTGCCTAAATGAGCATAATCAATCCACTCAACGTGGCAGCTGTTCAAAGGAAGCGGAGCTGGTATTGGAAGTACACTCTCCCCCTCCTGGTGGGCCGCATCCTCACTCACGAAGAGGCGCCTCGTGCTGTAGCTTTTCCACAGGTGGTAGGCAGGCATTTGTAGATTGAAACTTCAATTCGGGGAGCCCCTCCTGGTTTGGCCAGGTCGGCAATTTTTGCATTTGGACATGGTCAGAAAGCCGAAAGGCTGCACGTGAACCAGTTGGGTTGTGAAACTGGTTAAGATCCTGTTTATTAAAGAAAACAACCGCTTACTGTCTTCTGTTACACAAGGCCCACTGCTCACTTTGTTCCAGAGGCAAATCAACGTTCCGTTGTAAAGTACGGAAGCCGGAGATCTAAACTCTTGCGGGAGCCTTTATTTTGAAAAATGTGTAGGGCAAAAAAAAAAAAAAAAAAAAAAAATTATTTAATAATAATAATAAGTAAATAAAGTGCTTTTGATCGTTATTTTTCTGGCATCACTGGCTCACAGATAAATGCAGTAAGAACATGTGATCAGGGAGAGAATATAGGCTGTATTATATTTTATAGCTTCCCAACATACCTAGCCTCAGATTCAGTGATTTTAGATGTTAAAATGTTTTGCTTTGGGGAAAGAGTGAGAATACAGGGCTTATGTTTTAGATCGCTCTTCTGTAAAGCCTTCTGTTAAGTCATTTGGGCTTCCAAGTTATCTCCAAAAGGCAAGAGGAAAATATCTTTAAAAGTCAACCTTTTATAATAAAAGTTCAGGCCAGTCAATCAGCAGTTTGCTGTGCACCCGGCTGGCCTCCCTGTGCTGGGAGCAGATATTTTTAGGGAGGCGACCTTGGCTGCCTTCTTCCTTCAGCACCCTGGTGGGGGCTGGACAGTCTCCCCCATCCAGTTAGCTCTGGAGGTGGGCGGGAAGGGAAAGAAGGTGATGGGTAACACAGGGTGGGATTAAGCCATAGTAGTGTAACAAGGGATTTAATGCGAATTTACTTAGAATTACACCAAGTGTTCTGGAACATTTTCCTAGTGTCTCTATCGTCCAAACGTGGGGAGATAGCAAGAATTAAATAACTGGTATTGCAGAATTCCAAAGGTACAGGTCGCTTATTGCAAATGTTAAATTGTACCTCAATCAATAGAGTCGACAGTGCCTTTTGGCAGAGCTCTCCTGTTTCTGAAGACAGTGGATATGAAGGGCAGAGATGGGGTGCCTGCCCCTGCTGACCACCCCCGTCTCCCCTCCACCTCCCAGCCCCACCCTGGTGGCACCCCTCTCCTGGATGGCTCTCCCCTCCCCGGGGTGGAGGGCAGGCTGCTGAGGGTGGCCTTGGGTTGACTGACAGGGGGTGGCTCACACAGCCATAATCTGATTGGCCAGGTATGAGGCCGTGAGGCTGTGGTCTGATTGGCCAAGGACGGAGCACAGGGCAGTGGTCTGATTGGCCAGGGGACAGGGCCACGCCTGCACACTTCCTGGGTAGTTTCCAAAATCTAGTCTTCTGCTTTAGTTAAGTGCTTTGCAAACTTCAAGTATTTGTATTCTTTTTTAATAGACGTTATTTTTACCATTAGTCATTCCAACCCCCTTCCCATCCATTATTTAAAATTAGTGATTTTGTGGCAAACAGAGGGGGGCGGGGAGGCAGATTTTGTGGTTCCTTGGGCGTGTTTTCTTTGGATGGCACTTACCCATATCTAAGGAGGGAGTGCTGCCATAGTTTATACCAATGGGTGGTGGAAGAGGGTCTGCAGACCTAGGTCTGCTTTTGCTGCCCTTTCCAACTGGCCCATGACTCTGGCAAGCCAACTTACCCTTTTGTATCATTATGAAGCTATTCTGTGTGGTTTCCCAGGGTGTTATGGTCTGAGGTCCCATAACAAAAATGTCCTTGGACCCTTGGTGCAGTGTTGGCGGGCTACAGAGCTCTAGGGCTAGATGTCCTTGCCTTGTCTTCTGCTCAGAGCGCCCTATTTATAGCTCCCTGAAGGGATTTAGAATGTTCTATTTGGTGATGAAGCCCCTACTACCATCACACACACACACTATACTCCTCAGCCTGCTTTCTTGTTCTCCATAGCCTTCCTCGTGTCTATTTATATGAGAGCTGCTGAGTGTAGACGTCTAGCATCTAGACCCTGAGCCAGGCTACCAGGGTTTGCATTCAGAGGCTGCTCCTTCCTGCCTGTGTAACCTAGAGCAAGTCACTTTAAGCTGTGGGCCTCAGTTTCTTCCATCTGTAACATAGGGATAATAGTAGTTCCTACTCATAAGATTGTCCTGAAGACTAAATGAATTTACTTCCTCTGTTCCCCACTGGAATGTAGTCTCCACGAGACAGGGACTTGTGGAAGGAATGATTAAATGAATGAGTGGATGAGTGGATACATGAATGGCAGGCATGTATTTCTTCCTAAGGAGTTTATCTTCATAATACTCCTGTGAAGAAGCTTTGATCTATCCTCTGAGAGCACCCCACTTTATAGCCAAGCCCCTAATTCCCTCTTTATGAACGTGGGATCGCACGCTGTTTCTTTAAACACAGTCTGGGTTGGCCCCTAAATGTGCTCCATTCCCAGCCCAACTTACACCCAACTCAAGTGTAGGTTCTACCCATGTCCAATAAACACATTTTTAGAAAAGAATGCCAGATTGTAAAGAAATTTGAGGGTCATTGGGGGAAATTTGAATATAATCTAGATATTAGAGAATCCTAAGAAATTATTTAAAAATTATTAAATTATTGGGTGTGTGGACAGTATCGGGATTCTGCAGGAGATGTCCTTGGATCTTAAAGGTGCACACTGGGCTGCGTAAGAAAGAAAGGTCATGATGTCTGTGATTTAAAATACTTGAGCACTAAATAAGCTAACAAATAAATAAATAAATGAAGAAAATAGGGCCACTGTGTTAACAGTGGTGGATTCCGGTGTTGGGTGCACAAAGGGTACTTACACTATTCTCACTACTTTTCTGTGTGTGTGAAATCGTTCCTAATAGCAAGTCAAGTGAATGAATGGATGGATGGATGGATGGATGGATGGATGGGTAGATGGATGGATGGATGGATGGATGGATGGGTGGATGGGTGGATGGGTGGATGGATGGACACTTTTTCCATAGGGGCCCTGGTTGGTGGTGGTGGAGAGGGGGTACTTTGTGCCTCCATGTTTGTGAGCATCCCTGAGGGGGCCCCAGAGCCTCTCAGTGGAGATGGAGAGGTGACAGGTTCTCGCTGTCCTGTGCAGGATTTCCCTGGAGGACCTGAGCCCGAGTGTGGTGCTTCACATGACGGAGAAGCTGGGCTATAAGAACAGTGACGTGATCAACACTGTGCTCTCCAACCGTGCCTGCCACATCCTTGCCATCTACTTCCTCTTAAACAAGAAACTCGAGCGCTATTTGTCAGGGGTGAGTGGGGCCCTAGTGGCAGTTTTGCTCTGCTCGCTGTGGAAAAAGGAGCTCTTACACCTAGAGTATTTCTCACTTGCTGACACTTGATCTGAGCTGTTAATTTAAATTAGTGGGAGGCTGAGTTTCTGAATGTGGGATAAAATAGTAGCCAAACCTGCTTCTCAGGTAGCTAGTGCTTTTTATCTGAGGTGTTTTTCAAATATCCTCCCACAGAGTGAAGCCCTGGGCAGCTCTATGAGAGACTCAAGCCACTTTTCCCTTCAGTTTCTCTGTTGCCTTTTCTGTCTACCTCTTAGCTCCTTGGGTTCCCATGGTAAAGGTGTTGGGGACTTCTGTGGTCATAAATGTTGGGGGGCAGTGCCTCTCGGGCGATTTCATCCCTGAAGCCTGATTTATGAGGAGGCCATTATTTATCTTTACTTCTCTGGAAAGTAAAAATGAAATGGTGCTTTACTGGCTTGACCCCTGGTGCCTTCAGTCCGGGCATCAGAGGGTACAGGTGTCCTGTGCCACAGATGAGGTACAGCTGGGAGTCCTGCAAGCCGGAGGTGGGTTAGTGGTTCCCTCATGCCTGGGTCACCTTTGTCCTCTGCCACAGGCAGTTCATATATGCCTGGGGAAGGGATTTCCGTGCTTCGGTATCTAGCTGTGACTAAATCATCTCTCTCCACTTAAAAATGATTCTGTGTAGAAAACTTGATCAAAAGCAGTATGGTTCTCTATACCACTCCTGTTTCTCCTACTCGGAGTAGTGGAGACTGGCCAGTTCTAACAGGAAGTCCACTGGGTAGAGAAATTCAGAATTGTCAAGGTGCCTGTTGGAGATTTGATTGCAAATCCACTGTCATGAAGGGTGACCCTCACCCTATGTGTGTATATGGCGCCTTGAGATCTGATGATGTGGGGCTATCACTGTTAGGAAGAAATTCATTTATTTTTTATTAATTTTTAAAAATTTTTGCTTATTTATTCATGAGAGACAGACAGAGAGAGGCAGAGACACAGGCAGAGGGAGAAGCAGGCTCCCTGTAGGAAGCCTGATGCGGGACTCGATCCCAGGACCCCGGGATCACGGCCTGAGCCAAAGGCAGGGGCGCTCCACCACTGAGCCACCCAGGTGCCCCTAGGAAGACATTTAGAAAACAGAACATGAAGAACTTATAGAGTTTTGTTCAGTGCTTTTTAACTTTTTTTTCAGTGTAATTTAAAGTCATGTGATAGCCAACGCAGTGTTTCACAAAATTCCACTAAACAATAGGCTTAGAAGCCTTTTGTGAGGCTTTTGTGTTAGAGCTAAAGATGGAAATCCACCTACAATTGGGGAAATGCTATTCTCCCTGCTGTGGCAGAAATGATCACACAATAACGCCCAGAAGACGAGATGGTCCGAGGGCATCTCTTTAGTAAATTGATTTGGGAGATGTGTAGAAAACATTGCTGAATAGAAGAAGTAGCTCATCGGGAGGTTTGTTAAATAGTTGGATGAGCGTGCAGATGTTTCTAAGCTGACTCAGCTTAGGGAATTTGCTGGATTTTGCTCCAACAGTTGAAATTATCCACAGAAGTACTTTTTGGGTGAATCGCCAAAGGAAAGATGTACACCAGGAGAAACATTCTCAACAGTAGAAGGCTTTTAAAAATAAGAGCAGTGTTTTTTTATGGGATAAAATGTGCCCTGTATAAGCAGTGATGGGATGACACTTCCGATAGGGACAGATATGCAGCTTTGACACTAGATGTTAGAGATGGTGTCACAGTTACAGGAAAGCTACTGCAGGAGAGAAGTTGGGGCCAGAAAGACAGCACCTTTGATGTGGTTTTTTTTTTTTAATATTTATTGATTTATTTGAGAAAGAGAGAGTGTGCATGTACATGAGTGCCTCGGGGAAGGGCAGAGGGAAAGAGAGTCAAGTAGATTCCAAGCTGAGTATGCAGCCTGATGCAGGGCTCGACCTCACAATTCTGAAATCAGGACCTAAGCCGAAAACAAGAGTTGGACACTTAACCGACTGTGCCACCCAGGTGCCCTAACACATTGTATTTTTTATATCATTTTATTATGTGATAGGAGTCAGAAAATCTCTTGTGCTGTGTCCAGGTTCTCTATTCTCTTGCAACGATGAACTTAAAAGATATTGGGCTCAAAGCTGCTTCCCATTTCCCCCTTTTTTTTTTTAAGATTTTATTTATTTATTTGAAAGAGAGAGAGAGAGTACAGTGGGAGGGGCCAAGGGAGAGGGAGAAGCAGGTTCCCTACTAAGTGGGGACCCTGACACTGGGCTCCATCCCAAGACCCCGGGAATCATGACCTGAGCCAAAGGCAGATAGATAACCAACTGAGCCACCCAGGCACCACCCATTTCTTTTTAATAAGAAGACCTCATGCCTCATGTTTCTTGTTTATTGTATCCCTTTAAATTCCTATTTGATCTATGTTTTATAATGTGTGTCGTATGTTAGTACAGTGGCGTATGCTTCTAGCTATAAATATGCATGTACTGTAGGTGCCTTCCTATACCTTTTTCACTTATATGGGATTCAAGGTCACACCATTTGGGGACCACTGTGGTAGAAGTTAGTAGTGAAGAATATAAATAGCTGTCAAGTAAAAGGGAACAAAAGAGGATCAACATGCTGATTTTTTTTTCGAATGAAGTCTGTTGTTCAAATTAGTTTTAAAATTAGTTTTAAAAAAAGTGTCTCCATGAAGCTGACTATAAAATTCACAATTCCATATTTAAAGGATGAAATTGCTACTTTCCTAAATAAGCTAGCCTATTTCAACATTGTTTTGGCAGAACTTCTTTGGATGCCGATCGATTTATTTTTAAGTAATCTCTACACGCAACATGGGGCTTGAAATCACAACCCTGAGATCAAGAGTTGCATGTTCTACCAACTGAACCAGTGAGGCACCCCAAGGGACTTTATTATTTTTTAAAGGATTCATTTATTTTTAGACAGAGAGAGAGAGATAGAAAGAGAGAAAACGCAGGGGCACGTGAGCAGGGGGAGGGGCAGAGGGAGAAGGAGAGAGAATCCCAAGCAGACTCCATACTGAGCGTGGAACCCGGCATGGAGCTTGACCTCCTGACCTTGAGATCAAGACCTGAGCCAAAACCAAGAGCCTGATGCTCAACTGACTGAGCCACTCAGGCACCCTGGGACTTTCAGTTTTAAAATATTTTCTTTCCTCTGTCCACCTCCACATCTACAGATACAAACTTTGGTTACTCACACTCTTCCTAAACAATCCCTGATGCTCTTAGGCTGTGTCTTGTTTGTCATTGTTTCTTGCCATCTGCTTGTTCTGCTCTTCCGCTCTGCCCAGCATCGGGGTGGCATGCAAGTGTGGCAAAGCTGGGCTTGGCTTTGTTTACTGAGCATGTTCCCTGGAAACTCAGCGAGTGTAGTTCTCGCTGGACAATGTTTTTACTTTATTGTGTCTGTCTTGCACTTAACCCTTCAATCATGGGGCGTACCTGGTCTGAGAACCAATGCCTAGGCGAGGGGCTGCTTTTAACTCGAGTGAATTGATCCCTGCAAACAGCTGCAGCTGGTCTGCTCCGTAATTTCCACACATCGCTGATTTAATTGCACAGTACGCACTGTCCTAACTATTAATCTCATCAACCAATTACCTAGCAACCCATGCGTAATTTTAAAACCAAAACTAGTGAATGAAAAAGTAAAATACATATCTTAATTATTTGCCATTTCTCCCTTTTGTCTCCCAGTTCTCATTTCTTCTTCCTAAAACCAAGAAGTGTGGATTTTGTGTGGGAGCCTTTAAGGCCACTCCGTGAATATCTGTTGGTTGGTAAATTAATTAGTCATTTAATTTGCCCGTCTCCAGACAGGATCGCACCTTAGTCATGCACCTACATCTCTTAGATAACAGTTTTCCATCATCTTTAAACTGTATTATGAATGTGCTGTGACTCACTGGGTGGGCAGGCAGACAAGGGCTGTTTTTCAATAAGCCAATAAGCAAGATCTATATCCTGTTTAGCAGGTCAATAAAATAAGTTATTCTTTCTAGCTCACATAATTGGTTTCTGCTTTCACATCTTAGAGTAGACTTCATTGCACGGATGAAAAAAACTGAGACCAGCAAGGAGTGGCGACGTGCCCAGGACTAACTGGCCCTGTCCTGCCAGAGCCAGTAACAGAAGTCAGCTGCCTGGCCCTGGGTCTGGGGCTCTCCCAGAGGCCCACATCCTGCCTGCAGGCCACCCTCGGACGAGGCTTTGCATCACAATTAACTGGCTTGCCAACCACTTTGGGCACTTTCTCAGCCAAGTGCTGGTTTGAAAATTAATGACTGCTTAGTGGATGTTTCTATTTCCTGTGAGTTAAGCCCTGCTTTTTTCCCCTCCTTCTCCTCTGACATCCAGAAATCTGACATCCAGGACAGCGTTTGCTACAAGACCCAGCTCTACCAGATAGAAAAGTGCAGGCCCACCAAGGAGCCCTATGAGGTGAGTGACCCCCCAGAGCAAAAGCCAGGTTTGCTTAGGAAGAGTGGATTTCCATTTTGAGAGCAGAATGGAAAGGAAACCAATGATTGTGGGACAAAAGACAAATACTTACTTGCTTAAATGAGTCCCCCCCGAGAATGGTTTACAGTCAAGCCACTATCAGTTTGATTCTGGTTCTCAGCTGTGGCCATGCATTAGAATCATAGGGGAGCATTTTTTTTAAAAGATTTTATTTATTTATTCATGAGACACAGAGAGAGAGCGGGGGGGGGGGGGGGGGCGCAAAGACACAGACAGAGGGAAAAGCAGGCTCCATGCAGGAGCCCGATGTGGGACTCAATCCCGGGACTCCAGGATCACGTCCTGGGCTGAGGGCAGGCACTAAACCACGGAGCCACCCAGGGATCTCCACCTAGGAGCATTTAAACATCTGAATGCCCAGACTGCACCTCAGACCACTTCCCCTGAATCTCATGTCTCAGGGCAGGGGAGCTGAAGGGCGGAGGGGCAGTGGGGGGGAGGGGTGTCAGTATTTTTAAAGCTCCTTGGCTGATTCCATTGAGTGGCCAAGGTTGGAAACCATTGTCAGGGCTTCAAAAGGTAAAAGGGAGATGCTCAAAAATATGCATGCATGTAACACTTGGCACCAGAAGGAGACAGTAAAATGAAGGACAGGGAAAGGTTTTGGGGGAAAGCAAGCTTTTCCAGGCACCTGTTCCTGGCAACTTGATGCTACATAGTGCATAACTAAGAGAAAATACCAAGATTCTTTGATTTCAGAGTAAAAACTGGTATCATGTGGCAAGTCGTACCAAATACGTGCTTGTGAAGAGACTGTGCCTGGGAAAGCCGGATCCAGGGCAAGGGGCACAGGGTGAGGGTGCCCCCACCCACCCTTCCAGGACTCCTCACTCAGCACTTAGATGCAGCTCCTTTGCCTTCTCCCCAATTTTCCCGGGAATCTGCTTGATTTCCCCTCCAGAGCCTCTGCCGCGTGTCCCCGGAATGGTTCCATTTGATCAAAAGGGGAGCCTTCCTCCGTGCCCTGCATGAGGCCTGCCCGCTTCCCGCTTCCCTTTACGGATCAGTTTACATCCTGATTGCACGAGCAGGGCTTGACCCCAGGGAAGGCAGTTCTTCCCGGATTTTTCTTGAGCAAAGGCTGAGTGAGGCCATGGATGGTGACTGAGCATCGTGCCAGGCTCCTCGACAGCGACGGGGAGCACCGGGGCATGGCCCAGGCCAGTCCAGTGACACAGGTGACAGGAGAGCCGAGCTACCAGGCACCATGTGTAGATGTGACGGGAGCCAGGGGAAGGCCAGGCCTGAGCATCGAGGTAGGGCAGGATGAGTGGCACGGCTGTCGCATCTGGGCACAGCCAAGGGACGGTGAGATTGAAGGCGATGGAGAGGAGGAGCCCCCTGCACCCCAGCCAAGGAAACCAGCAGGGATGACAGGGGCGGCCTGGGAGCATGCAGGAGACACTGCAGGGAGTGGCGGCAGGGAGACCATGGGAAAGGTCACGTCTAAAATGGTCAGTGGTGTCGGCTGAGCAGTTAGCTGTCCTGGGGGTCTAACAGGGACCGGCTCGTGGGAGTGGCAAAAGCAAAAAGAGATTGCATGGGTTTCAGAAGAGGAAGAAGGGAAGTGAAGACAGTGAGCGTAGACCTTTCTGTTGGTGGCTCTGACAGTGAAGAGCAGGAGAGGCCATGCCATGGCCCCTGCTGGAAGGATGCCGGGGTTGGGGAGGATCGAGGGCAGGGAAATTGGGGGGAACTCCAGGGATGGCTGGGGCTGGGGGTGGGGGCTTAGCCTTGACCCCAGGCTGGAGGCCTCCTTCCTCTGAACCAGGCTGCAGCACCAGCATGATGAGGATGGGGATAAGCTGGGGGGGTGGGGGGTGGCAGTGCATCAAGGCTGAGCTGCAAGCCCATGCATGGCTTTCAGGCTGAGGGCAGGAGGGTCCCCTGAGCTCCAGAGCCCTCCGGCTAATTGCTCACTGTGTGAACGAGGGTCTCTAATCCGGCGTGCCCAGAACCCCCCCGGCCCCCAGTGTCTGTCTCTAAATGGCATCCCTACCCCTCAGTACAGAGCAGAAATCCAGGAGTTACTCTTCCTCACCCCTGGAGCAGGTTATGCCGGCTTGACTCCTAAACCTCTCAAACCCTGTCCGGCCCCTCCATCCCTATCCATCCCAGGCCTGGATGTCTGCTACAGCTCTAACTGGTTGCCCCCCCCTCCCCCCATGAATGCCTGGCTCTCACCTCTCCATATGCCAGCCGGAGCTGAGCCGTCCACACTCAGATGGGATCCCATCGCTTCCCTGCTCCAAACCTTCGAAGGCTTCCTTAACCTGGAAGGCAAAGTTGGTACCATGGCCACCGGATTAGACTGGCATCTGCTTGCCTCTCCAGCCTTGTCCCCCGGACCCCACATGCAGCCCAGCTTCTAGCTGTATGCTCAGTCCCACGGGGCCTCCAGACTTATGTGCTCTCTTGGCTGCCAGCACTGTGCACACCCTGTCCCCTCTTCCAGAATGTTCCACTCACCTCTCTTTGCTGAGTGATATCTTCTACCTTCAGATTCCAAGGCAGGGTCAGTTCCTCCTGGATCCCTGCCATTCTCTGTGCTCAACCTTTGGTCCCGGCTCTCCACAGGCCATCATGCCCCATTCTGCATCCTAGAGCTTGTCCCATTTGCACGTTTTGTTTGCACGGGAGTGTCTGACCCACACCTCTCTCCCACTCTGGACCCTGATTTCCAGAAGAGCAGAGGCCTCATCCCTTTTGCTCCTCACGATATCCCTAGAATCTGCATGATGCCTGGCACGTGGTAGGTGCTCAGCAAATATTTGCCAAATGAACACATGAAAGAATCAAATGGACCTTGACCTGGGTCTCCAGGTAGAATTGGGACCATAAGGGGAGAAGGTGGAATGATCCAGGTGGGACACCTCGCTTGACTGATGCCAGGGTGAGTGCACACCTGCAGCCTAGCACCCATGTCCCATCATCGTTACCAGGTGTCCGTGCCCTAAGGCAGGCAGGGACATCTCCTGGTCACTTGCTCGGAGGTTGTCGCCTCAGCTGGGGTACAGAGGATGTAGGATTCACCATAAGACTCCCTTGCTTCTTGGTCTGCATCTGGCTTTTCTTTTTTTTTTTAAGATTTTATTTATTTATTGGACAGAGAGAGAGAGAGAGAGATTGAGCACACAAGCAGGAGGAGCAGGTGAGGGAGAGAGAGAAGCAGACTCTCACTGAGCAGGAAGTTCAATGGTGGGGGGCTCTATCCCAGGACCCTGGGATCATGACCTGAGCCATAGGTAGACCTGTAACTGACTGAGCCACCCAGGTGCCCCTGCATTTGACTCAAGCAACTCAAGTAACAGCACCCACAGATGCACCAAGTGGCCTCTGAGCCACTTTGCTCACGCCTGTGTCCGTGGTTGCCTTGTGATTGTTTGAGAGCGTCTGTGATGGGAAAGGAGCCCCCCCCTTTTTTTTTCACCCAGATCATTTTTCTCAGGTGATTATCTCATTTGGCCTGAAAACACACAGCAAGCGTCTTAAACATTTGTTGAAATATTTAACAGTTAGGGTTTAAACAGGAACACTAATGGGAAAAGAGCATTTCAATTTTCTATGATCCATTTGTTTTCTCCAAACGGTAGTGGTACTTGGACTAATTAAATTACAGGCCATTACTAGATTATCCAACCCGCCTCTGTTGGAACCCGGGGAATGGAGTGGGGCCAGTTAGAAAAAGTGTTCGGAGGATCTGAAAGGGCCCAGAGTTTCTAGGTAAAAGCCCACTCAGAGCCTTTGTGGGCTTCTTTGCAGTTGCCATCAGCTGGTCCAGGAGAAGACACCAGGAGGTGGATGGGCTTCAGGTCGCACACAAGTTGGCCAGGGAGGTGGCTCCATGACGTGTCCCTGCCCCGGGAGGGAGTGTGGCCCCTTCTTTCTTAGTCCCAGTTCTTTTTCTCCTAGGAGACAAAGAGCTGAATTAAATTGAAAAAACTTCCCCCTTGGGATCACAGTGCTGTTCTTGTATGACTTCACTAACTTCCTTGAAAAGGTGGCAAATATGTCTGTAAAAGTGGGACACATGTCTCATCTAAGAACATCTCGAGCATGTGCTCCAGGGATTCCTTTCCCTGAAAAAAAAATAAAATAAAATAAAATAAAAAATAAAATAAATAAAATAAAATAAAATAAAATAAATAAATAAATAAATAAATAAAAAATAAAAATAAAAATAAAAATAGGCCCTGGAGGATAGTGGGGTGGAGGAGGGGCAGTCATCATTTTCCCACTGGCTTATTAAATAAAACCCCATAGAACCAGAGGCTGTTTTTGTTAAAATCTTTGGAAAATAAAAAAAAAAGGTGAATGTCCAGAGCAATGCAAAATCGAGCTCAGAGGGCTTCTCTGTAGAGCAGAGTCACGTGGCAGCCTTGGAAGAGTGTCGTGCAGGGGGCTGGCAGGGGGATCGGATCAGCCTGCCGGGGCTGCCGTCCCATCACACAGCGTCACACCGAGGGTGGCTCACCCGGCCGTGATTCACCATCTCTCAGTTCCAGAGGCCAGAAGTCCGAGATCAAGCCTGGTTCCCTTCCAGGGCTGTGAGGGGAGAACCTGTCCTGTGCCACCTGGCTACTAGGGGCTGCAGGGATCTTTGGGGTCCCCCACTTTGGGCTTCCTCGGCTTATAGCACTGTCCTGATCTTCTCTGTGTGTGCATCTCTGCGCCAGTTTCCCCCTTTTTTTATGAGAATACCAGTCCCATTGCATTGGGGCTGGACGACCTCTGTAAAGGTGACTGCCCGACAGGCCCCCTCCTCAAGGGCAAAGGACAGTGTGCTTTCCCACGCCCTCCCCGCCCCCCCCAAGCCTCAAAGTGGACACGATCGGCCTGTCCTAACCCTGTCTTCCACGAAGGTCACATTGTGAGGTCCTGGGGGTTATGAATTCGGGGGGAATGCAATTCAACCCATCCCAGGGGCAATAACTTTAAAGGTAAGATATTAAAATGTTCGCTTGGCGTCTGTGTCAAACCTAGGCAACTTGTAAAAATAAAGTTTGGAATCAGATCAGACCATCTGTGCTGTTGGAAATCAGAATGGTAGTTACCTTTGGGGACTGGGAGAGGACAGGGGTGGGGGTGGGAGGGACTTCCAGGTGCTGCCAGTTGGGTTCTGTATCTTGATCTGGGTGCTGCTTTCAGGCATGTTTTGGTTCTTGGAGAAAATGCACTGATTGAACCGCTTCCTCACCAGTAGAGCATTCCCTCGTTGTGTGTCTTAGATTTTAATAAAAAACTTACCTAGAAAAGCTATTCAGTGCATGAATTAGAACACCTGCTGCCGACGTGCATGATGGTTTAGGAGTTTGGTTTCTTGCCTCTAAACATTGAAACCAATCATTCTCAATCAGAGCTGCAAGTGATAGGGGATAGAGTTTCGGGGATAAACAGCAGGTACAGCTTCTTAAATTGTTGTAAATGTTGCTTTTCATAGGCCTCCCTGGACACCTGGACAAGAGACCTTGAATTCCATGCTGTGCAGGTAAGAGCTTGGGGGGTTATGATGGATTAGTCTGAGTTCTCCAGGGAGAACCAACAAACTGTGTGTGTGCATGTGTCTCATGCTTGGATACCCAGGGAAGAGTGGATGTACCAGCTCAGTCCCAAGGCCTTCTGGAAGCAGAATTCCTTCTTCCTCAGAACACTTCTGTCTTTTTCTCTTGTGGCCTTCAACTGATTACATGAGGCCCACCCATATTGTGGAGGGTCATCCTCTTTACTCAAAGCCACATCTTAAAAAAAATACCCTCACAACAACATCTAGATTGCTGTTGGATCAAACACTGGGCACCATGGCCTAGTCACGTTGACACTTGAAATTCACATCTCTGCTCAGGGCTCTGGATTCTACAGACCCCCCCCCCCCCAACTCAGTCCTGAATTAGAATGCAGGATCCAAAATGAGTGGGTTTATCAGAATCCCCTCAGATCAGACTGGTGCTTTCTATGTTTAGTTGACCATTTTTTTATTGTCTTGCCTTTCTGCGTTCGTGCATCTACCTGTATGAGAAGTGAGCCTTGCAGCAGTCCAGAGCTTCAGGGGCCTCACTTAGGAACCGAGCCCTCTTTTTCTCAACTCTGTTGTGTTTTTCCTGTGACAGATTCAGTTCTCTGTGACTTTCCCAAAGCCACCAGCAAGCACCATCCGGGCCCCTGGGCCATCCCAGGTGTTCCCTGTCCACACCCGGCTCTGATGTTCCAAATGATCAGATGAGGTTAGCTCATCCTCACAGGGACACCAGGCCTTCAGAAGAGGCCATGCTGAGCTGGACTCGATAGTTCTACAAAGAAAACAACTTCAGCTCACCTCCAGACCCCAGGCTCTTCTGCTAAGCATTCTGCTCTGTGGTCAGCTTCCACCATGTGAGGGGCAGGGCAACTCTCCAGGGCAACAGTTCTCCCAGCAGCCTGGGGTGGTGAAGAGGTGTGGCTGCACCTGTGCTTTTCAGATCATGAAGCAGATAAGATGTGAGGCTCGTTTTTAATCCTTGAAGAGCATACTTGTGGTTGTAGATCGGAAGACACTTCTCTCAAGAGGAAGTGACTTGCTGAAGGTCACCCTGCTGCACCTGAGGACCAAAACTAGGGAGAAAGGGGGAGGAGTCCCACTCTGGAACCCAGGAGGCTGGAGTCCCAGAGACGAGTCTGAAGGGACCGGCCCTGGGGCTCAGCTCTCAGAGGCTGAGGACCTGCTTTTCCTCCTCCCACTCCCTGGCTGTCGGGCCTCTAGACCTCGCCCTCCAGGAGCCCAGTGCACCATTGCTCACTAGCTCTCTTCTGTCACACAGTCCTGACACTGAAAGAGCTTTGGGTAGACAGTCCAGTCCACATCTTCAAAGTGCCCAGCTTTGCAAATGACCATGCACACGTGCAGTGGGTGGAAAGTGGTTTAAAGGAAACCAGAAGCTGTTTCGTGGGGGGCTTGCTTGTGGGGCCTCATGGGGTCCCCTCTCTGATCTGCCTTGGGGAGTTTGGGGTGGGGGGCTGCGGTGGGTGTGGAGAGCGTGTGAGAATCAGAAGAAAGTCAAAGAGGCCGTGCAGGCAGCAGCATTGCTGGGAGGAGAGCGTGGGAGTGGGTGTAGGCATGCCGAAGGGGGAGCAGAGTGAGTCCCTCTGCAGATCTGTTTCTGTTACATAAAGCAGTGTAGCATCCTGCTCCCCGGAAGATCTCTTGTGGAGAAAATAGGGTGTGCAAATGGAAAGGTATACTTGGATGGTTGGCTGCATTTGGTCACCTGTGCTCAGGGGGCACTGAGACTGGCTGGGGGTACACAAACAGTTTCTCGTGTGGGCTGTTGACCCATCCACACGGACTGATCCAGCAGTTCTCCTCGGCCTGGATCTGTTGGGTGGTGAATTCTTGGTATCCCCCTAAGAAACGGGTCACCGTGAAATCACTCATTCTTTTGGGCTGGAGAAGGACGTTCTCCCAACAAAGGGGGCTTTGGGAGAAAACACCAGGGTGCAGGATTCTAGAATTAAGTTCTGCAAGGTGGCCCTAGCAGGTGTCCTCATTCCATTCCTCCCATCCTTCTACCGCTACAGTGGCTTTCTGTTTGATGCCAAATATCCCTTTGTCAGTTACCAGGAGAGATTTCTAGAGCCATCCTTGGGCTCTTTCTACAGAAAATTCATGCCTGGCACACCTCTCAGTGCTACTGCACTCTAGTTAGGTGGCAATACTGACCCCCAGAAACTGCTTCGGGATCCTTTGGCTTTTGAGAACCTAGAGAGTTGAGGAGGAGCCAAGATGAAGCCGTGAAGCCAGGCATTCCCCTAAAGAGTAGGGATCACAGAACACCCCAAAGGAAGCAGATCTCATCATTCTAGAAAACAGTCCTGAAAAGGAGGGAACTGCGATTTTGTCTTTTCTTCCAAAGACCGTTTTTTACAGTGTTTCATAGAAGTGCATTCGATTGCCTTTGTGCTGTTTAAAGTATAAACAGTAGAACTCGTGACTTTTCTCATAAAAACGGAGGGAGAAAGAACAGCACGAGAGGAGGAGATTTTTGCCAGACTTTTCAGGATGAGCCTGGCACATGCCCTCTGATGCTTGGGGCACGGGGAGTGTGAACGCTCACTCCCGTTGGCCTTAGGGGAGCAAAGTTAGGCTGTTGGCGTCTTCAGGGAAACAGGGAGAAGGAAATAGTGGAAGATCGTGGCCTTGACCGAGATGGGCTGGAGCAGACGTCCCGGTCCCCCTCCTTACCGTCCTGCATAATGACCTGGAGTGCAGGCCTCCTCTTGGGATCCCCGATGCCGACCTGGAGCCCTGGGGCCACAGCCTGGTCCCTGTCCCCCGCCAGCCCCAGTGTGGCTGCCTTGCTCTTGCCCGGCCCTGCCCCAGGCTTCCAGAAGGTGTGCGGAGGCAAGGGTGGAGAACACCCACTTTGTGGGAATCTGCGTTTTCACCCAGCTCCTGGGTGAATTATTTAACCGCTCCTGGCTGTTCCCTGGTCTTGTGAGAGAAGATGCCAGGTCTTGTTTTGTCGTGGGCCATGCTCTCAGGAGTAACCCCCGGCACCCCAAGTTCCCCCCCCAAAAAATCTCTGAGGACGCAGGGGAAGGAGTTTGCAGAGCTGTTTCTCCTTTCTTCCCCCTTAGCCCTCCACTGGGAACAGACTTGCAGCCCTAAGGAGCTGCGGCCCTCACGGTGACCACCCCCTGCCTTGGCCTGGCACCCCCACTTGCAATTCTTCCCTGCCATCTTCTCCCACCCGCCAGCTGGGTGTAATGAACCCCAATCCATAAAAGCTTTGAAAATCCTCATTGGAAAGGGCTGTTAGAGCACCAGCAGAGGCTTCCTTAAGAAGCTTTTCAAGAGCATCAATGAAAAATGGATGAGCTCTCTTGAATTGCAAATGTTCTTAACATTTAAGGCAAACCTGTGAAACTGTCTTTTTTTTTCCCCCTCACTGGTGGTGGGGTCAGGAATTCAGTCACCTCTGTGAAACAGTAAACATCAAACACTCTTTAGGGCTAGAGAAGGAACGTCTGAGCTGAAGCACCCTTCCCAGAAGCTCGAACTTCATTCTCATTCAGTTTGGTTTTCACTGGCTTTTTTTTTTTTTTTTTCTGACATTTCAGTAACTATTTATTAAGCCTTCTCTTTGTGCCTGGCTTTATGCCAGAGGCTGTGGGGTTGAAACTACATAAAACAGTAAAATTCACTCCTGTCAAAGGGATTATAATACAGTTCAGTAAAAGCAAGACTTAGAGCAAAAATGGCCAAGTCGTGCCACTTTTAAGCGTATTGGCGAGGGCTCGCGTGACCAAGGATGCAGAAGGGTCAGAAACACCCAGGATGGCTCAGGGCCCTCTGGGCTTGCTGTCTACCTCCTTGGCTTGACTGAACGCACAGGAGTAGACGTGAAGATGGAAGTGGTTCCATTTCATTTGCAAAGTTGCCTTTGCGAAACCACTGCTGTGGGCAAAATCTTAGGCCTCTGCTTTAAAGATTTTTTTTTTAATTTATTCATGAGAGACAGAGAGAGGCAAAAACATAGGCAGAGGGAGAAGCAGGCTCCCTCTGGGGAGCCCGGTGCTGGACTCCATCCCAGGACTCTGGGATCACACCCTGAGCCGAAGGCAAACCCTCAATTGCTGAGCCACCCAGGCGCCCCAGGTCCCTGCTTTAAATAAGACCATAGATTTCTAGAAGTCCGCATGCACTTTGCCTTTGTTCCTTCAGCTTGTTCTGGACCAGTTGACCTCCTAGGGGTGAGCTCGCCCTTGCTGGAGCACCTGGGAACAGTGCCGTGCAGGGAGCTGGGGATGATGGAAGCCTGCCTGTGGCCCAGGGAGAGGGAGGTGGGTCCCTGGAGCATCCGCCGGGCCTTAGCTGTCCTGTTGTTTGACGCGCAGTTGAGAACAGAGATTTGAGAGGCTGGGCTTTCTCAGATCTACTTGGACGACTCTTCAAAGGGGAGCCACATTGTGTATTTTTGCGTGTGTCTGAGTACGTATGTTTACTTTGACTTGAAGGATGAAAAGCCCAAAGAACAAGAGAAAAGAGGAGATTTGCTTCATCGGCCGTTTTCCAAGAAGTTGGACAAGAACCTGCCCTCACACAAACAGCCCTCTCCCTCTCTCATCACACAAATTCAGAACACCAAAGCTCTGCTGAAGGACCGGAAGGCCCCCAAGTCTGGCTTCCCCGACAAAGGTGGGTCAGAAACACCCAGGATGGCTCAGGGCCCTCTGGGCTTGCTGTCTACCTCCTTGGCTTGACTGAATGCACAGGAGTAGACATGAAGATGGAAGTGGTTGCATTTCATTTGCAAAGTTGCCTTGGCTACCATCTAGGCCGCTGGTGTTGGGCTGCTCAGTCACTGTGTGTCCTTGGGTGGCTGTCTGGGCCCCTGGGGCACACACGATTCCTGTGCCCGTGGGAAAGCTGTGAGCATGCCCAAGGGAACCCAAGGACAGTCAAGGTCCAGACGGTGTGCTATCAGCCAGCTGGGCAAGCGGGGTTTGGGAAAGCAGAGGCAGGGCGCACTATATTGTGGGAGCAGAGACAGGGTATGTGGTATTGTGGGAGCAGAGATTGGGGCACAGATTATTTCAGGGATAGAGATTAGGATGCAGGAGTAGAGACCGGGGTGCATAGTATTATGGAACAAGGGGCAGGTGTTGAGTTTTTTTTTTTTTTTAAGGTTTTATTTACTTAAAAAAAAAAAAAAGGTTTTATTTACTTATTCATGAGAGACACAGAGGCAGAGATACAGGTATAGGGAGAAGTAGGCTCCCCACAGGGAGCCTGATGCAAGACTCGATCCCAGGACCCCCGGATCACAACCTGAGCCAAAGGCAGATGCTCAACCACTGAGCCACCCAGGCTCCCCTGTCCCTCTTTTATTCAAAGACTCATTGGCAGGGTCCAGAATTTTAAGCAACCAAAGGAGAACAGGTGTTAAGGTGGCGCCATGGGCAGGTTAGAACTTGGGAGGCCTCTTGTCACTGGCCTCAGGGGCTTGCTGTCCCCTCTGTCCTAGAGGGAGCATGTGGTTCCCTGTGGAGGCCTCCGGACGTGGGGTGCTTTGCTTCGTGGTGTCCTCTGGCCTCCCCAGCAAAGGTCCCTCTGGGTCAGGAGGCCACAGCGGCCAGGGGAGGGCCGTTCACACTGTTTCTGTGGCTTTCACGATTTTCTTTGCTTTCTCGGACGCAGATGCCTTCGGCTGCCGCAATATTTTCCGCAAAGCCTCAGATTCCAATTGTGTGGCTTCGTCTTCCATGGAGTTCATCCCCGTCCCACCCCCCAGGACCCCCAGGATTGTCAAGAGACCAGAGCCCCCCGTGCAGGGCCCTGGGGGTGCTGGCGTCCCGCCCAAGGAAGACCCCCTGGTGCTGGATATGGTGCGCTCCTTCGAGTCCGTGGATCGCGAGGACCACACTGAACCGCCGTCCCCGTCTCATCACTACAGGATCCTAGGCTCGCCGGGGGGCCTGGCCCGTGGGAATCCCGGGGAGCGGACACTCTCCCCGGCCCTGCTGCCTGGAAGCCTGTCCCCTCTGCAGACCCCTCTGCATCCCACTCTGGTCTCCTTTGCTCATGAGGAGAAGAACAGCCCCCCAAAGGAGGAGGGCATGTGTCCCCCACCTCCAGCTCCCAGCAGCGGCGGCACGCAGCCCCTGGGGAGCCCGAATTGCGTGAAAAGCCGGGGCCGGTTCCCCATGATGGGCATCGGACAGATGTTGCGGAAGCGACAGCAGAGCCTGCAGCCCCCCGCAGACCGGCCCCTGGAGGCCAGCATGCCCCCGCTGCAGCCCATGGCCCCCGTGAGCCTCTCCTTCGACGTGCCCGACGGGGTCAAAGGCCAGTGCTAACCTGGGCCACTGGCAGGATTCTGGGGATTTCGGAAGAAAGCGATGACCAGAGTTCCACGCACGATTTGGGGTGTGAAGATCGGAAGGCCTCGTGGGAGCCTCCTTTGAGGTCTCCTCCCCTCCTGCCGTGCCCTGTCCCGACTGTGAACAGCTGAAACCCGCAGACCCAAAGCCTGCACAACCCGGCCTTGCGCAGGGACCCCGGAGATGCTGCGCTTTCCCAGGAGGGCTGGCTACAGGTGCAGTCTCAATCGTTCATGTCCTCCATCCGCCTGCCTCCCCCTGCCCGGGGCCCGCTGCTGGGTGGAAACCGTGCATCAGCCCCTGGGCTCCTCACATCACGGCCTGTTCCAAGATCTTTCCTCACTTTTTGCTCTGTGTGTGCCTCTCAGGACTGTGGCTTCTCAACAGTCGGCCAGTCACACGGTGGCTCCTCCTGCAGGCCACGCAACCTTTCCTCTCGCAGGGGTGAATCCCTGCAGGCCCGAGGAGCCAGTGACTCAACTGCCAGGGCTCAGGCACGTCAGAGGAGGACAGGCCGCAGCCTCCGCCAGCGGCACCAGCCCCTCTGCGCAGGCAGGGGCAGCCGGGCAGACACGGAGCCAGACCACGGGCAGCCCAATGAAAGGAAAAGGCCAAAGGGGACATGCGTTTGCCATCTTCTTATTTTGGTTGAAACTTGCTTAAGCGTTGAGTTATCTTTTCCAAAGATGATTTTTTCCCCCTTTATGTGATGTCAGAGCGAAGTAGCGTAATTTAGAAACCCCTGGATGGGGAGATGAGAAGCGATCCTACCAAACTCCTGTTTTTTCGAGAAGATAGGCATGGAGGGCCTCAGACCCCCCCCACCCCCCCACCCCCGTGATGTTTTCAGTGGCTGGCGGCCTGCCGTGGGCGCTGGCCCCTGCGTTTCTCCCGCCCTATCAACGCAGCCTCATCCTTCTGGAAGGCATGGGACATGCTTACAGTTGGTTCTTTAGGAAGAGAGAAAATGCCAAGGTTGGATGTGGGTGCATTCGGAAGGCACCGTTCATTACCTCTGCCCAGCGCAGTTTTCACGCTGCCAAGGAAACAAGTGTGGTTTAGCGCTGAACTAGTTTGCTATAAGCTGCGAGCAGCCTCGCCGGGCGGCGAGCACATTCGGATGCGGCACCGCGGCTTCTCGGAGGAAGGCAGCGTCCCTCCAACGTGCTCTGAGTCCACGTTCTGTTTTCACACCTTTTGCCAAGGCTCGAACCAAAGATGCGTCTCCGGTTCTGTGTCTGCGCCATCCCGTGTGCACATTTTGCAGATCCCAGTGTTGTGTGACCGTGGCTAGCAAGGGGCCTGCTGGGGCCGTCTCCGCGTGGGGCCTGGGCCCTGGCGCTGGGCGGGGGCCGCTCAGTCAGGAGCAAAATTGGAACAAAAAGATCACAGCAGCATGGGTTAGAGAGCGGTTAGCTCAGGAGACAGGTCACTCAGCGGCTTGGGGTCTTCAGCTCCTTGACGAGTGCAGGCATGAGCAGAACCCACAGCTGTGATCACCCCCAGGCGAGGCCTCTCCGCCCCCTGATTCCGAAACAGGCCGTGGCCGTGGGGAGTGGCAAAGCCTGCCTTCATTTCCACCTGGCAGCCCGCCCGGGCCAGAGAGCCGTGGGGTGGTTCTTCATCTTGTCTCATTTCGCAATGTTGACCTCCGTCGGCCCCACACGTTTCTGACTGAGCAAGGAAACGGTGGATACTTGGCTGACCCTGGAAGCCACCCAGAGGCCCAGTCCTGGCTGACCCTTGACGAGACCCGGAGCTGCTGCTTCCCCCTTATTGGGGTCATCCCGGCTCTGGGGCCTGTTGGGAAGGAGTCAGGCTCCAGGTTGTCGGTGTTCCTCCTTTGTGTGGCTCCAGACCGGGTTCCAGAACTTTCCATCGAAAATGGAGCTTGCTAAGCAGAAAGAAGAAACGCCTCTGAAAAAAACCTCTCCAAGTGACGTGAAGCGTGTGGTTTTGGATCAGTGAAGGAACCTTTTTTGAACATGGTTGCTAGCTGCAGGTGTCCCGCTCTGCAGGTTTGCAGGCTGTGTCCTTGTGCCTTGTGAACATCTATCCCTTTATGTCTCTTTCTTGTATTGTACCTTCCTTGAAAACATGAGTGTCTTCCTGTATCGCGGATTAGCTCATCGGGCATGTTTTCTGTTCCTCGATTCCAGCTGTCATACGACTAACCGTGTCACCATCGGTAACTTGAACTGTGAACTCAGGTTTATTCCAGACCCAGTGAGAGGTGAGGGGGGAGTGAGGAAAGGGGAGGGTCAACTGTAGTTTTTTGTATGTGAGCACCTGACAAATCTATGAAACCGAGTGAAAGAAGAAATGTTAAATTCTTTATTATTTTATTATATTTATATGGGAAACTTGACCGTCCCTTTGGTAAGTACAGAGTATGTTGTCTGTTTGACCCGTGACTGTCTCTCATTAGCCTGTGCCCATGACCTCAGTCAGCCTGTAGTTACGGACGGAAATGACTGACCTGTCACCGTGTAAAGTCCAGGAGGAAAAGTCGACTGTAATTGTGCGATTTGGTCATAAGTAAGGACTGTATTTATGTCACCATTATTAAATATATGTACTTTTGTAATGACTGTGAAATACACTTTTCCCTCTCTCTGACTGCTTCGTTTATTTGCATCGGATAAATCTTAATCCACTGAGTGCTTTGCAGTAGTTGGGCTGCCCTCTAGGTAAAGTCCTTGGCCCCACCGCTGACCGGATACAAGTGGGAATTGGGGCACAGGACATTTGAGGGCATCATCTGGTCCTGTATCACCGCTTCATTTTACTTGCAGCAGGTGTACGATCTACAGAATTCTTACCTGACCAACGTACAGCAACCGGCGGTTCAAGACAAATGAGCATTTTTTTCTCCTTTAGCGGGTTCAGGATCTTTCTTGGAGGCTCTGAAAATGGCACATGAAGAATGACAGTCTGTGAACATTGCCTCTAGCTTTTGTCCTTGCATTAAGGATGGGTGAGGGATGGAGGAAGAAGGGTGGTGAGGTGGGATGGGAGGGTTGGATTGTTCCAGTTCTGGCTTCATTCATCACAGTTTGCAAAAAGCTTTTCGTATAGACCACCTTGCCTAAAGCCTTGTGTTCCCTGTATGGTGTGGCTCAGAGGATGGCATGGTGGAAGTGCACACGAAGCACCCTGAAGTTTGATGGGGTTGGGGTGCCACAATGAGTACCTGGTTTTGGTGATGCTATCTTCTCTTAGGGGTCAGAACATTCTAGAACAGAAAGGGACCTGAGATTATGTGCTTCAACCCCAATCCTCTTGAAGAAGAGAAAACGGGGTCCTGGATGGTTTAAGAGCTCCCCAGAGTCCCTAAGTGAGCTGGTCCCAGAGCTGGTCTGGGATACCGAGCTCCTCCCTGAGCACACAGAACTCAGAGTGTGACCGTCATGAACAGAGTGGAGAGTCAACAGCAGATCAAGCTGTCCTTGCAACAGGTATCTCTGAGGCCCTCACATAGACCGGGTCTTTGCAGTATCAGGTCATTATCAGAATTGCATGGCTTCTTAAGATTCTGTGCATAATGCCCTTTCCACCACCCACCACCGACTCTTGAGGCTGGAGAAAGACTTTCTTTCTCAACAGATCTTCCAAGTGAGGAGCAACCCCTGGCTGGAAGTCTTTGTTATCTGCATTAGCTGTTAAAAGGCCGTTGGGTTTTACTAGATTAAATCAATAAAACATTTTCTAAGTAGCCGTGTCATAAAATGAAGCGAATTCAGAAAGAGCGCAAGACTGATATTTTTAGGGGGGGGGTCCGGAAGCCTCTCGGTTATTATAGTTGTTTTCTATGTAGGACCCTCTATGTGCTACAGGCACAGTGAGAATAATTCAGAGCAGTACTGGGAGCTGGTTCAATTTAATGTCATCACTTCTCAATGAAAGGAGCATATTTCCTGAGTAGTAAATGAGTGCATTATTTGTGGCAGCTTTTTCGTCAAGGGAGCTTTTCAGACATCTGGTTCCAAAGATGAATGGGGTATATATTTGAACTTCTTTTCTGTCGACCTGTTTTTGTGACACACACTTATCTCCGAGATCAGATGTCTGTGGCACCAAGGGACTGGGGTGGGGCCAGGATGGGGAGTATTTCAACCTTTGCGATCCCCTTCCACGGTATATCTACTTCTGAGCTGGTGTGTGGATGAGGCATTTGGGGCAACCAGCTCCGGCAGCATAGAGGAGCTTGGTGTGTAGCGAACCCAGGGGTCAGCTGGAACTTTAATGGTGTAAAAACCAAACAATGTCATGTCTCAGAGAAGACAATGCCAGGAAATGCATTACTCTCAGGTGGAAGGAAGAAATGGGTCCGGCTTCAGGGCCCGAGCTAGTTACACAACATATTCCCGGCTCAGAAGATGACCCATTAGCTATTTTAAAAGGAAAGTCTTTGGCTGGTATTATAAACCCTCAGGAATAACGTCTTCTTTATAGGCCTTGTTACCAGAGCCAGCTGGAAAGGACAGGATGTGAGCCTGGAACAAGGCTTCTTGCCCAAAGTTAGGTGGTGAATTCGTGGCACGTGTGAGAGGAGAACGCCTCTGTGACTCTTTCATCAGTGTTCACTTCTCTGGCAACCCAACCTGTTGGGTTTATTTCTCATACAAATTTTGATGCAGTTTGGCCGACTCCAGAGCAGCCGTCTTCCATGTGGTGACTCAAGGATCCAGGCTGCCTTGCCCTCGTGGCTCCATCCACTCAACATGGTTCTGTGGCTGCTGTAGCAGAGGAAGGGTGAGCTGGAGGGCTTTCCCCTGCCCTTGAGTGTTTGAGGGCTAAAATGAGGCGTTCCTGTGAGCAAGAGGCTGAGAAATATGGGGCCATGTAGGGATATTTGGGGTACAGTTCCTGTTTCTGCCCCAGGGAAGGTAAGGATGCCTACATTTAACAGGCCCCTGAAACTGGACTGGCCTACTCCGTAGTTACACAGCTATGGCACCTCTTAGTATGTACGGATTATTGGTTTTAAATAAAGGGATAAGCATTGTTGCTTATTAATGTTTCATTTAATTTAAGGGGGGAAGTGTTATGGGCTGGATTGTACCCCCCCAAAATTCATATATTAAAGCCTTAACTCCCAGGACTTCAGTATATGGTTGTCTTTGGAGATAAGGGCCTTTAAAGAGGGGAGTTAAAATAACTCCACTGTTAGGGTGGGACCTAGTCCAGTCTGACTGGTGACCTTATAAGACGAAAAAATTTGGACACTTAGAGGGACACTAGACAGAGGAAAGACCATGTGAGACCATGAACCAAGGAGAAAGTCCTCAGGAGAAACCAAACCTGCCAACACCTTGATCCTGGACTTCCAGCCTTTAGAACTAAAAAGAAAGAAATTTCTGCTAAGCTGCCCAGTCTGTGGCACTTTGTTATGGCAGCCCTAGAAGACCAACACAGTGAGGAGGCCAGATAGGAATATTTACACATTCCACAAATCTGACAATTTTGTCCCATTTGCTTCATCCCACTTATATTTTCTTACAACTAAATCACAGAATATCCTTTTTTTAGTAGTAGTATTTTTTATTCTGCAGTGAAATCTCACCTTTCCAAGTGTTCCCTGTTGCTCAGCCCTATGGCAGTTGTTTTCAAGAATATGTCTTCCTTTAATCCAGAGACGTACAAACTTTTTCTGTAAAGGGCCAGGTAGTAAATATTTTATGCTTAGGGGCCGACCATGTAGTCTGTCATATATTCTTTGTGTTTGCAGTTTTGGGGTTGTTTTCTCTACAACCCTTTACACATGTGGAAATGATTCTTACCTGGTGGGCACATAAAAACAGGCCACTGCAGACGGGGCCCTGAGGCCTCAGGTTGTAACCTTCCTGAGGACCCTGGAAAGTGGTCCTGTTGCCACTGACAACGTGAGTGTAGGTAGTTTGGCTCACACAAGCAGGACTTCAGCCACACGCTACAGGTGTTCATTTTAGGAACTTGCCACTTGTAAAAAAAAGAAAGCTCCTCCTGTGATATCTGGGCTCGTAGGTGCTCAGAAGGAGTCCTCATTAATAGCAATGAACCAGCGAAGGGTCCAGGGGCTAGAATTTAACCTAAGGAAATTTGGAGATGAGGAGAGACTCTGGCCTTTCTCTTTGCTGCCCTTTCCTGTATCACTTTAGGTGGATCTCCAGAGTTGGTTGCCATCAACAGGCATGGCAGTGCTTCAGGAAAGCTGTCCCTGTCACAAGTCTGCCACTGCCATGGAGTCCACACCCTCAGATTCATTCCTGCCTTCATCTGCGCAGGAGCATGGCTATGGGGTGCAAATCATTTTCCATTCAAGCCATGTCCCCTTTCTCTCTGTGAATGGCCTCTCAAAAATGGGTTCTTATTGCTTATAAAGAAAGAGCTTCCTGAAAGTCTTAGGGAACAAGCCTAAATCTAGAGCAGATGTGACGCTGGATGATGCCTCATAGACGAATCATTGCCATTACTCACACTGAATGATGCGGTGTCATGCCAGGCTGGACAAGTGTCCCCTTTACTGAAAGATGAATCGTGTCATCTGAATCAGCTCCAAAGAGCCCATTTAGAGTCCTTCCCACCCATGACCACTTCAATTATATGAACCATTCTCACTTCCAGAACATTCGGGCCCGAGTCACAGAATCACGGGGACTTTGGGGGTCACCCAGTCCTAAGCTCGGTCCCCTGGAATTTGGGGCAGTCCTTGAAGAACACCAAGAAACATAGATTCTTAGAATAAGCACAAAACAACTTCATGGAGCAGAGTTTTTTATAACTCACTGCTAATTTAAATTTTATTATTATTTTTCTTACTTACAACTAACATGCGTCATGTATTCAGCTACAATATCAGTGTGAGTCTTGTGAGTCCAACCCTCATTGTCCTCTCTGCTTTGGATAGTTCAGGGAATAATTTTTATTTTTTATTTATTTTTATATTTTTTAAAGATTTTATTTATTTATTCATGAGAGACACATGGGGGGGGGGGGCAGAGACACAGGCAGAGGGGGAAGCAGGCTTCATGTAGGGAGCCCGACGTGGGACTTGATCCCGGGACTCCAGGATCATACCCTGAGCCGAAAGCAGCACTAAACCACTGAGCCACTGGGCTGCCACAAGGGAATAATTTTAAAGGCAGAAGTCAGTGCCAACCTTCCTCATTTACATTGATTTACATGAGGTATTTGACACCAAAATGGAGAAATGATACATTGAAGAAGTCACAATTTGGCAGTGGCAATGTCTGCCTCCATGGTCAGTTTTCTTTCCACTATCCCTGGCAAAGACCCCAGAGTAAAAGGAAGGCTGAGGCTGTTTAGGGATGTCATGATTTTGGGTCTACTTGCTCCCCTTTCAGATTTTTGGGCCACATAATGGATATGTGATGATAATAGAAAGAAGGAAACTGATTTGTGAGGAGTGTTTGAAGGGAGAGGGTACGTATAAGTGCTCTCTCCACCTTCCCAAGCCTCATTTGTCTTGCCTGCCTTTGAGTACTCCTAGGTATACATGTTGTAGCACTGACTATAATACTTGTTAACACATTGCTCTGTCCTCAGGGCTCTGGGACACTGTCTCACTCATCTTTGTATCTATAACCAGTGATCTAAACACATGGATGAATGGATTAATAGTGAATAGGTGGGTGGATGGGTGAGTGGATAATGGATGGATGGATGGGTAGGTGGATGGATGGTAGATGGATGGTGGTAGATGAGTGGATGGATGGGTGGGTGGGGAGATAAAGGGATGAGTGAGTGGATGGGAGATGGATAGCGGTGGATGAGTGGGTGGTTGGATTGGATGGGTGAATGATAAATAGTGGATGGATAGGTGGGTGGGTGGCTGGGTGGCTGGGGAGATGAATGGACGGGGGTGTGGATGGTAGATGGATAGTGGTAGATGAGCGGGTGGTTGGATGGATGGGTGACTGGGTGGGTGGGAAGATGAATGGATGGGTGAGTGGTTGAATGGATAGGTGGGTGGATTAAATGATGAATGAATAGGATTGAGAGTAAATGCTAAGAGTGGTTAAATGACTTAGATTAGTGGACGGCTGAAGGGCACTTAAGGACAAGGGAAATAATTCCAAGAATAAGCCCTCAAATACTTTTTAAACATAAAAATGAAGAGCCTGGGAAATAAATAGGGCACAAACTTTGGATACCAATATCCTTCACAGAGGGCAGCCAAAGCACTACGTCCTCCTATTCTAAATCCATTCGCCACCTGGGAAACAAGTAATCATGGACCTTAGTGGTGCAGCGAAGCCATTGTCCTCATCTGTTAAATGCATGTACGTCCATGTGACTGTTTTCCTTTGGTGACCTTAGAGAGATTTGGCAAGAACATGAGGCAACAATGTGAGATGTGGGGCCAATTCCTTGGCCCACCAACTCTACTCACACAGTTGTTTACTGGGGCAGTACACTGAGGCCCAGACTCTACTCTGTAGCCTAATGCTGACTCTGAACTACCGGTATCCTCACTCACATCTTGTCGCCCCAAGCTTCCAGCCTCATTGTGCACAAACCATCTACAAGCTACACACAGATAATGCATTTTTACGAGGCAGGTTATGTGGCTGATTGGGATGACATTCAAACACCTCTGTCTCCCCCCAGCTAACCTCCATTCTTGTGGGCTGAATTGTGCTCTCCCAAACTCCATATATCAAAGTCTGAACCCATGTACTGCAGGATGTGAATGTATTTGGACATAGGGCCTTTGAAAGTATGATTAAGTCAAAAAAGAGGCTGCTGGGAGGGTGGACCCTAACCCAATTCCATGGTATCCTTTTAAGAAGGGGAGATTTGATTACAATGAGAGATACCAGGGATGCAAGAAGACAGGGGAACGATCATGCAAGGACAGCGAGAAGGCTGCCATCTGCAAACCCAAGAGAGAGTCCCCCAAATCTGCCCGCACTTTGATCTTCAGCCTGCAGAACAGTGAGAAAATAAAATTCTGTTGCTTAAGCCACCAAGGCTATGCTATTTTGTCATGGCTGCCACAGCAAACTAACATATCCACAAATCGCAGGTGTGGAAATAACGAAGACCAGCTGATGAGAACAAACAGAGGCAATTTTTCAGAGCTTGCTGTAGCAAAGAGGTCAGAACCATCACTTGTGTTCGACAGAGACTCAGCGGCAGGCAGAGAAGGAAAGCTTTACAGTGGAATAAAGGGAAGGTTTCAGGGGTGCCCTGCTGGGCGACTGTTGTCATGGAGAAGCTGGAAGTAGGCTAACTAGAAGGGGGGTCCTAGGGTGATGGGTTCGGGGAGCATATTTGGTGTCTCTGATTGGTTCTGAGTTGGAAGCAGGGGCAAACCTAGGGAAGTTGGCAGGCGACTAACCTGCCAACCAAGTCCTAACCATTTGGGCTGATTGGTGTAGAGGGTGTGGTCTGGCTCAGGTTACTGCAGAGGCTGTGGGTCAGAGCTCAGCTGTTGTATCCATTCTAGCCATTGTCCATTTGTCCATTCTGTATCTTGCAGGGAAGTAGGATGGCTTCTCACCCCATTTATCAGGCCGTATTAGTTTCTTAGGACTGCACCACAAACTTGGTGACTTCTAACAACAGAAACTAACTCCCTCCCAGTTCTGGAGAAGGAAGTTTGAAATCAAGGTGTAGCAGGGCGATGCTCTCTCTGGAGCTCTGTGGGAGGATCCTTCCTTGCTTCTTCCAGCTTCTGGTGGTTCTAGGCAGGGCTTGGCGTTCTTCAGCTCCGGTGGCCAATCTCCTTCGATGTCTGCTCTGTCTTCACATGACACTCTTCCCTGAAGGTCTTCACATGGCTGCTTATATAAAGGTACCAGTCGTTGAATTTAGAGCCATCTTAAATGACCTCATCTCAATTAATTACATCTGCAAAACTCTTACTGCCAAATTAGGGCACATTCTGAGCTTCCAGGTGGACGTGAGTTTTGGAGGAGTCACTATTCAGCACACTCTACTGGTTAAGGGCCTCGTCCTGCTGTCACCAGGGCCGGAAGCCTGGCAAATCTTGGACTTGGCATTAGGCCTTGGGCACCACAGGGGAGTCAACTCTGCAATGTCTTGAGATGTTCAGAATAGAGGATTTAGGATGTGATGTTTTGGGTGGAAACTTTGGGATGCTTAGAGGCAGAGAGGAGAGGAATCCACCCCTGACCACATGAAGTGACTGGCATGCCCGTCCCAAAGGAGTAGACACTGAAGCAGGTAGATTTCTGGTGTCCTCTTGACATAGACTTTCACAGAGGGACAGCTGGAGGGGTTGGGGAGGGGAGTGGGGCATCCAATTTGGGAATGCTGTGCCCAGGGGTTTATGGAATCTTGATGTGACCTGTGAGTCCTCACAAAACCCAGTTCAACTCTATCAAGTCATCAACTCTATCTTTGGAACAGAGTATTCTCTGGAGCTTTAGGCATGTTTCTCAAGCTCCAGAGAAGGCCCATATTAACCAAGGATATTCAAAACAAATGATCTCATGCCCCAGACCAGTTTCTCCCATGCTCCCTGTCACAGTAAAGGACATCCCAGACTCTATCCTGAAGCCCCAACCTGAGAATCATCCTGGACCACACTCTCCCCTCACCTCCCACATCTAGTACATCCCCAAAGCACCTGTTGCTACCATCCTCCGAAGATGGAGGGCTTGCAAGGGCCATCAGTACAAACTCCACGTGGGAGGCATAAAACCCACTCTTTTTCCACTCTTGCCATTTAGCATGGTACTAAACCCAGAACCATCTGCAAAATAGGAATTTGGGGGTAATAGGGTAAATGAGATTAATTAGTTAATCTATAAAGACACCTAGCCCACGCTGATACAAAGTACATGCAATGGAAGCATTAATTATCGTGTGTGGTTTTGCATAAAAATCTGGTCAACTCTCTTTTGCGAGCATGAACAATTTGTTGAAGAAGCAAATGAGCACATTCTTCACTTTTGCTTTTGAAATGGGTGTTCCTTCTAAATCTTAGGGACGTTGAAGCTTCCTACCACAAACATTGACGCTTTGCTTCTGGATCGTAATAGAAACACCATGTTCAGTGATCAGTTACTATTTTTCTCAAAAACGTGTGCTTTTTTTTTTTTTTCCCCCAAACATCCCTCCATCTCCCCAACCCCTGAACAATGAGAGCAAATGCCAAGGCTTTTTAGTTTTAAGTTCATCATTCAGAATCCTTGGCAAGTTTTCACAGAAATTCCTCTGGTGGTCAAGTTCTCTTCCAAGTGAATGTAACACGTCAGCCAGCACGCTCACGATTAATTGTCCCACATGCTGACCTTTCAGTGTTTCCACTGCTCTTGTGAGTGACAAGGCCACTCCTTTGTGCTCCATCACTGAACCGGCTCCCGCCTTCCTTAAGCCTCTCTTCTTTCCCATCTGTTCTTGGCTTCTCCAAATGTTTCTTTTTAATACGTCAGATGTCTAGCTTGCCCATTGTTTTGCCTTATACAAACTTGGAGAGCCTTCGCCCTTAAAACTACAACCATTCACTCGGGCATGAAGCAACAGGCACGTCTTCTTCAACCGTCTGGCCTAGACCTGCCTGCCTGGTGTGGGGGGTCTTGCCGCCACCAGACGTAGATGGGTTGGAGCAAGTTCCTTTTAAGATTAGTCATTGACTTCCATTGGCCTCACAGGCCACTACTTTGGGCTCACAGAAATCCACTTCAGTGGACAGATAGTCATGGTGCAGAGTTCAAATGTTTACCCTGCCCGGGGTAATTAATTTTACCCGTCAACTTGACTGGCTGTGGAGTGCTAGTCAGATTAAATGTTTAATCTGTCTGTCTGTGAGCATGTTCTCAGATGAGATTTGAATTCCCAAATGGGAGGACACAGTAAGTAGAATTTCTTCCCCAGTGTAGACGGACATCACCCAATTCCTTGCAGGCCTGAATAGAACAAAATGCAGAGGAAGGAGAAATTCTCCCCTTTACTCCTGCTTCACTGATTGAGCTGGGACGTCTCATCTCATCCTCTGTGGCCTTTGAACTGGAATTTACACCAAATGCTCCCCTGGTTCTCATGTCTTTGAACTTGGAGTAAATGATAACATCGGCTTTCCCGAGCCTCTGCAAATGGCAGATTGTGGGGTTCTGCAGCCTTGATCATCACATGAGCCAATTCCTCTTGATAAATGTTTCTCTCTCGTGGACGCATATATGACATATAGGGGTAATATGTATGTACATTGGTTCTATTGGTTCTGTTCCTCCGGAAAACCCCATCAAATACACTGGCCTAAGAGGGCCATGTGCTGTCTGGCTAGGAGGCACCCCCCAAATTCCCCACAAAGCTTTATTCTGTAGAGCCCAGAAACGACAATGAGCCACCCCTTGTCTTGACCCAACACCATTCCAACTTGTATCTGCTCTCTCTTTTTCCCTTCTCATCCCAACATAGCCACACTCACTAAAGATGTCTTCACGGGGCACCTGGATGGCTCAGTTGGTTAAGTGTCGACTCTTGATTTTGGCTCAGGTTATGACCCCGGGGTTGTGGGATCCAGCCCCAGGGCAAAGCCTGCTTAGGATTCTCTCTCTCTCCTGCCTCCTCTGCCCCTCCACCCCCCTCAAAAAAAAATAGATGTCCTCACATTTGCTGCACTGTCTCCTCATGTTCCATCCACCGTGCACCACCACATTCTGGCATCTTCTTCCACTGCCTCCCTGAAATTGTTCTCCAGCACCATTAGGACTTTTCTCATTGTCAAACACATAAGATTTGTTTTTCTTTTTGTCCCCCCTGCATCCTCCCAGGACCTGAAACTGAGAGCCACCAGCTAGTCAGCCACGTGCTCCTGAAGCTGCTGCAGCACTGGAACAGAGCCTGTTAGCTGCAGCCAGACTGACAGGCTTAGAGTGGACATCTCTCATTTTTTTTCCCTGGACTACCTCTGCTACAGACTGAGTTCTGCTCCCCTTCCCCAATTCTCAAGTTAAAGCTCTAACTGCCAACATGACTGTATTTGGAAATAGGGTCTTTAAGGAGGTACTTAAGGCTAGATGAGGTCATAAGGGTGGGCCCTACTGGAATAGAACTGGTGGGCCTGTAAGAAGAAGGGGATACACCAGGGATGCTCACACACAGAGGAAAGGCCACATGGAGAGACAGTGAGGAGACAGCCACCTACCAGGAGAGATGGAGCCTGCCCACACCTTGATCTGGAGCTTCCAGCCTCCAGAACTGGGAGAAAAGCAGTATTTGTTGTCCAAACCCATCCCATGGTATTTTGTTATGTCAGCCCAAGCTGACACTTTCCTTCCAGAAACTGTCTCTTACCCCAGCTCCCTGATTCTCCTCTTCTCTATCTGACTCTTCCCTCTCTGTCTCCCTTTGGATTTCTTCTTCCCTCACCTGCTTTCTAAATAATGGTGTTTCCCCTCCTGTCCCCAGCCATCCCGCCCTCTCTCACTGTCTTGGCTCCTACCTGCTGGCCAAAGTTGTCGCCATCTGTATCTCCCTGACCTTCAAAAGTGGGTGTCCATTTCCGGGGGGATGTCTGTCAGAGACTCCATAGGCACCTCAACGTCTGCACCTACAAAGCCAGACTTACCAGGTTTCCCCTCTTGATCTGCTCTCACTCCTCTGTTCTGTTTCCTTTGGCCCTGAGACACCTCCATCCCCCCACCCCACCCCCTGGCCAGAATCCTGGCTGTCGTACTTGATTCTTGTGCTTCAGCTCCCACTTCAGGATTGTGCCTTTTCCACACTTCACTGGGGCCACTTCCCTTCAGAGGCTTCTATACCGACCCTGATCGTCTCTGATCAAGTCCGTTGTAACAAGCATCTAGTTTGTTCGAAATCCACCCTGCGTCTACCTGGCCCCCGCTCTTCCTGATAATAGCAGGCTCTGACCACGTGAATCCTTGGCTCCAGGCCCTCCCCTGTCTTCCTGGGAGCCAGTGGCTAAAATCCCTACCCCTTAGCCAGAATGCAGGGCTCTGGGCAGCCTGGGCCCTGCCCACCCCCAAACTTGCTTCTCACTGTTTCTTGCCTTTGACTTTATGCTTTGGCCATGCCCAACGGCTCGAATTTTCCCCTGCACATTTGCCATCTTCTCTGCTGGGCTCCCCTTCCTGCCTGTTTTGTAAGACGGTGTCAGAGGCGCTTTTCCCACGAGAAATCATTATCCTTAACCTCTGGGACTGGGTTGGCTTCCCACGGCCACCGTGACAAATCCCCACACACTTAATGGCTCAACCACACAAGTTTATCCTCTTGCATCAGTGGAGATCAGAAGTCTGAAATGGATCTTATGGGGCTAGAATCAAGGTGTTGTCAGGGCTGGTCTGTCTGGGAGGCTCTGAAGGGCAAATCTGTCTCCCTGCCTCTTCAGCTTCTAGAGGCTGCCTACATTCCTGGGCTAATGGCCCCTACAGAGCACATCACACCCATCCTCACTTCCATCATCATATACCTCTTTTTTCTAACTCAAGCTCTCATCCCCGCATCTTGGAAGGCCTTTTGCGATTAGATGGAGCCCATCTGAATAATCCATGATAACCTCCCCCATAGCAAGACCTTTAATTCAATCATATCTATGATCGAAAGTTCTTTTGCCATAAAAAATAGCACTTACAGGCTCTGGGGAGTAGGACGTGGCTATCTTTTGCAAGGATATTACTCGGTTGACCACGATGCTCCTCTCTGATTCTCCCATAACTGGTTATATATACATATTCTGATCACTTATTATCTTAGTTTATAATTATCTATTTCTGCATCCTTCTCTCCCCTTCTACCTCCAACTGTATACTCTTCCCCAAACGTAGGAACCCTATCTTTCTCATCTTGTATTCCCAGTATCCACTGTGCCTGGAGCATAGGAAGTGCTCAGCAAACATTTGTTGAGTGATCAAATAGGGACATTATTGTAGTTTTCCGATCCAACTTTTGGCTGGACTTGATGTGTGCAGAGATCACCCAAGAATGTAGCTAATTCAGAGAAGAAAGGGCGCAGCAAGCTGTTGGGAATACTCCTGCCCCCAGAGGAGCAACATGTACCATTTTCAAGGATCTGCATGTAGGTCAGGGGTGCACAGGCAGGGAGGCCCCTTGGAAATGGGGTAAGGAAGGCTCGCTGAGGGTCCCTCCTCCTCATGCAGAGGAGGTTTGAGGTTTGAAGATGTTAGTATTGTTGGGTTTTTACTGTTGCCAAACCACACAGAGCTGGAGCTCGTGATTCCATTTGAATTCACCAGCCACCCTCCCCGCAGTGGCGAGCGGGCTGTACGTTTCCTTCATTCTGGGCTGAGCCACAAGCTGTGGGTTTGGAGCCACCATCCAATCCTGGCACGGGTGGGAGATGCACCCCGATCTGTGGCTGTGCCCACTCACTTTGCTGACCTTGGAAATGCAAGGCTGTATAACTGTCTCTTTGGAACCCATTGTCCTTCTGCCCTTCAGGTTCCCAGCGTGGCCAGCATCTTGGGTCCCAAAGGTTATTATTAGGTCCTATGTCCCTGCTCCAGGCTGTAGTGAGAGAGGTGGGTCTTCTGGACGGGTTAGGAGCCAGTTTGTCAAGACATCAACCAGATCTGAAAGTAACGGGGCAAAAGATGACAGGCTGGTACCTTTCGGGTACGAATGGGAAAGCAGCTACTTCTGATGCCAGTCTAGAAAGGAGAGCTTGAACCAGCAGTGATTGAATCCAGAGGCAGAGCCTACACTTAGGGGCCTGAGAATGGGCCCATCGGGAAAGCAGCAGGCCCGGCAGTGCCAGGAAGGCCAGTGTATTTGTTTGCCACCAGCAGGAGGTTTAGGCATCAGAAACATCTGGTATTCCAGTTCTGGAAGCTCCAGGTCCAACATCAAGGCTTTGGCAGGTTTAGCTCCTTCTGAGGGCTGCGAAGGGGACTTCGTTCCAGGCCTATCTCTGGTCTCTGGTAGCCTTGGCTTGCTTGCTCCTTGGCTTGTAGGCTGTCTTCTTCCTGTGTCTACATGTCTTCTTCCCTCTGTGCATGTCTGCCTCTATATGCCCCCTTCTCATGCAGACACCAGTTACATGGCTCTAGGGCTGCCGTCATGACCTCCTCTTAACGTCACCATCTCTAAGACAGCTTGTCTCCAAGTAAGGTCACATGCTAGGTACTGGGGGTTAGGATTCCAGTGTATCTTTTTGGAGGTGGGGGAAGGACACACAATTTAACCCATAACAGCCTGTCAACTAGGCGGTGAGAATTTTTGCTCAGATTTTCTCAAGAAAACTTTTCTCTGCACCTTGTGCTGCGGGTTGCAATGGAGGAAGGGGTGGAGGAGGCTGATGGAGGACACTGGAGCCTTTGTGTCCCTACGTCGTGACTGAGCTTCATCAAAAAGCTTCCCGATTGCCACTGACAAGACCCTAGCCTGTTGGTGGCAATGACATTCTTTCCCCATTCAGAATACAGCATCCCGCCACTAGCCTCGGCTGACAACTATTTCCTTTTTAGCAGCTGGTCTGTCTTGTTTTCATCTCCCTGCTGATTACAGGGATGGTGGTCATAATTCCTTCAACAAAAATTTACTTGCTACTATAAATATAGATTTGCAAATCTATAAATATTTGTTTATAAATAAATTTTGCAAGTGGCTGGAGATCTTAAAATAAGACTCAGCTTCGGCTTTTGGATATCAAAAGAGACTCAGGTTTCTATGTTTAACTAAAAAAGTGTCAGAGGACTTTCTAAAAGTAGGGTTTCTTTCCCCCCCAGTTGGAATAACACTGCTGCATCTTAGCAAGTTTAGAACATTTAAAAAAGGAAAAAAATGTCTCCCCCAAATCCCATGATCTAAAAACAACATTTGGTATATACTCGGAATTTTTTTCTCATGCATCTATAAAGACTTTTTTTTTTTTACCCTTTAAATGGTTTATAGTTTAACTTTTTATTTTGAAATAGCTCTAGACTCATATAAGTTGCAAAACTAGCATAAAGAGTCGCCGTTCCCCGTTTGCCTGGTTTCCCCAGAGATATTCTCTTTTGCATTGTTTAAACTTGTGGAAAAATATACATCACATAAAATGTACTAGTTCAACTGTTTTTAAGTGTATAGTTCAGTGGCATAAGCGCATTCACATTGTTGTGCACCCATCACTACCATCCACCTCCAGAACTTTTTTAAAAGATTTTATTTATTTATTCATGAGAGACACAACAGAGAGAGAGGTGGAGACAGAGGCAGAGGGAGAAGCAGGCTCCCTGCGGGGAGGCCACTGCGGGACTCAATCCCAGGACCCCGGGATCACGACCTGAGCTGAAGGCAGATGCTCAACCACTGAGCCACTCAGGTGTCCCATCCAGAACTTTTTTCATTTTGCAAACACTGACTCCCATTTCCTCCCCCCGCAAACCCTGGCACCCACCCTTCTACCTTCTGTCCCCGAGTTTGGACTCCTGTAAGTGCAAGCAGACAGTATTTCTCCTGTGGTGACTTGCTTCTTTCACGTACCACGATGCCCTGAAGCTTATTCCATGTCATAGCAGGTGACAGAATTTCTTTCCTTTTTAAGGCTGAATCATAGTCCTTGGTGTGGACAATATACCACATTGTCTTCACCCATTCATTTGTCCACACACACTTGAGTTGCTCCCGTCTCTTGACTATCGTGAAGGAAGCTCCTATGCACATGAGTGTGCAAAAACACCTCTTCAAGATTCCTACTGTCACTGCCTCCGGATATACACCCAGAAGTGGAATTGCTGAATCATATGGCAACTTCACATTTAGTCTTTTGAGGAATCGCCATACTGTTTTCCTTGGTGGCTGCACCACTTCACGTTCTCCCCACCAACACCCAGGGATTTCGAGTTCTCCACATCCTCACCAACACTTGCTGTGTTTGTTTTTTGTTTTTAAAGATCTTATTTATTTATTCATGAGAGACACAGAGACAGAGGCAGAGACCCAGGCAGAAGGGAGAAGCAGGCTCCCTGCGGGGAGACTGTGGCGGGACTCGATCCCAGGACCCTGGGATCATGACCTGAGCCAAAGGACAGACGCTCAACCACTGGGCCACCCAGGGTCCCTGTTTGTTTGTGCTTTGATGACAGGCCATCCTAATGACTGTGCCCAGTGATAAGATCTTATGTAACCACAGTACCATTATCGAGACTATATGAGTCTTTAAGACTTTTTCTTTTCTTTTTAAGTCATATGCAATCTTTGTTGCCACTGGTTTCATTTGCTTGATAAAATACGAATACCTAACAAAAGCAGTAACTAAAACCTCTCCTTACATATTGTTTTATTTGGCAGCTTCCCTGTCTGCCCCAGGGCCTCGGCTTCCCTGTCCTGAGTGGGCCCTCCAGGAGGCTGGGGCAGCCTACTGGTGCTCGCTGCCAGGCCAGCAGGTCACTGGGTCCCTTGTGTCCTGGGTGACCTGCCGAGGGGATGCCGAGTGGGAGAACGGACGCTTCCTGGCGTGCACTTGGCTCCTGTTCAGCTCTTCGGAGCAGTAAACCACCAGCCTTGGAAATATCCCGGTAGGAGGTCCAGCGGGAACTCTGATTCCTAACATGTGTTCTTGAGGCTCAGGAAAGAAAACAACAGTTTGGGGTTGGCTTAGGTTTGCACGAGGTTCACACTGACAATAGCTGATGGTGGAGATGGAGTTCTTTTTTTTAATTTTTTAATTTTAATTTTAATTTTTTTTGGTATATTTTTTTACTGGAGTTCGACCTGCCAACATATAGTATAACACCCAGTGCCCATCCCATCAAATGCCCCCCTCAGTGCCCATCACCCAGTCACCCCAACCCCCCGCCCACCTCCCCTTCCACTACTCCTTGTTCGTTTCCCAGAATTAGGAGTCTCTCATGTTTTGTCACCCTCTCTGATTTTTCCCACTCAGTTTCAGAGACAGAAGTCTGCAGGAGGGAGACTGGCCTGGGGCTTGGGAAGCCGGGGTGGGTGGACCTCGGGATCTCAGCAGTGGTCTTCGCTGTCTCCGACACTAAAATGCAGGATCCTTGGCTGCCCAGGATCCTTACAACCAGGCCCTGGAACCCATAATCACGGCTCCCCTCCCACCACCACCTCCACCACCACCACCAGCCGCCCTCCCCCAGCTCCATAAAAAAGTACCACAAACTAGAGGCTTAAAACAAACATTTATTCTCCTAAGTTCAGAGGCCAGAAGTCTAAAATCAAGATGCCCCAAACCAAAACTCTCCAGTCTTGGGCAAATCACTTCATCTCCCTGTAGGTCACTTTGTTCATCTATAAAATATAGGAGCTGCTCTTTCCAGCACTCCAGGGATTTCATTTATCCGTTCTGTGCGAGCATCCCCCCAGCTTTGTTTCTTTCTTTCTTTTTTAATTCTTTTTTAAATATATATATTATATATTATAATACATTTTATATATTATATTAGATTATATTTATTTATATATTATGTATTATATTATATTTAAATATTTATATATATATATTTTTTTATTGGAGTTTAATTTGCCAACAGATAGCTTTGTTTCTACCTGCTTGTACCTGTGACCCTCAGAGGCCCACGACTGGGTCTGCAGGGGCCTGGCGAGGAAGTTCCAGGACTGTGTGTCCCCTGGGGAGCCTGTCACCCAGGGCTGACCCGTAATCCTTGGAGATAATGCTAGGTAGGGGTGCTGGCCCTCCCATGGTGGGAGGCGGGCTGGCACTATATACCCTTGCAGCTTTCCAGGAAGGGTACGGGAGGGTGTGCAGACCCCTAGGTAGGGTGATGACGGTGTCTGGGTTTGCCCAGGACTGGCCCAGCTTTTGCTCTATCATATCTATCATATTAGTCTGTTTGGGCCACCAGAACAAATTACTGCAGATGGGGAGGCTTGTACAAGATACTTCTCTTCTTGCGGTCCAGCCTGGAAGTCCAAGATCAAGGCACAGTCAGGGTCGTTTCTGCTGAGGCCTCCTTTGCTGGCTCGTAGACGGCCTGACTCTGGCTGTCCCTGTGCCCTCATATGGCCTTTACTCTGTGCAAGTGCAGACAGAGAGATCTCTGGAGTCTCTTCCTATAAGTGACACCTGTTCTTCTTTTTTGTTGTTTTTATTATTTATTTTTATTTTTTATTTTTATTTGCATTTATTCTATGCAGAATTTACTCCCGGGCCGTAAGTTTTTGTTTCTTCAGTTTCTTCTGGGATATCTTTTTCTTCTGTGCAACCTCCTCTTCTGGTTCAGGAACAATCTGCTCTTTTTCAGTAAGAATCATCTCGATGTGGCAGGGAGAGCTCATGTATGGGTTAATCCGGCCATGAGCCCTGTGGGTTCTATGTCGCATCTTGGGGGCTTTGTTCACCTGGATGTGCTCAGTGACCAGAGAATCTACATCTAAACCCTTAAGTTCAGCATTACTCTCCGCATTTTTAAGCATGTGCAGTAAAAATTCAGCACTCTTCTTGGGCCACCGACCCTATGTCCAGCCCCACTGTTTGGCCTGTGCACAGCTACCAACTCCACCATTGTAGCGACAGAATGGCACACACTGTTTCTGCAAAGTGACATCTTTCAGATACTTGGTGGCTTTTAGGATATGCATACCCCTGATGGCCTGGGCCATTTCACGCATGTTCTTAAAGTGAACACAAAGATTTGAACCTCTTGACTTGCATGATTTTGTAGGGTTTTCTGGGTCCAGCAAGTAGCAAACCATCTCCAGAGGTCACCTCAGGCCCTTCTGGGGAAAAGACACCTGTTCTTCTTATACTGGGCCTCAGTCTTATGATCTCAGGTAAGATCATAAAGATCTTAAGATGGTAAGATGACCTCAGGTAAGATCTTTATTTACCTGTGCCTAGGCTTCCAAATACAGTCACATCGGGGCTTGAGGCTTCAACTTGAGAATTTGGGGAAGACAGTTCAGTCCCTAACATCTCCCCATGAAGACTGGTCACAAATACATTAGCAAAACACACAAGCCTAAAGGAGCCTTTCTGGGCAATAATCCTGCCTCTGGCCTCCAGCTGATGCCTCGGTGCTTGTGTGGATAATGGGACCCTTGCCTTGGCTGCCACAGATGGACCTGGCATGCTTGCACAGAGGATGGGGGTTTCCAGGGCCCCCCATTCATTCCCCCCAGGCTGATCTTTCCCTTTGGCTGCTGACTCAACTGCACTGAGTCTGAGCCAGGAGTGTGAGTGGCAGGGGGGTCTTGGGCACTGCCCCCCCTTCTACATGGCTGGTGGGGAGGTTCCCGCAGGAGTTCACGTTGGCAAAGGGCAGGCAAACTGTGAATGAAGCAGCCTCTCAGACATCCTAATCTGCTGCTGGAACAGCCAGGATGCTCTGGCACCCAGCCTGCTCCCAGCCATGTGGTGCCAAGCAGCCCCTGGGCTGACGCAAAAGGGAATTAAAAACAACAACAAAAAACAACCAGGAAATTCAAAACCTGAGTCTGTGGTCCTCCCTGCTGCCCACTTGTTAGTTTCGAAGGTTGAGGCAAAATGTACCACTACTGAAGCTAGAACAGTTAATAAAATAAGCCCCAAGTAGGAGGTTCGGCCAGCATTTCTGTTTCTCGAAGTCCTGCTATTTGATTAGGATATTTTGGTGAACTTTCCTATTGATCACAAAGGTGGTGGTCAGTGAGAAGCCCTACTCGATCTTCCTACGTTAATCCTGGAAAGTGCTTCCAGAATCCCTCATGATCACAATACACGAATTCTCCGGTCTTCACATTGTGGGGAATGTTGCAGAACTTTCCAAGGGATGGGCCAGATCCCTCACATCCTGCATCCTTGACATTTTTTGTAGAGCTGTCACTTTCGGAGGTAGGATGTGGCTAAACCAAAGCACAAGGGAAATGCCTTTTGGCAGCTCTGCAGTACTAGAAGCTTCAGGTTCGCTTCTGAACTGATAACCTCTTTCCTAGCGCGTAGGAGGAGATGGAAGGAAGAGGAGAGGAAATTCCTTCTGGCGTATGGAATAAAAATCTGTCTTCAACAAGTGAAGGCTGGAAGGAACATGTGGACATTCCATCTCGTATATTGCTATTCGTAGATGATGCTAGGTAGTTTCAGCTTTATTTCATGGGCACGCCAGCCAGAAAGCTCTTCACTGTACCTCCAAACCTCAATTTTCTCTGGACAGGGAAGGAGGAGGAACTGCTAACAAAAAAGTAACTGGGTCTTGATAGCTTATGATTTCTACTGCCCACGCTCCAGTGGACGGGGGAGGGAGCAGGGCAGGGCTGAGGGTCGGGGGAGAGTCCAAGGGAGAAAGAAAGAGAAGGCTCTGGGCATATGAGGATGGGATAATTTCCTCCTGAGAAATTCAATGCTAGTTGTCAGATCTGATTTCTCCAAATGAAATCTCTGCACGAACAATGGCAAAGAAAAAAAAGACTGTCATCTCACAAGACTACCTTGAGTTACGATTTCAATAAATCCTGGATACCATGCTTTTATTAAATCCCCCAATACTTGCAACTTCTGTTGATAGAATAGTGTTATTTCACTATCATGGGGTGGGAGTGGGAACCTCACTTCTAAAATCAGAATCATTTACATCTTAAGGCATACCAGGGAGTTATTGAAGGTCTCCAGACTTGGAAAGAGCTGAGACTGTCTCCCTCAGTTATTTCAAACTCTCCGAAGGAATCGTGTTGTTTTAAATTCCTATTTCTGGAGTTACTAGTGCTGTTGAGCGTCTTACATTTATTAGTCACTTACATTTCTCCCAGAGCCTTTGGCCACATCTATTTCGCTAACTCTCTCCTAGAACAAATTTTAGATTTATTGGGGGTTATTAAGGAAAAGACGTGTGGTGGAGGATGGTGTGGGGAGGAGCAGAAGGAAGGGAGGGTGGGAGGAAGGTTCTCGAACCCAATCCCCAGCCCTGGCAACCCATCCCTTTCCTTTCTCCTGGGCTAGATTCCCTCTACTTCGTTCCCACTGTTTTCCCCAAGGCCAAGTGCAGTCTCTTTGGGGAGGTCTCTCTTCTCCTAAGATCATTTATTCTCTCAAGCCTTTTCTTCTCAATCATTTCACTTGGAGAGAGAGGAACTTTAGTCTGGGATGCTGAACCCCTCTCCAGTGCAACTCCTCTGAGGACAAGCCATAGATGTTCATGGTGACCCTGTCTTATTTTAAAAAGTAAAATACTCATATTCTAATTGGTATGAAGCAAAATAAATACCCAAATCCTGGCTTCGTGATTTTTCCCTCCCGTGTGCAAATCGCTAAGGCCAAGAGCTGCCTGATTCACCATTGGCATGAACATCCAGGCTCCTCCCCTGGGCTGGGAGGGATCAGATGCTGCTGCCACCAGGGCCTCCAGAGCACTGCCCACGTCTTCCTCCTTTCTTCCTTAAAGGTTGGTGAAATGCTGAGCTCTGTGCTGAACTTTATCTTGTCATAGTTTGTAGCACTTAATCTCTGCTGCCACGTGGGGAAATTACCTTGGTCTTGTGGACACTGCCCTGGAAACCATTCCAGTGGTCTCTGGGCAGAGAATGCGCAGATCAAATTAAGATGCTTGCCTCTTGTGGTTTGCTGGTTTGTTAAATCAGTCCAAAACACACAGCAAGAAGCAGGGGGAGAAGCACGGGGTAGTCACCGCAGTTGGGATGTTGTGCAGGTGCAGTGGAAAGGCCATCCCCCTGAATCCCGGTTGCATGACCTGTCCTGTCTCTCTGCGGCCTGTGTCAACCTTCTGCCACAATGGCTTGGTGTCAAGGTTGAGCAGGGGTTCAGCAGGGGGAGTCCGTGTACACTTGTTCTATTGGAGGGATGCAGGGGCTGTTATGCCTGGCCACTGCTATAATTTGCCAACAGCTATGGGTTTTATCTGCATTTCTTGGATGGTACATAAGGGATTCAGACTGGGACATATTGAGTGTCACAGATGGGTGGCCGATATAAGGATGACAAAACCATCTGCTTAGAAGTGGCATGACCCATACCCATTGACTTGGTCTTTCCAAAACCAAGTAGCACTCTAGCCGTTCTCTTTCTCCTCCTCCTCCTCCCCCTTCTTGTAAATCACATACATCTCTTACAAGTTACTAACTTCTTATCTACACTTAACATTCCTTATGAATTCTGCTTATGTCTCAAAGACTACGTGCTTGCTCATTCTCTGTATTTCACCTTATTAATTTCATCCAATCCATTTGTTTTCCTGTCCTCGATAGCAGAGTATAATATCCTCAAATGATAGTACCAATTCATGTTATGTCTGCTCATGACCTGTACCTTGGCTGATGAATTCCCAAGATTACAAAAAGAAAAAAGTGAATCAGATCTGTCTTATACTTAAAACACCTAGGTATCATCTACAAGGAAGTTTTGGGAGAGGGATACAAAACTCCCGTTCTCACCAGTCCCCATCCACATCACTGGTGGACTGCAGGGACTTATTTGGATTAGAGTATGGAGGTGGCATCTGATCAAGAAAAGACAACTGGGCTGGGAATTGAGTCTGTCCAGATTGGTGAGGCCCAGTGAAGAGAAGTGGATGGGAGGTGTGATGTGGTTCCTTTGAAGGGAGAGAGAAATCTCATCTTCTGTGTGGTGGAGAATTCAGCTCTGCCCGATGAGAGGTCTGGTCTTTGTCCTGAGCTCCTGGGAGGAGATGTCTAAGCCCTTGGGACATCTTGCCTGGCAGGAGAGTGTTTGTTTGCCTGGAGGTTTGCAGCTACAGTAATGTGATTTAGGGTGGGGGCTTCAGGTTACTTGGGATCAGATCCCTTCCAGAGGGATACTGAGGTTAACCAGGTAGGAGGTCAACCTGATAGAGGGACCTGAAGGAGCCCTGATAGAGACTCTGGACTCCAAGGTTTGGAGGGTTTTCCTGGTTGGCAGTGCTCTTTGCAGATTGTCACACATGTCTGCTGCGAGGGTGAGGCTGTCCTGACTCCACCAGGAGAGGGCAATTGTAAGCTCCGAATTTGGAGCATTCCCGAACTCCACCCTGTGCTCCTCTTCTCATGGCTGATTTTAAACTGTACCCTTACCCTGCAATAAACTGTAACCATAAGTATAAAGCTTTCAGTGAGATCTATGAGTCTTTCTAGTGAATTATTGAACCTCACGGTGGGGACTATGCCCTGACCCTGAACTTTGCATTGCCATTGAAACCCAAAATACTGCATAACTCAAAGTGTTTATTTGCCGGGCCAAGGGATAGACAGGATGGTTGTGGGTCACTGTGGCTGGTGTTTCCAGGATCCCATAAAATATGGTTTGAAAACATGTTCACATAAAATGGAAGATTTATAGATGCTGAGGGAGCCTCTTATTTTTCTGATTTAGAATTTCTTGACATAGTGTGATATGTATGTATGATTGTGTGTGTGCACACATACACGAGTGCACAAGAGGAGAATTCTCTGCTCTGTTGCTGCAGAAACACAGTGATCATAAAGCTGCACACATGGGGTAGTAGCATTGCACCTACGTATATCATATTTGAACTGCAGGAAATCAAAGACATGGAGAAAATCTTGAAAAGATTTCATGGGGGATGGGGAACCCCTTGCCTATAGAGGAAAAGGGATAATGATCACATTGGATTTCTTTTCAGAAACCGTGCAAGCAAGAAAGAAGATAGTGGAGTGACGTATTTATAGTGTTGAAAGAAAAAACCCCAACAACCGAGAATTCTGTACTCTGCAAAATTATTCTTTGAAAGCCAAGGGGAGACAAAGACTTTCTCAGACAAACAAAAACCAAGAGAACTTGTTATCGCTAGACCTGTCTTGCAAGAATTGTTCAAAGACTTTCTTTGGAGGGAAGGAAAATGATAGAGGTGAGGAACCCAGATTTACTTGATAAAGGAAGAGCATTAGAAAAGGAATAAATGAGGGGCACCTGGGTGACTCAGTGGTTGAACATCTGCCTTTGGCTCAGGTCGTGATCCCAGGGTACTGAGATCGAGTCCCATATCAGGGACTCCCCTGAAGGGAGCCTGCTTCTCCCTCTACCTGTGTCTCTGCCTCTCTGTGTCTCTCATGAATAAGTGAATAAAATTTTTAAAAAAGAAAAAGAATAAATGAAGGTCGAATAAAATATTTTATTTTTCTTATTCTTGATTGAGCTAACAGAGAACAGTCTGTTCCAAATAATCATAACAACAATGCATTATGTGATTATAGCTTACTGGATAAGTGATCCGACCATAGCAGTGTAAAGAGATGGGAAGGGAGACGAGGTGAATACCCTGTTAAGAGATGTTTGTACTGCCCGTCAGAAGGTAGAATGTTGTTGGAAGACCCCTTCCTGGATCACTGGTGAACAAATGTTGCAAACTCAAAGACAACTACTAAAAAAAAAATCATTAAAGGCGTGTAACTGATATGCTGAGAGAGGAGACAAAATGGAATCATATAAAATGTCAACTAAAACCAGAGAAGGCAAAAAAAAGAAACAAAAGGCAACGAACGGAAAGCAGTAACAGGATAGACATGAGTCCAAATGTATCACTGATCGCTTTAAACGTCAACAGTACAGGAATTCAAAGACAGAGACTGTTGGAGGGAATCAAAACACAACACCCAGCGATATGCTGCCTGCAACAGACCTACTTTAAACACATAATCAGATGAAAAGTGAAGGGAGGGAGAAAGATATGTCATGTCAACGTGGAATGAAAGCGAGAGTAACTATACTGGTACCAAGGCAGGGAACCTCTGCACCTTGAACCCTGGCACCCCTAGGGAGCCCCAGACTGGCTTTGGCTGACAGTTCTCTTGTTTCCCTCTTGGGTAGAGGGACAGGGGACAAGTGGCTCATGACAGAGTCTCAGGGGATAGACAAGGAGGCTCTGAGCCTGGGTCTGCTGGACAATTCCTATTGACTTCTTATGAGTTGTTAGGATTGGATTCTTGGTCTCTTAGGGGATACCTTTCAGTCCTGGGTCCCTGCCTACCCACAGTGACCACACACAAGGAGAAAGGGAACCTCACAGAAGGAAGATCCCAGAAACTTTGTGGATAGCGCCAGAGTTCCTAAAGCAGAAGGACAATTTAAACCAGATACTGAGACTCATCCAGGGGAAGGATCTCTACCATTCTGCTCTGACTTCTCTTGTGCTCATAAAGGGACATGGTCTGGCCCTGCTTTGACCCCATAGGTTTGCAGGAAGGCCACAGGGACCTAGAATGGTGAGCTCCAGGCTGGGATCGGCCCCTCCAGCCTCCCCCAGTGCTTTCTACTTCAGAGCAGTTAGGGGGGAGCTATTCTCTAGAATGTGGCTGGCCTCCCCTCTCCCAGCCCAGCTGATCTTCTCTGTTTGCCAGACACCTGTTACCTTAGAGATGGAACTCTCCATAGGGTTCTGAGTGGTCAGCTGTGGCCCACGGGCTGGCACTCGGAGGCAGAGCTGTGGAGCCCTACGCAGCCATGGAGGGCCCACCTTTGGCCCCTGGATTCTCTTTCCAGTTCATCCTGGAGCTCATGTCGCATGTACTTCTGGTGATTTCTGGAAGCTGGGGAAGTAGCCCAAGTGTCCCTGTGTTTCCCTGGGGCGATGCTGCTATGTACTGAGGTGCTGGTTTTCCTAGAGAAGAGACGACTCACTCTAAGAAGTGTGAAGGTGCTGGGCAAAAGGTGTTCTTCCCATGGTAAAGCCCGTGGAGGAGGCAGTGAGAACCCTGGACAGATGACACCAGCCAATGATGCCCTCAGGCCGCCCGGGGTGGAGGCCAGTCCTCCCACATTGTAAACCTGCTCGTCAGCAATGAATGCAAACCTGAGCAGGCTCTCACTTCGGGACACTGTCAACTTTCTGAAAAAGGCACAGATGGGCCAACCTCCTAAACTTCCCCAAGTCACTGGTGAAAAAACCCATCTTAAGGGTATCAGAGAAGGATGGAGAACAACTTTGGAAAGAAAGTAATGGATCATTTGAGTAAAAACACTCATTTTCCAGAAAAGTCCAGAACTGCTTAACCAAGAAATTTCAACATGGAAGTAGAGAGGTCAGGAAAAGGAGGGGGAAGAAAGGCTGGAGCCGTGGAAGGCAGGCGTGGAGCCGCCCCGAAAGATCCAGCCAGCCAGTCCCAGCCCAGGGCAGGCCCCGGGCTGCAGGCCGCCCCTCGCCTGACCTCCCTGCAGATCATCGGGGTGCCGGGACCTAGGGAGTCCAGCAAAAGTGGGGAGCAGGACACAGCGATCACCCCGCCCATCGGGCACAAGGATGTCACTGATGATGCTGGGATCAGTGTGTCCCTTCAGAGCTCTGACCAGGAACATCAAGAACTAGCCAGACAAGCGTGGGAAGAAAAGCGAAGGGAATGAAGAGCTTAGACGACAAATAAAAGTCTCCAAACCGAAGAAGCATCTTTGCAGCGTGAAAATTCACAGCTTGAAAGGGAGATTCAGCGGCTAAAGCTGCAGCTTCAAATTCTGCCTGAATTACACCAAGAACACATCCTGCAACTTCAGAGAAAACTGGCGGAGGAGGAAATGCGGCACCTGCACCCGAGAGGAACCTGGCCAGCCTGTGGCGAGGCACGAGCTGCACGCATGTGTCAGATCCGCAGCCTCTGCGGGAGGCCGGCCAAAGACGCAGGCAAGGAGTTGGGGAGGAGCACCTGCCACTGTCGCCAGAGGGCCTCTTCATGAGAAAAGCGGTCCAGAAGGCTGGGTGGCAGCTGTACTGACCCAGAGGGAGCTCAAGGAGCTAAGAAGTGATCGCAACGGGCACCTGCTCGCTGGCCGACGTTGAATCCAAGCAGCACTGAGTCTGCCCCCTGGACAGGTGCACGCGGTGAGGCCTCTGGGCCCCCGAGCTTACATCCTCGCCAGGGCCAGGGCAGGGCAGGGAAAGGAAGGGGGTGTGGAAGAGGAGGAGGAGGAGGAGGGAGATGATGGGGGATGAAAGCTCTCAAGGCCAGCTTTGGCCTGTAGCTGGCTGGCTCCTACTACCCAAAGGTGGACAGCAAGAGGAACGAGGGGAAGAACAAGGTGTAATTATAATTTCTTTTTAAAAATTTTGGCCTCCTCAGCAATTAATATTGCTTTCAGATCATTTAGGAATTTTTTTTTTTTTTTTTTTTTTTTTGGAGGGATGGGGAACGGATGTCTGAGCTTTTCAGGCCTTCCCTAAAGTTTTTTAGAAGAAAATTTTCATTGATATCCAACATACACACATGAAAATTTCAATCACACACATAACATCATAAATATACACTTCAGTCAATCGTCACAAATGACCACACTGGTGTAGCCACAGCCATGTCAAGGAATGGAAATCTATCAGGATCTGAGGCTTCCTCCCAATTGCCGTGTCCTTTCTTCTACCCTGAATTCTAACCTGGCAAGTTGCTGTTTAAATATGATAGATCTGCCTTATTTCGAGGCTGGCTTCTGTCCCTTACCTTGTGTTCCTGGTTGTAGCTGTGACACGTTCATTCATTGTTACTTGGTATCCTGTTGTATGAGTGTGTCACACTTTCCGTAATAATGCAGCTATTTTATCTTGTTGTCTTGTTTATCTTTGGATAAACATACGGACAGGCACACCTGTAGGAGGTGCTGCCAAGGTTTTCCCAAGTGGAGTTATAGCTTCCACCACCGAGATACTGCTCCACATCTTTGCCCCCAAATGGTAGCGTCAGTCTCTTTCACTTTAGTTTTTCTGATGGGTGCATGTGGGTTTTCTTATGGCTTTAGTTTGCATTTCTCTGCAGACTAATGAGACTGAGCGCCTTCTAATTTATTTTCACTGATTTTATTTTTTGACACAATTAAAAATCTTCTGGCTGTGGACTCAGCAAGGCCTGACCCATGGCAGATCCATGAAGTACAGAAATTTAAGATCTAAATTCGTTTCCCAAAGTGTTCCCGGCATCTGTATTATTTGCCATATCGAATTATCACAAACTTTTATCTATCCATTTCTCTCTCTCTCTCTCTCTATCCTCTAAACTGCTCATTAGAAGAGCCTCTTTTCCGAGGCGACTATTCAAACTTCTTAACCATTATTTTCCTTTGAGCTGTCTTTTTGTTGTTGTTTAATTAGAGAATTTCTTTATAGAGTCTGGATATACATCTTTTGTCAGGTGAGTAGAATGCAGATGTCTTATCCCTTTCTATGGCTTCCTGTTTCACTCTTTTTTTTATTCATTCATTTGAGAGAGAGAGAGAAAGAAAGAGAGACAGAGAGAGACAGAGAGAGAGAACGAGTAGGAGGAGGGGCAGAGGGAGAGGGAGAAGCAGACACCCCACTGAGCAGGGAGCCTGATGCAGGGCTTGATCCCAGGACCCTAAGATCATGGCCTGAACCCAGGACAGATCCTTAACCAACTGAGCCCCCCAGGCAGGCCCCCACCACCAACACTCCATTCTTCTAACAGTGTCTTTTGATGAATACAAGTTCTTGATTTGGGTGAAATCTAGTAAATCAGTATTTTCCACCATGGTCATTATTTTATGTGTCTTTAAGAAATCTTGGCTCACGCCTGTGTCATTAAGACATTCCTCTGTTGTATTTCTAGAATCCCTATGGTTTTGTTGTTCTCATTTAGAGCCACAGCTGGTCTAGAATTGATTTCTATGTAGGATGTGAGGTGGCTGGCAAGAGAGATATTTTTCCTTATAGTCAACTGGCTTAGAACCGCTTACCAAAAAGCTGCTACTTCCCCTGTTCTACAGCACGAATCTCTCATTGTGTAACAAAAACAAAGGTGTTCCTGTACATGTGGCTCTGCACCTGGATGTCCTATTCTCTTCCCTTGGTCTGTTCATCTCATCTCTTTGCCAGGAACACACCACCTTAATGACGGTAGCTATATAATAAATCTTGATTTCCAGGTACCGTAAGTGCTTCCGCTCTCTTGTTTTTCAGGATTGTCCTGGCTATTCTTGAACTTTTGAACTTCCATACACATTTTAGAATCAGCTTACCAGTTTTCACAAATATCTGCCTGGATCTTGATTGGGGCTACATCGAATATACATTGCAATTATATCAATCAATTTGGGAAAGAAGTGGTATTTTTTATTTACATCATTGAACCTTCCAATCCGTAAACAAAACATACACCTTCATTTATTTAAATCTTCTTTAATTTTTCCTCATATTTAAAATTTTTTATGTAGAAGTCTTGCATGTCCTTTGTTATATTTATTCTGTGTATTTAATAGATTTGACCCTGTTGTAAATGAAATAGCTTAAATTTTTTATTTTCTAATTATGTATTATTGGTATATAGAAATATTATTAATTTTTGCTTTTTTAATATTGATCTTGCATTCAATAAAATCTAGATTCATTTCCAAAAATACTTATCATTTAGCTTCTGATTAGTTTTCTGTGGCCGCCACAGCAAATGACCAAATTAGGAATCTTAAAGCAACACAGATAGTCTGCAGTGGGCCATGCTCCCTCTGCAGGCTCTGGAGGAAAGTCCTGCCTGGCCTTTTTCAGCCTCTGGTGGTTTCCAGTGCTCTTTGGCTCCTGGCAACATAAATTCCAACCTCTGCCTCCATTTCCAAGTGGCTTTTCTTTCTGCAAATTAAATATCCTTCTCCTTTCTATTATCTTATAATTGGATTTAAGGCCCACCCTAGATCCAGAATGATCTCATCTCAAGATCCTCAGCTTGTTTACATCTGCAAAGACCCTACTTCTAAATAAGGTCTCACCCCTTAGTACCAAGAATTAGGACTTGGACCTATCTTTCTGGGAGATACAATTCAGAACATTGCAGCTTCCAAGCAAATACAAATATTCAATATCTTCTTTGCCCCAAGTGAAGTTCTGCACCTTGCTCTTCTTCACTTTGCAATGTATCTTGAAAATTGTTCAAAAAAAAAAAAAAAGGAAAGAAAAGAAAAGAAAATTGTTCCATATGAGCCTCTTCAAGGGTCTTCTCACTATCTCTAAGCCTGCAGAACTCTCTGTTGGGGAAGATGCCACTATTTACAGGACACATCCTCTATTGCTGGACATTTGGAAAGACTAGAGCTTTGTTTTTTTGTTTGTTTGTTTTTTTTTTTTTAAGATTTTATTTGTTTATTCATGAGAGTCACAGAGAGAGGCAGAGACATAGGCAGAGGGAGAAGCAGACTCCCTGGGGGGAGCCTGGTGCGGGACTCAATCCCAGGACCCCAGGATCACAACCTGAGCCAAAGGCAGATGCTCAACCACTGAGCCACCCAGGTGCCGGACCAGAGCTTTAGAGCCCATTCAGTCTCGTCCTAGCAAGTGACCCTCTCTTGGGTAGGTGATTGCAGTCTGTGGCCTCAGACTCCTCCTCCGTAAGACACGCAGTTGGAGAGATGGTCACAGCCTGCTTTCCAGCTGTCAGGGTCTATGACCCCCTAGTTCCCTCCTCCTGTGTGCTCTCAAGTAGGGGTTCTGAGGGAAACTTAGAGAGAAGACATTCCTTGCTTCCTGCCCGGGCACAAAATGATGGTGGTTTGCACATGTAGGAAGGAAATATGGGAGAAGGAGGAGAAGTGTCCTGACTCAGGCAGAGGAAGCTTTCCTAATCAAGTCCAGATGGCTGAGTGCTCATGGCCCATCCGCCGTGTCAAACCCAAGGGCTTGGGCTGTTGGGTGCAGTAAGGTTGCCAGTGCTAGATGGCCTTTGCTGGCGGCACTGCCTCTTCTTAGAAGCACCAGCAGGACCAAAAGGTCCAGGCCATTTTTCAATGTCTCGCCTTTGTTTCATGATCCTCTTGGTGACCTCCATGACCTATCCAGGTTTGGGTTTCCAAAACAGAAAACAGGTGCTTGATGTCTTCAGTCCAATGAATGTTTTTCTAAAACTCCTTCCAAGCCACTTGTCTCAGACAGCACCTGGCTGCCGTTAGCAGTGTGGCACTGGTGGCTCTGAGGTGCTCAGAAGCCCTGCTGCAGAGATTGTGTGTCATAATATTATTCTTTAGCATGGATTAATTATAGTAATTTTTCTCAGCTCGCAGCAGCTAGCAAATTCCCCGTGACATGCAAGGATCCAGGTTGCTGGGACTGTGCATCTTGTGTTTATTGACTTCTCACCTACCTTGGATGACCTGGCCTCTGGTGAGAGGCTGCTGTTTTTATTCCTTTAGGTCATCTTGGTCTGGGTTTCTGCAGAGGCCTGTCACCACACTGTAAGCTAGTCTGCCCTCCCCCATGGCAGAGTGAGTAAATTCCAGAGCTTTAACAGGGGGGTCTATGGGCCTGGGATGTGGCAACGCATGTCCCAAATTTTCTCCAACTTAGCCTTCTCACCAAGCAATGATTCCTGTGTATTGGTGAGAGCAAAGTTTTCGGATGCCAGAACCAACAGCTAAGGGTTGGTGGGGCCGGGCGGGGCGGGGGGGAGTTCTTCATGGCAGAGGGGAGGTAGAAGGATGTAGAGTTAGGTAGTTCAATACTCTGGCTCCGGCTGTACCAGGCATGTTCTTGATCTTGGGCTCTACCTTCACAGACACTGAGCCTCAGTTTACCCATTTATGTCTTCAACCAGGTGCTGGGGTGACAGAGAGGAATCAGGCACAAACCCAGGCTCTTAAGGAGCTTACAATCTAAGATGAGAGACAAGCAGGAAAACAAGGGTTTAAAGGTATCTTAGGGGTTTTGATGGAAGTAAGTAGGGATGACCATGAGGACACAGTGGAGGAAAAACTCACATGTCCCCGTGGAGGAGACACGTGGAGGAGAGAGAGAGATGCACAAGACAGACTACACCTGATGTTGAAAGGTGAGTGGGCATTTGCTCAGTGGGAACAGAGGAGGGAAACACCTGCCAAACTTAGGAAACCAAAAATGGCTTAGCATGGCTAGAGTGTGGGGAGCAAGAGGTGCTATGGGGAGGAAGGAGGGCTGAGTCAGGGAGGACCTTGTGTGCTCTTCCAGGGAGTTCGTGCTGTCCTCCCAGATCCCTGGTTCTCAACCAGGGGCAATCTTGCAATATCTGAATATATTTTTGATTGTCACCACCAGGGAGGCAGGGAGGCTACTGGCATTTAATAGGTAGAGGCCAGAGATGCTGTTGAGCATCCTAAATGTACAGGACAGCTCCCCCTGCAACAGAATTATCCAGCCTCAAATACCAATAGTTGAGAAATCTACTCCCATGGTAACTGGAGCTGTTGGAGGGTTTTAAAAGCTGGAGATTGGCCCCCACAGCTTTTTTTCTCAAGAAGATCACTTTAGGAGCACAATGGCAGGTCTAAGTCAGGGAATACTGGAGGAAGGAAGATTGTTTCAGGCAAGAGATGTGATGTCCTAAAGCTAGGAGTTGACAAACTGTGGCCCGTGGTCCACATGTGGCTTGCTATCTGGTTTTATAAGGCCAGAAAGGTAAGCATGGATTTTACATTTTCTAATGGTTGAGAAAGATATATATCATGACATTATACAAAATTCAAATTTCAGAGTCTATGAATAGCTCATGGAAACAGAGCCACATTTATTTATTTCCACATTATGTAGCCTTTGACCTACACTGATGGAGTTGACTGATTGTGACACAGACCACATGGCCCACAAAGCCTACCATGTTTACAATTTGGCCTTTTATAGAAAAAGCTTTTCAACTCCTGACTTTAACCAAGCCAGTAAGGTGGAGGTGGTGGAAAGATATGGGCCCAGACAGAAAAAAGTAGAGTTGATGGGCTTGGCCACAAGTTGAATATGAGATGAGGAAAAGAGATCATTTTCAGGTTGAGAATTTTGGTGAAAGAGAAAAAGGATCCAGGAGAAGACAATTACATAATTGTGAGACATCATGGTTGGACAGACAGGGCTGGAGCTTAAGAAAGAGAGAGGGGCTGGTGATGAAGATTCACAAGTCATCAGCTTGTGGAGCATCGATGAAGCCAGCAGGTGAATTAGCCTAGAACAATGGCCTTGGCCCTGTATGGGTCATATGACTCTTGGGGGATCTACTGAAAGCTTTGGTCCTCTGTCCAGAAAAAGAATACACTCAAAAAGATCTTCATATGGACCTCGGTTCTAGAACCATGGACATCATGAGGTCCTGGACTCAAGATCAAGAATCTCTGGCCTGCCCTCGAGAGCAAAAAGAGAGTCAAGCCTTGTGAGGGCACATAAACATTTAAGATGTGGGCAGAGAAAAAGGAGTCTGCTAAGGAGGCTGGTCAGAACGACTAGAAGAAAACTTAGATGCTTAGGGACAAAGCCAAGGGGGAAAATGTCCGAGGAAGGATAGATGGAAGGATCAAAGTGTTCTGTGCTCATAGAGAAGTTTAGGTTCATGGTTGAAGAGCATCTCATGGAGGCTTGGTGGTTGTGGTCATGGGTGAGCTTTGCCTGGACATCCGAAAGGAAGATGGGGTGAGGGGAGGGCTGGAGCATGAGTGGGAGGTGAGGAAGAGTGGACAGTGAATGCAGGCCTTTCTGCAAGGGCTTGGGTGAGAAAAGAGGACAATTATGGCAGTGGACAGTTGGTGTGTGGTGCTGCTCCTGTCTTAATCCCAGATGGACTTGAGTTTTATATTTTGGCAATGAACCAGCAGACAGAGCGGTTGAAAATGCTCAAGACAGCAGAGAAATCTTAGAAGCAAGATTCTGGTCCTTTGGGAGGTGGTGTGGGTTGTAGGTGGGAGTGGTAGGGGGTTGGGAGAGTGTGCTGCTGACTCCCCAGGTTCCCATGCTCCCCTGCACCCACTAGGCAATACCTCAGCCGCCCACCATGGCCAGAGTGACTTCGGCTGAAGGTCTACACTGTCCTGCCATCCTTCCCACACACCTGGGATAAATGCTGATCTGGCTGGAAAAAAAATTTGAAATTTATATCCAAGGCACCTAGGCTGGTAATTCTCACCAAAGACATCTGGAGCCTGAACAACATTTGAGCCCAAATGCATTGGTTGCCATTAGCTGCTTTTAAGGGAACGATAAGTAGCTGTTGATATTTTAATGATGGTTATTTTATTGAGTGGCCTATACAAATGCAGTCATTTTAAGATGTTTGCACTGATTGAATACACACTATTTCAAATGAGAGGTGTAAATCAGTAGTAAATATATAATGAATCATCCTTTTTGAAAAAAAAAAAGATGATTTATTTATTTATTTTGAGAGAGCGAGAGCAAGCAGGGGGAGGGGCAGAGGCAGAGGGAGAGAGGGAGGGAGAGAATCTCCAGCAGACTCCTAGCTGAGTGCACAGAGCCTGATGCAGGGCTCGATCTCACAACCCTGAGATCATGACTTGGACTGAAATCAGGAGTCAGAGGCTTAACTGGCAGAGCCCTTCAGGTGCCTGGAACCATCCTTTCACAGGTATTGCTGAGTTTAAGAACTCCTATCTAGGGAAATATAAATTATATTAGTAATTGATTGGTATACCCTTTCAGAGAATTTGTGACAGTTTTCCTATAAGTGCTGAGTGTGGGACACTATTCCTTTGGTGGCTCCCCATCGGATCGTAGTCTTCCCTGCTTTGAATCTGGGCTGGCCTAGGCCTGCTTTAACAAATGTGTGGAAGTGACACTGGGCTAGTTAGGGGTTAGCTCTTTAAAAAAACAAAACAAAAAACAAAAAACAAAAACCCATCAGCTTCTGCTTTGTACTCTAGGGAAGCCAGCTGCCGTGTAAGAAGTCCAGCTGCCCTAAGATGAGATGCTGGGAGGAAGTGCAAACTGTGTGAAGAAGCCACATGGAGGAGAATCAGGGACCCTCTGTCTCTCCCCAGTAACGAGAGCTGAGACCTCAGACATATGACCCAAGTTGAATCATTTCATTAGCTGGTCAAGCTACCAAGCTGACATCATGTGGAGCAGAGACAAGCTCTCCCCACCAAACTCGATCCAAAATTGCAACACCTTGAGCAAATAATACAATGGTGGCTGTTTTAAGCCACTAAATTCGGGGTATATTGTTTTGCAGCAATAGGCAAGAGAGACACGATGCCTTCAAAATATACAGAAAGGGAGAAGTCACATGCATGGAGCGTTTGCAAAGGATCAGCCAACAGAGCCTGATCAGCCGGTCAGCCTGGGTTGAGGAGGAGAGAGATAAAGGTAGATCCTTCCCTTCAACCCAGATGAAAAATAATTCCAAGTAATATTTGTACAACACACTGCAAGAAGTTATAAGACGTGTCGGTATGATTGTATATTCATCAGTTTCTGGTCTACTTTGGCAGGGTCCAGGGTGGGAAGGGAACAGAGAGGCAAATACAACGAATGTTCCCTGCATAACAACCCCGAAGTTCAGATAAGCAAAGAAAATGAAAATTATCCACTATCCCATCACACAGAGATAACATTTTCAAAATATTTGCTAATTTTGATAGGTAAAAGGATATTTTATCGTTGGCTCATGTAATATTTATTTGATTTCCAGCTGTTTTTGCTACTTTCATGTTTGTATTTCTTCTGTGAAACATAAATTTGCATTCCTTGCCCCCCCCCGTTTATATTCTCCAGGGATTTTTTTGAGGCATGCTAATAATCATAAAAAAGTGGGCTCACACTGTGTGATTGTTAGCTATTGTGTCTCACTCTACACTAGATCATGAGCATCTTTGCATGTCTATCAACGGCATATGGGTTAGGGCCTCATAATAGTGCATCAAATGGATGGTCCATAATTTGACAAATGTCTTATTGCTGGACATTCGAGGCTGGTTCCAGTTTTTCAATTCCTTTTATTTTATTTTATTTTATTTTATTTTATTTTATTTTATTTTATTTTTTTCAGTTTTTCAATTCCATAGTGAATGTTTCAGCGAACGTCTGCGTAGCTACATCTTTGTGCACATACGTACTTATTTCCTTACTACAAATGCCAAAAAGTGGACTCGCTAAGTAAACAAGTTGCCTATAGTGAAGCCTTTTTGAGATATAATTTCAAATTACCATGACAACGGGGACCAAAACTGTCCACCTTCCCCAGGGGTATCAGGGGAGAAATCCCCCTGCATCTATGTGCTCCCAAACTAGACGTGATCTCACTCTTTTTTGGTTTTCAGGAAGGCACTGCTTTTTGAAAATTGTTACTAACATTTGCCTCAAGTACACATATGTTCTGATGCCAAATAGCCAAATGCCAAGTTGCGGGGGGTGGGGGCAGTGGATAGGGCCAGCTAGCAAATATTTTAGGCTTTACAGTCTAAGAGGTAAAATAGAAGATATTATTTAAGTACTTAGATAAATATTTAAAATGTAAGAACTATTCTTAGCTCATGGCTGCACCAAAACAGGTGGTGAGCTGGATTTGGCCTACGGGTCACAGTGGCCTGTGGGTCACAGTTGCTGACTGCTGCTCTGACTGTGGCTCACCCAGCCTGAGGCACTTCATCCCATCATTTCTCAGCAGTCAGGGTCACAAGTCTCATCAGGTAACTCTCAGGATGGAACTTGGCACTAAAGCTCCTGGTGGAAGGATTTCCTAGAATCCTTAGGTTGTCACCCTTTTGTGTGTCTCCTAATAGATCCCAACAGTGTTCCGTATCTAGGTGAGCCATGGGCATGCAAGCGTGTCGTCAGAGTTCCGGGGCAGCCAGCTAGCAGAGCCTGGGCGGTCACCTAAGCAGGTTATGAGACGGGCCTCGTTCTCACTGTGTATTTTACAATATGAAGGTGGGTTTTTCCTGATCATAGAAGTATTACATCTTGTAAAAAAAGCACAAAAATGTATAATTATTATATGCACTTTTCAGAGATTACCTCTATTAATATTTTGGTTAATTTCCTTGTGGTCATGTGTGAGAGAGACAGAGAGACAGAGAGAAAGATAGAAGAAAGAGAAAGAACATGAGAGACAGAGAGAGGCAGGGAGAGAGATTGAGAAGAGAGACAGACTTCAAAACTGGAATGATTTATATATCAAATCGCATCGTTTTATTCACCAAACACTGAGTTAGGAGTATCACTGGTGGGTTGATACCGCCACACATGGATGTGCCTTTTGTTTTAAGATTTATTTATTTATCTGAGGAGGGGAGAGATATAGGGGGAGAGAGAGAATCTTAAATAGACTCAATGCAGAGCTCCAGGTGGGGCTCAATCCCAGGACCCCGAGATCAAGACCTGAGCCAAAACCAAGAGTCAGACACTCAACCTACTAAGCCACCTGGGTGCCCCTGGATGTACCTTGCTCTTTCTTTCTTTCTTTCTTTCTTTCTTTCTTTCTTTCTCTTTCTTTCTTTCTTTCTTTCTTTCTTTCTTTCTTTCTTTCTTTCTTTCTTTCTTTCTTTCTTTCTTTCTTTCTTTCTTTCTTTCTTTTCTTTTTCTCTCTTTCTTTCTTCTTTTATTAAAAGATTTTATTTATTCATGAGAGATACAAAGAGAGGCAGAGACACAGGCAGAGGGAGAAGCAGGCTCCATGCAGGGAGTCCGATGCAGGACTCGATCTCAGGACCCCAGGATCACGACCTGAGCCAAAGGCAGACCCTCAACCACTGAGCCACCCAGGCATCCCTGGATGTACCTTTTTCAAACCAATTCCCACCTAATGCACATCTGGTCCTCTTCTAGTTTCCATTGTTGGAAGTCATGCTACAGTGAGTATCTTTAAATCTAAGGCTTCCTCTATGTCTTCATGTCTTTTATTATTTCCTTACAGTCAAGTCCAAAAGCAGGGATGCCCCTCGAAGACTAGGTGTGTACTTAAAATCTTTTATCCGTAGTGCCGCTTCGCTTTTCCAGAAAAGTTGCACTAATTCACGACAATGTACCTGCGTGATCATAATCACCGCCTCAGAGCAATATCATCTTCAAAAAATTTGCTAATTTTGATAGGTAAAATGATATTTTATTGCCGGTTCATGTGATATTTATTTGATTTCCAGTTGTTTTTGCTACTTCCAAGTTTGTATTTCTCCTGTGAAATAGAAATTTGCATTCCCTGCCCCTGTTTTACTTTTTTTTTATTTCCTTATTGTTTTTGTAAGAACTCTTTAAATAGTAATAATATTAACACTATTGTATAAGTTGTGAGTGTTTTCTGAGTTGCTCTTTAAGATTCTTTAGGTGTCTTTTTGATGTGGAGAAGTTTGTGTTTTTATGTTTTCCAATCTGGCAAGCCTTTTCTTTGTGACTCCTCCCCTGGCTTTCATGTTTGGGAGGTTCATCTCTGGTCTCATCCTCTACCCCACAGCACCTTTGAAGTTTCTTTTTTAATGGCTCCATGTTTTATATTTAATTCTTTAAGCCATCTGGAATTAATTTCAGTCTAGGTTGAAATGAAGGCTGTAACTTCATCCCCCTTGCCCCTCCCCAGAGCTAACCATCTGATCTGGCTTTATGCATTAATCCTTTCCAAACATTTAGCGGGCATTATTTTCTCCCACTCTGCAGTATGGGGGGCAGAGGGGGGAGGCTGGGGAGGAGGGAGGGAGAGGGGGGCAGAGATTCTCTGAGCCACACTCCAAAGTTGCCAGTAAGTCCTAGGTGGGGGTTCTTTTGTCCCCAGGGGCCTGTGATCCTCTGAAATGCACTAAAATCCTCATCCACAGAACTCCTGTCCCCAACAAGGGTCAACAAGCCATTGACAGAGGCCATCTCCGGCCCCCACTCAGAGGCCTCAGACACAACCCCAGCTTACACTGACCTACCAGCCTGAGTATGGGGCCAGGTGTCTCCGGGTGGGGCAGTCACATGGTGCCAGTGTGCCAGTGTGCTTTGTTGAGGAACCGCACTGACTATCCAGAAGACTCCCCTCCAGACCCCTCGCCTATATGGGTACTCGGGTACCCCATTACCCAGGAATTTCCAGAGATCCATCGCTGCCTCCTGGAGACCAGGCCTTGGGCCGCTCCATGGACTAGTTGTGAGCACCCCCAGCTGGCTTCCACTCTGCCACTTGATTTATCTAAATATTTACCGTGTGGACAATGTGAGACCTCAGCCAGGACCCTCACCACCCCTCCCTGCCCCTAGGAACTCAGAGTCTAAATAACATGCGGCCAACAGACGCTTCACTCAGGCCAGAGGAGGCCTGGCAGGGTGTCTGCTCCAGACTGTGACCCTATACCCACCGTGCAACCTACCAGTGCTTACCCAGCCAGCCTTTCCAAAGTGCATTGGAGACAGGAGCTCAGACGTTTTTAAGTATATATATTTCTATTCATATATGTATAAATATTATAATAATTATAAACATGCTTCAATTATTTTTTAAAGATTTTATTTATGTATTTGAGAGAGAGAGAGCACCAGCTGGAAGAGGGGCAGAGGGAGAGGGAGAAACAGGCTTTCTGATGAGCAGGAAGCCCGATGTGGGGCTTGATCCCAGGACCCCGAGATCATGACCCGAGCCGAAGGCAGATGCTCAACCCTGAGCCACACAGGTGCCCTGCTTCATCAATTATTTTAGAAACATAATTCATCAATTCATCAATAATTCATCAATTATTATATTTCTATAATATAGAAATTGCCAGGTTAAGGAGGCACTTGCTCAAGATCACCTGTGGGAAATGGCAGCCCTGGGAGTCAACCCCGAGGCAATCTGTTCTTCTGCCTCAGTCTCCCCCCGCAGGTTCATGGTCCCCAATCATGATGGGTCAGTGCATCATGACCCAACATTTTCCCCCAAACATGCACCATACATCAGCCCTTTCCCATTAGGGGTTTTTCTCTTTCCTTTCTGTTCTCTTGCTGCTTGCCTGCACCCACCAATGTGTCTGCGTATCCTTACCCCCTACACATAGCTCCTCCACATTCCACATCTACATTTGCAACATGATGACATTTGTATGAGATGTTTTGGGTCCTCCTTTTGGTGCCCAGAGGGATGCAACCATATTAGATAGATCACTGGGTGCGGTGGCTCTTTATCTCTAAGCTCTGGCAGCGTACATAGATGACGTGCCAGGGTAGAGGTGGTTTGTGCAAAGATTGGCACATTAGGATTACAAGAAGCCTTGAGGGACTTTGCTTTTATTTCCACACTATTTTCCTCTCTCAGTAGAATTATTATTGATGTTTTGAGTAAAGGATTTTATTTTTCACTGAAGACCCTTCCTTGTCTTCTGCAGACAGTCTGCCTGCAAGAATGTCTGAGGAAAGTTTTGATGTTTCTATTGCTCAGTGGTATGGCTGCATTTCCAAGATCATGCGGAAGGCCACTTGCGGTTTGGTTCTGTCCCTAAAGTGTTTGGTTCTGTCCCTAAAGGGAAACAAATGCAAGCATGTTTTGGTTTTATTGTTTTGTTTTTAAAGATTTTACTTATTTATTCATGAAAGGCACAGAGAGAGAGGCAGAGACACAGGCAGGGGGAGAAGCAGGCTCCCTGCAGGGAGCCTGACGCAGGACTCGATCCTGGGTCTCCAGGATCACGCCCTGGGCTGAAGGCAGCGCTAAACCGCTGAGCCACCCATGCTGCAAGCACGTTTTTGAAGCATTGTCCTTTCAACGAGGCCAGGTCTCGTTGTTCAAGAGTGTCTCTGCCTACCTCTCCGTTCCTCTTCCTCCCCCTGACCCGGCCAGGGGAGCACAGCCCTCAGGGTGAGCCTACGAGGAATAATAATAACAATGACACTGTGCCAGCAGCTGCCATTGGGTGCCTGGGGTGCCAGGCACTCTGCTTGGTGCTTTTTTTTTTTTTAATATTTTATTTATTTGTTAGAGAGACTGAGAGCACAAGTAGAGGGAGTGGGAGAGGGAGAAGTGGACTCCCTGCTGAGCAGGGAGCCTGGCGTGGGGCTCGATTCCAGGACCCCCAGGATCATGACCTGAGCCGAAGGAGATGCCTAACCGACTGAGCCACCCAGGTGCCTTCTTGGTGCTTCATGTGCATCTTTTCACTTAACCCTAAACAGCAGCTGATGGAGGCAGGAACTCCTTGTGTTATTCCCGTATTACAGACTGGGAAATTGAGAATCAGAGAAATTAAGAAACTAGCACAGTCACACAGCTAGCCAATGGAGAGCTGCCTTTCTGCTCCAAGTCCCCATTCCCGGCCTTGGGAGCTCTTCGCCCTCCATCACCAAGGCTGGTGTATGGGGTCCTTGTAGCAGGTCCAGCAGCACACTACCAGGTGCCTCAGATTGTAGTCATGATGGTTGCTAGCACCAGGACCCGCAGCTTGCTTCTCTGCGGTGGTCCCAGGCCCTCTGGGGCACCTCCCCCTCACAGTGGGAGCCACTTGATGTCCACATGTGGACGCGGGCCCTGTTTTCAAAGCAATGCTGAGCCAAAGGCGGTCCCTTTGAATGGGTGAAGACCTTGTTTCTTTACCTTTGGGTTAATCCACTGCCAGTGTGGCCATGCTCTCCTTCTTGCCCCCTATGACTGTCCTTGCGGCAAACCTCCACCTTGGACCCACGTTTGGCCTTCCTGCTGTGTCACCCAACAGGGCAGTGGCTGCCCAGACACTGGTGACACTCTTCCTGGCCTGGGGACCGAGGTGCTGCTTCCTGTGCACCTGGCTCTCCACTGATGGCATTTGTGTGGCTTGTCTTCGTGGGAGGGGCCTGGGTCTGGCTGACTTGTGGTGTCTGGGGAGAAGAGGCCGGGAGGTGGCAGCTGGGGAAAGTGCTCTCCAGCAGAGACAGCAGGCACTGGCCTTTTGTGCGGCCCCGAGCAGGGCCAGAGGGAACTGCCGGCATGCCCCGTGTCTCTGTGGGCATGCTCTGCTCATCCTTGGTTCCCACCGCATTGCCAGGAGACACTGGATTGCATCCTGCCCTCGTGCACCCTGGGTGCTGACATACAAAACAGGGCCCGTGCCCTGAACAGGCACATTGGGTTTAGTCCTGTGTTCACAGTGATGCGGTTACGTGTGCCTGCAGATGGAATCTCCAGGAGAGCTTGTGGAAAATGCAGATTCCTAGGCCCACCCACGGACCACCACCCACTGCCCACCAAATGGGTCGCATCTAACATTTATGCTGTGCAAAGAACTGCTTTAAGCCCTTTCCATGTGCAGACTCACATAGACCTCCCAGCCCGACGAGGCAGGTGCCACTAGTATTGTTCCCACCTTACACCAGGGGACACCGGCACAGAGAAGGTGGGTAACTCGCACAGGTCACACAGCCCATAAGTGCCAGAGGCGTGATTTGAACCTGGGTCACAAAGCTTCAGAACCCTCTGCCCAGACAGTCTGAGAACCTACTGTCTCATACAGAGAAGCTTCTCCACTCTCAGGAATGGGCAATCTACTTTCAGTCCACTGGGCTGATTGCTGCTCTATTGCAAGTCAAAGCTTAAAGAAAATCTCGTTAATCTATAATATTCATATTGATTCAGCCATCATGCTCCTTGATGTTTCCCCAGAGGGACTGAAAACGTATGTCCTCACAAAAACACGCACATGCCAGTTTATGCCTAATTGTTAAAACTCAGAAGCAACCAAGATGTCCTTCAGCAGGTGAGTGTCCATCCAGACAATGGAGTATCATTCAGCACTTAAAAGAAATGAGCTATCAAGCCAGGAAAAGACATGAAGGAACCTTAAATGCACATTACGAAGTGAAAGAAGCGATTCTGGAAAGGCTACACACTGTATGATTCCAAGTATATGACATTCTGGAAAAGGCAAAACCATGGAGACGGTAAATAGATCAGTGGTTGCCAGGGTTTGGAGGGAAGACAGGGTAAGTATGTGAAGCACAGAGGAGTTTTAGGGCAGTGAAATGACTGTGTATTTTTTTTTTAAAGATTTATGTATTTATTACTTTTGAGAGTGTGTGTGTGAGGGCAAGGTGCAGGGGCAGAGAGAGAAGGAAAGGGGGAGAGAGAACCTCAAGCAGACTTCTGAGCATGGAGCCCTACGTGGGGCTCAATCTCATGACCTTGACCTCATGACCTGAGCTGAGATCAAGAGTCAGGTGCTCAACTGACTGAGCCACCCAGGTGCCCTTGTGTGATATTTTAATGATGGATACATGTCATTACACATTTGTCCTAACACACAGAATGTACAACACCAAGAGCAAGCCCTACGGTGTACTGCAGACACCGGGTGATTATAATGTGTCATGCAGCTTTATGGATAATAACAAAGGTCCCTTCAGCGGGGGGTGCTGATGGTGGAGGGGGCATGGAGGCAGAAGGCAGAGGGTGTATGGAAAATCTCCGTACCTCCTACTCATTTTTGCTGCAAACCTAAATCTGCTCTTCAAAGGGAAAGTTTATTTTCTAAAAATTGCATTTTAGTGGCTCTTGGCTGATCACCCACCTCACTGTTCTCTAAACGAGGTGCTATTATCTTCCCAAACTCTGTAAGGAGGTTCTTAACCTATTGGGGAGTCACTTACCCTTTTGAGAATCTGATTAAAGTGTGGACTGTCTTCACATAAAAAATGACACTCGCATGCAAACACACACACCCAGTTTATAAGTAATAATAACAGGGGTTCCCAGGGAACTTACAGACCCATGTTGAGAATCACAACCTAATGAACTCATTAACTTTCTCTCAACCACACCCCCTGCTCCCGCCCTCTGCTCGTCTGTTTAAAAATTCTTGGTAAGAAAGAAAGAATACAAGGGGAAAATTATTTGGTTGGAGACCAAGTAATTAAGGCACAGGCTTTACTTTTCCTTGGTTCTTATAAACACTCACCTTAATTAAAGTGCTCATTTTGAGATCAGAGCATTGGCTGCCAGGAGGCAAGATGAGAGGGGAAACCCCCTTGGGATTATGAAAGGCCCCTGCTTGCTGAACCCGGGATTCTTATTAGTGAGGTGACCCTCTGCCTTGACTAGCTTACACAGATTCTATCTGGCAGCAGATGTGGGGTGCTTTTCTCTTTGAAGTCAGCTGTTGCCATAAACTGTAGAATTATGCTACTGCGTGTTATGCAACAAGTGTTCTTTCCCTACAGGTCTACCTTGGGTAGGTAGATTAAATCGATTAAGAAGCGTCCTCTGATGGTTAGTTTTCATGTGTCCCCTTGGCTAGTCTTTCAGCCTAATCTACAAATTTTGGACTTGACAGCCCCTATAATTGCATGAGCATATTCCTTTAAATAAATCTCTTTAGAAAGATAGCATCTATGTATCTATGTATCCATCCATCCATCCATCCATCCATCCATCCATCCATCCATCCAACCATCCATCCATCCATCTGTATGTATATCCTATTGGTTCTACTTCTTTGAAGAACCCTAATACACATCCTAAAGAATCCAGCAATCCATGTGGACGACATTGCTCTGTAATAAATGAATGATCTATCTGTTATCAAATGTCATCCACTTATCCCCATCCCATGCTCAGAGCTCCTGGCCCCTAGGAGGAGAGATGTGAAGTCAAAATAGTGAGCTGGGGATAAACAGTCACCCGGGAGCAGTGTCACTGTGGCCAGTGTGGGAGGCATGGCGGGGGATAGAATTTGTTAAAAATGTAGATTCTCAGAGGCCCATCTCCCCAAATTCCATGTCTCTGTGTCTGCATCCAGAATCCTGCATTTTAACCATCCTTTAGAGCAATTCTGCCGCAGGTAATCCTTTGAGAAATCGTTTGCCAGAATGGCCTCTAAGCCTCTAGATCAGACCAAGGTCCATTCTCCACCCTCAGGACTTTTACCATCAGTTCCTCAAGTTCCAAAGCTGGGAGTAGGGGGTCCATTTTTTAGCCTCTGGGTCTCTTGACAAGACTAGTGACCTGGCCTAGCCATGCCTGTTGAAGTGCAAAATGCTTACTATCAAGAGATATATGAATATCTTGGTCTTAATATTCTGGTGGCTTCACAGTTTGATACTGACCTGCAGACCCATTTTACAAAGCAAAATGTAAGTAAGATAGAAAAGAACCCAAGACCCACCATCAGGCACTGACCCTATAACCACCACCAGCTCTGGGGGTTCCCTCCCTCTGACAAGCCTCACCAGACCTCGTTTGCCTGCATTTGAGAATGACGAATGGGGCTGACCTCATTTTTTTTTTTTTTTGACCTCACATTTCATTGGAACTTTGTTAGTCTTCACTGGGAAGAAAGCGATCAGGATACTGGGTGGGTGACTGGGGGCATTGGGAGGACGCAAGCAGGGGGTGGTGGTCATAAAACATGAAGACAAGGAGGCACAGGCCCCTTCCTACAGTGTTCTGTTGATGCAGATTTCCCGACTCCCATCTCTGTGGGGCAGCCTGTCTGCTGCTTTGACAGCAACTCGTGGGAACATTTAGTAGAAAAGGGAGTGAAGACTCAAGGCTTTGACTCCAGTACTGGGATTGCTACCAATGCCATCATCCAAGCTCATCCTGTCCCATCACCTGGAGAGACCATGGATGTGTGTAACCTGGACTGGGCTCTGAAGGTCCAGTTCAGATCTCTGCCGCCAGCTAGTGTGACCCTGGGTGAGTTCAGGAACCTCTCTAAATCTCAGTTTTCTAGTCCAGGAAGTAGAGCCAATGTCTCATGGATTTCTTGTGGGAGCTTGGTACATAGTGAGCTAATATCGACAGATGTTAGCTGTTTAGTGCTGTGCCACTACCCCGAACAAATGTCACATTTCCTTTCCTGGCATCGCCCTCCCCTACCTTATAGGGTTGCTGGAGAATTGATCGAGACAGGAGTTGTCAACACTGTACCTTGCAAACACAATTCGAAGTTCAACTAATGCAAGGGTCATGATCATTACCTGCCAAAGCCACACCACCCTATTGCTCATCCTTGCCTCTCTAACTGGAACGTGCTCCCTCTCCACCATTTTCTACCTAGCAAATTCTTACTCAATTAACCATTACTCCCTCCAATAAACTCTCTCCAGCCTCCTCAGCCCTTTGGCTATTTCCCTTTCTGAATACATGGAATTATAATTACAGGTTTCCAATCTGACTCTACTAGAATCCAAGCTTTTCTGAGGAAAGGAACTTGTCTGTTCTTTTGTAAATCCAAAGGTCTAGCAGAATATTTTGCACAAAGTAAGGACCCAGTAAATTGATGGATGGATGGGTGGATAGATGGATGGATGGGGGAATAGATGGATGGATGGGGGATAGATGGATGGGTAGGGGGATAGATGGATGGATGGATGGATGGATGGATGGATGGATGGATGAACAGATGGGCTAATAGATGGACAGATAGATGGTTGGATGGGTGGATGTACAGATGGATGGACAGATTTTGTAGGTGTGTCTCAAGAACCACCAACAGTTGATATCTGCTCTCTGAGCTATCTCTGAACATGGTGTTGTGATTCCCTTCTCTTCAGCTGACATTAATCAGTGATCGGTACAATAAATATAGGAGGACTGATGGACTTTTAGCAAAAGGTTAGTTCACTCAACTCCACATCTAGAATATGGTCTTGGGATATTTCAACCTACATTTGGTCTTCCTCAAGGGAGTCTGCCTACAAAGGGCTGAATGCTTGTCCCAATTGGAAGTCACAGTATCTGCCCTGCTTTTCAAACTTCCATGAAAGATCTGTCATTGCAAAGCCAACCAAGTACATCACCGTCTTAGTGACCAGAATGGGTTGTTCGGCATCCTTTATGAATCTGCCAGACTGTGGAAGAGGAGCACTCCCTCTCGTTAAGACAGAACATAGTATTTAACAAACATCGCTGGTTGGGAAACCAGGACAGATGCTCTTGGCCTGGTTCACCACTAATTTGCTCTGGGATTTGGGGCCAGTCAGTCACCTCACTAGACCTCAGCCTCTTTGTGAGACAAATGGGGACTGGATGAGTCTCGACCTCCGTAGGGTGTGATTTTACGTTCTGCAGGGCCAGTGGCCTCCAGAGGGACACAAAATGCCAATACTGGGTCTTCAGAACATCAGGAGCCCCTCCCAGTCCTCCCCCCGCCCCATCCCCTGTCTGCCCCAAGTGAATAGGACACAGCAGAGGTGGAAGCTGTTCGGCACAGTGGCTTGGGTCCACCATCTATTTGCTCAGTGGTCTTGAGCAAATCCCTCAACCCTCTGCACCTCAGTTTCCTTATGGGTAAGATGAGACCATGAAAGAACCTACCTCCAGAACGATTGAAAGATGAAAAAGGCATAAAACACAGGAAATGCCCATTGTGCCTGATGCAGAGTAAGTGCTGGAAGGATGCTGTTTGTTACTAAGGCATCAGTGAGCGAATTAATGCTGGAGCCAAGGGTCTCTCCTCCTGGGTCCTCCCCCAGGGCTCAACACCATGATGCTTAGGTCTATAGTCTCTGGTTTTTGAAGGTGCATTCAGCCTACACACTGTTGGCATAGCCCTGGGCCAAGGAGGGAAGCCAACTGGCTTGAATTAAGCCATTGTCTGGATAAAGGGGAGCCCCGTCCTAAAAGCAGGTCATTTGGAGTCTGGCAGAGCTAGTGGGGGGCGGGGGTGCTTTCATGGCTTTCCAGCCCTTCTGGATGTCTCTTTCTCTATTTCCTTGCTTTGTCCTCGTGGCCCTGTGGGTGCTTTGATCAGAGCAGAAGGGCTCTGACCACTGACCGGGAAAAGGCCACACTCCTCCGATGTGGCAGTAATTTAAACCTACACCAGAGCTCAGGCTCCCAGGGCCCAGGAGGGCTGGTTTCCACCAGGAGGCTTGGAGCAGACAGCTGCTCCACTTCGGAACATTTTGAGAAGGACTTTGTCTCCAGCAAGCAACCCTTTGGCTGCCGGACTCCTGCCTGCACTCATGTAATGAGGTACAAAATAGGCCACTGTCCCCAGAGAAGAGCATGTGCCTGTCCCACTGGCGGCGAGGAAAGGAGCTCTGGGGTGACATTTCGGCCTGCTCGGGCTGCCATCACACAGTCCCACACCCTGGGGAGCTTGCACAACAGAGATTGATGGTTGGACAGTCTTGGAGGCTGGAAGCCTGAAATCAAGTGTCAGCATGGTTGCTTCCTCCTGAGGGCTGTGAGGGCAAATCTGTTCCAGGCCTCTCTCCTGGCTTCTGGTGGCTTGCTGGCCCTATTGGGTGTTTCTGGGCTTGTGGACGTGTGCCCCTCTCCATCTCTGCCTTCACCTTGACATAATGTTCCTCCTGTGCAGGTGCATGCATGCGTGTCTTTGTCCCGATTTCCCCCTTTTCTAAAAACACCAGCCACACAGGATTAGGGGCCATCTAATTGGGGTGGAGGATGTTATCCATTCTTCCCTCCTAAAATATCAATAAAGGGTTTTTATGTACAAAAAAACCCCAAAAAACAAAAAGCTGCTTCTAAGTGTCCATTCCACCCTTTACTGAGGGGACTGGACCAGCCTGATTCCAGGGTCCTTCAGCTGCCCCATGAGTGGTTAGACTCCTTGCCCTCAGCTGTTGCCAAGTCGATCACCTTTGTGAGAGAAAACCTAGTAAACATCAGCCCTCATCCTTCCTCTGCTTGAAGGATGTGATTGCTCCTGAGACTTTTCCCAAGAAGGTGCTAGAGACATCCGCAAAATTAGCTGAGGTCTGCAGAGGCCTCCAACTCCCCTGCACACCCATTAGGACTATCCTAGAGGGGCTGATCTCAGTTCTCCGGCTGCTTCCAGAACTTCCGGGGAGATCCCTCAACCTGAGCAGCCCCAGAGACCATGTGGAAGGAGGGGAGGTCCCCATGGTTCTGGTCATTGTAACACAGACCAAGCTGCGCATGTCTAAGGCCCGGTGGAGTGTGAGAGGTGCCCTGGGCTGGGGCTGGAAGATCCCAATGGTATTTTGTCTTTGTAGTCCACTCCAAGAACTTGAGGGATATCCTTGGCCTCCACAGAATGGGAAGTTGTAAGCAGTCACGTGAGAGTGGACAGGCCTCAACTGGATGCTCAGAGGAGTGAGGTGAGCTGGGCAGAGCCAGCGAGGCTGGTGACCAAGGACAGGTGACTCAGCTGCTCAGGGCTCCCCCAGCCTGGGTGTGGGCCTCACAGTACCTGCAGGGGGATTCTTGAGGATAACACACAGTGTGGAGCACACTCAGTTGGCAGTGGCCAACACTGGATGTGTAGACAGCAAGCAGGGGGCCCACGTTGGTGTCGTCTCCCAGACACCACGCACTCCAATCTGGGGTCAAAGCAGAGGCTCCTTTTGTCTTCCTCCTCCTCCAAGTGAAGTTCAGAAAAGTAGGGTGTGAAGTGAGGAAACCCTTGGGAAGTGATAGGAAAACTAGGAAATGTTAGCCAAGCCTTGCTATTTCACTGGATTCCACTTCTTACTGGATGAACGTCCTTTGCCGCATGCTTTCTGGGCTGGCTCTCTGCCATGTTCTGAACCCTCTGAAGAGGAAAGGGGCAGGCCAAGGTCAAAGTCACAGAGGGAAGGAAGGTAAATCTCCTGTGTTCTGCCCTCCATACTGTGACTTCTCCTAGGATGAGAGGTCACTGGTTTCTGCCTGCCATGCTTTGTCCTTCATTATCTCCACATACCCCAAACCCAGAGACCCTCGGATTCCAGAGACCCTCTGGCCAAGGCCTCTCCCCACACTAGCCCCTTCTGTCTTCCTCCACAAGAAATCTTAGCTGAGGTCAAGCAGCAAAGCAAACAAATCAATATTAGCTCTGTAACCATGATTACACTAAATCTTTGCTAAACAGTGATTTTAAATCATTTATAAGGGCCCTCCAGAAATGCACAATTTGTTCTTCCATGAAAAGCAAGCATTTTGAACTTAAAAAAACAAGGATAAAAGAATAATATAATATGTCAGACTACAAGGCTAAAAAACATATTTTTCGGGAAAAATAATAATAATCTATAGGATATTGCTCATGGGTATCAAAAAAAGTCTTTCCAGGAAAAGTGCTGGTGATGTGAAGAGCCATAGTTGAACATTTTATACAGAGTGTAGTTGACATCTCAACATAACTGAAACAGTAAAAAAAAAAAAAAAAAGTATTCATGGGTTTTCCCACCCTGTTCCCTTGTCCAATTCAAATTAGTAAATAAAAACAATCGTAAACTATAAAGGAGGCTCCACAAGATCCTGGTTTGTCTATGATGATGACTCTAGTACTTTTTTGAAACATCAAATAAGTAACTCTCAAAAGAAAGAAGGTTGCTTTGCTTTGCTAACATCTAGACACGTACTTAATTTTATCTCTTTGTGCTTTTGGTGCCATCATTTTTTAGAATGACTCCCCCAAAAGGAGATGGTTGAGCCAAAGGATATGCATCTTTGCCAGGTTTTGAAGCCCTACTGCTAAGTTGTCTTCCAGAAATGGCACATCAGTTTGTATTTTGGGGGCTGAAAACTTAGCTTCATATTCTGTTTGTTAAACCCAGTTACGCAAAAAGTGGTTTCTCTTGGTTTTCATATATATTCTATTGACTAAGGAGGCTGAACCCTTTTTCTCATACATTACTTGGCTATTTCTATTTACTATAAGAGTATTTCTTATTCTCTCCTGTTTATTTTATGCTGAACCATTTGCCTCTTTCCTACTGTCTGTCCACTTTCTTTGTGTTTTAAGTATATTAAGCCCTGTGTTTGTCGTATGTTACAGCTGTTTTCCCAGATGTAATTTACCTTTCATGCTATTTTTAGATTTATAAGAGTAAAATATTTTTTAAAATCATTTCTCCCAATATGTTGTTTTATTGATTTTTTTCCCTTTGCTGTTATGCTTAGAACATTTTTCCTATTGCAACTTTACATAAAATCTTACCTCTTTTTCCTTCTAAGACTTTTATGCGTTTAAAAAATATATAACCCATATGCACATTATTACCATGGGTGTTACGAGGAGGGGGTCTGGCTTGATTTTTTCCACATGGTTAGCCAGTTATTTCAAAATCATGTATCGAGTGATTCGTCCTTCCCCACTGATTGGAACACTATTTTTATTTTACCTCCTGATTTCTTATATATAAGCAGAGCTGTTTCTTTGGTTTTTATTCTACTCTTTATTTATTGGTTTCTAAGTGTCAGGCCTTTTATATCTTTGTCACTTTAAAAATCTGTTTTAATATCTGACAAAACAAGTTCCCTTCCTTCTTAAAAAAAAAAAAAAAAAAAAACAACTGACCCATTTCACACATTCTGTTAAATCAACTTGGAAATCATTGTCAAATTCCAAAAATAACTTTATTGAGATAGAGGCTAAAGTTCTAATGAGTAATGCAGTTAGTTTGGGACGAATAAACAATTTTTCAGTGGTAAGCTTTCCCAACTCTGTTCTTTCTACTTATAAAGTGAGTTTTATTCAGTAAAATTTTGTGGTATTCTGATCCTAGCTCCCAAATACTTTCCCCCCTCGGTAGTTTATTTTTATTGCCATTGTGAGCAGATTTATTTTTTCCTTTATGTTTTCCCAACACCCACAGTTGCTGGTGGGATGCTAGTACATTTGCTTTTCTTTTCCATGAGGGCAGGGGCTCTGGGCCCACAGGCCATGTGAGATTGACTTTTCCCTCATTAATGTCAAATCTAAGAGATGTGATGGCAGGTTCTTCATAGACGCAAATTCGTTGGACGCTTCTGAGAATCCGTAGAACACTCTTTCAGAAACTCTCAACACCCTTTAGATGTGATAAAGCAAAGCACAGTTATCCTGGACACATTTCATATGTTACTCTCTGCAGGCAGTCTGAACTCAATTTTCTTTTCAGCCTCTCCTTCAAGAAAAAAACAGATACTCAATGCCAGTGTAGGATGTCCAGACAGAAAGCTCCTTGATGGTCTATTTCATACTTCTATGCATCCCTCATGCCTAGGACACCATGGGCACAAAATCAGGACTCATAGTATAAATCCCTGATTTGAAGCACTTGGAGACCAGACTCTGTTCAATGGTTTGCAACCCTGACTCAATATTAGAATTATCTGCGGAGTCTGAAATGCTACTGATGCCTGGAGATGCTGGCTTAATTGTTCTGATATTGAGCATCAGTATATTTTAACCCCCCCACCCCCTCCCACTCCAGAGGACTCTAATGTGTAGCCAGGGCTTAGAAGCACTGTCTTAAAAGATGCTCAACCTTTTTGTCAAATTCTTATTTACAGGCAGCAGAAATAACCCATGGATAATTTGTGCAAAAAAGGGATTTGTTGGAGTAATATTTAAATTTAATATTAAAATATTTAATATTAAAATCCAGGGGCTTTGGGCCCACAGGCCACTTGAGATCATCTTTTCTCTCGGTTAAAAAGATATAAAATCATAAACAGAAAATTAGGCACAAAAGTAAATATGTAGGATGAGGGGAAAAATAAATACCATAAATGTCACAAAATTTAGAAATACTACATAGTATTCTAATATTTTCAATTTTTTGCTTGACATACTGCTGCAATAGACTTCTCCATTTCCTTTTTGGTTGTTGAAGAACAGGGTTATGAAACCTAATTGTATAATATTTTCCATAGAAAGAAGAGATAAGTCACTTGTTCTTTTAGCATGGCTGATTTAAATGTCTTTTTAAGGTGGTCTTTTTAATATAGAGTAGTTTTAGATTTATAGGGCGGTTGTGAAGAGAATACAAAGAATTCCTGTGACCTCTCACCCATTTTCCAATTTACATTTGTTGCCACTAATGAAACAACACTGACTGATACATTACTATTTACTGAACTCTGCACTTATTTGAATTTCATTAGCTTTTCCCTAATTTCCTTTTTCTGTTCTAGGGTGTCACCCAGGATAACACATTATATTTTGCCATCATGTGTCCTTGGGCTTTGCCGGACCCTGAGTTTCTCAGATTTTCCTTGTTTTTGGTAACCTTGACAGTTTTGAGGACTACTGGTCAGAGATTTTGTAGAATGTCCCTCAATATGGGTTTGTCTAATATTTTTCTCCTGGTGAGTCCAGGATGGTAGGTTTAGAGAGGAAGACCTCACAGACAAAGTGCCACTTTTATTCCATCAGATGTAAACGTGGTCGCCTGGTTGAGATCCAAATTTGTTTTATATTACTTATAATTTTTAAAAGTTCCTTTCAGTTCACAGCCATCACTGGCCACATCATGAAAAGTTGTGGGATTGTTGTCAGATTTGGGAAAATCTATTGAGTTTCATCTGCGCCATGAAGGTTTAGGAGAATTTTCCTAGACCGGCTTCTGGCTCTGTGCATTTTGAATCTTGCTGTCCTCCACTCTCTACATAATCCCAGGGCTTGGCTCTAAAGACATATCCATACTTCAGTATAAAAGCTGGCCCTGCCCTTTCATCTCGTGAGGCTCAGTGAATGGGCACTGGGTGGTAGAAATGTTCCTGGCAGCATTCTGACCTTAGGGTGGCTAGCAAAGACTATGGAGGTAATTATGAAGCACATAAATGTGTCACACTAAACCCAAACTAGATGTATCCTAACCCAGATTCCCTTTAGCTTGTTCCCCAAAATGTGGCAGCCTCTCTGACACCATGCAAAACAAAAGGAAGTGTGACAAATGGGTATTTGGAGCGGAAGGGATCAGTGGTCTTAACCAATTACAGTTAAAATAGCTTGCTTTTGCAGATTCTATAAAAACAGTGAATAGATTGCAGGAACCCCCTTTTGGTCCTAGGAAGAGGCTCATTCAGGTGAGGAGCCCGGAAATTTAAGTCATTAGACTTACTGTAATCTGGTTCTGCAAATGCCTTCATATGCATATTGACCCCACAGGCCCTGGATCCATCCAAGAAGCTGCAGTTTGAACCACTAGCACCACCGTGTCTGGAAATGAGATGTAAAAAAAATTCTCCCCCATGCTTGCTTTGCTATGCCACCACCTTCTGATTCAAGATATGGAGACAGTGCTTTTGATTGACTGAGCCTAGATCATATGTCGTCACCACAGGTGCTGGGAAGGCTGGGAATGCATCTATTACGATGAGCTTGTAGTGGGGAAGCGAGCTCTAGCGTCTAAAGTAGGATCCTCCTAACTTAAAGAGGAAGGTTCACCACTTGAATTTGCATAACGAAATATGAAATGATACAAAAGTGGTTACCTGTTGGAGGAGGGTGGATGTGAAGAGATTAGGAACATGACTTCTTAATGGGAACATTTTCGTACCATTTTGAGTTTTTAAACATGTGTATATATTATCCAGTGACAAATAAGAAATCTTAAAGGGAATATAACCACAGGACCAAATGTCACAAATCGAGGTAATGTCTTTCTTTGGTCAGCATTCTCAGCAAGGATTAAAGACACGACAACACAAAGTAGATCGTGTTTAAATCTGTGTTATTTAATGCCACCAAATCCATTGGGCCAATTTGCTGTCCTCCTTTCTTTGGCCATTTTGGCATGCCCCCAAATGACTCATTTTCACAATAGCACCGTGAATTGGCAGTGATTACCTCGCTAGGGAGAGAGAAATGGTGTGGATTTCCCATACAGTGCAATGTAATATGACTTAGTTTCTTGTCAGGAGATTTCAGAACAGTTTCTCATACACAATAGAGCCCTGTCAGAACCAAACACCACACTGTGCCCTGGGGTAGAATGAACCAGTGAAATGATTCTGAAGATTTGCCTATTGTCCAGAGGTGAATCCTTAGGTCTTGTCAATCCAAGGTCTTGACCCCTTTAGGACACAGACGGGGTCTGTGTGTGTGTGCAGAATTATCATCCAAGAAGAGAAGTGGAAGTTTCCAGAAAGTGTCCTCTGAGGCCATCTTTGTCCATCAGGAAGATCATACTCCTCTTTGAGAAGAGAAAGCATTGGGAAAGGGAAAGATGAGGAGAGGATCCAGCCAGGATGATATTCAAAATATTTAACAACTTGTATGGGATGAACCCTACAATCAGAGTAGTCTCTAGTTGTTACTTTAGTACTGGCTATAATGCTGATTTTTTCAACCCTGTTCTTGATCACCCATACTAGCATTTTCACCAGGGCTTCTAGAACTTCTCCAAAGCTCTAAAATCCATGGGATCCAGGAAGAGGAAGTAAAGAGACAACTAGATCCTAACTACTACCTTTCACGGGGCAAATGACACCACACATAATCTATATAGACCCCAGACAAATAAGAGAATGTACTCCTAGGACTTAGTGAATGTTCAATACATATGTTCCTTTTTTTAAAAGATTTTATTTATTTGTTCATGAGAGACACACAGAGAGAAGCAGAGACATAGGCAGAGGGAGAAGCAGACTCTTTGTGGGGAGCCCGATTGTGGGACTTGATCCCAGGACCCCGGGATCATGACCTAAGCCAAAGGCAGACACTCAACCACTGAGCCACCCAGGCATTCCCAATACATATGTTCCTTAAGAGTGGGAGTAAGGGTAAGCTTTAAGGTGATATCCCTGAAACTCAATCTATTGCCATGAACACATAGAAGGTGTTCAATAGATATTAAATACAGATTGATTGATTAAATAAATGTGTTGGCTACAGGTTCTGCCAAAGTCTTTATATAAGGATCCTCCATGTGATTTCTAGAGACACTAGACACTAGAGACACTAGACACTCCCATTTAAACCCAATATGACCTGGTCTGAGAGGTAAGGGAGGAGTTCGGTTATGAATTGGATTTTTTTTCTTGGCAGGATAGGCATGAATCTGCTATTCATGGGCTTGTGAACAATCTTCTTGAAGACTCGTGGACTCTCCTGTGGTCACTCTTGCTTCCCACCCCAATGAGAAAGGAAGCTTGTGCTCTTTGTGTACCATTTGAAGTCTATAATCTGTCCCCACACCCCGGCTCTGTGCCTGACCATCGGCACACATGGAGTGTCAGTTATTATGGATATAATTATCTGGTCCACAAACAGGTCAAGCTATATATAACTTGGAAACTTTCAGGTGCTCAAATTAGTTGTCATAACTAATGTGAATCCAAATACTTATTTCATTGGATTTTTAAAAAGTTTTTTCCAGTTGGGCCACTCTAGTCTTGGATTTTTTTTTATTAGAGAGATCCATCCAAGGATCATAGGATAAGCACCCGATAAGAAGAAGCTCCTGGTTTCTCAGCCCTGGGTATGACCACCTTCCTGCCGCCATCATGTCTGCTCATTTCCCTATCCAGGTTTTGGGGCTTTATCTCCTGTTATAATCCCGAGATTTCCCCTTGGATAAAGAACAGCTGAGTTTCTATCTGATCCTCTGACACATATTATATCCTTTGATCTTCCCTGGGGATCAAATGATAGGCCTCCTTGATCAAGAAAGACACCTGTGTGCAATATAAGATTTACCTTGTCAAATAAATGTTTGGCCTTTGCCCTCAGCCCCTGGAAGATAACCTCTAAGTCCTTGGAACGACCTGACTGATAAGAGTGATTTTGTTTACCTGGGGGCCTTGAGCCATGCCAGAGGGTCTTTGTTAATGATGTGATTTATAGTAGAGGGTCTCGGACCATATGGTATTAATTTGATGTCTGGACTAGCTGGAGACAAAGTTCAGACATGTGGATGAGTCCCAATTAAAACTCTAGACAGTAAGTCTTGAACTTCCCTGGTTAGTAGTAATCTGTTGCTTGTCACCACACAAAATATTGTATCCTAGAGAAAGGTGTTCTTGGCACAACTCATGTCTGATGACTCCTGGACCCTGGCCTATACACCTCTTCCCTTGGCTGATTTTAATCAATATCCTTTGCTGTAATAAACCATAACCAAGAGCGTTTGGCTTTTCTGAGTTCTGTAAAGTCTTGTCACAAATTACTAAAACTGAGGGTGGTCTTGGGGACCCTGAACTTTGCAACTCTAAAAGTGGAACACCAGCATTAACCTACCTGGCCAGAACTCCCATGAGAAGCAACAAATATCTTCATCCCAAACCTTGAGGACATTGCATTATTATTCTCATCCTGATTAACAGGTGTTTTCAAAGTTACCCCATGCTTAGAACAGTCTCCTAATACCACTGACTTTTGCAGGCATCCCTGCCTCATTCTCAAACCATCCCTCTTTCTATTTATCTTCTTATAAAAATATCTCCCATTTCTGTATTACTGCCTTTTTTGGTCAGGCACACACCCCAGGCTCATACCTATCCAAATAAGATTCTCCTTCTAACAATCAATTCCTGAACCATCAGAATTTACCATATCTTCATGCCAACATTTGCATATCACACCAACTTGCTCAGATAAACTCCAATATACAGACACAAGGAGATCTAGCCAAAAGAATGTAGGAAATTCATGACTTATCACAGAACTACATGTGGCGGTCTTGATGTAAATGCAAAAAAGCAGGAAGTCCCTGAATTGTACAAAAAGAAATGACATGAGAATTGGAAAAGACAGTCCTGCAGCTTTTATAAGACAAATCCATCATATGCAAGAGAGAACATTAGATTTCCTATTCTATTTTTTTCAATGGTGATCCAATTAACACTTGAGCAAAAAGCCATCTACAACAGTATTATGTTTCTTTAAGTCTCAGATTAAATGCTGGAGAAGTGCAGTAAAACCACAATAATTTGAATCAATGGGCAAAGAGCCCCATATAAATTAATGACAGAATTACAGAATATAGTGGAAGAAAAACAATTATATTACTTCCAAGTACTTACATAAATTTTTTAAAAATGGTAACCAAATAGACATCTTATGGGTCAATTGTAATGGGAAGACAATTTTCCTATGTCATTTCACATTATTTTAATTGAAACTGGTGTTACTTAAGTGCTTTAATAATGTGGAAAATCATTTCTATTCTTAGTTTAAATATTTTCCTTCCAGGTCATCTAATATTGTTGGGTAAACTTGGAAAATAGTAATTCTTGTCTCTCATGAAGATAAAACTTGAGGGAGGAGAAAAGATAGGAGGGAGGCTGAAATTAATAAAGAATTGCTTGACTTGAATGAGCTGGCATATTTTTTAAAAGATTTTATTTATTTATTTGAGAGAGCCTGATAGAAAGTGGAGAAGCAGACTCTCTGCTGAGCAGGGAGCCCACCACAGGGCTTGGTCCCAGGACCCCAGGATCATGATCTAAGCCGAAGGCAGGCACTTAACACACTGAGCCACCTCAGTGCCCCTGAATGAGTTGGCGTATTATAGATCAAGAGATGGCTTGCTTTCCACAGATAAAAGTAGGTACATCCTGGGAAATGTATGGTCCAAGAAGGCACTATTAACTCTTCACCTTGTACTATTAACTCTTCTATTTATTATTCCACAAACTCTTTTATTCAGCAAACATTTCTTTAAGACCTATGTCATGTCAGGCCCCATGTTTAGTTTTGGAAATTTCAAGATATGTAAAATACTGTGTCCTAAAGCAGTCCACTGGGGATTCCAAATGACTATAATTCAGAATAAATGGCCTCCTGAATGTTCTCACAGAGCCTAGGGTGGGAGAAATGAGTTCTTTCAGCCTCTTCCTGAGCTTAGAACTAGATATTTTCTAGTCTTCCTTCTTGGTCACATAGGGCCACATGACTCAGTTCTTAAAACAGAATATACACAGAAGTCACGCTGTCTACACCTGGGTCTAGGCTTTAAGAGGTGAACATACCTCCTTCACTCTTTCTCCCTCCTGAAACCGAGACACAGCGGTCCCACTTTGGCCACAAATGAAGACGACGTCCTTGGATCTCGGGAATGATGGAGCAATGACTAGACAACCTGGAAGAGATTGAGTTGCTGCCCAGCAGCCTGGCACCCCTGAAGGAGCAGATGGAACAGAACTGCCCACACACTTGGCACACTCACTTTGGTTCTGTTACTTGAAGGGGGAAAAAAAACAACTATAGTTTTAAAACCATTTTGTGATGGAGTCTGTTTATTTTTATTATGAAAATTTCGAAACACATAGAAAAGCTAAAGGAATTATACAATGGACATTCATCTGCTCCCAGTCTGGATTCTTCCACTAACATTTCACTATATTTGTCTTCATTATTCCAAATCTATCCATCTTTTTACCCATCTTTTCATCGATCAGCCATCAGTCCTTCTTTTTGAACATAATTCACAGTATATTGCAGACTTCTAAGTACTTCAGCATGTGTATTATTAACTAGAATTTAATAATTCTTTTTCTCTTGAAGAAAACTTCATATACAATGAAAGGCACAAACTGTTATTGTATAATTATAATTGTTGAATTTTGACAAACATTGCACCCACATTACCAAAATCCCTATTAAGCAAAGGTCATTTCTTTTCTCTAGATGTTTTGAGAGTATTTCTGTTATAGCAATTTAGCTTTACCCTAACTCACACAGAGTAATCATTTTAATGATAGTTCCATGAGCTGAATATCTTTTATGTGTCAGGAATTATATATATTATCATATTTAATTTTTATAATAATGTTATGTTGGAGGTATAATTAGCTCTGTCCTGCTAAGAAAAATGAGGCATAAGAAATTGCCCAGGTTCACCCAGCTGGTAAGTGGCCAAGGTGGGCTCTTGCAGCCAGATGTGTCTGATTCCAAGGTCTGCTAACTTCTCTCCATTCCCAGTGTGATTGACCTTGCCCAGGGGCTCAAAGAAGCTTAGCTTCCCACATATGGGACACTGGAGCTACATCTTGAGCCTCAGTCCTTGAAGACTGAGCTGAATCCACTCAGCAGAAGGACAAAGCAGGGATGAGCCTTCACATGCAGGGTAAGCATCACATACAAAGGTAATGAAGTGTGAGGTTGTAGCATTTTGAGAATTGCTAATGTCTTCATCTGCCTAGAGCTTATTAGGGTAATGATGTAGGGGCAATGGAGGATGAGAGTTAAAAGTTGACCAGGATTCCAGTGCTTTGCTAAGCGGATTGGACCTGGTTTTCTAGGCTGTGAGAAGCCATCAAAGAAGTTTAAGCAGGGAAATGACATAATTAGATTTGCATTTTTAATGCAATTTTAGAATATTGCAGGTGATATAGAATATTATATGGAAACGATACAGGAGCTAAGGAGACCAATTATGGCATAGGTGAAATAGTCCAGAGGCTTAAGGATCCAAACTAGGGCAGTTCCTGTGAAGGCCAAGAGCACAGCTGAGGAGACAGATCATAGAGTCCTGATCAGGTTATTCCAACTTTCTGGACCAGACTTCCATCTGTTCTGTATGTGCTCTGGTTAAGAAAATCTTTATTTATTTGGTGGTGAGGACCCTACAATATCCTTTACTCCTTTCCATAGTCTGTGGCTTATCTTCTAATTCTTTTGTTACTATGTTTTGTAGAACAGAAGTTCTCATTTTAATGAGGTCAGCTTCTCAACTCTTTCTTCCATGAATTGTGCCTTTGGCGTCATATCTAAAGAGGCATCGCTATACCTTAAATCATGTCAGCTTTTGCCTATGTTAGCTCTTAGTTTTATGGTTTTGCATTTTACATTAATGTCTAGGATCCTTTTGAATTATTTTTTGTTGCCGTCTGACTTTTCAACTCTTGTTCCCCCTCCTTGCTATGAGACAGGGCAAGGAGACTGAGTCATACATGTGAATCCCAGACCCATTGCTAATAAGATAGGCACCCTTGGACAGGGTAAATGATGTTTATGGTCATTGAAGGGCTCAGGGCTTCTGCAAGTTAAACTTATTTGGTTTGGGGTTTGGTTTAGAGGATATTCTCAGTTTCTAAGCTGCAGAATGAGCCTTAGGTGCATCATCAGGTTTATTGTACATGTGGAAAAACAACTGTCTCCATGAAGCTTCGCAGGCCAGCTTGCTCCCATTCAGTAAGCGCTGTGCTGCAAACTAAGGGACCATCCCTTCCAATCTTTCAGCCCTGTGTAACCAGGGAGACTATTGATGCACAAGCTATAAGGAAAGAAAAGAAAAAGGAAACCTGGAGTTCAGGATAGTTGAATACCCTTTCCACCTGGGAAGTGTGGGGTCTGTATTTCCTTTCCATCAGGTATCATGTTGTTGAGTAAGAGCTCTTCCTCTCTTTAGCTTTCTGTCTACAGACCTCAGACCATTGGTCTTTACTTCACAGTGCACTAGCATCGCTTGAAGATCTTTGAGAAAACATCAGGTCCCTTTTCTCTGTTGTCCAAGGAATCAGATTCAGTTGATCTGTGGTGAGACCGGCTTTTTGAGAAAAGCCCTCCTAAATCAGTTTTTATGGAGAACGCTCTACTAAGCTTGGTTAATACTTCTTGTAGAATTAACAACATTTTGTAGCATAAATATTTCTGATGGAGAAAGAATGACAATACCCTGTTTTGTCCTGGCATGTGGAAGGCTCAGAATCCCGGGTCCCCTTTGCTGCCATACCTCCCAACCCCCTGCCAATTTCACTTACTCAGAAAGGTTTTCATTTTAAACCCATTTTAAAAGCAGGGTCTGTTAAAGTGAAGGACATTGAAAAACCCTGAAGTCAGAGCTCCCACCCAGATGAAATTTCAAGGATTTTCAACCTGTGATCATTTTCCTGACCACAGGTTGAAGAGAGACACAATTTTTGTGGATGATTTGCAAGAAGCAGACCACCTGCTTCTTCTTCCTCCCTTCCTTGCAAACCTTTCTTTTTAGATATGTCACTTGGCCCTTGGGGGCGGAGAAGGGTGAGTAGGAAAATCATTCCCAGGCTGGAATACAGGCACTCCTTCTCTTGCAAGAAGCAAGTACACTTTTCTGAAGAAGAACCCTCCCTGTTCCCCTAGGTAGGAATGCCCTAGAAACAAGAGCTTGTATTTCTCACCCCCTGTGGACTTTGATGTATTCTGATTTTAATGCCCACCAAGGATTTTCCAGATCTGGGCACAAAAGATCTATAGGGGAAGATGAGAGCTTTCAGTAGAGGTAATGTGGGTAGACACGTGGAGGGGAGTTTAAAGGAGTCTGAAAACACGGCCACTACAAGGGGCACTGTTCTAGTGTCCAGGAGTCATCCTGCAGCAAGAATCATCTTCTGCTGACTACTCCAGCCTCATGAGCTGTGAATGTCCCATCACCTGCCAATCTCCTTGCCCTAGGCTCTTCACCAAGGGCCCTCTCCATGGCAACTCAACCCCCATGGAGCCACCTACCTTTGACCAGAATCAGTCAGCTCCATTGTGGGTCACCTTCTTCAAGGGCTCCCCATCCTCATTCCAGAATCTCTTGTTCCAGTTTTCTAGAGCTGCTGTGACCAAGTACAATAAACTGCGTGGCTCAGAGCAACAGAAATCTATTGTCTCACAGTTCTGGATGCTAGAAGCCCAAAGCTGTCAGCAGAGCCACGCTCTCTACAAAATCTGTAGGGGAAGGATCTTTCTTCACCTCTTCCAGCTCTTGGTGGCTCCAGACATCTCTTGGCTCGTGGCAGTGTCATTCCAATCTCTGTCTCCTTCTTCACCTGGCCTTCTCCCCTTGTCTCTGTGTTTTTTTAAAGAAACACCTATGTTGTTATCTGCAACAATATGAATGGATGGATGGAACTAGAGGGCATAAAGGGAAGTGAAATAAGTCAGTCAGAGAAAGACAAATACCATACTGATTTCATTCATATGCAGAATTTAAGAAACACAAATAAAGAAAATGGAGACAAACAATCAAACAGAAAAAAAAAAAACCAGACTTTTAACTCTAGAGAACAAGCTGGAGGTAACCAGAGGAGAGGTCGGGGTGGGTGGGTGAAACAGGTGATGGGGATTAAGAGTGCACTTATTAAGATGAGAGCTGAGTAATATACAGAGTTGTTGAATTGTTATGTTTTACACCTAAAACTAATGACACTGTATATTAATTATACCTGAATTTAAAAAAAAAGAACAGTCGTATTGGAGTAAGTGGACTCTATGGTATCTTACATCTGCAATGGTTTTATTTCCAGATCAAGTCACATTCTGAGGAACTCAGGATTAGGACAGCAACATATCCTTCTCTTTTTTTGGTGGTGGTGGTGGTGAGGATGAGTGTTATAATTTAACCCCTAACAACTGGGATTAGAAGGAATTTGAGTTGGAAATGCCTGAGCCCCTAAACTGAGTTAATAGGACTCCCCCACCCCACCCCCGTTCCCTTCCTCCATTCTTCCTTCCTTTCTTGTTTTTCCTGCCCTCCCCAATACCTTCTCTTGCTTCTTTCCCTTCCTCTCTCTTGTCTCCTGTTCCTTCCCTCTATTACCTGTGCCCCTGCTGCTGCCCTCACCCATCTGCTCATCTGTCCATCTCCTTAGGAGGCCCAGTGAGAGGCACAGATGAGGAATGTCAGGCTGCCCAGAATGGCACCAGCCGGATGCAGCTCACAGACAGCTCACAGGCCCCAGGGAAGGGGGAGGAGGCCAGTCTCCATCTGAATGTCCTTCTACTTTGCAAACCTTGTCTCCGCTGCCATTTTTAGCAGCAGCTGAACTTGCAGAGACACTGCTCTGGCCCTCATGCTGTCATCCCAACCCTTCAGGCGATGCCTTGGCTCTCCCTCCCCACTGTCACAGGACACCCGCCGCCCTGCTGACAGTCAGCCTGCTTTTCTGACATTGTGAGGCATGGGCCTGGACAGCCGAGGACAGTGCTGCAGTTGCTGTGGAAACCCGAGTGCCTGTGGGGACTCTAGTGGGATTCTGATCCACCACTGGAAAGGCTCTGGACAAGATGTCAAGAGTTTAGGGACAGTGATCAACCTTTTGTGTTAGGTGTTGTCTGTGGCTCGGGGGATGCCCTCACTCACCTTCCCTGGGCCCCAGCTTGCTTTTCTGGTGAAGAATTACAAAACCTGGCCACCTGCTGGAAATGGGGGTAACAGGTAATATACAAACCACCAAGACTCTGAATACAGAGAAATACAGAGAACAAACAGGTGGTTGCTAGAGGGGGAGGTGGGTGGGAGAATGGGTGAAACAGATAAAGGGTTTTAAGAGACATGAACTTCCAGCTACAGAATAAATAAGTCACGGAGATGAAAAGTATAGCATGGGGAATACAGTCAATTAGACCATAAAAACATTGTTTGGTGACTGATGGTGACCACACTGTGGTGAGCACTGAGCACTGTATGGAATTGTTGAATCATTATGTTGTATACTTGCAACTAATGGAACTGTATGTTAATTATACTCAATAAAAATAAAAATTTAAAAAAAAAGAAGCACAAACACAAACTAACATTTTAAATGGATTATCTTGCCAATTGCCTGGGGTCTTTTGGTTTGCTGTCCCTAGGTGTTTGGGGTTATTACTTGTAGGAAGGAGTGATGGAAGAGAGAGAGAGAGAGAGAGAGAGAGATGGGAGGAGAGAAAGCTGCCTGGTTCCCTCATAGAGAAAGGCTCAGGACAGAAGCAGAAGACTTGGTTTTGAAGAGAGGCATTTGAGTCTTGCTGCACCTCCCCGTGCGCAGGATCAGGGCCTTGGAGACACAGTGGAGAGGGGGAGGTCCCATCTCAAACTCCATCTTCTCAATTTGCCCCGAGATCATGGTGTAGCTCAGGACCTCTGAAGGCTTTACTGCCTTGAGTGAAGAACATCAGGACCAGGTAACATGTGGCTCATGGACCACTGCACAAAGGGTACATCCCTTCTGGAAACACCATGCTACCAAGTGGCTACGAAGGCCTTGCAGGTGCCACAGAGAGGCCCCAGGGCAGGAGATCATGAATAAACTCTTTTCGCTTTGAGAAATATTCACAGTTGCAGTTGTTATTATTTATTATTATTTATTTATTATTATTTATTTATTTATTTAGAGATTTATGACAACATGAAATATTTGTTTATTATTTCATTGGGATGTATGTCATTTACTGACCACGATCCAGGACCTGCCCTCCCTTCCTCCTGGTAGCAATAGAACTGCCTGGCTGGACTACATTTCCCAGCTTCCCCTGCAGGGGCCATGGCCACGTGACTAGCTCCAGTCAATGGATGTTGTAAAGTGATGTATGCCTTTCCCAGGGTCCTGCCCTTCAGGGAGGCTGCTTGCCCTCCACCTCTCTTACCAGGGCTAAAAGGTGGACTTGGGGTTAGTGAAGTGGTTCCAATGAGGATGACATCACAGAGAACAATGGAGCAGAGAGAAGGAGGAAACCTAGATCCCTCCATGACCTGGTGGATCACAGCAGCTGCACTCCCTTAGACTTTAAAGGAGAGAATAGGGACCCCTGGGTGGCTCAGTGGTTGAGGGTCTGCCTTCAGCTCAGGTTGTGATCCCCGGGGTCCTGGGATCGAGTCCCGCATCGGGCTCCCTATAGGGAGCCTGCTTCTCCCTCTGCCTATGTCTCTGCCTCTGTCTGTATGTCTCTCATGAATAAATCAATAAAATCTTTTTAAAAGCAATAATAAATGAGAGAATAATCAACCCTGTATCTTGTTTAAATTACTCTTATTTTCATCTCTGTTAAAACTGCTGAACCAATAGATCCTAACAGGATCAATAAGTAATCTGCATTTTATGAGGCATGCTTATTGAGCTCCGTGAGAGTTAAACCTGAGCCTACGTTTTCATGCCAAAATGCCCAAATGTTGCCTGTTCCCCACCCTTGCTAACCAACACAATCTACCACTTCCCCCAAAGGGTTTCTTACACCCAGGAAGTTGGCCCAGAACTCTTTTAAAAATATTCGATTCTCAAATCTGAATTCTTCAAGTCCATGAAGAGGTCAAATCAGATGGTTCTAGCCCAGAGAGGAAACTTCAGAGTGAACCCTGGTTTCAGGAGTTGTAGGAGGCCCTATTGGCACCATAACTCTATAGCCCAGATTTTTTTGTTTAGATTTTTTACTTACTTTTTTTTTTTTTTTTTTTATGAGAGACACACACAGAGAGAGGCAGAGACACAGGCAGAGGGAGAAGCAGCCACCATGCAGGGAGCCTGATGTGGGACTCGATCCCGGGACTCCAGGATCATACCCTGGGCCGAAGGCAGGCGCTAAACCACTGAGCCACCCAGGGATCCCCTATAGCCTAGATTTTTATGACAATTTAATTTAAAATACTCTGGCCCAGTTTACATAAATGTCTTAGTGTGTGTGCCATACTTTTTGTGGACAAATGTGGTCATGGTCCCCATAGCCCCTCAGCTGAATGCCATTGCTTTATACATTTTGTACTTCAGGTCCTCTTAACAGTCAACCCCAGAAGGCATGAACTTAGCCGACTTAGGACCACTCCCCACGAGCCACTCCCTCTGGCCTGCTCTCTGACTTACTTTTTCTATTCTAAGACTTGAACTGAACTGCACTTATCTGTAGAGAAGTGCTTTTTTTTTTTTTTTAAATAGAAATTAAGCTCCTTTAGAGATTAAAGTTTGGCTCCCCCAGCTTCTTTACAAACTCACATTATTAAAACTGGGTCATAGAAAATAGTTGCTCCATTTTCTAACCAGACAGTAGCTTCAGACAGTACCAGGTTCCCCTCCTCTGGGCCCACCTTCTGGACAGGTCTCCTCTGCAACCTCTCCTCCTCTCTGGGCCAAGGGCACTCACCCTTGTCACTTATCAGCTGAAGCTGGCTGTCCCCTTTTTCTTGTCATCACTAATTTATGCTCTTGGCCTCCAGGGGTTTCCTCTCAGCTCCCCATCCCTTCTGTTCCTCCCTCCTCCCCACAGGATGCATTATAATGAAAAGCAAGGACATTTTATTGGGTCATGGTGCTAGGGGTGGCACTTTTTGTCTGTCCTCAAGGGTTTAATGTTTTGAGATTGTTTTAGAATGTATCATTCAAAAATATACGCTGGCCCTTCCAGAAGGACCCGATGCTCTGCTATTCTCCTCCTCACCCCCAGGGTCAGATTTAGCACTGTGATTTGCGGTTACCAACAAATGCAAGCAAAAGTCACGTGACCTGTGTGATGTCCAGCAAACGCTTTAAGAAGTAGTGCATGGTTTGCTTCCCTCTTCTACAAAGTGGACATGATCCAGAGAGAGGCTTTTCATCAGCCTAGATTTCAAAAAAGAGGACAAGAGCAGAGACATAGTCAACCCAAGATGGACATGCAGCTTGAGCAAGAATAAACTTTTGTGGCTGTGAGTCATTCTGGGTTAGGGGTCATTGTTACTGAGCTGATCTCAGATTGGACAGGCAGGGAGACTATTGGGTCATGAGAAGATTCTGTGGAGGGATGAGTTTACCTCTGCTCTATGCTTTAGATAGAGCTCCCCCCACCCTCCTTATTATAGCCTTGGTGTGACCTTGATGTCATCTGCTTCCACACATGCCCTTTGTTTTCATCACTGCTCTGGCTTACAGCAAGACACAACCTCACTTCCCAGGCTCCAACAAGAAACCTTATACCAGAACTGGTAAGCAATAGTATTTTGCTGAATATTTCATAGGGAAGACAGAGAGGTTTACATCACACATCGCAGTGGCAACCATCCATTCATGTCTTTGGCAGTTCTGCATGATATGGTACATTTGAGCCAAAACACAGGTTTAAATGCCAGCTCTACCACTTACTGTTGATCTTGGGCAAGTTACTTAAATTATAATGTCTGAGTTTTCTCTTCGGTAAGTTGGGGACAATAACATTTCCTGCCTACCAGGGTCAATATTATTGGTCTTGGAAAAGCATGAAAGTTAGACTTGAACCAACCTCTTCCTGTTGAAAGCCTGCTTCATCCTTTACTTATTTTTTTCTTGGTAAGCTGAGATATCCATGTAAAATGAGGCTGAGTGTGGATACAAGAAATACACACTAGTGTTAGTTATCACTGTCATTCTTTCTGTTGCTTAAAAGCCTTCATCAGAAATGCTTGCTTTCCCCCCACCACGTTGTTCATGAACTTCTCTTTCCTTTGACCTTCCCCACAGAGCAGCTACCCTCCTGGTCTCCTCCCTTCTGTGGGAGGGGCTCTCCCACTCCTTGATTCCCTTGTGGATTGGGAATGTGGGCTTTGTGCTTTCTCTCTCTTTCTCTGTCTCTCCTCACACTTCTCCAAGGTGGAAGGGCTGACAGAGAGAGACAGAGAGACAGAAAGAGAGAGGAAGAGAGAGAAATGAGAATTTTCTTAGTTACTTGCAGAGAACAGCCTGGAATCTGCACTGAAGCTCCAGCAGGAAGACACAGTCTTGAGGGATTACATCCACAGCCCCAGGCACCAAAGATGGAAACTGGATTCCCTCAGAAGCCCTAGCCTCCTAATCTGAGTCTTCTCATCTCCTCTGCAACTGTAGGTAGTTTGACATGGATCAGGCATTCTTCAGGGGAAAAGATGTTGGCAATTCGTTCTTCAGTATCTGTGAATTTCAGTGAAGTTACAGTCCAGATCTGGAGTACTTGCATTTCAAGGGTTATCTCTAAAACTGTGGTTAAAGGTGATCCAGGATGTTGGAAAATTCTAGTTAACTCGGGCCAACCAAAATGTGACTGTATTCAAACATCCAGAACCAGTTCGGGGTGGGGCAGATGACAATGAGAACATGCCCAGAATTGTGTGAAATCATTTTTTTTTTTTTTTTTGGTTAGTAGCTATTTAGTCCCACAAGGCTAAATGAGCCAGAAATGTGACATTAAGACCCTTGGCTCCTCCTCATGGGACTCTTAGACCCTGATGAATCCAGTCTTCAGGGGCTCCGAGGCTATGTGCCTGGTGGTCTAGAGTGTGGGGATAGAGTCAGAAGACACCCATTACAATCCAGGTTTCACACACCAATAAAAATATATATATATATATATATAGTAGACCTCCAAGAGAGGCAGATGGAAATATCTGGAAAAAAAAAAATAAAAGCAAAGAACAAACTTTTAAAATAAAAAAAAATAAAAAAAAATTATCTGTATAAAATAAAAAAAAAAAAAAAACAATCCAGGTTTCACTCTGAAAAGCAGTGTGAGGTTGAACAAGTTACACTGGGGCTCATGTTCTTCATCTGTGACAAGGTAATGGTGGTCACGATCGTGACCATCCCTGCCTCACAGGCTTGCTAGTGTTCAATAGGATATGTACACAAACGGTTTGGCCCAGGGCTTAGGACATAGAAAATTCCTGCTGCTTCTGCTGTCACTCTTCTTGCTACTGTTATGATTACTTCAGGTCACCTGGTCCTCCTTACCACTCTTACAAAATGATCTCTGACTCTCTGAGCCTGTTTTTATTGGAAACTTAGGAAAAATAGTATTGTGAAGCCAAATACAGTTGACCCTTGAACAATGAAGGTGTCAGGGTGGCTGATTCCCACACCCTACACAGTTGAAAAATCCGTGTGTAGTTTTGACTCCCCAAAACTTAACTACTAAGAGCCTACTGTTGACCAGAAGCCTTACTGATGCCATAAACAGTGGAGTAACACATAGTTTGTATATTATATGTATTACAAATAAATACACAGTAAAGGAAGCTGGAGAAAAGAATATGTTATTGAGAAAATCACAAGGAAGAGAAAATACATTTATAGTACTGGACTGGGTTTATTGTAAAACATCCATGTATGAGTGGACCCATGCAGTTCAAACTGGTATTGTTCAAGGGTCAAGGGCATTCAGTCTTGCTTGTTCTCAGCATCTTTGGTTACTAACAAGGGTTGTGGTGGAGGGCTGGTTGCCCTGCTTAGTTTACATGCTGTTTCACACCATCCTCACTGGTCAGGTTGGCATTCCCATTTCCATTTCATGGATGAAGTGGCCCAGGGAGGTTGAGACACTTCTTAAGGTCACACAGCCAGAAAATGGCAGAACTGGGGTATGAACCAGAGTCTATCTCATTTCAATTTGTTGTGTGTATGTGTGTGTTTGTGTGTGTTTTAAACACCTTTCTAGCACTTTCTATGCTCCTGACACTATTTTAACTTTCACAAGTATTACCTCACTGCATTCTATGAGGTAGGTACTGTTACTGCCTCTACTCTATGGATGAGGAAACTGAGGTGCAAAGGGACCACGTCATTTGCCCAAGTTCATACAAGTTCATGTATGAATTCCATACATGGAGATGGAATTCAGACTCAGGAATGGTCCTAACTGACTCATGAAGCCGATCTTTCCTATATATCTCACCATGTCTCTCGAGGTTCTAGTTTTCTTAGGGGGCAAGTTGGCTGCCTTCCTGGTACAGGCATATCCTCCTTCCCACCACCCCTCAAGCCACTTAGAGGGTGAGCCATCACTCAGTGTTCATCCCACGGAGACTGTAGAGAAGAACCAGTCCCTTCTCCTCCTGTCTCCTTCTCTGGAGCCAGTGAGCTCTGGTAGCAAACTGATAAACCTGACAGGTTGGGCATTAGATAGGCTGCCAATGTGGACAGCTCATTTGTGAGTCCCCCAAGAGAATCAATTTGTCATAGCTGTCACCAGGTCCTAGACCACAGCCAGAATCCAGTGACCTATCCTCATGTGGGATCCCACTGCAAGGAGGCCCATCCCTAACAAGACTCTTCCTAGGACATCATTTGACAGCATGTAAACAAATAAACAAACAAAAATTCTTAGAAAGACAACCTGCCTTGCCTAACACAGTAAAATCCAACTCCTATTGGCCTCAACTTCAGCAGATGTACTCAGCATGCCCTTTGGCAAAATATCCGAAGATAGTTGTAAGAGGAGACCCATTTCCTTTCCAACGTGGGTCTTCTCTCCCTCACTTGTCCCATCAGATATCTGTGTCAATCCCACTTGCGCACCCAACTCATTCAATCCTAATCTGCAACCTGGACTCAGACTGGGAAAGGCCATTCATTCAGCTGGTCCCAACTCTTTAACCTACTCAACATGGGAATTCCTGAAAGCACCATCTCTACCTGAAGCAGTTCCCCCCTCACATCTGCTAGAGCTCTCCAGCAAACAGAGAGGCGGTGCTCACTCCACTTTAACCAACTGTAACTGTCAGGCAGTGTCTCCGTTGGAGTCAAATCTACTCTCTTAAAAGTCCCTGCCATCTTCATACTGCATCTTTTGGAGTAACAAGATCAAAGTTGCTTCCTCCTCTACATGGCAGTCCTTGAATGAAGAAAGCAGCTGTTCTTTTTTTTTTTTTTTTTGGCTACAATTTCATGGGCTAAATATATTCAGTTCTTCCATCCATTATTCCAACAGGATGGTTCCGAAGCCTCACCATTCAGAATGCCTTGAATGGGATACTCTCAAGATTGTCAGGATCCCCTTTAAACTGAAGCTTTAGGAATGGAGCCCAATCTTGGAATTTAAGAGAATAGCAGGCAGCATGGAGGGTAGGTCTGGTCTCCCTCAAAGCAGGGCTTGGGGTGCTGGGCTGCATTTACTTTCCTTAGGAGCTGAGTCGCTCCCTTGGCTCCCTTCCATCCTGTCTCCTCCCATAAAATACCACCAGTTATGTTTCCCCACCTTCTAAACTTGGATAACCTGAATGTAGGCTTTTATATTGATAGATTATTGTTTAAACACATCTTAATTCCTTCAAAACAAAATTCTAGTCAAATTCAACATGCTCTCTTATCAATGACATTAACTTAGACTTTTTGTTTCCTATCATCTTCAAATTTGAAAAAAAAAATCCCCTTAAACATTTGTCCAAGAGAAACATTGAAAAGAAATTTTGCCAAAAGCAAGAAAAAAGCAGTGGGTTACCCTTTTAAAGACAATTCTCTAAAGAATGTCATCTGGGGAGGCATCCTACTACACTGATCATCCACAAGTTTTAAGCACATGGTTTGGAAGTTTGTTAGAAAAAGGATGAGGTGATCATCACCAGTCACCAGCTAGTTAACTGAACTCAGCTATAAATGCACTAAGATTCTATCCTTCCTACCGCAAAGATATCATGGTAGTCCTCGTCAAATGCTTTGTGAAGGACTGTTCTCTTGAATTTTAAAACAAAAACCTCTAAAAACACAAACACAAAAACAAATGAGGTTGGTTTGCTTTTTGAGACTGTATGCTGATTCCTAGGGATCACTAAATATTAAAATGTCCAAATAATCTGTTTCATATTCAAATCTAATGGGACTACCTTAACCCCAAGCCACATTGACTAGTTCGGAGGAGAGCTTGTGTCCCCAGCCCAATTATTCAGAATCCACCCAGAAATCTCTTCTGGAGCTAGTTAGAGCTATTTATTCCTCTTTTCATGAAATTGCCAAGCTTGGAGGATACAAACTTTAGGTGTCTTCATCATCAAAGAGAACTTACCTGAGAAGGAATTTAACATGGAGACAAGAAAAGAAACAGGATGAGCAGCTACTAACACTTCATGACATGTTCTGACACCCCAATCCAGGTATGTCTGAAAACAGAACGTTGCTTGGACTTTTTAGTTACAGGAGGCAATGAATCCCCCCGTTTGGCCAAGCTCCCAACTTTTTGAAATATATATCTATCTCATTTTTTTTAGCCCCTCATGCCAACCAATATACATGTGCCTCCAAGGATGGCTTCAGTTGCATCCCCATACACTGTAATATGTCACAATTTACTTAGCTTTCAGTTCAAAATATTTTCTAATAACCATTGTGATTTCTTACTGGACCTGTAGGTTATTTTGAAATGTGTTGCTTAATCTTCAAACATTCAGGGCTTTTCTGGATATTTTAAAATTATTTCCAGGTGCCACCAGTCTGTGAATTTATGCACAGGCTCTCATTTCCCTTAAGGTTTTCCACAAGTGTTTTGGGGACTCCTCATAGGTGTTTTTCTTACAAGTGGCCATGAGTAAGTTATCTCCTTTCAGGGGCCACCCCATTCCCATCGTTTTCTGATGCAAATTTCCAGTGTGGTGTGTTATCTGCTAGTCACTTCTCATGGAAGCCTGGAGCTCTCTAGATATAAAGCTGTCCCTCCTTCCATAGTGTAGGGGAGAAGAATGTCCCATGGTAGGCATATTTAGTTTGCCTGCCCTGCCTCCCTTCCTTGGGGATATGCTTCTACTCTTCCATATACTTTGAGTGGGGCTGTCAATCATCATAAAGTCCCTCTCCTCACATTTATTTCTGCAAAAAGAGACATATGATTATCAGAGTCTTCCCTGGGAATGCTCTAAAGCGCTGTCAAAGAAGACTGTCTTCTCCAACTGTAAGGTAACAAGTGTGAGCTTCGAAGAGCCTTATGGAAAAAGCTTGCAGAAAGAACAAAGTCAAGCTGAGACAAGTAGAGGTGAGAAATGGAGTGGAAACTAGAAAAGAGCTGTGCTAACATCATAGAGCCCTTAGATCCACTTGAAGCTAGAACCCCTCCCCCCCATACTTCTCATGTCCATGAACACGCAAATTTCCCTTTTGATTATTTTAATTTGGGTAGTGGTTCTGTCACATAAAACCAAAAGAGCCCTATATGCTTGTGGTGGGTTGAAGGGCGAATCCCTTCCCTCAACCCCAGCCAAAAAACAGTTGTGTCTGTGTCCTCATCCTGAGAACCTGTGAATCAGACCTTATTTGGAGAAAGGGTCTTTGCATATGTAATTGAGTTAAGAGTTGTAAGACGAGATCATTCTGAATTACCTGAGTTGGTCCTCAAACCAATGGCAAGTATCCTTCTAAGAGACACACAAGAGAGAGGAGAATATGACCACGTGACTACAGAGGCAGAGATTGGAGTGACACAGCTACAAGCCCAAGAATGCTGGCATCTGCCAGAACCTGGAAGAGGCAACAAATAGGATCTTCCTGAGAGCTTCTGGGGTTGAGGGGGAATGCAGGTCTGGTCATAGACATCTTAATTTTGGACTTCTGGCCTCCAGAACTGTGAGAATGAATGTCTATTGTTTTAAGTCACCATACTTGAGGCAATTTGTTATGGTGGCCTTGGGAAACTAACACATTGCTCCATTTTTGTTAGAGGTAACCAAGGGGTGATATTTTGGCCCTGATCTCCTACAATGTTTCAGACAGTAGGGACTGAGCCAACAGAGGCCCTGCTATGTTCTAGATTGCCTATTCCTTTTGACAAACAAAGTTTTCTCACTGGTTTAGTCTGGGCATGCCTCACTCAGAATGAGTTATTTCTCAGGGGTCCCCTTAAAAATAAGTTCTTGGTAAGTCTGTTTTCCATTCTCCCTTCTTTACCATAGGATACCATTAGCAGCACAGGCATTGGAGTTGACTGGAACAAGATTTCAATTCCAGATTCTTGTGAGACCATGAACAAATTGCTTTACATTTTGGAACTCCGATTTCTTCAGTAGCAAAACGAAGATGTCCAACTCACTGGGAATTATAAATATTAGATAATACACGCAGAACACAGAGCAAGGGACCTGGTTGATGGTCCATGGTCCATAATCCATGGTCCATTTACACAGTAAATACAAACGATGTGTGTTTAGTTTAGCAGTTAGTTCTGGCTGCTATAGCACAGATATCGAAGACTCAGTGGCTTCAGCAACAGAAACATTTCTCATAGTTCTAGAGGCTAAAAGTCTGAAAATAGGGTGCCAGTATGGTTGGGCTCTTGATGAGGGCCCTCTTCTTTCCAGACCCTGCCTTCTTGCTGTGTGCTCACATGGCAGGACAGAGAGAGATAGAGAGAGAAAGAGAGGGAGAGAAAAAGAGTTCTTCGGCCTCGTCCACCTTCATGACCTATCTCCCAAAGGCCCTACTTCCTAATATCAAACTAGGGGATAGGGCTTCAGCGTATGAGTTCTGGGGGTGCACATTCAGTTCATAGCACTATGGTATGTCGCTAGATATATTTAAAACTTAGCTTAGGACTTCATTCAGGTTACTAAGCAGCAATACATTTAGTGAAGGTGTGCCAAACCTCATGGACGTAAGTCATGATTTGCCAGTGATGGTTTAGGAGTTGGCAGGGGATCCAGTTTGGGCCAATGAGATGAGAAAGGCAGATCTGCTGGGGTTTTCTGGGAAACATTTCATTTCTGGTAAAAATAGGCACACAAAGAGGTGCCCACTCATACTTTTCTGCCTTCAGATACTGTGATATAAAGATACAGTGCATAGAGTGCTGGCATCTGTGTTGTGACCATGAGGCAAAACCCCCAAAAATCTTAGGCATAAAGCTCTAATGTCAGCAAGTTATGGAGTTCACCAGTTTTGCAAATGCTAATCTCCAACCTCTCGATGTATAAGATAATAAATCCCGACTGTCTAAGCCAATCTTATAGCTGAAAACCTAAATGTTACCCAAGGACTTTGCATATAGTGTAGCTGTTCTTGCCAGTCATACACTATTTTTAGGCTTAGTGGGCAACACCCTAAAGGAGTTCATGACAGCTACTACTATTTGTCACCCTCTCCTCAATGCTGAAAGCAAATTATGTTTAATCCTTGGTTTTCTGTCTTCTATTGAAACATTTTCCCATCACTTTGAGGAGAGAGGGCTCTTTTCTTTTCTTTTCCTTTCTTCCTTCCTTTCTTTCTTCTTTCTTTTAAAAATTTATTTATTCATGAAAGACACAGAGAGAAGCAGAGACATAGGCAGAGAGAGAAGCAGGCTCCCTGTGGGGAGCCTGATGCAGGACTCCATCCCAGGACCCCGGGATCATAACCTGAGCCAAAGGCAGATGCTCAACCACTGAGCCACCCAGGAGCCCCAAGATGGGGCACTTCCTTGACTAAAATCATTTTCCCCGTAAATGTCGACACTTGGTGATTAATTTCTGTGGTGGAAATCTTTCTAACATTAAAATGCAATCTCAGCGTGCACTTCATCAGGGGACTGGATGAGCCAGAAAACAACTTTCCAAAACCAAATGCTGAATCAGACACAGTTCAGAGCTCTATTACCTGGATACTGAATCATGATCAGCTTTGACGGTGAGCTTTGTCTTGTTTCTATTCAGTCTGCCCTACATTAGTTCTCTTGAACAGAGGCCAGATCCTTCCCTCTTCCCCTCAGCAACAGGCTGGACTCTCTGAAAGAGGCTCCAGAGTCCAGGCTGCAGGGTGCCTGATGGTGACTAATTTTAAGGAGGCTGGGGGCGGGGGTCCTGCTTTTCATGCATGAATTCTCACACTCTACCCAGTGCAGTCACCAAGGGGCCACTCTCTCTGCATTCTAGGACAGCCCAAGAGAATGGCTTCTGAGTCAGAGTTAACCCTTAGTTGTCACATTGCATATGAAGGGGGTTTGGATGTTACAGGGCCACTCTTGTCTCCTCTTGCCCATCTTTCTCCCTTCTGTCCTTACCTCTTCTTCATCTTCCCACCTTCTTCATTCCTCACACTACTGCCATGGCCGCCCAACTGGTGTCCATATTTCCACTCTTGTCCCCACCAGACTACTCACACAGAAAGCAGAAAGAACCTTTAAAAATGGAAATGACCTGAAATAATCCTGTCACCCTCTTGCTCAGAATGCTCCAGGGCTCCCCTCTCACCCTTTGTGAAGTACAAAGTCCTCACCATGGTGCTTAGTTCAGCTCCCAGGCCCCCTCCACCTCCCTTCATAGACACACAACCCCAGTCCCTGAAGGTTTCTCACTCTCCAGGGTGGCTCATTGCCCTTGGGCTGGCCACTCCCCAGATTCCTGCTTGGCTGATTGCCCTCATTGTGTAAATACCATCTTTTCAGACAGGTCTTCCCCAGCCACCTAATTTAAATTGGAACTCTGGCCACTTTCTGGCTCCTTACTTTGACTCATTTTTTAGGGGAAAGGAGGCTTAATCTGAAGATACTTCTGCCTTATTTTTTTATTGAGCTATAATTGTACACACTTAGTAATTAGTAATTAGTAATTAGTACACACAGCAAAGTAATTGATACACACTATTATATTAATTTCAGGTGCACAATATAACAATATTGTATATATTGTAAAATGTTCACCTGTGTGAAGTGTGTCCAGTTAACAGCCATTACCACACAGTTACAATTTTTTTGTGATGAGAACTTTTAAGATCTACTGCGTTAGCAATTTTCAAATATACAACACAGTATTATTAATTCTAGTCACCATGCTGCATATTACATCTCCATCCTCAACTCTTTTTAAAGTTGTACCTCTTGAGGCATAATTTACATAGACGAATATTCACCCTTTTTGTATTGGCCACTGTACACAGTTGTGTAACTACCACCACAATCAATGTGGAGAATATCTTCAGTACACCAAAAAATTCCCTTGTGCTCCTTTATAATCTATCCCCTCCTCCACCCCAGATGGAAACCACAGGTCTGATTTTTGTTGTCCTACTTTTGCCTTTTCCAGAATGGAATCATACAATATGTAGCCTTCTGTGAATGGCTTCTTTCACTTAACATAATGCTTTTGAAATTTATCTGTGTTGTGTTTCTCCACTGTTTGTTCTATTTATTGCTGAGTGGTATAGCCCGTGCTATGAAGGTCCTACAATTTGTTTATCCATTCACCTATTGAAAGGCATTTGGCTGTTTCTAGTTTCTGGCTAATACAAATAAAGCTGCTATGAATAATTGTGTATAGATTCTTGTGTGCTCTATGTCTCATTTCTCTGTGATAAATGCCCATGAAACAATTCCTGGGTCATATAGTAAGTGCATGTTTAGTTTTTTCTTTCTTTCATCTTTTTTTTTTTTTTTTTTAGCTGCCAAACTACTTTTCAAAGTGTCGCTAACATTTTATTCATCAATTTTTATAGAGACCAATTTATCAATATTTTACTTTATGGATCATGCTTTTGATCTCATGTCCAAGAACTTTGCCTGATCCCAGGTCACAGATATTCCCTATGTTTTCTTCTAAAAGTTTTACTCTTTACATTTTGAACTTACATCTATGATGCATTTGAGTTAATTTTCTTGTACTAAATGTGAAGTTTAGGTAAAGTTTTATTTTTTTGTTTATGGGTAACCAGCTGTTGCAGCATCATTTGTTGAAACATTAACTTTCTTCTTTGAATTATCTGTGCATCAAGTGTATTTGTGTGGGCCTATTTCTGGACTTTCTTTTGTTCTATTGACCTATGTGCCATACTCTTAATTACTGTGGCTTTATAGTAACTCTCAAAATCAGGTAGCATGATTTCTCCAACTTTATTGTTTTTGATAACCATTTTTGCTATTCTAGTCCCTTATCTTCCTTGCCATATAAATTTTAACATCAGCTTGTCTCTATCTGTAAAAAATTATCTTCCTGTAATTTTGATTAGAATCATGTTAACTCTGCACATGAGTTTGGGGTGTATTAACATCTGGACTATATTGAATCTTTCAATCCATGAATATAGTATGTCTCTCCATTGATTTGAATTTTCTTTGGTTTCCATTATCAGAAAACAAAGGTTTTTGTGGTTTTCAACATAAAGATCTGGAGCAATTTTGGTTAGATACAAAAAAAGTATTTCAGTATTTCATTTTGGGAGTGAGAGGGCTATTGTAAAATTTCTTGATTTTTAAATTTAAATTTCAATTTAGATTATACATTGCAAGTATATAGAAATATGACCAATGTTTTGTGTGTTGACCATGTATCCTGCAATCTTGTGAACCTCACTTGTTTGTTTTAGAAGCTTATTAGTAAATTCCTTGGGATTTTCTACATAGACAACCATATTGTCTAGGGGCAATTTTTTTTTTCCTTTCTAATCTGTATGCCTTTTCTTTTTCTCACTTAACTACACAGGCTAGGGCCTCCAGTACAGTGTTGAATAGGAGTGACGAGAAGAGACTACTCTATTCTTCATCTTAAGGGAAAAATATTCAATCTTTTATCATTATGTGTGATTTCAGCTACAGTTTTTCCATAAACATCATTTATCAGATTGAAAAGCACCTTTCCTAGTTTGCTTAGATTTTTACAAATCATGAACAAGTGTTGAATTCTGTCAAATACTTCTTCTATAACAATTTATATGACCATGTTGTTTTTATTCTTTAAACTATTAATAAGTAGGATGTTTTGATATTCTAATATTGAACCAGCCTTGAATTCCTAGAGCAAACTCCATTTAGTTGCATTATATTATTCTTTTTGTATATTTATGGATTCAATTTATCAACCTCCTATAATAATCTTTGCATCTATGTTCATGAAGGATATTGACCTATAGTTTTGTTTTATTTTGTTTTGTTTTTGGTGATGTCTTTGTCTGGTTTTAGTATCAGGATTATGCTGGAAAATATTCTGTTTCCTTGTTTCTACTTTTCTTCATAACATTTATATACTGGCCTCTCTCATCTTAGTTCCATGTTGGAGGTGGGGGCTTGTTTCATTTTTTTATTGTTCTAGTGTAAGTGTCCAGAACAGTGGCTGCCATATAGTAGGCAATCAATAATTACATGTTGCTGAAGAAATGAGTATACTCTGCTTGAGTCAACCAAGAGCAGTGGAAACTGAAAAGGAAAGAACAGGAGAACCTAGAAAGAAGACATTGACTTGAATGTGCTTGGAAATGTGATGAAATAAAAATGATGTTGATGGCAATGTGCTTCAGTAGTAGAGAAAGACCACTTTGGAGTCAGACTGTCTGGATTTAGGTCCTGCCTCTGCAGATGTGTGGTCTTGGGCAAATTGATTAGCCTCTTTGACTTTCCATCTCCTCTTCCACCAAGTGGGGATGAAGATCACACACACCTGGCATGGTTGAGATAGGTGAGGATGTATGTGAAGTCCCTGGCAGAGTGTCAGCACTCAGTAAATGAAAGATATGGTGCAATAATAGTAGGTTCTTTATTGAATGGCTTCTAGAAGTCACCTCTACAGCCATAGATGGATACAAGCTGAAAAATAAACCAGAGCAGAATGGAAGGCATTATACCCACCTGCCCAGATCTGCTTGAAGTTGAAGAGTATTTAATTTTTCTTCATTTGATCCTAAGTAAGACAGCAAACATAATTAGAACAGCCCAAGCTGATCCTGGCACGACAAGCATGACTTCTCCCAGGATCTATCTCTGCCTATAGACCTGTGTTATAACACCCTGGTCCTCACCCAGGGCCACAGCCATAGTAGAGTGTCAGGCAACTGGCAGAGAATACTTCTAACTGCCTTCAGAAGAAAGGAGCTGGGAGGTAAAAGAGGGGGAGGATGCAAATTCCCAGGCGGAGATACTCAGTAGGAGTACTTGGGTTTCTCAGGTGGAAGCTGAAGCAGAGGAAGTTGGGGAACTAGGAAATCTGAGCCAAACCACTGGGTCATTGTTGTTATCCTCCAGTTCTCTACAGAAGTAAAATACCCAAGAGAGAAGGTCTGAAACATTCCCAAGATAAGAACATTCCCTTCCCCTGGGATCCAAAATGGATGTGATTGACAGAGAATGAGTATTGTGGAGGGACGATGCATAAGACAGAAAATCCACAAGTCTACCCACAGGATTTTGTGAAATATCCATGGCTCCATGACAGATGGCTCCATGGCTCCACTCAAGGAACTCCAGAGCCCAGGGCAAGCTTCTGTGCAGCTATGCTGTGCTACTACCGGCTGTCATAGGGGACCCCCTGCCCCAGGCCCTTTGCCTCCTTGGATGCTTCTTACAATTCCTGGCAACAACCCCTGTGCCAGGGCATACACTTATTTCTCATTATCCCCAAGAGTATAAGCAAAAGCCAACCATAGGGCAGTCAGGTGGTCATTGCACCTTTTAGTTAGAGAGAAATGCCAAAATGGTTTCTTTGAATAAATCTGGTTATAATGTAAGGCACTACTATTTCTCACGAGCAAAAGTCCAGCTAAAAGTCAACATCATGCCAAGCCTTTTTAATTTCAGAAAGTGTTTATTTTCCCTCCAAAGCCAAGCAATATCTTTTTATTTTGTTTAATTACATACACATGGGGGAAAATATCAGAATTTAGAGGTGTCTTGAGGTTCCTATAAAAAATAGAACTTTCTCTCATCTAAAAAACAGGTTGCGTTCCTGGCTTGACATGTTATGTTGTCTGAGCGTGAAACGAGACTCTTGGGAGATTAGGTCCATTTGATGGGAAGCCAGTGTTCAGCTGGCTAAACTGAACAGACTCACCAGGCATGGTCTGGGAGACAGGGGTGAGATTGGTGAGGTACTGCTCCTTTGGATAAGGAGCACCATGTGCTTTCACTCATCCTCCAGCTTTGTCCAAGTAAGAGGTATTTTGCCTTGTATCACATACACCTTTCCGTCTTTAATAATTTCTGATTGTATACAGGAATGCTTGACTCTTTGACTCTTATGGAGGAGACTGTAAATAAGGGTATTAAAAAGAGTATTTTGGAAGGTCATAAGTGATTTAATAATTTTTCCTATATATTTTTTTAAGATTTTATTTGTTTATTCATTAGAGACACAGAGAGAGAGGCAGAGACACAAGCAGAGGGAGAAGCAGGCTCCCTGCAGGGAGCCCGATGCAGGACTCCATCCCAGGACCCCAGGATCATGACCTGAGCCAAAGGTAGATGCTCAACCACTGAGCCACTCAGGTGCCACAATGTCATGTTTTAACCTTGTATTACATTCATTACATCTAAGACCATCACCTTAAATGATTTCCCATTATCCTCAGCAATGATTTTCAGAGTATATATATATATATGAGTATATATATATATATGAGTATATATATAATGTTTTATATATTATTTTATATTATATTTATTGTTTATATTTATTATATTTATATATAACTATATATATTGTTTTATTTATACATATATATGCAGTGGAAGTTACTCAAGTGAAATCTCACCCAGATCCCCAACATAAAACAGATAAAAGTGCAGCTTAAGCTAAGCTCTTTACAAGCCACGCAGGGGAGACTGGGGCTTGACCAATCCCAACCCCCCCCGATGCCATGCTACAGTAAGAATGGAACGCATGTAAAGATGGGGACCTGGTTGCTTCCATGTTGAAATGATTAGAACACCAGCGAGTGGGGAGGAAGGAAATGCAGGAGAAAGGCCAATGAGTTCCCAACCACAGGGCCCCCTCCTCCAGCCCGCACTGGAGGATCACAGGCATCCAAGATGAGGAAGATACTTCTTGAGGCCACATCCCCCCTTCCGGGCTCGGTCACCCTGTGGCGAGGTGAAGGGGCCCAGACACATTTGCACATCTGGTTCTGATGACTGACAACCCATCCAAGTTGGAGCGGCTTGAGTTTCCCAGAACAGTTGTCGCCGCCCTTTCTTCTCCCATAAGGAAAGATCCCGGGCCTGTTCTCCATAGGAAATGTGCTCTCAATAATGTTCACCATCAAATGAAAACACAACTCTCCCCTTGTTCAAGAGAATGAGAACCACTCGCGGTAACATGGAGATTCCGTTAAGACAGAGTATTTCCTTCCCTACTTGGCTGGAGCAAACGATCCTCCTGGAATCCTTCATGCTCTCTAAGAATGACAGGATGCCTTGCTGAGAGCAAGGGCCTTGGCTACAAGTGCATGGCAAGACCTCTACAGAATGAGCTGGACCTTCTGTATCTCGGTCCTCCCACCTGGAAAAACAGGGACAGGGCTGGGTTCGAACACTCTGGAATTTCAGAATAACAGAACCCAAGCCTCAGCTGCAAATGCCATTCTCCTTAAAGCACTTAGCTCTAAGGCTGTCAGGAAATGAGTTCAAATTCAAGGGGCTGCCAAACTGAAAAAAACCAAGGCCTCTATGGGTCTGGTGGGAGAGTCACGCTTATGTGTCCACTTGGCTAAATGATAGTACCAGTGACTTAATCAAACTTGAATCTAGGTGTTGCTGAGAAAGGTATTTTGTAGATGTGGTTAACAGTTACAATCAGTTGATTGTGAGGATGATTGCCCTTGGTCATGTGGGTGGGCCTCATCTTACCAGTTGAAGATCTTGAAAAGTAAAAACAGATTTCCCCAAGAAGAAGAAATTCTGCTTCAAGACCGTAACATAGAAACCTTGCCTGAGTTTCCAGAGTAGTGGCCTTCCCTACAGATTTCGAACTTGTCAGTTCCCACAATTGCATAAGCCATTCCTCAGAATAAATCTCTTTACATAAGGTAGGTGGTCCCAGATTGTTATTGCTAAGAAACAGAGACAACACCGGAGCCCAAATCTCCTTGGACTTGTACCTCATTCTTGTTCTTTCTACCAGGACACACCTCTCTTCAAGTTACTCCACTACAACCTAAAAACTGACTCTAAAATGAACTTCACTTTCTGCAAGAATTTAGAGGCTGTTCCAGTGGAGCAGCATTTTTCTCTGTGACGCACAGAAACAAATACTCCTTATGCCGCAACCCAATGCATACATATGCACACAAACATGTTTAGCATGTAATGAAACAAAAATTTCCTGAAATGGTATTTTTCAGATGCAATACATTTGGTCACTTCTATCTTATTTTACTTCACTTAAAAAAAATGCTCCTCAGAGCCATCAAGTTGCTTGTTTGAGCCAAAATTGCCCATTATGGCAGATGTGTCTGGTGCCTGTAACACGTCTCCTTGAGCCACCCCTGATTTCAATCACAGCTGTGCTGGAAATTTCCATGCGAGCTCAGTTTCACTTCACTCACAGCATTCCTCTCCAGGCATGCGGTACACAGATTCTGGGGCCTGGTGGTAGTCCCTCAGGCTGCTACACCAGTACCACCTGGAAGTATGGGGCAGTCAGCCAGTGGGAAGAGGAGCTGGTGGGTGGCTGGCCCAGCCTCCTCCCTTCAAGCAGAACATCTGCAGAGGCACTCTGTACATTTCTCAGAAGGACCACAACAGTGAACTTGACATTGCTCCTTACGTTAGCTCCTCTTTCCCTGCCCTGCCTGTCCTGCTCCAAACTACTGGCTCCTGGCATCACCTCTCAAATCAATTACTGGCCCCAAGTCTTTGCCTTAGACTCTACCCCCAAGGAAATCCAAACCCTGACCCATGTCCTTTCCTTCTTACTGCAAGAACCTTCTACAACCCCTTTCAGGTGGCCACCCTGTATTTGCTGGTATCTCCAGGAATGACAACAGTTCTGATTTCCTCAGCTAAGTCTTCCATTGCTGGACACGTCAGAGGGTCAGAAGTGAAGTGAGCCAGAGGGCATCCAGGGCTCTCCACGGGTCAAGCATGTGCTAGTATATTCTTCCACTCTCTGTTAAAAAGGCAGGTTTGTGTTTTTTCAAAGTTAAAAACAGGTAAACTGAATTTTAGAGTAGCTTTTTTGAGATATTTACATAACATACAATTTACATAACATACAATTTACATAATGTACATAAAATGTACCAGGGGTTTTCCATATATTCACAGAGTTATTCAATCATCACCCCAGTTTTAGAACATGTCCATCACTTAAAAAGAAGCCCTATACCCATTAGCAGTTACTTCCCAATGTCTTCTGACCACCCCCCTCACCCCTAGGCCCAGGCAACCACTGATCTACTTTCTGTCTCCGGATTTGCCTATTTTGGACATTTGATATAAATGGAACCATACAATAGGTGCCCTTATGCATCTGGCTTCTTTCACTTACCATCATGTCTTCAAGATTCATCCATATTGTAGCAGGTGTCAGTATTTCATTCTTCTTATCACTGAATAATATCTCATTGTGTGGATATGTCACATCTTGTTCACTTATTTTTAACTCGATGGACATTTTGGTGGCTTCAGAAAGTGGCTTCTTATGTTGAACAACAATCTGCCTTAGAAATTTTTAAAGATTTTATTTATTTATTCATGAGAGACACACAGAGAGAGGCAGAGGCATAGACAGAGGGAGAAGCAGGCTCCCTGTGGAGGGCCCGATCAGGATTCGGTCCCAGGACCCCTGGGATCACGCCCTGAGCCAAAGGCAGACGCTCAACCACTGAGCCACCCAGGTGTCCCCTGACTTAGAATTTTATCTTCACTTTGACCTTCTATGTTAAGCCATGACAAACATCATCCTTCTTCCACTGAGAAGCCCTTCAGCGTGTGGATGATAAGCATCCGCAGTTGTCAGTGTGGTGCCATGATCTCTGCACCACGCCTTTCTCACCATACTGATCATGTTCCTTTGACAAACCCCAGTTTACCACAACCATCCTAAAAGTGGGATGGTCTGGGAGAAATCATAGCAAGTACTTATCCTTTTAATTATTCATTTCTATTAAAATTAATGACAAAAGAACAAGTTGAATGAGAATCATACTAAGAAGCTGGAGAAGAGGACACATCCATTTTCCATTATATATATAATATATATATCCATTCATACATAAATATATTCCATTCATATATATACCATAATTGTATATATAAATATATATAAATATATATTTATATTCTGAGAAAACTAAGGAATATTTATATGTAAACATATAAATATATATTTATATTCTGAGAAAACTAAGGAAGGGTCCATTCCACCACAGTGACATTTCTCTGGGCGAGTAGGAGGGCCCAGCTGCAATAATAATGCCATTCAGGAAACAGCTCAATAATATTCTGTGAAGTGGCTCTGTAATGTTCTTTTCTCAGCTGTGTTAATGTGACCACATAATGACTTTCAGCTAAGGAAGAAGTTTGACAGGGATAGGCCTGCTACACAGGTGTCCAAGAGAATATAGCAGACAGAGGGGGAAGAAAGGGGTGACAAGGGTCCTGTGATTCTCTTGTACTCTTCATCAGCACTGATCATTCTAGCTGTATTATTATCTTTGCTGCAGGGGCTTGTCTTCCCACATTAATAAAGGACTCTTCTGGTACAAGGGCCCATCTTTAACATGTCCCTTATATCCCTCACAGGGCCTGCCATAGCCCCTATAATTATGTGCTCAGTAAACACTTTTAGAGAATAATGAATGAAAGAATGGATGAATGGGTGGATGAATAGATGGATGAATGGATGATGGGCAGATAGATGGGTGGATGGATGGATTGATGGATGGGTGGATAGAAGGATGGATGGATGGATGGATGGATGGATGGATGGGCAGGTGGGTATATGGATAGATGGATGGATAGATGAATGGATGATGGTGGATAGATAGATGGATGGAAGAATGGATGGATGGATTTAATGGGTGGATGAGTGGATGGATGATGGAATGAAGGGAGAGAAAGAGGGATAGAAACATATGACCACAAACAGAATCATCCTCTCGAAGTTTAATCAAAAGCTTGTACTGAAAAATACAAAATAACCTCCAGCTTCTGGAGGCTATTTCGTTTCTTCCAGTTGGCCAAAGAATGTACCTTTACCATATACTTGTATCGGTGTCAGTCCTCCCAGCAGCCTGGGGGAATACTGAAGTGTTTATCATAATAATTCAGATAATGTGCATGGAAACTCTATAACTATAAATCTCCATTTGGATGTGAATTGTGTGGGGCAGTGACACTATTATTTCCTTAGTGTGTTTGGGTACAGGATGCTGTCAGGTGTTCTCTCTGCCCATTGGCAAAAGCTGCAACCTGCCACAACCCTTCTCCTTGGTGCTGTGACAGAAAATTGAGGTCCAAAGAATGGCAAATAGTTATAGGAGCCTTAAAAAAATTGATCCCCTTGCCCAACTATCTCTTTGTACAAATAAAGAAACTGAGGACAAGAAAGGAGAAGTGATGTATCCAAGGTCACATGAGTAGTTAATAACCGATCCAGAGCTGGGACACAAGTTACATAATTACTACTTTCTTTGCCCCAGACTTTCTCCAAAATCCTCACTGGATCATTTTATAAAGATCAGTATTCATCTCAAACACACTGCCATTACTTTAATGACAACTTCCTGGCAATCCCAGCAGAGCACAGATGAGCACTACAAATTCTCTTCTGTTCCTTTATTTTTTTAATTTTTTAATTTTTTTTTAGCTTATTGACTTAATGGTAGGGTCTCTTGGCTCCTTTCAAATTCATTTTTTCCAGTGTGTCCTTTATTTCTCGGTTTAGCCCAGTGGCAAGGAGTTTGAAATTTGCTGGTGAGAATGGGAGCCTTAGAGACCCTTTCAGAACCAAGTGACGTCTTCAATGACGCACACGCTCATCACAGGACTTGGTGGGCTTAAAAAAGCTCTTTCAAATCACTCAGATTATTTCCCCTGGTAGAGATCTGGCCCAAAATATCCAACAGTCCATTCCCAGTGCGCTTCTCAATGCTTAGATGCTGCAAGGATAGTGATCTTTCTGGGAAATGCAGCTGCTGTTACATAATAAGGCTTGGAACTTTCCTGTCTTAGCAGATACAGCTGCCCCTGTTGAATGGGGCAAGGAATAAGTATTCATCAAAGTTCTACTTCATGCTCAGCTCTGACACTAACCCTTTTTGCTCCAAGCATTCTTCAAACTAGAGAGTACCTCATTTCTGCCTCTGCCTCTGGTAAGAAAGCACGCATGCGAGAGTCAGAAGACCCAGATGGTAGGGGGTCACTGCCTGTTCTGGACTTGTGATATCCTAACTGAGTTTTGGATTCTTCATCTGTGAAATAGCAATAGTGGTCGTAACAGCTCTGTCATAGGCCAATATTACATATAGTAAAACAGTCATTTGAATAAAAAAAATACTGCTAAAGAAAAAAATTATTCATTTTTTTAAAGATTTTATTTATTTATTCATGAGAGACACAAAAAGAGAGAGAGAGAGGCAGAGACACAGGCAGAGAGAAAAGCAGGCCCCATGCAGGGACCCCAATGTGGGACTGGATCCCAGGACTCCAGGATCACGGCCCTGGGCCAAAGGCAGGTGCTCAACCGCTGAGCCACTCAAGCGTCCTGAAAAAAAAATTATTCAAATGACACTTCTGAAAGCACAGTAAGGAAGACTTTTTCCAAGGCAATAGGAGTAAGGATCACTGTAATGGGGGAGAATTAAACTCATCTTTGAAGACAACATGGACACATGGGAATTTATAGCCATGGGGCAGGGTGGGAGTCAGTGGGTAGAAATTATCAAGTGGAAACATCAGGGATAAAGGGAGATTCTTGCTAAATGGAGCAGAGAGGATTCTTGCTGAAGGCACGCTGAGGTGATCAGATATCATCTGGGGGATGGTGGAGGATAAGAAACTGGATCAAATATCAAAGGCTGAGGATTCTAGTTAAGTTGACTTAGCAGGATTCTCACTAAAATTGGACAATGCAGAGATGAAGATGAAGAGTCAAAAAGTCAAGCCCTACTTGAAAAGTTCATTGGAGCCTGAGTAGTTTGGTAGAGGAGAGAATCTGTGTCAATACAAATATTAAATGTTTTCTGACTTGTTACAAATGGCTAACAGACGCGTAAAAAATGCTCGATATTACTCAACTTCGGGGAAATACAAATCAAAACTACAATGAGATACCATCTCATGTCGGTCAGATGGCTAAAATTAACAACTCAGGAATAGCAGATGTTGGTGAGGATGCAGAGAAAGGGGAACCCTCTTGTACTGTGGGTAGGAATGCAAACCAGTGCAGCCACTCTGGAAAACAGTATGGAGGTTCCTCTAAAGATAAAAATAGAACTACCTTACGACCCAAGAAATTTACCCAAATTTACCTTTGGGTAAACACTACTAGGTAAGGCTTGTACTGAGAGACAGCTGGTCTAGTCCTGAAAATGACCAGCTTCTGGAAGCTAGTGGTATTTACCCAAAGGATACAGAAATAGTGATTTGAAGGTTAAATGCCCACCAATGTTTATAGCAGCATTATCAACAATAGCCAGAGTGCAGAAAGAGCCCAAGTGTCTATCTGATGAATAAAGAAGATGTGAGATATGTATATATAGAGAGACAATGGAATATTAGCCATCAAAAAGAATGAAATCTTGCCATTTGCAGTGGTATGGATGGAACTAGAGTGTATCATGCTAAGCGAAATGTCAGGCAGAGAAAGACAAACACCATATGATTTCACTCATATGTGGAATTTAAGAAACAAAACATAGGGGAAGAGAAGGAAAAATAAAATAAGATAAAAACAGAGGGAGGCAAACCATAAAAGACTCTTAACTATAGGGAATAAACTGAGGGTTGCTGGAGGAGAGATGGGTGGGGTGATGGGGTAACTGGGTGACAGGCATTAAGGAGGGCACGTGATGTAATAAGCAATGTTATATGCAAATGATGAATCAATAAATTCTACTAAAACTAATAATACACTATATGTTAACTAACTTGAATTGAAATACAATCTTTAAAATAAAAGTCTTCTGTCTTGGTTGCTTGGGAAATGTTCATAGCAAAAGGGGAGTCAATGGAGAAACTGAGGCACCAACTCCTTTAGAAGCCAGCCCAAAACTGACCTTCCAGCCAATTCCACTCGCCTAGAGGTTGTGGTATACACAGCCAAACATTTTTTCCTTAGACCTCAGATGCCAAAAAAAATTCATCTCAGGATTTATTTTAGGCTTTCAGATCTTGCACATAAGGAAATAGTGAAGCAGAGACTAATGGTTCAAAATAACACAGCAAACCAGCTGGGAAACAAATGGTTGATCCAACTGGTTTCCCAGGCACATCCCCACTTGACCAGTAAGAACTCAGGATGCCAAGTCAGTGAGACCCCACCTGCATTCCCATTTCTTCCCTGGGCTCAGGATTTTGCATCACTTTGGTAGGCAACCCAGGGTCCTCTGGACTAGAAGTATATTTAAAAAATACATTTCTTAAAAAAAGCAAGCTCAGGAGCCCATTCATTTTTCAAGGATGGCCAAAAGATTGACTCAATTTATTATGTCAAAAGAAGCTGAATTTTTCCCTTTCACCTTCGAGGCCACTGCAAATATGTCAGACCAAACCCACAAAGGTTTTGCTAGGATACAGCAGAACAATGCGACTTTACCTTGTGTGTGTCTTTCTCACCATCTGTGCTCCCCAAGCACTTCTCAGTTAAAATAGACATATGGAATTGAAGAATTTGCCCCAAAAAGAAAAAAAGTGAGAGTCACGAAAAAACTGGGATGAAGGCAAACTAGATTTTCAGAGATGAAATGAGCAGACCAGAGTTGCACATGGAGAACAAGCTATGAGCTCTCACATGCTGATTAATTGCCAGTGGACACAGCCTCCTGGCCTCTTGAACTCCAAGCACCCCCACACCACTCCCCCAGGCAGTCACTGCCCCTCAGTGGGCATTGGACAGCATCCTGTAGGTCTGGTGGGAATTTATTACTTCCACCCTCCCCTGCTCCGCCTCCAAGGCCTCACTCCTGGCTGCAATTAAACTTTTCAACTTGGAAGATAAACATCAGGGATCCAAAGGGGTTGATTCAGAGTCCTCGTGGAAACAGCTCAGAAGTTGGCCTGGAAGCAGCCAGGGGAGGCTAGAGGAAAAGGAGGTCTGCATGTCTCCCACAGCCCCCTGGGGCTGGGGCAGGGGTCTCAGTGGGGTTTGGGGAAACAGTGTGGTGGGAGGGGAGGATGGGAGCTTTATGGAGAGAAGGAAGAGGGGAGAGGGAGGAGATGGACTGGTATTTAGTGAGGAGGGAAAAGTGAAGGCTGGAGGAGGGGCAGAAAGGAATCATTTGAGGCACAAGAGTGAGAGGGAAATTTCTCTCAAGACTTATGAAACCAGGGATGCCTGGGTGACTCAGCGGTTGAGTGTCTACCTTTGGCTCAGGCGTGGTCCCCGAGTCCTGGGATTGAGTCCCACATCGGGCTCCCAGCAGGGAGCCTACTTCTCCCTCTGCCTGTGTCTCTGCCTCTCTTTCTTTGTGTCTCTCATGAATAAAGAAATAAAATCTTAAAAAAAAAAGACTTATGAAACCAAAACATAAAAAATTTAAAAAATAAAATAAAATTTAAAGACTAAAAATAAAAATAAAAAACCCAAAAAGAACAAAAAAAAAAAGAGAGAGAGAAAAAAAACCACAAAAACAAAAACAACAAAAAAACGAAGACTTATGAAACCAAAACCACACAAACTTGACTCCAATTCTTATTTTCTAAAATTAACAGCAGAGTTTCAGAAGTAGCTTAGATTCTGGATTGCAGCTTTACAGGGCTCTGCATATTTTGGTAAACGTCCGAAAGGAGATTCTGGGTAACTGCCTATAGGTTCCTTGGTAACCCAGACCACCCCCCTCCCTGCCCAGCTGAGTCTACTCCCTTCCCCTCCCAAATTGTTTCTGTATGTAAATAAAGATGGCCTTTATAACATTTTAGAATATTAATATTTGTTCTACACCACTGATTTTTCTTGTTTTTTCTAATGTGTTGATGAGCCCCTGTTGCGTGAGTTCTGCAGATATTCCTATCCTCAAGGCAATTTGGAAAGTTTGTGTGAAGCCAGGGAAAGCCCAAATCTGATCTAAGGAAGGAGAAGGGTCACTGAGTAGAGGAATGTAAGGCCAAACTATTAGCCATCCCTGATGCATGAAAATTTAAGTAGATCCATTTCAGCTAATGGGTTAAGTTCTAAGTCACCTGCTCTAGTCAATAGTTCTATCCCCTGGGGATTATCTTGTGTTTCAAGTATTCTCTTACTTTTAATGTGCTTTATACCTTTAGCTGAAAATGTTGCTCCAAAGGTGCAGGCAAAGATTAAATGACCGCTCCAGGTTTCAAAGGGACTCCTAGTAATTCAACTTCCAAAGGGGCCGACACCTGATCTTTGAAAGGCCTCTGTCCAAGCACTGGCTTTGAGGACTGGAAAGGGCATCTGCCCTCAACCCACCATTTTATAGATCAGAAAATGTTCACAAACCTGGCATGAAGAGCAGTCCTGTAACATGTTCATGTGCAAGCAGCCCATCAGTGCCAAGACCCTCCGCCCCTAGCCTTGCTCATGCAGCTCACCACCCCACCATCCTTCAGGAGTTGGAGCTTCAGTAGGAACTTCCTGGAGGAACAGCCAAAGCCTAAAAGATGGATCATTGTACTTGAAAACACACACACACACACACACACACACACACACACACAATCTGGTCAGCAGAATGAAGAAACCTATGTCTGGGGAGGTATCCCTAAGCAATTTGAGTATCAAGAAGGAAGAAGAAATTTGGAAGTCTGAAGATTTGGAAGCCAAGAACTTAGGACCGCAGGGATGTGAATGAGACTGAAGTCAATATCGGCAAAAAGAAAAAGCCAAACTTCCCAAATCTGTGCAGCCCAAGGCCTATCCCTCCCTAACAGGGACCTTCCAGATCTAGGCATCCAGGGGATTATCCTAAACTGGCAAATAAGAACTGCATCAGAGTTTCCTCTCTGGAGAAGTTGAACCCAAGTGCCTTTGACTCAGAGATATCAGGAGAAACGTGGTGGGGTGAGGTGGCACCCTGAGGGAAGTGTGTCCTTTACCCCCTCTGGAGGTCCCAGAGACTGGGATCCAGGCTAATAGCTCAACTCAAGTAGGAGGTCAGAGCATTCCTTGCCAGGGAAACTGAACTAATGGGAAAGGCCAACAGTTACTGACACTTGGGAATCCCCAGTGAGATGACGAGGTTCCTAACCTATCCCTTGGGTCCAGGTCTACCAGTCAATGAGCTCTACCCTTGCACAACAGAGATCTTTGTCCCAAAGCCATTTTGTACTTCTCTTTTTTAAAAAAATTTTGTGTGTGGTGAAATTCACATAATGTAAAACTAGTCATTTTAAAATGAACAATTGAGTGATGCTACATTCATAATATTGTGCAATCACCACCTCCATCTTATTCCAGAACATTTCATCACCCCCAAAGGAAACCTTGTGCTTCACTTTTGACTAAAAAGTGGACAACCAGGTGTCACCAGGTATTTGAGGGAAAAGTTCTAGCATGAATGACAGAAAAAGACAACAGATAAGAGGAACTCAAAAGATGTAGAGTGGCAAGAGCAGAACCTTTTCATTTTTCTTTCTTTCTTTATATTTTATTTTATGTTAATTCTGATACAGTTAATACAGTGTTATATTAATTTCAGGTGTGCCATATAGTGATTCAAGACTTCTATGTGTTACGCAGTATTCATCAAGACAAGGGCCCTCCTTAATCCTCATCACTTATTTCACCCATCCCCTGCCCACTTCCCTTCTGGTGGCCATAAGTTTCTTCTCTATAGTTAAGAGTTTGTTTCTTGGGGCAGCCCCGGTGGCGCAGCAGTTTAGCGCCGCCTGCAGCCTGGGGTGTGATCCTGGAGACCCAGGATTGAGTCCCACATCGGGCTTCCTGCATGGAGCCTGCTTCTCCCTCTGCCTGTGTCTCTGCCTCTCTCTTCGCTCTCTCTGAATGAATAAATAAATAAATCTTTTTTTTTCAAAAAAAGAGTCTGTTTCTTGGTTTGTCTTTCTTTTTCCCCCTTGGCTCATTCATTTTGTTTCTTAAATTCCACATAGAACTGAAATCATATGGTATTTGTCATTCTTTGACTGACTTATTTCACATAGCATAACACTGTCTAGCTCCACGCCTGTCATTGCAAATGGTAAGATTTCATTCTTTTTTATTGATGAATAATATTATATATATATATATATATATATATATATATATATATATATATATACCACATCTTCCTTACCCATTCATCTATCGATGGACACTTGGGCTGCTTCTACAATTTGGCTATTGTAAAAGGAGTAGAAACCTTTTTATTATTATTATTATTTTTAGAAACCCTTTAAAACAATGCTTCAAAAAGTTATCCTTAGAAAGATGAGAAAGTATTGCATATTTTAAACAAAAAAGCTAATGTTAAAAAAGAAAGGTGATATTTGTAGGATGTATAGAATAAGAAAGAGCTCCAGGAAATTCAAAATATGAGAGCAGAACTTTTTTACATTGAAGTATAGTTGACATGCAATATTGCATACCAGTTTCAGGTATACAGCATAGTGATTTGACAAGTCTATATACAGTATGCTGTGTTCACTGCAAAGTGTGACTAACATCTGTCCCCAAACAGTGCTATTACTATGCCATTGACTATATCCCTACACTATACCTTTTATCCCCATGACTTCATTTCATGGTTGTAAGCCTGTATCTCTCTCTCCCCCTCAACTCATTTTGCCCACCCCACCATCTCCCTTGCCTCTGGTAACCATCATTTTGTTGAGAACAGAAACTTTTATTTTTAAAATTTTATTTATTTTTTTAAAGTAGGTCCCACACTCAGTGTAAAGCCCAACATGGGGCTTGAATTCACAACCCTGAGATCAAGAATTAGATGCTTAAATGACTGAGCCACCCATAGCCTACAGAAGAGAAGTTTTTAAAAACCAATAGAAAAGAAAAAAATTGAAGCATTATAGAATAATGTTGAAAAGATCGCCCAGAAAGACAAAAAAAAAATATATATAAAGTTGGAGAGAGAAGCTAAGATAATTACAACCTATGAGTCAAAGCAACATTGCATGACAGGAGTTCTAGAAAGAGATAAAAGAGAATATAGAAGAGAAGATCTTATTAAAGAACTACAGAAAAAATTTCCAAGACTGAAGGCATTTGTCTCCAGATTGAAAGGGCTAACTTGAGTTTCCTGCACGAAGAATGAAAATGAGACCCACATCACAGCAAACCATTGCACAATTTTAGAAGAGCAGGCATGGGGAAACATCCTAAAATTCCAGGAAGAAAAAAATAGGCCACATATAGAAAGTTTAGAATAAGAATGTTATCAGAATTATTGAAAGTGATAATGGTATCTGAAAAACAATGTAACAGCGCTTTTCAAACTACGAGTGAAAATTATTTGTAAATGAAAATTTTATACCCAGCTGTGTTGAATTCTCCAGAAAAAAATAGAACCAATAGGACATACGGAATTAGATTTGCTATAGCTATAGATGCAGATATAGGTAAGAGGAGATTTGTTATAGGAATTTGCTCACACATTTATAGAGGCCTGGAAGTCCCACAGTCTACTGTCCACAAGCTGAACAATCAGGAAAGCCAGTGATACAATTCAGTCTGAGACTGAAGGACTGAGAACCAAAGAACCACTGGTATAAGTCCAGAATTCAAAGATCTGATTCAGGGCAGATCTGTTGTCCAAGGGCAGGAGAATGGACCTCCCAGCAAAAGAAGAGAGAGTGGGGAGTCACCCTTTTCTCATTGTTTCTTCTATTTTTATCTTTATGCAATCTACTGAATAAAATGCTCATCTCTTCCAGAAACACCCTCACCAAAACCCCCAAAAATAAAGTCTTTTTTTTTTAAAGATTTAATTTATTTATTCATGAGAGAGAGAAAGAGAGAGAGAGAGGCAGAGACACAGGCAGAAGGAGAAGCAGGCTCCATGCAGGGAGCCCGATGTGGGACTTGATCCTGAGTCTCCAGGACCACACCCTGGGCTGGAGGCAGTGCTAAACCACTGAGCCACTGGAGCTGCCCCAAAAATAATGTTTTTTTTAGCCATCTGGCCATCCGTTAGCCCAGTCAGGTTGATGCATAAACAACCATCACACCAGCTATTCTAATAGTCAAGTGTGGACATAGAGTGAAATTATTTTTAGGTATTCATGAACTCCATTTACTAAGATGCTTCACCAAAGCAAGGAAGTAAATTTTTGAAAAGAAAAAGATATGAGGTCAAGAAAGTAAAGGATCCAACATGGGAAAGAGTTAAAGGAATTCCCAGGATGGTCGTGATGAGGATTCCTGTGATGAATGTAAAAAAAAAAACAAAAAAAAACAGAATTGCAGTCTGGGGTCTTCTGGAGGCAGGTCCAGAAATTGTCCAGAGGAGACACACCTAAAATAAAAAAAGGAACTTGATGTGCTGTTATTAAAAAAAAAATTTCAGCTCCAGTAGTGACAACAGTACCAATTAATGGTGAATACTCAGAAAATTAAGCAAAATGTTTTAAATGAGGCAATTATTAATGCTAAGTATGAGAAAGAAAAGGTAATTCTGGTCAGCTCTATGGTTCAGCTGTGATTGATATTTACATGAACAAAGTAGCACAAACCCTGAATACTAATTTGACCAAACATTGATATAGAAATAAGTCAGATGGCTGGGGAAGCAGAGGAAGTGTGAGTGTCAGGGTATAAACACCAACACTATACAATAGTATCATAGGGTATACAAACATCCAACCCAGAGAAATCAAGAAATTGCAATATGCATATGTTATTGAGAAACACAAAAAGAAATACCTCCAAATATTTGGAAGTCTTAGCCTCAGGGGAGGAAGAACCAGTGAGGGTAGAGGGGACTGCTGTTTTCAAGAGGTTTTTGAGTACTGTTTGCCGTTTTAAACTGGGGCCACGTATGTCTCTAACAGAAATACAATTTTTTTTTTAAACTCCGGGACTGCAATTTGGCTCTAACAAAGTGAGTTATACCCAGTGCCACGTGATGGCCCTCCTTCCTATGAGTGGTTCACAGAGAAGAAATGCTACTGGCTGTCAAGTTTCATTCCTGAAAGATGTGACCTCCTTTTCAACTCAGAGGAAATGGAGCCACTAAAGACAAGTCAAATCCGGTTACAGTCAAAATCTAAGTGAACTGTAGCCAAAATATTTGTAAGCCGCAGGTAATGGCCTAGTTACCCCAGCATAATTTGTTGTAACAGCACTTTAGAACTCTAAAAAAGTTACAGTTCTTGCACTCTGGGCTCTGATAGCATCCAACCACCTTACCAAAGCTCTTGTCATCCTTGCTCCTTGCTGGTGGGATTTTTTAAAGAGTTTGTTTAATGAGCTGTCTTCATGAGGACAAAGACCACAGCTGACTGATTTTTATTTTTTTATTATTATTATTTTTTTGTCTCCTGTGTCTAACACAGTGACTAATATATGGAAAGCACACAGGCGGGGTTTGAATAAATGAAGAAAGGGGGAGGAGGAAATAATTAAAGCAGCAGCCAAGATTAATGCTGCATAATGAAAGCATAGCATGAACAGGACCAAAAAGAGAGAGTAGTGGCAAAGGTGGCAGGGACAGCCTTGTACGCCTATTGCTGTGTGCCAGGCACTGTTCTGGAAGCATGATCAATCCTGATAACTCACGAGGCAGGTTATCACTGTTTCCAAGTACAGACAAGAAAGTAATTGGCCCCAAATCACACAGGAAGCAGGTGATAGATGAGCCAGGTCAAGGACCCAGGCCACCTGGCTTCAGGGTCTGTGCTCATAAGCACTTCACACCTGTGGTGAGAAGGAATGCAGGCCTTTGAGGTTTGCCCAAAGGGATGCAGCCCGAGGCAGCTGACCTGGCTGCAAGCTGCCCTGAATTGGGCTTGTTAAGAAAGCTCTAGAGGAGAAGGTATCTTTAGTTTGAAATCAAGGCTTATAGGATAAAAACTATTGGGAGCCTTGGGGACCTTGCCCCAGGGCCCTTGGCTGTTCAGGAGGACAGCCGCCCAAGCTTCATGCCTCCCAGAGGTTCAGCCTGGAAGGGAAGAGCCACCTGATGGGATGATAGTGCCCTGATGCAAGTGGGTATGGGCCAGTGGGAGGAGCTGTGATTGTCCAATGTCCTGGTGGTCTCTGGATATCAGGGGAGGACAGCAAGAAGACTGAGCAAGTGAAAATAAAAGCTAGTCCATGAACATTTCTGCAGAAAACAGAGGATCTGAAGAAGTTCTGGTGAGAGATAGAGTAGGACAAAGGAGGTGCGATTCACAAGTAAACAGAATGTCTTGGGTCCTACCATGACATCAGGGCACTATAGCATCCCTCAACCTGGGATGAACGGATTACAGAATGGCTGCAACTCTTCACCTCTACCTGTATCCGGTCCTTCCAGTGTCCCTTGGCAGCTCTGACCTGCCACACCTGTGAGAAACCCCAGCCAAATTCAGCACAGCCACCTCCCAGGCCCGCAGCTGATCTCAGATGGATGAGCAAGTCCAGCCTAGACCAGAGAACCATCCAGTCTACCTGTGCACTGGTGAGCAATGACAATGCTTATTGTTTTATCCTCCTGAGTTTCGGGATGGTTTGTTACGTACTGTCACTAACTGTCATGGAAATCACTGGGACACCGTGAAGGTAAGAGTCGTGGGACAACCCAGAGCTCCCTCTTTTCCCCCTCTTTGAGGAACAGTTATGGTAGGGCAACAGAGGACAAGCCAGGTTCAGAAGCTGTCAACTAAATCAGAAAAAGAAAACTAGCCACTGTTCAATGAGCACATAGTACCTTCCTACTACTTCCTACTACTTCCTACTATGTGGAAGGCAACCTTGGGAGGTAGGGGTAAGGGCTACTTCTAGAAGCCTACCCAAAACATACTTTCCTTTCCATTTGTTACTAACAGATCTTGATTTGGGTTCTGTACCCAGCTTTAAAAGTGACATTTCTTAACTTCCTTTGCAGTTAGGAGTGGTGATATGACACAGTCCTGGTCAATGAGATGTGCATGAGTAGAGCTCTGGGAAAGCTCTTTCAAGAGAGGCTGACCCAGCTGATGCATGCCTCTTGCTGTTTCCTCTACTCATTCCTGCTTCCTAGAAAGGCATTGAAAGGACTGGAGTGATTGCAGCCATCTCCCTACCATGAGGGAAAAGCCAAGAGAATTGTGGACACCTAGACCCTGACATCATTTAGTCTCTGAGCTAACACTACCAGCAGCTTACCCCAGATGTCATGAGACATGAGAAAAAATAGCCCCCTGGATCATTCACACCATACTTATTTGGGGGGGGGGGTGTCTTACATAAATTCAGCCTATTTTCAGTTAATACTTAGATGATTTTTCCCATTTTATAGGTCAGAAAACCAAAGTTCAGAGATATTAGGAATTTAATCAGTGTCATTAGTGCGGGGATTGTTATATTAATTCCCCCAATGAATTCTACCTCCCAGGATCCACATCCTCATATAATTTTCCCCTGCCCCATAATAATTGTGGGCCTGACCATGTTACTTGCCTTACACATCAGCACAAGTGATGCAAACAAAGGTTTGATAATCACTTGTGCATTGGAGCTTCACCTTTTGGAACAATCTCTCTATTATGTGAAGACACTTTGTCTAGCCTCCCTGAGGATGAGAGACCAGATGGAAGAAAGAATACATGGAGAGAGACACCCAGTGGTCCCAATCATTCCAGACATTCTTGATGAGTACCCAGTCGTGGTAGTGAGGACATCTGGGACCAGCGAGTCCTCACTGCAGCCACATAAATACCCTTCCCAAAGACCAGCTGAAGAGCTTCCCACCTAAGCCCAATCCAAACTGTGGAATTCTGAACAAATACATGGTTGTCATTGTAAGCTACTAAGAATTGGAGTGGTTTGTTACACAGCAGTATATAACTGCTACAGCTAGCTAGTAAGTGGCAAAAGCAGAATTTGAATTAGGTCTTTTTGACACCAAAGACCAAGTTTTTGTTTGTTTTTCTAAAGACCGAGTTTTTAATGACTACATGCCACCATCATATTCTTGTATTCTTCAAATACACACTTCTTCCTGGCCTAGAGAAAGACTTGCATTGCTCAGATGGTGGTGCTTTTCCTTTCTACCCTGGGCTTTGGATGCCATGTTCACAGAGTCCTTGTCAAAAACTAAAACAGTTGAATGCTGATTGAAACTCCAGACCCAGCCTTGCTCTGATGTCCATTTTTTCATGGGCTCCAAAGTCTTTAACACATGTGCAGAATTCAATCACATTGGAATTACAGAGATGGAGCAACTTGGGGAACATTTCACTCACCCTAATAATAAAACATGACTGTCCCTCTCTATTCCTGGCCCCATCTTCAATTTAACAAGGAGCATTTCCCATGTACAGTGTGCCCTTCACAGCTGATGCTCCACAATGCTCGGTAATCCTGGGTTAACTCTTCCAGTAGCACCAAGACCTGCATCTCATCCCCATCCCGGGCACCCAACACTCCCTCAAGAAGACATCAAGATACATATATGGAATTGAACACATTTTCTGTTTAACTTCTACATTCTGGAGTGCTAGTGAGATTTTGTTGAAGACACAGATCACAGGAGTGGTGCGGGAATTTACCAAAAGCTGTTGGTACCAGCTTCATCCAGGGCCCCTCTGTTCATCCCATGGCCCATCAGCTTCCAGCAAGTTAGACCAGCTTCCTTCCATGACATCCTCAGGGCAGTGTCTGGCTTGGGAAGTCACATTTACCACACCTATTGGTCAGAGAAAGTCACAAGGCCAGCCCAGTTTGGAGGGGTGGGTACATACACCCCATTTCTTGACTTGCAAAGAATTTATGACCATAGTTAATCTACCACATTATATTTAGGGTTAATTTTCTTGCTGAATATTATTTGCACTAAAGAGTAGGATTGGTTTCTGTAAGAGGAATGCTTAGTCATCTGTTCACCTTCAGCCTAAAGAGGATAACTAGACCTGACAGGAGATGCTGGGGTCAGCGCAGACACACAGCTTAGGGCAGTGCAAAATCACAGAGCAGATCAGCTAAGAGAAAGACCAGCATGTAGGGCCTGCCCTGGTAAGGAACCTGAGACTGTGTTCATAGGTGAGAATCAGAGAAGCTAAGGATGCTGGGAAAGCTGTGGGGAGGGGTAGGTTGGGCATATACCTACAATGTTCCAAGTGCTTGACACACATCATCCCATTGGGTCTGCATAGCAACTCATGGTGATCCTAACAGTAAACTCCCATCATGCTTACTATGTGCTAGGCACTATGCTAATTGCTTACAGCCCCAAGATAGATGCCAATGTTTATCTCATGTGAAGGAATGCTAAGTCCCAGAGAGGTTAAGTAACTAGTGAAGGTCACACAGCTAGTGGGTGACGGAGTCAGGTTCAACCACACACAGATAAGTAAATTGAGGCTCAGAAAGATTAAATCACTTGCCGAAGGACACAGAGCCAAACTAAGATTCATGCCTAAATCTGTCTGACTCCCAAGTCTGGGCTCCTTCCTATAACATTGGGTTTCCTCAGGGAAGGATTTTGCTTCAAGAGAAAGATTATTCTAGACTCTTCCAGAAAGAAGAGAGACTGGCTACCATGGAAGAGGCAGACTGGGGTGCTCAGACCTTTTTAGTGTAACAAAACTAATATGAAATCAACAGTGGGCATTTGTTTAAAAGCAGTTAAGAACAGATAGTGTGAGCTGAGCCCCTAACAATACAAGGGAAGTAAGAAGAGATGATGTGTGCCTGGTTCTTGCATTGCTCTTCTTTTCCTTCTATTTTGACATTCTTTTTTGCTTGTCAGTAAAGAGAATTAACTGTTTCCTGTCTTAAACAGATGTGGGCATCTTTAGGGGATGCTGTGTGCAAACACAGGTAGCGTTTCACTGGGAGATCTTTCGCCGGCTAATCTTCTAGAATTCTCAGCTGGCCAATCTGGTGAAATAGCAGCATGGACATTTCACCTCCTGATGGCTCAGACAGAGCAAAGGGCCCAGGCCAGAAATCCCCACCGACGGCCCCCCCACCCAAGCCACAGGCAGAGAGGGGGCTTCCCCGTGATCCCAATCTTGTTCCTTCCTTGAGACAGCATCTGTAGGTTCTAGCAACAAAGAGGGAGGGGATGGGTCTAGTTGGAGGGCTGCCACTCTGGGAGCTGTCGCTGGGAAGGCAGCTTGAACGCTAATCAGACACAACATATGCCCAACTAGAAAAAGCAGAGAAACTGGCATTGGATCTGTCTAGGCCTGTGCTTGGAGAAACATCTCCTTAGGTTTTGTCAATCTGTGTGCTATGTTCCAGAAAACTCCATGTGAACCAAGCAACAGAGCCATTCTAGGTAGAGCTGAAAAACACAAAGTGGCTATGCAGAGGCAGGATCATGGTGGGATCTTGAGGGTTCAGGGGGTGCAGAGCCAGCCCCTCTGAGAAGGGAGCTCCAGCTTCCTACTCACAGATCACAGCCTGGGCCTCCGAGTTACCTGTTTCGAAGCTGGAGCACTTCAGTTGTTGAGTCTTCCATGAAATGACCCATGTGGGCGTGTGAGTGTGTCATCCTGGTGAGGACTGCAGGAGAGGCCACAGTGCATCAGAGTGGCCTAGTGAGTAGGTCAAAACTTCCCGGGAGTAGAAGGGTCCCTTTAGCAGAAGAGCAGATGCTGGTGTTGAGGGTTGATGTTTCCATGAGTGTATCCCCTTGAGACTCCCTTCCCACCTGTCTTCACATCCTCCAGTCTCCACAGGATCCCTATGGGTGGGGGAGGCAAGTCATCCTCTGACTCTTCCTCACTTGGCTGGTGACTATCCCAAACAGCATCCCTTCTCTCCTCAGAGCTCCACAGAGCAAGTGTCACCTCAGTATGTCCACTTTTTGTCTGCACACACCATTCCTCTTGTAGAGGAGTGGGATTCTGACATAAAAGTAGGAAGACTCTCCTCTCTCCCTCCTAGCCTACCTCCTCCCCTTCACTGCTTCTCTCACCTTCTCAACTCTTTCTCACCAGCACCTGCCCTCTCTCTAGCCTGCTTTGGGCTCTTGATTGCATGTCATTCTGTCCCTCTCATACATTTCAGGCCACAAAGCATCACCAGAGGCCTCCTGCCTCTTGTCTTGGGCTCTTGTCAGAGGGACCTGTTTTTGTTCCTTTTGGCCTTGAGCCCTGTCTCTCAAAGAACACCCTCAGACTTCTACAGCAGGCTGGAGCTTTGGACCTTGGCAGATTATAACCCATGTCAGGGTCACCACAGGGGATTGAGCATCTTTGAGCCCAAACTTGGAGGGTCCTGGAGGACAGGTGTCCCAGAAGATACTGAATTCCATTCAGTCTAACTTCTTGGAGTGTCTCCAAACCCCCAGTCTCCCCAGAGTGTAACTCAGAGCAAGTCAAGCCTCTTCACTTGCAATATAGAGAGAAAGGGAGGGATGACCATGCATTCAATAGCTAAAACAACTCTACTTGAACTTGAATTTGAACTTGGTACTTGAACTTGGTTATCATGAACCAGTTTGCTGCTGAGATTGTGATTTTGGAGGAGCTGGGAGTGGCTCACTTCATTAAAAGCAAATACACACTATGTACACCCAGCTCATTGTTTCCTACACAACCCCAGTGCACATCGGGGGCTTCCAGAAATGTTTATTGATTGGGGGAACAACCTTGCCCTCTCACAAGGCTGCCACCATGCTGACACCCACAGGAAAGGCATCTGGGAGCTCCCTGTGGCAGGGAGGTCATCTGATGGTGATCTTTTAGTTTGTTTTCTCTAAAGTCCTCACAGCAGGTACCAACTGTTCATATTTTACTGCAAAAAAAGTTACAAAATCTCCCTCCCAGAAAATCAAATACTGCTTTCCGTGTTGTAGGAGCAGCACGATTTAAAGCTCCTCAAAGCAGCGCCAGGCACAGTGATTCATACTCTCTTCAGAGGCGAGTCTGACATATGCTGTGCACGTGTGCCCAGCGCAGACTGAGCGGCCGGCTGGATCCTAAGAGAGGCCCACTCAGAAGAAAATTCTTTATTTTTACCCTCTGCCAAAAATGGAACCTTACCCCATTCTCCCTCATAAATAGCACAACCAGCAGGCCTTGCCATTTCAGAAGGCTGCCTAGAAGCACAACATGCTCAGTTGAAGTTAGACCACAAAAGGACAATTGGGTTTATAGAAATTGAATTAGACTCGTTACCTAAAAATGAAAGAACCCAGCCATCTAAAATTGCAGTAGTATTTACTTCTACCCAGGCCCCTATGTTTGTATACTTTTAATTTTCTTAGGAAAGCCATGCCTTTTAAAAGACATCCTGTTGCCCCAGCCATAAAGGGCCATTTCCCAGGGCAATGGAAGATCGCTGATGGCTCTGGTTCCACTAGAAAGAAAATTTGGAGGAGGACACCTCCTGAAAGTTGAAAAGACACAGGTGCGGGGTGACAGAGACATCTGGGGTGGATTTTTGTTGTTATTTTTATAGGCAGCTGGAGAGTTCACAGCTGTAAGAAGTAGGCCTGAGAGTAAGATTCAGTCCTTGCAAGGAACTAACTTGGCAAATATAATGATGCTTTGTATTAACACTATTATCCCAAGACACATGAGCAATGACAGGAAAACGTCCCAATCACTCCCTGGAGACAAGGTAACTTGACTTATCATTGAGGCTATCAGAGATGAAGCTTTTTGCCCAATATTGTGTAGTAAATGTGGGTCTTTGGTTCTGGCTTCTTTCCACTGACTTGTCGGCATGAATCTCAATAGTTCAGGAAGAGCTGGCTCTCACCCAAACCCTCTGCCTGATGAGGTGGTCTTCATTTGTGGGTAGAGAAGGCAAGATTGGGCAAGGGGACAACAATAATGTCTGTTTTGGCTCCAGTGGGAAGCATCATAGAAATGTTTCTCTCTCACAATCACTGAATCTGTCTGTCCCCTGGTTTGCAGAGATTCTCAACCTAAATTGCCCAAGACATATATTTGCCTCTGCTAGGCCAAATCTAGTCCCATGTTCCTATGGTAGGTTGAAATGACCTCCCTCCAACTGACAAGAGATGTGCCCACATCCTAATCCCTGTAACCTGTTAGTATGATCTTATTGGAACAAAGGGTCTTTTAACCTGTTAGTATGATCTTATTGGAACAAAGGGTCTTTGTGATTAAGATGTAGTTAAGTTGAAGATTTTGAGATAAGGAGATAATCTAGGTGGGCCCTCAATGCCATCACAAGTGTCTTTAGAGGACACTTGAATAAAGAGGAGCATTCGACACCCAGGAGGAGAAGGTGATGTAAAGGTGGAGGAAGAGATTGGAATGACATGGCCACCAGCCAAGGGATGCCTACAGCTACCAAAGGTGGAAAAGCTTCTCCCCTGGACCCCATACAGGAAATGTGGCTCAGCTGATGCCTTGGTTTCAGATTCCTGGCCTCCAGAACTATAAGAAAAGAAATTTCTGTTGTAAGCAATCACATTTATGGTAATATGTTACAGAAGCCACAGAAAACCAGCACAGTTCTCCATCCCCAGCCCAGCTACACTAAACCCCCAAACTCTAATATCATGGAGGCTGTTTTTCCTGTTTCATCATCATTTCAATAGATATTTATTGAGTGTCTACTATGTGCTGACAATGAGCTAGGTGCTGAGATATGATGGTGAGCAATGATATGAACCCCATCCTCAGGCAGCTTATTTATGGCCAGAGAGATGGTCAGTAAGCAAATAACCATGTAGCTATCATTACAGTCTGCAGAGTACAGGGTGCAGTGACAGGTGATGACACAGTAACGACCCAGTGTGGACACTGAGGGAGGGAGACCTAGACAGACTTGGACTCCAGTAGAAGTTACAGGGAATGGTCTACAGGAAGATCAGAAGCAGGAAGGTGCAGAACACAATTAAGCATTCCCAAAAGAGCAGAAGGGAAGAAGGGTGCTTGTTGGGAACAGAAGGCAGCCCAGGCTGACCCTGGAATCCAAGAGTAAGAACTTATATCTCTGTCCTAAAGGCATAAAGACCAGGTGTTTTATGTAGAGGGGGGTCCAATCAGACTGGTTTCACAAGGGATCAATCTGGCTGACAGGTGGAAAGGAGGTGGGAGTCCTTCTGGCTGAAGTCAATGGCCCAAGGCCAGGGAGAAGGCTCTTGAGAAGCCCAGGCCAGAAATGGTTGTGGTTTGGACTGGGACTTAGTAGCTAAGACTGGAGAAGTGGGTGGATTCCCAAGAGATGCAAGAAGCCGACCTGATGATGGAGTGGAGGTGGCTGATGAGGGAGAGGGTTGGTATAAAGGATACATCCTGGGCTTCTTGTTTGTACCATGGGCAGAATGGTGATGCCAGAGCCATTGGAAGCCCTTGAAAGGGATCCAAATTTGAGGAAAGAAGATAATTAGATCATTAAAATGATCTGACTTCTCAGTTTTCCCCTGGGACAATCCACGTTATGTCTATTATCTCAGAGTCTTGTCCAGAAATGTTATTCCCCCAAATGCCCTGGTTTAAACCAATAAATTATATTATGGTCACCCTAGGCAGAGATTTGTGTGATTTGAAAGGCCTTTGAAATATTCAAGAGAAGATTTTGAAAATGAAAAATGAGAAGAGGAGGGCCAAGATTTGAACCTTGATGAACTTTAATAACCGAGGATGGCCAGAGACAGGAAAGAAGCCAGGAGAGTGTGCATCCCAAGTAGTCAGGAATGCTACAGGAGACACATTGCCCTGTCCTGTGGTTTTCCTGGAGACACATCCTTTAGGGCAGAGGTCAGCATTATTTGACTTTCTGGGCCATGAAGTTTCTGTCACTACTCCTCAACTACGCTGCTGGAGCAGGGCAGCTACCATAGACAACATATAATAAACAAATGTGTGTGGCTGCATTCCAGTAGAACTCATTGACAAAAATGGTCAGAGAGCCAAATTTTGCCCACAGAGAGTAGTTTGCAGACCCTCCCTTTAGAGTAACACTCTAGGTGCCTATTCTCCTGATTCCTTCCCCCAGGGAAGTGTTGAGACTGATGGGTATTTTACTAGAGAATCAGGCCATTCCCTCTTTGGGGGAGCTAGCCTGATAGCAGGGACCTCTATGATGCTGAAAGTCACGTGGAGCAGGACATCCAGAGCATGCCTAAAGCTATTCCATGTCACCAGTGAGAGAGCCGTGATGCAGCCTTATTCTGGGGTGAGGTGTCTTATCAGGCCCACTTGACTAAGAGAACTAACCCATGGTCTCCAAACCCAGTTTTATCAGAAATGAAAGTGATACTGTGACTCTATCTGCATGATACCTATTTCCTATCTCAATTGCTCCAAACTCAGGAGGCTGCCTCCCTGGCCAACTCCAACAGTAAAAGAGTCTATTTCTCAATTCAATGGTCCATTGGGTTGGCTCTCTTTGTGTTGAAGATTTGTATGTTTTCAGGCAATGTCAGAAATAGTGTGGCCACTGTGGCATCTCATTCCATGTTTTCTCTTCCAGCTAATGAAAAGCTATGGAGACCTTGTTGGTAAGCAATGCATGTGATGCCTGTTGACATCAACAGCAGTTGGCAAGTAGTACTGGTGAGAGATGCAAATGGAGGCACAGCCTTTATGCCTTAGGGAGTTCTACAGGGTGCCTATGTTTTTGTTTCTACCCCATTTTCAGACGCCTGCCCTCACTCAACACCAACATTAAGTTTGTTCCAATTAACCAAGTACTATGCATTCTTTATTAATAATAATAGTTATTATTTTAGAAAGCACATAGAAAGAGGAAATGAAAACCACCTTTAGTCCATGCCCAGAGATAGCAATTATTAATAGCTTGATATGTATTTTTCCAGATGCAAAAATGAGATCATAACGTCCATGTTATTTTGTAACCTACTTTTGACATTTAAAATATAATAAATAACTTTCCTTATTCCAGAGTCAGAATGTATACCATGACTTTTAGACTGGCACGATTCATTCACCTGATCCTCTATTATTGGCCATTTAGGGTGTTTCCAAGTTTGCTCGGTAAAAATAATGCAACAGGACACTCTTATCCCCTGTTGTGAGAACACATGCTTAATTATTTCCTAAAGCTAGATTCCAAGAAGACAATCAGGACTAGAAAGTCATTTTTCAGAAAAATCACACATTCTACATCCTTCTAAGGAGATTTTAACTTGAAGTAAGTTCACCCATAGAAGAAGAGCATGTTCATGTCTGTGTTTAGATGTTTAGTTCTGGCAATCCCCCAGATAGCTTCTGTGGGCTAAGAGGTTAGAGCCCAAAGAATCTCTCAACCCCAGAAAAATCATATCAGCACAAAGTCTTTGCCCCTGGGAGGATGGGTTCTGTCAATCAATACTCAGTGAAAACACCAACAAAATGGAAAAATAAGGAGACAAGATGACTAAGTCATTTAGAAGAAGATGAGCTGAGAATACCCCACATATCAGGGATGGGCTTCCCTACCGTGGCAGGAGTGGGTGACTCTAAAGTTTCCTCCTCAGGATGCCTGGGTGGCTTAACAGTTGAGCGTCTACCTTTGGCTCAGGGGGTGATCCCAGGTCTGGGGATCCAGTTCCGCATCAAGCTCCCTACAAAGAGCCTGCTTCTTCCTCTGCCCGTGTCTCTGCCTCTCTCTCTGTGTCTCTCATGAATAAATAAATAAAATCTTTAAAATAAAAAAATAAAGTTTCCTCCTCTTCTATAGTTTAAACTTTGTGTTATTAGTGCTTAGTAAGTTTCTCATAGGGGCTAGGACAGACTTAGTGGAGGGCCCCTTAAGGTGTTCAGAACTAATAGGAACAAAAGACAGAACAAGAGGCAGAAACCTAGCTCTAGGATGGAAAAGGAAGGATTGAGATCTCAAGGTTTCCTCTGGACCACTCAGCCCAGCTCAGAAGGTCAGGAAAGAGCTAGACTAGGGTCAGAATACCTGCCTTTTCTTTGGTCTCCCCTATTAATTTTCTTAGGCCCAACGAGGGGCCACAGGCAGGCTTTAGTACCCACAGCAGAGTAGAGGGCTCCCTGAAAAAGGGTCAGCTCCCCAAATTGCCCCCTAAGCCCCACATCACCTAAAGTGTTTTTGCACTGGTTCTCCAGCCCACCAGGCATTTGAATCCAGTGAGCAGATTTAAGACACAGATGCTGAGGCCCCAGAGGTTCTGAATAGGTCCAGGGTAGAGCCCCAGCCTTGCCCAGATTTTCACAAATGTTAAGAACCACTGAGTAATCTCTTTAGACCCATATCACTGGGTTCACATGATTTAAGAACAGAATAAAAAGGAAGTCTCTGGACTTTGGAATTGGCTGATCAATCCAGGAATTTGGAGAATGGGAGTAATAATGGACAATGACGTGCAAAACTGTAAGGTAGCCAGCACACAGTGAGTACTTGATGGATGGCAGTTCAATGTGTTGGGGATTAATTACTTGCATGGCTGCAAGGGAAAAATATAAAAGGCAACAGGAGAATAGGCAGTGAGAAAAGTAAGGAGACAGTCTATTGCTCATTGAGACTGACCTGAGAGTCTTGGCATCAAAGAGAACTTGAACTTTTTGTTTTGCCATGAACAAAAGTCAAGAGGCCAGTCTTAAACTTCAACTCTGGAGTCCAGATTTCCTATTTTTTCCAGTATGCTGAGCAAATCATATAAGGATTGAGTGGCCATTTAACTTTATCTTCCCTTCCTGGCCTGCTGTTAGACTGGGGGCTAGGATCTGCTTTGTGTTAAAGATTATCTCCCTGGAGAGAGTGTAATCTGGTCTTATTATGTCTTGTAGGTGGAGGCCAACTGTTTTCCCACAGTCTAAATCTGAATCTTGCCTTCCCCGCTGTTTCATTTTATAACAGCAATTGCCCAAAGGGAAGGATGGGGGACTCCAAAAGGGACCTGAAGCTTTGAGTCTAACAATAGGTGCTTCTTCCTGCACAGTTAGGATGATCCTTTGTTTAACTTTCAAGGAAGCTGATCTGATTCCAGGTATGATTCTAAGTCAGATGGTCACGTGATGACTTTCAAGTTCTCTGCAAAGTTGGATTTTGTATGAATGAGTCCATGGTAACAACCATTCTCTCTTCATCAGATCACTTTATACTTCAAGACTCTGGTCTCTTGATTTTTCAGTTGATCTTCACTTGACACTTCATGCTTGGAACACTTTGGCTGGAAGGGTCTTTGTCCCCTTCCTCAGAAATTAATGGTGTGTGGGAGATTTTTAGGTGCACCCAGGGAGCTCCAATTAAAAGAGGCCTGCATTGTGGTCTTCTGCAAAACAATCATCCTTTGAATACGTGGCTGTTCACCCTGCCCAAATCTGTCTGCTTTGCAAGTTTGAGTTCTCTGTGTTAGAGTTTCTTAAAATAGGACTCACAGTTGAACCTCATTCAGGTTCTGAGATAAAGCTTTGAGCTGGGTCTGCAGGGAGCAGTGTGAGTGAGCTGTGTGTAGTGATGACGGCCACAGCCTCATGCTGGGCTCTAAATCACAGCTAAAACCCCAGAGCTAAAAGCATCATTCCTCTCTGGCACTTTCAATTTAAAAGCCATGCTAAAAAAAAAAAAAAAAAAAAAAAAAAAAAAAAAAAAAAAAGCCATGCTATATTTTTGTTTCCAATTATAGCAGGAGAAAAATAAAAGCATCTGGAACTCATTACTGTCCCTTTATTCCACACCATAACTTTAAGAAAGCAAAATAAGCTCTCTCTAAAATGCACAGGAAAACAGAGGAAGCAATGCCTCCAGAACTAAGCTCTCACACCCCAGCCCCCGATCCCATGTGCATCTCTGTGACCACATTGCCAACACATGGAGTGTGGGGTTTATGAAGGAAACCTTGACAGCTTGTCGGCTCCTGCAGGGAGGAAGTTCCAGGGGAGCTTGAGAGTCACCCGGCTTCTCAGGCTGCTGGCTTCCTCTGCCTGGCCATTCCTAATGTGCAACCCTGGACCCCTCACCCAAGAACCCAAGTCCACAAGGTCAGGCCTTCTACCAAAACAGCTGTTTTGGTAGGACTGCAAGAATCCTGGATCCAGAAACACAAGATTCCAGTGGATGTTATGAAGATACTGGCTTGAAGAGAGGGTAAGCCCACATTCCTTTAATGCCTCATACAAGATTGACACATGACTACCTGTGACCTCAGGACTCGAATCAAACTCTTTGGAATGCCACAGAAGGCCTTTCTCAGTCTGCCCCCTGCCACTACCCTGGATTTGTTATAATTCATTCTCCCTGAGCATGCTGTCTTCCGTCAGATTTTTTTTTTCTCTAAACATACCACAAACATTCATGTCTTTGCTCAAGCAGCTCCCTCATCTTCAAAACCAATCTTAATCCACTTCCATGTCTAGGAAAATGCTATTTATTTATTTATTTATTTATTTATTTATTTATTTATTTATTTTTAGAGAGAGGGTGCTCATGAGTGGGGGCAGGGGCACAGAGAGAGGGAGAGAATCTCAAGCAGACTCCACACTGAGCTCAGAGCCCAACAAGGGGCTCAGTCTCTTGACCCTGAGATCATGACCTGAGCCAAAATCAAGAGTCAGATGCTTAACCGACTGAGCCACCCAGGTGCCCCATTCTTGATCATCCAGCTCAAATAGTGCTTTCCTTCACATGCACTCGAAATAGTCACTGACGGCCAACTATATGCTAAATGTGATGTAGGTACTAGGTCTAAAACAGACAAAAGGATGAGGTCCTTGCCCTCAAAGAACTTAAAGGCATTCTTTTTTATTTATTTTTAGCCAAAGACTAAGATGCATCTGGTCCTGTGGGTTGTATTAGCTTCCTATGGCTGCTGTAACAAATGATTGCATGTTTAGTGGCTTAAAACAACATAAATCAATTATCTTGCAGTTCTACTGGCTCTAAATCCACCACACATCTTACTGGACAAATATCAAGGTATTGGTAAGGCTACATGACTCCCTGGAGGTAAGAATCAATTTCCTTGCCTCTTTCAGTGCCTGGAAACCATATGTTTCCCTGGCTCATGGCCTCTTCCTACATCTTTATAGCCTGCAATAATGTTGGCCTCCTTATCACATAAAATCATGCTGACTTTCTTCTGTCTCCCTCTTCTGCTTTTATGGTTCTTTGTGATCTCATTGGCCCCATGCAGATCATCCAGCTTAATTTCTTTTTATCTTAAGGCCAGCTGATTAGCACCTTAAAATCTACCTGCAACCTTAACTATCCCTCATCTTGTAATGTTATATATTAATAAGTTCAGACTAGAATGTGGACTGGCCAGGGGAGGGGCACTATTTTGACCACAAGGATGAAATGATAAAGAGGATACTGTCACTTTCCACAAAAAGACTTTTCTGCAAAGCCTTCCTTATAAACACAGGCAGGATTAATAGCCCCTTTTATATTCCCATTACACTTTTTGCACTTTATAAAGATCTCTTTTACAACATTTAACAGACTTAAAGCAGTGTTCCCCAGAGCATGGGACATGTGATACTTGGTATTTTGCATTTAGTCATCTTGCATTTTAATAATTATGCATTTATGTTCATATGAATTTGAAAAGCATAAGTAGCATATGCAATCTGTGATATATCTTTCTTTTAAAATTAAATTGACAAGCTTTTGAAGAGTGAGACAAAATATGAATTAGCAGTACAAGTGGTATAGACCATGGCAAAAACAAAATGTGAGGGTAGTACTTGAATGACTATAATATAGGAAAACCTCTCCTACAGTTAATGCTTTTCAGGGAAATCCTGAGTTTCCCGAGGGCAGAGAATTATCCATCTTCTCCTTATCATATCCCTGGACCCTAGCCAAGTTCCCAGCACAAAATAGGTGCTCGATACATATTTGTAGGATCCACAGATAACTAATTAAATGACTAACGTCTACCTCTATATTTCCCTCACCCCTTCAGGACAGGAATTGTGCTTATTAATTTTTCTATTTCTGGAACCTAGAACCTAGCACAGCACAAGCACTCAAATGTCTATTGAATGAATGAATAACATAGGCTTGAGCTGTGGGCTTGAATTGTGATTCAAATGTATACCATTTAGATTATTCCCACATAATGGAAATGCAGCTAAAGTAATGACTGAACAATCACTACCTGCTATTTTCATTATTTTATCGTAATGGGATTTTGCTGCAATGTGTATTCTGTAGGAAATAATATATGAGAGTACAAATATTGAGGAATAAATATAGCTGAGCCCCAGATTCTTGGTAGTGGATTAACAATCAAAAATTGCACCAAGCTTAGGAAGGTGAAAGTCGATATATGCCTGCAAGACTTTCAGCTTTTCTCTCCTGGTTCATGAATCTTTTTAGTAACAGTGTTCTGATTTAGTGGATGTATCCTAAATTACATGCTTCATTAGCTTACTCATGCATCCAGCATCATGGCAGGTCCATTGTGTGCAACATAAAGCTATGTACGAAGGACACAAAGATAAATAAGACCAGGTTACTATCTTTGACACACTTACAGTTCAATAGGGCAAAGACCCACACATAAACCTATTATTGTTGTGCTATTTAAAAAGCTGTACCAGGAATGACAATAGGGCTTGGAAGCACTAAAGGTGACTTGTAGTTTAAGTTCAACCAAATTAATTAGATGCTAAAACAAAGATATCAAAGGTGAATCAACTTCCTGTGAAAGAATATAACAAAATCCAGAATTCTACAACATAAGCCTTATAATATATATCTAAAACTACTTAACATATGAAGAACCAAGGAAATATCACTCATTCTCAAGACAAAGACAACCGAATAGATGTTGAAATTAGCAGACTTGGTTTTTCAAGCAGTTTTTGAACTACATTCATTGATTTAAAGGAAAACACAGAACTATAAATTATCTTTTAAAAGAGCCAAATATAAATTCTAGAACTGGAAAACACAATATCTGAAATTAAAAGTTCACTGTTCGTGCTTAAGAATAGAATGTAAAAGATAAAGAGTAAATGAACTTAAAGGTAGATCCATAAAACTATGGATCCAATCTATGGATCTGTTCAATCTGGAAAAAAGACAGAAAAAAAGGTTGAAAAATTAATAGAGCCTCAGGAAACAGTTGAAAAATAATCAAAAAGTATGACATATATAATTGGAGACTCAGGAGAGCTAAGAGAGATGGGATAGAGAAACTAATAAATAATAAGTAAAATGTTCCACATTTGGTGAAAAACATAAATTTATAGAATGAAAAAGTTTAGCAAACTTTAAGCAGGATAAATATGGATAAATATAAAGAAAAATATTCCTAGGTACATTATAGCTAATAAAATAAAAATAAAGAGAACGTCTTAAAAGCAGCCAGAAGAAATGGACACATTATACACAAGGGAAAACATTTAAAAAATGTCTAAATTCTCATCAAAAATTCTGGAAAACAAAAGAAATGAAACAATATCTTTAAAGCATTGAAAGGGGAAAATATTTACAACCCAAAATTATTTAACCAGTGTAAATAATCACTAAAAATGAAGGCAAAATAATGATATTTTTTGGATAAAGGAAAATTAAGGTAATTCATTTCCAGGAAACTGCACTACCAGAATTACTAAAAGAAAAATTTCAGGTTGAAGAGAAGTGAGACAAGATGGAAACTCAGATTCTTAAGAACAAATGAAGAGCATCAACAATAGTGACTAGCTATGTAAATATTACTAGCTTGGTAAACTGGGAGCTACTTCCCACAACCTCCATTCCTATGAGTTCAGATTTAAAAGGAAAAATCCCATATTTCTAACATAGTAAGGAAGAAATAGTCATTACTCTCTGAAGGTCTTTCTACACTCATATGTAGTGACTAAGGAAGAAAAAAGCTCAGATTTGGTTTACAGATGGTTCTACATGACATGTTGGTACAAACAACTAGCTGTATCACTATAATGTCACCAAAAAACAGTGAGTGAATGGTTCTCCCAGCTGGCAGGAATTCAAGCAGTGTGTCTGACTGTTCATTTTGCCTGGAAAGAGAAATGACCAGAGATTTGTGTCTGATTTATGAGTAGCAGCTAATGGTTTGGTCAGAAGGTTAGGGACTTGGAAGAAACATAATTGGGAAATTAGTGACAAGATCTAGGGAAGAGGTATGTGGCTCAGCCTTTCTGAATGGGCACAATGTGTAAGGATATTTGTGTGCCATATAAATGCTTACAAAGAGCAGCCTTAGCAGAGGAGGTTCTTTTTTTATTTTAAATTCAATTTAATTAACGTATTGTATTATTAGTTTCAGAGGTAGAATTTAGTGATTCATCAGAAGACACAATCATGGTTCTGTTCAACTGGAAACTGAGACAATCACTTGGCTACTGTGAGTTCCTCTTGTCAATGAACCAACAGGACAAGAGAGGAGATACTGTACTGATTTGAGTGATTGATCTCATGGAAAGTAGATGGCCACTACACAATGGGGGGCAATAGAATATGTCTGAAACACAGGAATCTTCTGGGGCAACTTAGAACCCCAATGTCCTGTGATAATTGGTGTGAATGTATTTAATACCACTGAATAGTACACTTAAAATGGTTAAGATAGTAAATTTTATGTTCTGGGTATTTTAATATAATAAAAGAATTGAAGACAAATTTTTGAAAAGCTAAATGGAAAACTATAACCCAACTTAGGCAGAACTGTTAATGGTACACAACCTTCAGGAATAATGATTGGCTCATCTACCAGGCAGGGAATCATGACAACCCAAGGTGCTTGCTGAGAACAAAGAGAATATGGACTGGCTAGCAGAAAAAGTAAGTGATCAATATGAACTGTGACCACATGATCAGTTGAAGAAATGAGGACTGTAATAATTATTAGTATTTTCAAGGAGGGATTCAGAAGAGAAATGACCATCACCCAACTACGGATAAAGTGATACTTTGTGTGTCCTTCCTGGGGGAGAAGTAAGCATGTTTTTGGAATGGTTGTTCATCATCCATTTTTTTCTATTCATTTTTCTATTGTCTTTATTTTAAAATAATGGTTAAAAGAAGCTGATAGACTGTGCTGAGTTGTTCTATAGACAACTTTATTAAATTGGGAATTTCACCTCTGGAATTCTCTTCCCTGTATGGTTCTGGATTAAAACTAATCAAAAGAGGAATTCAAAAAAGATTTGAGAGAGAGAAGTGAAGCGTCTCAATTACTCTCTGAAGGATATCATTAGATGCAGAAACAGCAAATACAGAGCTGCCCAGTGGATCTCAGCTTGTCCTTGTTCTCTTCTGTTCCACATCCATCACATCTTCCTGATTGTAGGTCCCCATCCCCAAAGGTGACCCAAGGCTCACTGTCAGACTCAGTAGAAGATGGGCTCAGTCAACAATTTCCCATGGACAACTCTGGAAGCTCCCTATTCATGGTCATACTTTGGTGGCTGGATGTACCAGACTTCTCAGACTCCCCTGAAAGCTCCAACTTGTCTACCCACTTCAGTGCTTCAGGAAGACTGGCTAATAACTTTGTCTCCCATCAGCTATCTCTCCTTTTGAGATCCTCTCTTCTCCATTGTGTAGGATGCACTTCCTAAAGTCAATCCCTATTCCCATAGCATTCATAGCAGTTCCACTTCCCTGAATAGACCTTTGATTTACATACCAGTGAGGAAGAGGTTAAGTAATGATTTGAATAGTTATGCTAAAAGCTCCGGCCCATCAGAATGCAGTTCATTTCTGCTTACATTCCATTAGCCAAAGCAAATCCGTGGCCATGTCTAACTTCAAATGTGGCAGGAAAATGCAATTCTTTAATGTGCCTAGAAGTAAACTCAAATAGAATATTTGCAAATATACTACCACCCATGACAACCACACATACGATAATAAGTAAATGATCAACAGATATATGGATATGTAGATGAATGTATAGATGTGAGATTTTAAATATTTTTGAGGAAGAGAAAAATAAATTTCTATTCATGAATTCTCATGTACTAACCTTGTATCAGATCATTTTACAAGCTTGTCATTAGACCTCAAAACCTCCCTATGTGTCCATTTTCTTTATTCCCATTTTGCAGAGAACAAATTCTGCAAGATCAGGGAACACGTCTCTTTTTAAAAATATATTTTTAGACCGTTTTCAGATTTACGGAAAAGTTGAGAAGATAATACAGTTTCCCATATACTTTCCTGTCCTCTCCCCACACAGACATATTTCCTCTATTATCAACATCTTACATTATCAGTGTGGTACATTTCTTACATTTAATGAATCAATATTGATACATCATTATTAAATCATTGTTATCGTTCTAGTATTAAAGTCAGTTCTTTATTTAGATTTCCTTGATTTTTAGTTAATGCCCTTTCTCTGTTCAAGAATCGTATCCAGGATACCACATTACCTTTTACTGTCATGTCTCCTTAGGCTCCTCTTGGCTGTGACCTTTTCTCAGAGTTTTCCTTTTTTTATGACAATGACAGTTTTGAGGAGCATTAGGTATTTTGTAGGCTCCCCCACTATTGGAACTTTTCTGATTTTTTTCTCATATTAAACTGGAGTTATGTGTTTTAGGGGAGACTGTGCCTAGTTGTTCACTGCAGTCACTTCATTGCTAGCGTAAGACTGTACTCAGAGGCTCCTTAATAAATGTTTATTGAATAAATCGTTGCCTACCAGCTAGAAAATGGATTCAGAAAGGTTAAGAAACGTGACAAAGAATACCCAGCTAGTCAGAAGCAAAACTAGGATCAGAATCCAGGACTCTCTGACTGAGAAACTCTTCTGCTTTTCAATACATCATATTAGCCTCACAATAATTATAACAAAAATTTTCAGTTACTTTTCTAGATACTTTCTATATGTTGTTCCTAATTTTCTCAACAATATTTGGAGGACTGTGCTATTATCTTTTTTCTTAAAGCTTGGTGGTATCCAGGAACTTCTCCAAGGCTGCACAGTAAAAAAAGTAGCCCTGGATTTGAACCAACTCTGGCTGCCTCCAGAATTTCTGCTCATTCTGTCACCATTACAATGACCTTTCAAAGATGACCAAATGATTTTCCTCCTTTAAATCTCTCCAGGGCACCTGGGTGGCTCAGTGGCTGATCATCTGCCTTTGACTCAGGTCGTAGTCCCAGGGTCCTGGGATCGAGTTCCACATCAGGCTCCCCACAGGGTTTAAAAAAAAAAAAACCCTCCAAAGACTCCCTCTAGTACTGCCAGTAGACTTTTCTGTCTACACCCCAAGCTCTGGGCACAGTGAGTATCTGGCCACTCTTCTAAAGAATATCTCAGTTCATGTGTCTGTATGTGCTGTTATCATGCCTTGAACACATTTCCTCCCCAACCTCTACCCCTTCATATAGGAAAGAGATCTTATTTATGTTTTATCTACCAATTTCAACTCTTAACTCTACAAACAAACCTCCCCTAACCCATCCAAGCAGATTCTATCCTACCCAGTGTTCATAGTACATGCTTCTAATGTTGCATTGGTCATACCACCGTAACACTATTCATTTACAGTTCCCACTGTCTAACCAAATGTTGAACTCTTCAGGGTAGGAAATCTGTCTCCTAAATCATCTCTTCATCTGTCTGGCACATTACCAGTGTTCAATTATGAACAAATGAATGAATGAATGAATGAATGAACGAAATATGGAAGGCTATATAATAATCTTCTACACAGGGACATAAAACTCCTGAAAATGAACTGAAGGCTGCCTCTATACTCTCCAAGGCCAGGGGCACATAGCCAACCTCTCCAGGAGTTTTCAATCTTGCTATAAATGCATCTTGTTGGCTCCATGGCTGAGTAATGTCTGGAACCTGGGAGTGAAGAATTGGCCTAATCTCAGTATCTAAGTTATTTAATGGACCGGAAATCCAGCTGAGCCTCTTCTGTCATTCTGCAAAGAAAATACAAGAAGAGTCTCATCATAAAGTACCTTAAAGGCCAATATCTATTCCAAAAGACATTTTCATCAGCTATATATAAGAGCCTCAGATGCATGATTTAATCCCCCTTCCCTTTTGCTGTCCCTAAGCAATTCAAAGTACAGTGAAAACCTGGCAGTTAACCAATTAACTTGATTGTAGTAAACAGCCAAATTAGATCATTGATGATCCTGTTTGCCAAATTTCCACTTCATTTTTTTTTCTGGGTACATATAGCCCTGAGGCTACAGATTCATTTACAAGCAAATTGCCCATTTCTCCTGGTGAATCCTCCTGTATCTTTAATTTCACATCTTCCATTACCCCTCTGGCTCTTCTCCATCACCTTAGAAAACAATAAGAGGAGGCGTGCTTACAACACCAGGACACTTATTCTCATCACCAGTTCTGAAAGGAATCTACTGGCGTCAAGCTGGCAGATCAACCCAGGCCAAGGTGATAAACTTGTATTTCCTTCCTATATCAGCATCCAAAAAGTGCCTTCTCTGTGTCGTTTGCCAAGAGAAATGGAGATCTCTTGATGCGTTGAATGTGACTTGTTAATTGATCTTTTCTCCCTGAATTGTTACCTGCTGGCATTTTACATGGCTGGTGGCTGAGAGAAGCCATATCCATTGCTTACCTAAGGCTTTTTTTGGCCACTGTTGGGTACATGGAAGATTAGGTGGCAAAGCATTTCTAGATTTAAAAAAATCTGGATTAAAACCTAGAGGTTCAAAAGAGAGTCTTTTGTAATGAAGGTAATATGGCCTGTGGAGGGTTTGTTTTTAAGGTCAACAAGGTAAGAGTATCAAGTGCACTGCACAGATTTTTTTTTTAAGATTTTATTTATTTATTAATGAGAGATAGAGAGAGAGTGTGTGTGTGGCAGAGACACAGGCAGAGGGAGAAGCAGGCTCCATGCAAGGAGCCCAACGTGGGACTCGATCCCAGGTCTCCAGGATCAGGCTCTAGGCTGAAGGCAGTGCCAAACCACTGAGCCACCCAGGCTGCCCCACTGCACAGATTTTAATCAAGTGCTGGGAGGCTTGGGGATAGAGGATGGAGAGAATTGCAGAGCTGGTATTAGTATAGCCAGTCTACACTGCAGCAACATTCAATTACTGGTGTTAGAATACTTAGGAATTCTCAAACCTTTCAAGAAGCACATTTTCAATTGTCACAAATTAACCATACACTATATTAGGCCCATGCTGGTATTTGATGCATTAAATTTTTTTTTTCATGAGCACCTACTTCATACTAAGGGCTATTACACAGACTTAATGACAAACAAGACAAATAACTCACAATCCAGTTAACAGGCATTATTGCCTGCTCACTCCTGCAAAGCTGACATTAAAAACCCATCTCAAACATTCCTCCCCACCCCAAGGTCTACAAACAAGGTAGAGATGCAGGATTAAAATTAAATGAAGAAAGATGGATGGTTGCTGGGGATGCAGAGCAGAGTGAGCAGCTACAAAAGGGATGCACAAGGCAATTTTCTGATGATGTCAGTATTCTGCATGGTACTATGATGATGAATACATGACTCTACACATTTGTCAAATCCCATAGGACTGTATCTCACAAAAAGTGAACTTTATCAAATAATTTTTAAAAATCTACCAGAAGTCAGAGAATTCCAGGATGGAATACAGACTCTGACAAAAGACTCTATCTTATAAAAATGTATGACACAAGCTCAGTAATACCAAGCATGCTAGTTAGTTAGATAGTGATTTCTAAACAGCATTCTCTAACAAAAGAAACCAGAGCCTTGGAGAAATGGCCAATTCTAGGGCTAAGACAGGGAAAATATAAGATGAACCTGGAACATCTTGTAGTATTAAGAAAGGAAGGCAGTGTCCAAAAAATCAAAGGATAGAGGCATATCAAAAGGACACAGAAGCCAAACTGAAGGAGCTCCCAATGGCCAAAGCTGAAACGATTTGAGCAATCAATCAATAATAAAATAAATCAGATAAAACTGAATTGTAACCCAAAGCATAAAATAATTATATATGAGTCCATACCAATATAAACATATGATTGAATCAATAAGTAAATAAAGGAGAAGAGACAAATATTCCTTAAAGAAGAATTCCACATGGTTATATAGATATCCCCCTCTAGGAGATGAAGCTTAATTCCACCCCTTATGCTTGAATGTAGATTAGACTTTATGACTTGCTTCCAAAGAACAGGATATTGAAAGAGGAGAGGGTAAATTTATAGTGGAAAAGCCATTCAAATATCTTCGCTAAGTGATCAAGGTTAACATCACCAGGAGTAAGACAGGTTGATAGCATGTACACCCTGATATGATGTGATGTACACTGATATGATGTGATGTGCACCCTGACATAAAGTGATTAGAAAGGCATTTTTCTTCCAAATAATAATAATAACAACCCCAGTATAACCATATAACAAACATCAGGTAAACTCCAACTGAGGGACATTCCACAGTATAGCTAGCTAGTAATACTCAAAACTCAATGCCATGAAAAACAGAGACTAAGGAATTGTCACAGATCAGGGGAACCAAAGGAGACATGACAACTAAATAAAATGTGGAATCCTGGGTTGGATCCCAAAACAAATAATGAAAAAGGGCATTAATGGGAAAATTGGTGCAGGGATGCTTGGGTGGCTCAGTGGCTGAGCATCTGTCTTTGGCTCAGGTTGTGATCCTGGGGTCCTGAGAGTGAGTCCCACAACAGGCTTCCCACAGGGAGGCTATTTCTCCCTCTGCCTATGTCTCTGCCTCACTCTCTCTCTGTGTCTCTCGTGAATAAATAAATAAATCTTTTAAAAAATTGGTGCAATCCAAATAAAGTCTGGAATTTACTTAATAGTAGAATATCAATTTTTTTAGTTTTTAAATATATACAATGGTAATATGAGATGTTAACATTAAGAGAGGCTGAATGAAAAATAAATGAGAACTCACTGTGCTATCATTGCAAATTCTATGTCAATCTAAAATTTCTTCCAGATAAAGTTTATTTTAAAAGGAAATGCCATTTGTCAAAATCCATAGAATGTACAACACCAGTGTGAACACTAATGTAAACTATGGACTCTGGGTGATGATGATGTGCCCATGTAGGCTCATAAATTGTAAAAAATGTGTCATTCTGATGTGGGAAGTCCATAGTGGGGGAGGCTGTGCATAAGGGGTATATGGGAACTCTATTTTTTGCTCAATTTTGTTGTGAATCTGACTGTTCTAAAAAAAATTAAGTTTCTTTTAAAAAAATAACTGCAGACTTTTAATTCTAGCTTTGATGGAGTAACTTCTTAGCAGGCCAATGCTCCCATTAAACACACACACACACACACACACACACACACACAGAGAAGAGATGAATTAAAAGGGAAAAAATCTAAAAGCTGTTTGAAAGCATCTATTTTCTTTAAAATATTTTACTTTATTTACTCATGAGAGATACAGAGTGAGAGAGAGAGGGAGAGACACAGGCAGAGGGAGAAGCAGACGCCATGCAGGGAGCCCAATGTGGGACTCTTCCTGGATCTCCAGGATCACACCGTGGGCTGCAGGTGGCTCTAAACCGCAGCACCATCAGGGCTGCCCTGTTTGAAAGTATTTAAAGAGCTTTCAAGGAAGCCAAGACCTGATACAACATATCCTAGAGAGAAGGAAACTGCATTGAAGAACCTCAGCTTTTCGCATGAAGCTTCTCCCTTAGGGGCATTTGCTAACCTCTGTGTAGGGCCGAAAAGCCAACCAAGCTTTACAAAATCTCACATGGTGAGAAAGACAAAAATTGGAGTTTGTGGATGCCAAAGTAGCCAGGTCTTGAGAGGTCAAGATTCAGAAGAAAAGAAAGGCACAGGAGGTGAACCCAACACTCAACATCAGCTTTTCTACAGAGGTATTTTCTTCAGAGCAGGCATGATGCTAAGAAGTCAAGTAGAAAAGTTTTCAGTGGTTTCACAGTGCCATGAAAAACAGAGACTAAGGAATTGTCACAGATCAGGGGAACCAAAGGAGACATGACAACATGGAGAAAGTAAAATCCAACCTCAGGATTCACTAAGAAGGAGCCCCAAGAAGCTTCTCAGTTTTTGGACTGAGCCTAACAAAACCCATAAATTGGTCTTGAGTTTTCTCAGTCCCTCAATAGATTGCATTGAATTTCCTTTTGTTGTCTGCAGAATATAGGGTGAACCCTCTCTGGAGGTAAATAATATCACCCAAAGCCCTATAACTTATCACACACAGCATCCAGCATTCAATCTAAAATTATCAGGCATACCAAGAAGAAGGACCAGAAGAACTAGAGAGTAGACCTACAGGTACCCATATGTTAAAGTTATCTGACACAGACTTTAAAGTAATTGTGATTAATATATTTAAAATACTAGATTACAGCTGGACATTTTTACCAAAGAAATGGAATCTATTCTTAAAAAACAATGAAAATGAGAACACTAAAACTTATGACAACTGAAATTTAAAACATTGCATATGAGCTAATAATAGATGAAACACAGCTAAAATGAGGATTTGGGGGCTGAAAGCTAAGTCAGCAGAAAATATCCTGACTTTGCACAGAGACCAAAAAGAATGAAAAATACTAAAAACAAAACACACACACACACCAAAAACAACACAAGACACAAAGCACATGGTAAAAGAGCTAATGTTCAAGGAACTATAACAATATATGAAGAGATAATAGCTAGGGATTTTTCAAAATAAATGAAAGATATCAAACTACAGATTCAAGGACTATAGACTCTAAGCAGAACAGACAGAAAGAAAATCACCCTGTGGCATATCATGTTCAACTGCTGAAATCCAAAGACAAGGAGGAAAGTCTTTAAAATGGCTTAAGGAAGAATATATTACTTTCCAAGGCAAAAACATAAAACAGGAATTTCAACAGCAATAAAGGAGACAGAAGACAATGATATGTTGAATGTCTGTGTTCTTCCCATTTTTATGTTGAGGCCCTAACCCACAATGTGATGATATTAAGAGGTGGGGCCTCTAAGAGGTGTTTGGGTTGTGAAGATAGAGCCCTTACAAATGGGTGAGTGCCCTTATAAGAGACATGAGAGAGATGATCTCTCCACCATGTGAGAACACCATAGGAAGGCATTAATCTGCAAGCCAGGAAGACCGTCTATAACAGAAACTGAATTGGCCAGCACTTTGATCTTGGGCGCTGCAGCCTCAGAACTATGAGAAATAAATGTCTATTATTTAAGCCACCCTATTTATGGTATTCTATTCTTATAGCAGCCTTAGCAGACTAAGACAGACATCATTTTTAAAGTGCTAAAAGAAAATAAATCCCAATATAGAAATCTACACCCAGGAAAAAATATCTCATAAAAGTGAGAAAGAAGTAAAGGATTTTTTTTTTTTTTTTTTTTGGTATTGTTGCCCACAGATCTGTAGTAAGGAGATACTAAAGCGACTTCTTTAGGCAGTTAGAAATGTATAGAGAATGAAAGTCATATTACATTGTATGGCAACCATGCTCCAATCTAAAAATATGTAAGTATGAAAGAATTAAGGGCAACAGAAAGGGCAAATATACAGGTAAAACTAAATGTATATTGACCGGAAAAAAAAAAAAAAAAGATGTGTTGTGTGGCTTTCTGTATATCTAAACAAAAATGCATATGTAACAATACAAAGGGTAAGAGAGAGGGAAATTAAGCAAAAGGGTCTTAAAGCCCTAGCATTATCTGGGAAGTGGTAAAGATACTAATTAATAAAAGATTCTTTGAAATGGCAGTTGTAATATCTAAGATGACCACTAAAAGAATAGAAATAGATATTTATATTTATATTTATATTTATATTATATATTATAAATAAATATATTTATATATCTAAATATTCATATGTATATATATGAAGCAAACAGATCAATAGTAAAATATAATTAATTACTTTAAAGGTATAAAATGAAGGGAAAAGAAAAATAAGACAGATGTAACAAATAGAATATAAAAAATAGGATAGTGGATATAAGACCAAATACAATAGTAACTCACTGAACACTCCACCTGAAAATTAAAGACTGAGAAGGCACCTCTATGATGACAGAATAAAGACTTCCAAAAATCCCACCCCTCCATAAAAGCAAAAAGAACACTAGCAAAAATTGTCAAAATGAAAAAAAAAATGTCAAAATGAACTTTTTCAGAACTCTGGAAATAAACCAAAGGCTTGCACTTATATGAGAAATATTTATTCAAGAAAAACAGCTGAACTGTAAGGACAGTGAGCATTAGGGCATTTTAACTTAAACTATTTCCACCTCCCATCCTCTCTACAGCTATGCAGTAGCCTTGTAAACCAGCAGCTTCACAACCACAGTAGCTGTAAAAAATAGCCACCTAGCAGCCTCTGGAAGGGGGCATAACAGGTTGGAAGCTCCCTCAAAAAACCCATTCTGAGAGAATTTTCATGATCTGACCTTTCTGGCAGCTCCCTGGAAAAGCCCCATTCATAAGCCTTCTCTTTATTGACCTGACTCAGAGATAGCTCCGTGGGTATTAGTCAAAGGCAGTCAGTGGCAATTAGTTAACATCACAGCTGCCTCAGTTGGCAAGACCAGATGTGCCAAACAAGAGACGGGCCAAAACACAAAAGGAAAATGTGGAGAATGAGATGTCCATAAGGAGGTCTTGAAAAACTCTAACATAGTCCTTGAATCTAGAAGGTCATGCTTATGGGAAAGACACATGCATGGCCAGGAAATATGAGAAAGCTTTACTCTCTTACCTCTGTCTGACCCTGATGCTCTGTATAAGAAGGAAATTAATACAAGAACAGAATTGTAAATCACTGGAACATAGAAAGTATTCCCCAACACGTACACAGAGTTCCTTGGCAAAGTATGGGATACTTACTGGCATTTAAGAAAATCCTTGTCTGATAATTAGATGAGCATTAAACTAACCAAGTAGAAGCTTCAGTGGCTGCTCACAACAAAGTATAAATATTTACAGACTAAGCCCAGGAAAGTCATTGAATAAACAAGTGGAAGTAACAACAACAAATCTGAGGGGAAAAGAAAAATCTGATTCCTAGAGTTGCCACATTATATTAACTTAAATGTCCAATTTTCAACAAAAAATGACAAGACATGCAAAGAAATAGGTAAGTATGTCCCATACACAGGAAAGGAAGAAGTCAATAGAAACTATCCGTGAGTAAGCCCAGATATTTATCTTACTTTACAGACTTTAAATTGGCTGTTATAATTAAATTCCTTAATTCAAAGAATTAAAATAAATCATGTCTAAAGAATTAGTGAGAAGGGTAAGATTGTTGTCCCACCAAATAGGGAGTAGAAATAAATGGAAACAATTAAAAAACAATCAAACAGAAAATCTGGGGTAGAAAAGTAGAATAACTGAAAGAAATTTATTAGAAGGGTTCAACAGCAGATTTGAGTTGGCAGAAGAAAGAATTAGCCAACTTGAAGATATGTCCATTGAAATGACATAAAAACAAAAATAAAAAAGAATAAATATAAATGAACACAGCTTTGGACACCTGTAGGACATCATCAAGTATATCAATATATGCATAATATGAATCCCAGAAGGAATATTGATGTGAATATCCTTGATAAAACTCTATGAAACCAGGTCTAGGATTATATACAAGGGTAATACACACCTTGACCAAGTAGTATCTATCCCAGGAATACAGGATTGTTTAGCATCCAAAGATAAATCACTGTAATACACAATATTCCTAAAATAAAGGGGAGCAAATCATATAATCTCAGTAGATGCAGAGAAAGCATTTAACAAAATCCAACATTCTTCCATGATAAAATACTCAATACACCAAGAATAGGAAGGAACTTCTTCAGTCTGATAAAGGGTATCTAGAAATACTCATATTCAATGGTGAAATACTGAATGCTTTCCCCTAAGATCAGGAACAAAACAAGGATGTTCAGTCTTGCTACTTCTACTCAACAATATACTGGAGGTTTTCGCCAGGGCAATTAGGCATGGAAACAAATAAAATGCATCCAAATAGGAAAAGGAAAAAATAAATTATTTCTATTGACAATGACATATGAACTTGTGTATTGAAAAAGTCCTGAGGAATTCACCAAAAAAACCCTACTCAAACTAATAAATGGCTTCAGCCTGGTTGCAGGATACCAGATCAATATACCAAATTCAATTGTATTGCTATGCACTAACAATAAATAATCTGAAAATGACATTAAGGAAACAATTTAATTTATGATAACATCCAAAAAAGGAAATACTTAGAAACAAATTTAATTAAGGCAGGTATAAAATTTGTGCTGTGAAAACTATAAAACATTATTGAAAGAAATTTAAGAAGAGGTAAAAATACGCAAAGACATTCCATGTTCATAGATCAGAAGACTCCACATGGTTAGGTGAGCTATATTCCCCCAAACTGATCCTCAGACCAATGTAATCCTATCATAATCCCAGTTACAGAAACTGACAAAATCACCTTAAAAATTCGTATGGAAAGTAAAGGAGCCAGAATAACAAAGCAAGTCTGAAAAAGAAAAACAAAGAACTCACACTTCCCAACTTCAAAATTTAAAACAAAACAGTGTGTTTTAGATCGATAACCAGGTCAGTGGAATAGAATGGATAGAGAGCAATAAGCTCTTACTTTTATGGTTATTTCATTTTCAACAAGGGTCCAAGACAATTCAATGGGGAAATTCAACAAATGATGCTGGGACAACTTAATATCTGCATGAAAATCAAGTTGGACTTAAACTCATTTTATAGCATATCAACTCAAAATGGATCATGGACTTAAATGTAGGATTTAAAATTATAAAACTCGGGATCCCTGGGTGGCGCAGCGGTTTGGCGCCTGCCTTTGGCCCAGGGCACGATCCTGGAGACCCAGGATCGAATCCCACATCGGGCTCCTGGTGCATGGAGCCTGCTTCTCCCTCTGCCTGTGTCTCTGCCTCTCTCTCCCTCTCTCTGTGTGACTATCGTAAATAAATAAAAATTAAAAAAAAATAAAAAAATAAAATTATAAAACTCTTAGAAGAAAACAGAAGTAAATCTTTATGACCTTGAGTTAAAGAATAATTTCTTACATATTGACACCAAAAGTACAATCAACAAAAGAAAAAAGGCAGGTAAATTGAACTTCATCAAAATTTAAAATGTTCATGCTTCAAAGGATACCATCAAGAAAGAGAAAGGACAACTCATAGAAGAGAAGAAAATATTTGCAATTAATATACCTGTTTAGGGACTTATATTCAGAATTTATAAAGAACCTTGAGAACTACAAAAAGACACATTTTCCAATTTAAAAATGAGAATAGGACTGAATATATATTTCTGCAAAGAAGATCTATCAAGGTGCCTGGGTGGCTCAGTGGGTTGAGCATCTGCCTTCTGCTCAGGTCATGATCCCAGGGTGCTGGGATCGAGCCCCACATTGAGCTCCCTGCTCAGTAGGGGGTCTGCTTCTCTCTCTGCTCCTCCCCCTTGCTTGTGCATGTGCTCTCTTTCTTTGTCAAATAAATAAATAAAATCTTTTTTAAAAAAGAAGATACATCAATAGCACATGAAACCAGCACATGAAAAGATGTTCAATATCATTAGTCACTAGGGAAATATAAATCGAAAATACAGCCCACTTCATACCTACTAAGATAGCCAGAATCAAGATAAACCATAGCAAGTGTGGGCAAGGATGTGAAGAATTTAGAACTCTCATGCATTGCTGGTGAGATTGTACAATGGTGCAGTAATTTTGGAACACTGTTTGGCAGTTCTTCAAAATGTTAAACATAGAGTTACCATATGACCCAGTAGTTCCACCCCTACATATATCCAAGAGAAATGAAAACATATGTTCATAAAAAAATGTACTTGAATGTTCCTAGCAGCATTTTTCATAATAGCCAAAAAGTAGAAACAACCCAAATGTTCATCAATGGGTAAATGAATAAACAAAATGTGGTATACCCATACTGTGGAATGTGATTTGGCAAAAAAAAGAATGAAGTGCAGATGATGAAGCTCAAAACCATTATGCTAAGTGAAAGAAGCCAGTCACAAAATACCACAGATTGTATATGATTCCATTTATATGAAATGTCCAGAAGAGGCAAATATATGGAAACAGAAAGTAGATCAGTGCTTGCCAGGGGTGGAAGGTGGGGGGTAATGATATGTGGGGTTTCTTTGGGGAGTAATGAAAAGGATCTAAAATTAGATCAAAATGTGATAATGGCAAAACTCTGAGGATTTATTAGAAACCACTGGATTTTACATTTTAAAATGGTGAATTTTATGGTATGTGAATTATGTCTCAATAAAGATGTTATTTAAAAACAGCAAAGATTGTTGTACTGGATTTTTAAAAAATATATATGCTGCTTAAAAGATGCCTTAAATATAAGAAAGTTGAGTGCACCTGGGTGGCTCAGTGGTTGAGTGGCTGCCTTCGGCTCATGTCATGATCCTGGAGTCCTGGGATTGAGTCCCACATCAGGCTCCCCACAGGAGCCTGTTTCTCCCTCTGCCTATGTCTCTACCTCTCTCTCTCATGAATAAATAAATAAAATCTTTGAATAAATAAATAAAAGTTGAAAGTAAAAGGATGAACATTATATACTCTGCAAACACTAACCAAAAGAATGCTGGTCTGACTATCAAACAAAGTAGGCTTTCAAGCAAGAAGCATTACTAGAGGTAAAGTGGAATATTTCTCAATAATAAAGTGTCAAGCTTCTAGAGACACTTGGGTGGCTCAGTGATTGAACATCTGCCTTTGGCCCAGGGCATGATCCTGGAGTCCTGGGATTGAGTCCCGCATTGGGCTCCCTGTATGGAGTCTTCTCTCTCTGCCTATGTCTCTGCCTCTCTGTGTGTGTGTCTCTCATGAATAAATAAATAAAATCTTTTTTAAAAAGTGTCAAGCTTCTATAAAGATAAAACTACATTTTCTTGCATTTAGTAACACAGCTTCAAAATACAAGAAGTAGAATTTGAAACAGTGAACAGAAGTGAAGACAAAGCACAGTACTCTTAGTAACTAATAGAACAAGCAGAAAAAATCAGTATGGATGTACAAAATGTGAGCAACATGATTAAGCAACTTCACTTAAATGACCTAGAGAACATGATAGTCAATGACACAGAATATACATTCTATTGAAGAGCACATAAAGTGTTTATTCAAATAGACCATATTGGACATAAAATCAATATCCATAAATGTAAAAGGACTAAAATCAGAGCAAATTCTCTGAACGCAGTAGAATTAAGCTGGAAACAAATAGCTGAAAATAAGACATCTTCAAATATTTTTAAACAAAGTAGTTTATTTCTAAAAATCCACTTTGAAATGGATGATAATGTAACACAATGTATAAAAGTTTGTGAGTTGAAGTTCGGGCTATGCACAGAGGGACATTTATATCCTCAAAAATCCATACACTAGAAAAAAGGGCTGAAAATCATTATTTCGATTATGATCATTATAATTATAATAAATCATCATTATCTAAATGTCTATCTCAAGAAGTTAGAAAATGAACAGTAAAATAAACCTAAAGAAAGGAAATAATGAACATAAGAGCAAAAATATATAACATCGAAAACAATTGTGTATAACAATGGAAAATCAACAAGCCAAAACTCAACTTTTTGAAAATACTGATAAATCTGAAAGGAGAAATTGTGCAAATCTGAACAAAACTCTTCCAGGGAATAGAAAAATAGGAGAACACGTATAAAACCATTGTATGGAACAAAAATAATGTAGATTGTATAAACTTAATGAGGACATTATAAGAAAGGAAAATTAAAGCAAACCTCTCCTGAAAACATGCAAAAAATCCTAAACAAAACATTAGTAAGTCAGCTTTAGTGATAAATAAAAAGGATAATCCTTCATGACCAAGTTGGACTTATCCCAGATAGATGCTAACTTAAAATTTAAAAATCAGAAAAAAAAATTAAAAATCAGTTAATGAATTCATGTTAACAGAATAAATTAGGTAAATTATATGACCATCTCAGTTGTAGAAAAGCATCTAATAAATTTCACATCCATTCATGACCAAAATTTTAGCAATTAGGCTTACAATGTTCTCAATCTGTACTTTTTAAAATCTGTAACTTTTAAAATCTCTATATCGTATGTGATATTGATAGTGAATGACTGAAAGCTTTTCACTTGAGATAAAGAATAAAACATAAATACCAACTTTTACCATGTCTGTTTATATTGTACTGGAGGTCCGGGCTGTTGCAAAAAGACCAGAAAAAAAAAGTAGGAATTGGAAAGTAAGAAATAAAACCATCATTATTCCTACACAGCATGATCACTTGATTGCATAGATAGAAAAGAGAATTTGTGGACTATGAAGTAATTCTAACAATGGTCATTGGATAGAAGGCCACTTCAGAAAATTAAATGTAATCTATACAAAAGGAAGGCACAATTAGAAAATGAAAATTTTAAAACAGCGTTTATAATAACATCACAAAATTAAAATCATGGGAATAAATATCAACAGCATTTTAATTCATAAGCAACAAAACATTGTTAATATTATATTAGTAATTATTAACAAATAAAAGGATAGATCATGTTCCTGGGTGGAAAGATACATTGTAAAGATGTCAATTATTTCTAACTTGATCCAGTAAAAATCCATGCAAGTTTTTTTTTCCTTTGGAAATTAACAAACCCGTCTAAAATCCAAACAGAAATGCAGAGGAACCAAAAAAGCCCAGACATCTTTGAAAAAGAAATTAGACTATGATTTTGGTTGCTGTTGCTGTTTTATATAGTTGTTGTTTCCTTCGGCTTATCCAAATGTTAACATTTTTATTTTCCCTATTTCTTACTGCATTTCAGACTTTCCCTCTGGGTTTCTTTTCTTCCTGAATTATATTCTTTAATGTTATTAATAATTGCCTGCCTAGTAAACATTATCAAACCAGCTCTCTACTTCTAGGTTGATGATGGTTTCTTTCAGCATTTGGAAGATAGTATCTTAATGTCTTCTTGTTTCTTTTTTTTAATTGTATTTATTAACTAATTCATTCATTCATTCATTCATTCATTCATTCATGAGAAACACAGAGAGAGAGGCAGAGACACAGGCAGGGGGAGAAGCAAGCTCCCTGCAGGGAAGCCTGATGTGGGACTAGATCCCAGGACTCTGGGATCACAACTTGAGCCAAAGGCAGATGCTCAACCACTGGGCCACCCAGGTGCCCCTGTCTTCTTGCTTCTATCACGGATTTTGAGAAGCCAGCTGCCAACCTAATTATCATTCTTTTGTAGGTAATCTGTCTCTCCTCATTTAACATGCCTTTGTCTTGGTGTTCTACCAAATAAAAGATATGTTTTCTTTATCCTGCTTGGGGTATGTTGAACTTGCTGAATCTGACATTTCATGTCTTTCATCATTTTGGAGGAATTCTTATCTATGATCTATCTCTTCAAATAGATCTGTACCTGTATCTCCGCCATTCTCTCCAGTATCTCTGATGAAACACAGGGGAGACCTTTTTTTTAAAAAAATATGTCTTCCATGTTTCTTAGTTTATCTTTCTTATCTTCACTCTCTTTCTCTCTCTGCTGAATTCTCAGTGATTTCTCAATACCGATCTTCAGCTGCCTAACCTGCTGTTTAACCCAATCATTTGAGTTCCTGATCCCAATTATTGTATTTCTTATACCCGTAAGTGTAATTATCTCCCTGGTCCTTTGTGGCAGTGTCTTGCCTTGTAGTTTTACCTCCAATACTTTCTTTTATTTCTTTAAACATATGAAATACATATTTTATATTTCTCTTTGCTGACTGAAGTATCTAAAATATGTACACCAATATGGTTATATGCAGAATGAATTTTAGCTTCAAACTCAAAGTTAGGAAGCCTCAAGACTTTTATATTTCTTTTCCCCTATATTCAGAGTCAAGGCCAACATGGCTAAGAATATCCACTTTTTATCTCTGTGATAGGCTTTTTTCTGGGGAGGGATGCCTGTGTTTGGTGATATTGGCTTTCTTTGGGGGAGGACTCAGGTTTGCTGGGGGCAAGTGGTTTCTGATTCACCCTAGAACATTGTGTGGGCCCCAGATCATCTCCTCTATCCTCTCTCATGCACAAACACACACACATGCACACATCTACACTCTAGTCCACAGGAGCCTACAGATCTTCCCAGGGTAACTGCCAGCTGCTGCACTGATTTGTCCTTCTAGATTCATGTTTGACCTTGAAGGACTTCTCTCACTGCCAGGTCACCCATCTGTTAATTTTTGTTCTCTTTTATTCAGTATTTTCAGGTGTTCTGTACTGAAAGGCTATCTTCAGACATCAACATCACCAATTTTCTGGAAAAGGAAGTACAGGCTGAAGGCTTTCTCACTCATAAATTAGAAAGACCATACCATCAAGTCGAATGACTATCTTAGTCAGTTCTGGTGGCTCATAAACAACAGAAATTTATTTCTCACAGTTCTGGAGTCTGGAGTCAGTGATCAGACTGCAGATTGCCAACTTCTCATTGTATCTTCATAATGTAGAGGGGAGAGAGAGAAAGCAAGCTCCCTCATGACTACCATCCCATGGGGAGTAAGACTGCAAGATATGAATTCTGGGGGGACACAAGCATTTAGTTCATAACAATGGCTTCCTTAAGTTCAATGTGACTTCCAAAAGGGTATAAAATAAGTAAATCCAAGTGGGGATAAAAAGAAATTAGGATTAAATTTCACATATCCCAATTTCCAAGGTTGGAAAACATTGGCCTAGTCTTTCTGACAGTTTTCTCTAAAGAATAAAATAGTCTACACAAGACAGCCCACAACAGAGCTGACCAAACCAATAGCCTATTGAATGGGATATATTTGGTTACATTAATAGGCAAGTTCTAGATTTCTCTTAACACATCTCTGTTCAATAGATAGGGATTATGGAGGGCACGGGATGTGATAAGCACTGGGTGTTATATGCAACTAATGAGTTATTGAAAGCTACATCTGAAACTAATGATGTACCATGTATTGGCCAGTTGAATTTAAATTTAAAAAATATTACATTCAGCAAAGCAAGCAAAATGTATTTGGGAAATTTATCAGACATGTCTCCTCCTTAAGGAACTTCACGTACCAGACTCGCTTAGCCCCACTCTCTGCATCCAGATGGGGAAACTTGAGTGAAAATACAGTGGTCTTCTTTGGGATGTTCCTCATTTGCAGACGAAGTGAAAGTCTGCTTCTCCTGAGGTCGAAGTCCCCTTCATCTACAGAGTAGGGCAGAAGCCAGCTCCCAAGGTCTCTGCTACCAGACCCCATTGTGCTCTCATCCTGCTCTCCATCCACAGCTGGCCTTTCTTTCCCTTCCCCCATCTGACCTCCCCAGAGTCCCTCTCCCACAGAGACTCTTCTCCATGATCTTATTAATGCATTGATTTTGCCTAATTTTTCACTATCACAGAAATGCTGCCATACATCTTCTTGTGCACATGAGCAAGTTTCTCCAGCAAAAATACCAGAGTGGAATTGGTGGATCATGGTGGATGCACATTGTTCACTTCCGTGTCACCAGGGTGCTTGCCAAAGTGGTTTACCAATAGCACTACCAACTGTAGGTATGGGCAAGTCCTGGTGCTTTGTCTCTTTGCCAACATGTGATACTGATTTTGATTTTTTTAAGATTTTATTTATTTATTCATGAGAGACAGAGAGGGAGAGAGAGAATGAGAGAGAGAGAGAGGCAGAGGCACAGGCAAAGGGAGAAGCAGGCTCCATGCAGGGAGCCCAACATGGGACTCGATCCCAGGACTCCAGGATCACACCCTGGGCCGAAGGCAGGTGCTAAATCACTGAGCCACCCAGGGATCCCCCTACCCCCGATTTTAATTCTTAAGGACCTTCTCTCTACAACCAATCCAATGAACTCCTCTTTCTGACTTGCTAAAGGTGAATGAATAACATATTTGTGTTGTTCTGGGTTCTTTTAGACATTGGACCTAAGCAGGAGTTCACATTTTCCTGAAGAGTGAGCTGAGATCCATTGATTGCTTCCAGTGGCTAACTGGAAGATGGAGGTTTTTCTTTAATTTACCTGGAACGAGAGCACAGGCCAGTGAGGAGAAAGATTGTTGAGGCTCTGAGGGCCACGGGGTCAGTCCCAGCCACCCACACTACTCACTAGCATGGGTCTTGGAGGTGAGGTTGCCATGGCACTGACCCTCGGGCCAGTGAAACCAACCTAATGAAAGAGAGGCCAAGGTAATGGGAATCCCAGGTCCTGGGGCCACAGGACCAGGAGACATCTGGCCTTTTGATGACAAAGGGCAGTGCAGAAAAGGCCAGGTAAAGAAGGGGCATGGAAACAGAAATAATGGAAACCGAGGTCCTGGTAGATCTCTGTGTGAGTCTGGATCTAAGACAAAAGCTTGTCTGTCATTCACCTCGTCAGTGTCTAGAGGCTGCAAAGGTAGCAGACTGAGAGTCTGACCTCCGAGGTAGACAATCTGGGGTCTTTTACTGATGGGTCTAGATCTGAGGCATTTTACTTAACCTCTCTGTGCCTCAGTTTCCTTATCTGTAAAGTGAGAATATTCATACATATTTATAAGGTTGCCGTGAAAAGAAATGAGATAATATTAATAATATTAATAAAATGCTTAGCAAAGGCCTGGTCTGTAGTAAGGAATCAGTAAATGTTGTTATTCTTACCGCCATCATTACTGATATATATAAAATCACTATATGGGGGCACAGTTGATTGAACCTCCAACTCTTGGTTTTGCCTCAGGTCACAATTTCAGGATTGTGAGATCAAACCCCATGTCAGGCTCTGCACTCAGTGGGGAATCTGCTTGAGATTCTTTCTTTCCCTCTGCCCTCCCCTTTCTCCCACACTTGCTCACTCTCTCTTTCACAAATAAATAAATTTTTAAAAATAAAATAAAATCATTGTATGTATATAAAATCTATGAGCAACTCCAATGGATAAAGCTGCAGTATCAGGACTGGCAGCCAGTTTCCATCTTGGGTGTTAACTGTGATTGATTGGCAGTGGCTGCCTGTTGAGAAGGATTCCAAGGACATCCTTGGACCAAGGGAAAGGAGGAGTAGACTGTGACCCCCTGGCAAATGTCTGCCATGGCCCAAATGATGAACAGGGGCAAACAGAGCTCACGTCTCCCCATGATCTGCACGTCACAACTTACCTGGTAGGAAATACCGATTCAGGAATGTTCCATTTCAAGTTTCTAAGAGAGGACCTATAAGTGGACCAAAAAGAATTGATTTTTATTTATTTATTTATTTTAAAGATTTTATTTATTTATTCATGAGAGAGACAGAGAAAGAGAGAGGCAGAGACAGAGGTAGAGAGAGAAGCAGGCTCCATGCAGGGAGCCCGATGTGGGACTGGATCCCTGGACTCCAGGATCATGCCCTGGGCCGAAGGCAGACGCTCAACCACTGAGTCACCCAGACGTCCCGAGAACTGATATTTAAATGAGGCCAACTGCACATGGCTCTTTTAAAAATATATTGAGGGCAGCCCGGGTGGCTCAGGGGTTTAGTGCCGCCTTCAGCCCAGGGCCTGATCCTGGAGACCCGGGATCAAGTCCCAAGTCAGGCTCCCTGCATGGAGCCTGCTTCTCCCTCTGCCTGTGTCTCTGCCTCTCTCTCTCTCTCTCTCTCTCTCATGAATAAATAAATTAAAAAAATAAAATTTTTAAAATAAATAAATAAAATAAAAATATATTGAAAGCAGGCACTGCCTCCTTTTCTGTCCTGAGCTCTGTAGAGAATTTCCATTTGCTCATTTGCTCACCACCCTGGTGCCTGCAACAGTGGGAGAGCCTCAGGTGAGCTCATCATAAGCAGAGGTGGCACTTAGCTTTTCACACCTGCTACTATAAAGCAGAGAGCCCTGGGGAGGGAGGTATAGATTCACATGACAACGTGGGTAATGGAAAAAGCTGGGGGACCCACAGGCCTGGATTCTAACTTCTGCATGGGGCTGGGTGGGCCAGGTGACTTCTCAGAGACCAGGTTTCCTGTCTCTAAAATAAGGTAAATGATCTCCAAGATCCTGTAAAATTTTTCTTTTTCTGTTCCAGGAAAGGGAAGGCACTTCTTTTACTTACCACGTTTGTAAAAGAGAAAGAAGTACACAACAATGCGTATGTGTGCACAAATGTACAATAATATATGTGCACCATAGTAAGGCCTTGGCCTTTGTGACAGACATCTTCCAGAATTTTCCTAAATTCCCAAATGGTAAAATAACATGACGACTCAGATTTCTCCTGGGGATTAGTTTTCCCAATGAAAAAAAAAGATTTATCGGTACAAAAGATGATATTGTGTTGGGGCGCCTGGGTGACTCAGTTGATTAAGCATCTGATTCTTGGTTTTGGCTTAGATCATGATCTCAGGGTACTGAGATCGAGCCTCATGTCAGGCTCAGGGCTCAGTGTGGAGTCTGCTTGTCCCTCTCCCTCTGCTCCTCCCCCTGCTCTCTTTCTCTCTCTCTCCCTCTCGTAAATAAATAAAAAAATTTTTTTTAAAGATATCGGGACGACTGGGTGGCTCAGCGATTAACCGTCTGCCTTCAGCTCAGGGTGTGATCCTGGGGTCCTGGGATTGAGTCCCACATCGGGCTCCCTGCATGGAGCCTGCTTCTCTTTCTGCCTATGTCCCTGCCTCTCTCTCTCAGTGTCTCTCATGAATAAATAAATAAATAATAATTAATTAATTAATTAATTAATTAAACACTTTAAAAAATAAAATTAAAATTAAAAAGACGATATCATGTAAAAGCAAGGTTTCAAGAACAAGTTACCTTAGGAGGGGAATTTGCAGGTAGGAGCTGCATCATATGCTTGCACCCTTCACCTGCCCACCCTACCCCACATACTCCTCATACACACACAGAGAGACTTCTTAGCCCATTGACTCGAGACCCTATTTCAGCAAAAGTCTAAATCTGTACATGTCATGGGGCTCTGATATTGAATTTACCACTATTGAAACTACAATTATTAAATTCACCACCACAAAGGGTCCATCACATACACAGTGCTTAAAGCACACAGACAACCACTGCTGTGGAGTACGTTTTAGTAATAAGGCACCAAGAGAATTAAATAATAAAACGTGCTTTTTCTTTTACCCAAAGCTATGAAATTATCATGAAAACGTCAAGGCAATTTCCCCCAAACATAATGAGTTTTGCACTTTTCTTTTCTCACAGACAGTAACCACAGTGTAGGATGATTTCTTACATAACTGTCCAGGTTTGCTGATGAAGGGAGACGTGTCTCTTTTCAAGACGACCACCTTGGGCATGGCTGTCCTGACTGCAGTGGTGTGGTCACTCTGGGTCCTTCTCTTTAAAAACTGCTTTCCCGGGCCAGTGAAGGAGCCTCGAAGAAATCAGGCCCGAACTTGCAGCACCCCTTGCTTTTGATCTGAAACATGGTACAATGGGAAAAGCTGATCCAGTGATTTTCCGGATCCATCGTGCCCCTCACAAAGATTCGCTTTGCTTCAAGCTTAAAAGCCAGGTGCAGAGATTCGGCTCTTGCCAATGCAGGTGGACACTATCCAATCCACCAAGGGCCCGAATAGAACAAAAAGGCAGAGGAAAGGCAGATTTGCTCTGTGTTGAGCTGGGACATCCCTTCTTCTCCTGCCCTTGGACAGCAGAGGTTCCTGGGGCCTTCAGATTTAGTCTGAATTACACCATCTGGTTGGTCTCCCTGGCTGTCCAGTCTGCACACAGCCTATTATGGGACCTCTTAGCCTCCATAACCCCATTAGCCAATTCCTATAATAAATCTCCTCTTCTCTCTCTCTCTCTCTCTCTCTCATTCTGTTTTTCTGGAGAAACCTGACTGATACATAATAGAGTTAAAGGCCTGTTTAAAGGAATGGTATTCATTTGGATTTTTTAGCTTACCAAGTTATGGGACTCTCAGGGGTTTCCAAGTCAATCTCTGAACCCTCCTCTCATTCCTCCCTCTCTCTTCACTTAGCTCAACATGGTTGTGTCAAAATAGCCACATCAGGAAGCCCCCTGGCATCACAAGTGCCACGTGAGAATGTCTGGGGTCTAGAGAGTCTGTCCGATTTGGATGCCGTCCTCCAAACACAACTCACTGGTTTTCCTTCCTCCTCCCAAGATGAGACCTTGGGGCTGGATATTTTCAGAGACATCATCAGGGGAAGCGGACAAATGGAGATTTCATTCCCATACTGAGGGGAGAGCAAATAAAATGTCCAAATGCCATTATCCTACTCACTTTAGAATTCCACCCCTAGCTGAATAGAAAATGCCAGATCCAGGTTACACTGGTTCTTCTTTAGGAAACAGAACATTTGAAATCTTTTCTCAACCTCTGCTCTGGTGTCGACTATGAAAAGGTCACCGGTGACATCGCAATTACCCAAGCTGTCCCCACCCGACCTGATGGGTCCTTCAGCATTTGACACCTACCCACCCTGCCCTTGTAGGTCCTCCTGGGACGCGCACAGTTTCTCCCTCCCCTGCCTTCTGGTCCCTTAGGACCCCTGGGTGTCTTACTTTCACCTTCAGCTTAGTGCACAGACATGCATGCTTATCCCTGCCCGACAGCAGGTGGGCTCCTCTCCTCTGATGAGGGTCCCCTCATCTCTGCTTGTAGGACACAGTGTCTCAGGCATCTGGGCACAAACCTCATCCCCCGCAGCTGATCACTAGGTCCTGGCCATTCTGCCTCTCGTGGTGCTCCCATGAGCACCCACAGCTGGTCCACTGGTTGGGGCATTTCCTACACTGGCCCCGTATTGGCTTCTGCCAGGCTTTCTCCTCCAGTCTCTTCTCTGGGGGAATCCAACCCATACTTTGCTCATGGATTCATCTCTCCCAGTGCTGCTTAAAGCATCTTCTGAGATTTCCAGTGGTTTCTATTGCCCAGAGTTTCTACCAAGGTGCTTCACTTGCCAGCAGCCAATGGAGTCTTCACTTGGTCCCCATTTAACCTGGGCAGTTCAGACAGGTCTATTTATGATTCTCTGGGCCCTGCCATTTGAGGGGATCCCATCTCTTCCACAACTGGTTTCCACTGGGAGAAGAAGCCCCTCTCCGCCCAAGTTTTTGACACCTGACAAAACTTTTCTCAGACCCTGGGCAGAGAGGGGCTTCTCTGACTGGTTAATTTAGGAGAAGGAACAGGGCATTGTAGCCCAGCAGCTTTTTCTTCCTTTTTTAAGTTGGGAGCCAGGCTGCCCACTCGGTGGATCCAGGCCCACACTCACACTGGGGAGGCCAATCACGGTCACAGGCTCTCTTTGTGGGTGCTAGGAAGCCCGCTCCTTTACCTCTCAGCACCACCCACATCTTCCAATACCAGATTTTTCAGTAATAAAAGTGATGTTTTTTGCCTCCCATTTGCCTTATTCTTTTTTACTTCTTATCAATTAATGTAAAACTCAAGGAAAGAGGGAAATTCCTTATTCGGACCCTTTATATCCCAATAACACAGCAACTTCACTGCCTCCTATCTCATTTCCGCCCCTCCCAGGAACACCCACTATCTCCTTCTGTCTGTCTAGTTCTTATCCTCTTCCCAGACCCTCTCAAACTCCCACATCGCTGTGAAGGATCTCAGGCCCCTGAATCCCACCTTCCTCTGCACTCACAGCCCCTGGCTGCTCCGGCCGCTTAGCAATCGGGCGCTGCCACATAATATTCCTGGAAACCTCACCTTGCTTTGTGGTGGGAATTCTCACCTGTTTCTATCTTGCCTTCTTAGTAAGTTATACCTGAGGGCAGGTATATTCCCTTCACACTCATCATCATTCACACCCTCAGACTACCGGCAAGAGGTCCTGTTCAAGAAAAGCTCTGGGGAGCGAGGTGTTTCATTTAACCACTGCCAGTGTTCGGGAGGCTTCCTGCCTCGCTGTCTCAGCCCTAGATTCCAAGGAGGCCCAAGGCATGGCTTCAGGGCTGCAGTAGCATGGTCTTTGTAATTTCTCACACTGTGTGGCCTCAGACAGAAACTCTATCTGAGAAATGGAGAAACAGAGGTGCCCATATGGCTCAGTAAGTTGAATGGCCAACTCTTGATCTGGTTTCAGGTCTTGATCTCAGGGTCGTGAGTTTGAGCCCCACATTGGGTTCCATGCTGGGCGTGGAGCCTGCTTTAAAAACAAACAAACAAACAAACAAACAAAAGAAAGGGGCACTTGGGTGATTCAGTTGGTTAAGCATCTGCCTTTGGCTCAGATCATGATCCCAGGGTCCTGGGATCGAGCCCTGCACCAGGCTCCTTGCTCGGCGGAGAGCCTGCTTCTCCCTCTCCCTCTGCCTGCCACTCTCCCTACTTGTTTCTCTCTCTCTCTCTCTCTCTCTCTCTCTCTCTCTCCCTCTCTCTCTCTCTGCCAAATAAATAAAACCTTTTTAAAAAGAAAAGAAAGAAAAATGGAAAAAACGATCACCATGACTTAGAAGACTTTCAGAGACCCTTTTCTCTGACCACATGTCTATTTTGTCCCAAATGGTTTTGTCTTGAATAATGAGCAAAATACAAGACAGCAAGCACAGAACACAGACACGTTAGCTTCCCATATCCTGTGTGCCTGTGGGCTCCTTCAGAACAGGCCTTATGTCTCTTGGGCCTCCCCAGTGATGCTGCTGCCGTGTAGAGGGGGGTGCTCAGGGAACACAGGTCAGCTCAATTTCTTCTTAACAGTGGGAATGATCTCCAAACTCTCATCAGGGTTAGGTTTGTTCTTTGCTTACATAATATAGCATTTGGTTGCTTGGGGTTAAACTTCATGCTTTAGCTGCAGATATAATAAAAAAAAAGAGTATGATGCATATAAAACTAATTTAGGGTACGTGTCTGTGAAAGAGAGAGAAAGAGGGAATGAAGTATACAGAGACAGAGAGATACTTAAGGACAGTCTTTAGACCAAGTACCATTCCCTCAGACAAAACTTTTCTCAGTGCAGTCATTTTGCAATTCCCTCAGCCTCCATGAGCACTGGATGGGTAGATCTGCCTCTTTGATCCTAGGCACCAATTGGCGAAATAAACCATACGTTCCTGTCTGGTGCCCGGGGTTCAGAGAGAGCCCATTCTAACAGAGAACAAAGGTTTGGGGTAAAGCAGTTCCATGCACAATGCAGCATAATGATTGACAGGCTGATTATTAGGCTGAGTTGTCCTCATCTGGCCTTTTTTAAGTGCAATATGGTATGCATAACATGACATATGAATGCTAAATTCCTGGCAGTTCTTGCAAAGGAGACAATGCAGCTGGCAGCCTGACACCGGAGCAGCTGGGAGGGGAAGGCTTGGTTTCTGCACATTAACACATTTGACATTTGGTATCGAAAGGGAAGAGCTAATAAATAACCCGCCAACGATGACACTCTGTAATGACAGCTTTTATTACCAGCCAGTTAATCCTGCACTCTGGCTCTGTCCTTTCAAGCCATCTGGCGTTGAATTCTTATTTACTTACTTTTATTTTCCTGGGGCTTGAACTTGGAAAGTTAGCCTCTCGTCATGTCATATTTTGAAATTAATTCAAGGACGAGGGCAGTGGCTGGTTGTAGGTGACTCAGCACCAAGGTCTGCAGAACATGGGAGTAGACAGAGATTAAAGCAGTTTGGAGCCCCCTTCTTGAAGCCAGGTAGTCATCCTGGGACCAAAGGAGTGAGGGAAACTCACCTCTTGAACCAATATGCATAGTTTCTGCCTCAATCAAATCAGACACACATTTACCAATTATCCACTGTGTGCCCCCCTATGGTATCAGAAGTTCTGGGACATGCAGACAAAACTATTCAAGTCCATCTCTTTGAGGCCAAAGCTGACAGGCCAGAAGAAGAGCCCCTCACATAATAAATCTCAATAATAGGACATGAGCTATAATAGGAATAAACATAGAATGCCATGGGGTCAGAGATGAGGGGGTAATTCCTTCTTCCTTAGAGGATTGAAGGAAGAAGCTTCCCAGAACTGTGAAGGGTCTACGGTTTTCCTATTTGCAAGCTACAGGTTAGCTGGTGCTATGGACTGAATGTTTGTGTCTCCTTCCAAATTCGTACGTTGAAGCACTAACTCCCAGTGATAATATTTGGAGGTGGGACCTGCAGGAGGTAATTGAGTTTAGATGAGGCCATGAGGGGAGGGAGTCTCATGATGGGATTACTGTCTTTATAATAACAGACCAGAGCTACCTCTCTCCACTATGTGAGCACACAGCAAGAAGGCAGCCGTCTACAAGCCAGGAAGACAGCTCTCAGCAGGACCCAACCATGCTGGCACCTTGATCTCAGACCTTCAGCCTCCAGAACTGTGAGAAATAAATGTCAGTTGTCTAAGCCACCCAGTCAATGGTATTTTGTTACAGCTGCTTGAGCTAGGACAGCTAGCCAGTTTCATGGATGCTATTCAAAGACACAAGACTCCTGAATCAGAGACAAAAGACTTCATAACTCACAGCAATAGCAGTGTCAGCTTATGTGCAGTTTCCCCAAGCCCAATCCCCACAGAATGACCCAAAGGAGGCCAAGTGACACCTGTACACACTCAGAGTTACATTATGAGAGGGGAACCCTAAGCTGAGGGAATCCGAATCTTTTATAATGGATAGTAAGCACGCCTGCCCTTTGCCTCAGAGAAAGACATTCACTCTGTCTCCCAAGGCTGTTCACTAGAAAAACATCTCCGAAAAGAGGGTTTAGAAGAAAGATAGTGAATGCCTCCTTCACAGATGGGCAAAATTACCCAAGAATTCTCCCATAAAGAGCTGGCTTCCAAAAGAGGGCACCAAACCAATGAATGTCCGTTCTCCATCAAAAGATTTTTCTAAAGCCCAAGACACATCCATAGAAAGAAGCAGAAATTTTTTCAAGGTGGCATTTCTCTCAAGCTGGGCTAGCCATGGGATCCCCTTGAAATACAATCCATGGTGACACTTCTGGGATAAACCCCCTCTGCTGTAACCCTATGAAAGAGTAGACGGGGCCATAGAAAAGCACGCTAGGTGCAGAGAGCCACATGGCTCAGTGTGCGGATGCAACAGATGTGGGACAGGAAGAGGCATTGCGGAACCCTCATCAACGGCCCTTTGTGCAACTCCCCAGCTACATGTCTGGCAGCTCCCTGCCTCATACCTCATACTGCAAGGGCTTCCCACTGCTATGGTCTTACTTCCACACCTTGCTGTTTCTCTCACCCCTTGATGTTCTATCACATAGTCCTTCCTGTTTCTTCTCATCTGAAAACTCCCTTCACAGGACTCACTCCCCCTCCTTTCAGACCTGGCTCCAATGCTGTCACCTACACGCAGCCCTCCTAAATTACCTCAGCTGGAGAAGCACCCTTTCCTGCACTTCCTGGAATCTTCTGTGTCCACCTCACTCACTGCCCTTGGGGAAGTGCCCTTTCCTGTGCTTCCTGGAATGTTCTGTGTCCACCACACTCACTGCCCTTCCATACCACTCTTGGTTATCTGTGTCCTTTCTCCCCATTGGGCATGGAGAGACCTGAAGCAATGTTGTTTCCTTTTTCTGCCCCTATCACGGCCCCCAGCACCAAGCAGTTATCCAACAAAGGCTCACTAAAATGGCCAACTCTCACTTTCCCTTCCACTCTGTCCTTGACATCACAGATCTGAGTCCACAAAGGTCTAAGATCATTAACAAATGTGAAGATGGCACAACTCAACCGCGTGTTGCAGAAAACTTGGTTATTTTCAAGTAGGCCCCAAAGGGTCATGAGATAGTGAAATTTAGTTATTTTTCTCCACTGCTCTATTTTTTTTTTAAGATTTTATTTATCTATTCATGAGAGACACAGAGAGAAAGGTAGAGACATAAGCAGAGGGAGAAGCAGGCTCCCTGCTGGGTGCCCGATGCAGGACTTGATCCCAGGCCCTGGGATCACAATCTGAGCCAAAGGCAGACACTCAACCACTGAGCCACCCAGGTGTCCCTCCCCACTATTATTCTTTTACTGTTTCCCCCTCTTCCTCTTCTGAAATGCAGCATTAGCTATATCATCCTCTCTGTGTCTCTCTTTCTCGTTTATTCCCTCTTCCCTGCTGTGTACAATCATACCAGTTGTATGCAACAGTATTGCATAATCTCCTGGAGGCATGAGGGTACCACCCACCTCTGTTGTACAGAAGGAAAAAATGAGAAGTGAAAGATGCCCAATTATCTGATGGTTCCAAAGCTTTGTTTTTGTTTTGGGAGCTGGCGATGGGCACTGGTGATAGATACCTCTGAGAATCCGATGAATACATACACCTTCTCCCTGCCTAAATTTATATACCCGCCTACCCTTAAAATATTGCAAACAAATGCCTACAGTTGCTAGAAGCCCATAGTCCTCTGGCTAAGGAAAAAAACAAAAAACGCTAAACCAAGTGCCCAAATTATGCCCCTTACTACTTTAATTTTCCTCAAGCCTCCAAAGTGATAGAGCACAGAGCACACAATCTCAGAAAAGGGCTCAGATCCTGTAGCTCTTTGTAAAGTAAACCAACCATAGGATTTGACAGAGGCGACCGAGGAGCAGATGGTGTGTGACCATTTGACGACATTGGTCTCACTGCATGGGGGTGATAAATAGGCAGAGAAGCCATGAAAATAGTTTTCCATAATCTTTAGCCCTGTGAAAGTTCAGCTTGACCTAGAAATTCTGCATTCATTAATTCCACCTCCTCCTGCTCCTGGCCATTTTGAGGTCCTTCTGCTACTGCAAGTCTTATTGAACCAGCAAAATTGAGTCATATGTGCCATAAATACATTCCCTACATGTGCCCCATCCTCCAAAACACACAGATTTCCCTGAAAATAAAACAGAACAAGTGTAAAATGACAGAGCGAGGCATCTTATGTATGGGGTTTATGATCTGAGTCAGCCCAAGACACCTGTCTAGCCCATAGGCTATGTACTCTCTACAGGTAGGACTACCTTCATGTTCACGTCTGCATCCCCAGACCCAACTCATAATAGGTGTTCAGCAAATAAACACCCGGTAAATGAATAAACAAGTGGAGGGATGTTTATAGTCTAGAGTTCACCGTAAATTTCTGGGGCCCCCAATGTCTTTTCTCTTCAAAGATATAGAAATTGACGACATTCCATAGCTCAAAATTCATCTCAAGTTTTCAGCATAAAGTTCATGCCACTTTTTTACCTCTTCTCTTTCACCCCCAACTTAAGGGGGGCACAGATGTTTGAGGACAACAGCAAAGTGAAGCCCATCAGAGGAAGATGAGACCATAGCTGTTATGAACTGAATATCCAGTTATCTGGTAAATCCTAACCCCCAATGTGATGATGTTAGGAGGTGGAGCTTTGGGAGGTGATTAGGACATGAAGGTAGAGCCCTTATGATGGGATTAGTTCCCTTCTAAAAGAGACCCCAGAGAGCTCTTTCGTCCCATTTGCCATGTGAGGACACAGAGAGAAGCGGCCATCTATGAACCAGGAATCAGGTTCTCATCAGACACTAAATCTTGGTACTTTGATCTTGGACTTCCTAGCCTGAAGAATTGTGAGAAATATATTTCTGTTATTTATAAGCCACCCAGTCTGTGTGATATTTTGTTATTCAGCCTTAATAGACTACTGGTAGCGCCTAGTTCATATTCTGCTTTCTGGGCTCTGTGGATTCCTGTACCTGGACCCTCCTCCACTCACTCGCCCTGAGAGTCCCCCAGTCCTATCAGCCAGCCCAGATGGGACGAGCCATCCTGCATTTGCATGTCCTAGATGGTCATCAGTCCTAGATGCACCTGTACTCATTCGTAGTGACCTCATACCAAATCCTCCACTTGACTGCACATGGGCAGACCCACCCCAACCCCATCCTGGGATCTTCCTGGGGGGTCTGACTTCTGTTCAGGAACAGTTTAACTTAGTTCTCTCCTTGGTCTCCACACCAGGTCTCCTTCATGTCTGCCCCACCCTCCCTGACCCCATCCAGACCTTGGCCAATTCTGCTGGAGTTCCCAGACTCCCAGGGCTCTGAAGCCACACTGTAGCTGTGCGAGAAGGATGGAGACTAGCCCCCTCCCCAACTACCTTATCTGGATGTGCTATAGCCTCCCATGATTTTTCATGACTCACCTCCTTGGCCCCTTGCCCTGACCCCATGGTCTAAGAGGTGTCAGGTGATACATTAGTGGGGGCTGGGGGGCATGGTACAAATGCTAACATTTCCTTCCTCTCCACGAATTCATGGCCCACCCATCTCCCCTCCCCCACCTCAGGTGCCTCCATACTCTTCAGTCCTCCTTGAGTCCAAATGTGGATCTTTGCTGAATAACCTGGAGGGAGGAGCAGTCACCTGTCAGCCCACCTGAGCAGCAGGAGGTCTTCACCAGACACAGCTTGCAGGGCTCCTGGGAGCCATGAGACAGGCACCTGCAATGGCTTCCAGGTGGGCCCCCACACCTCTCCTGAGTTTACCTGATTAGTTCAGACTAAATCAACATCAAGGGCTCCCTGTGGGCATATGAGAAAATAAGAGGAGCAACACTTTGCTTTCATGATAATGAAAAATGAGGGAAGACAGCAAAGGTCCTATGCTCAGAATCTGTCTCGGGTTTTTATTTTGATTTGTTTTCTTTAACAGGAGCTAAAAGGGTCCCCTGCCACCTCTGCCCCAGGAGCAGTCAGCATAGTTTGGGAGAGGGCCTGAGAGGGCCAAGCCTGGGGCTCTGCCTGCTGTTCCATCCTTAACAGCGGAGAGAGGGTCTCCCAAATCCTGAAGAGTTCAGGGCGCAGCTCTGCATTCATGGTGCTTCCAGCCACAGCGGATGAGAGTCTGAAATCCACAGCTAGACCCTGCACCAATAAATAGGAATCCCCTGGTTTGGGCCCAAAGGGAAAGTATCTCATCCTTTGTGACCAAAGTTCAAGCAGTTGGTTCCTGACATGATAGATAGATGTTAGATGATATGTAGATGACAAATAATAATAATGATATAGATGATAGATGATAGATAGGTAGATAGATAGATAGATAGATAGATAGATAGATAGATAGATATAGATTACACAGATTGATTGATTATATAAATTGGATGCCTGGGTGGTTCAGTCAGGCAGTGGGGAACCACTGTGCTAAAGTAATAAGGCTGTGGCAACAGGAGATCTGGGTCAGCCACACTGAAGTTTGGACATAGGATTTTTAAACTCTCCAGACATGGAAGGAGCTGCACCTGTGCCTTGTCATGCCGGTCCCTCCCTGTACCTGTGCAGGAAATAGAGAAACAACCATCATCTTCCTTACTCCATCAATGGAGCCAGAATTCTAAAAATCAAGAAGAGGTGTGCCAGGGGGCTCAGTCGGTTAAGTGTCTGGCTCTTGATTTCAGCTCAGGTCTCCATCTCAGGGTTGTGAGTTCAAGCCCCATGTTGGACTTGAAAAAAATAATAATAAAGGGACTCCTGGGTGGCTCAGTGGTTGAGCATCTGCCTTCAGCTCAGGTCGTGATCCCAGGGGCCTGGGATTGAGTCCCACATCGGGCTCCCCACAGGGAATCTGCTTCTCCCTCTGCCTATGTCTCTGCCTCTCTCCATGTGTCTTCCATGAATAAATAAATAAATTTTTCTTAAAAAGAAGGAAAAACATTTTAAAGTTTATAAAATAAGACTCATAAAGCTACAAAGGGAACTGATTATATTGAAAGGCAGTCATCAAAAAGATTATACTCCATGATAGAGTTATAGTCTTGTGTCTTTATGGATGCATTAGCTCATGGGGTCTGGGGTGGGCCTAATAATTCTGGCACTTTCAGAGTGGTGACGAGCACACATGGGATTTTTGAGATGTCTGCCTTAATTGTAATGTGATAAAGATACATCTGTGATTTCTATTGGTTTCAGAGTTGCAGGCACTATTAATACTACTGGCCTATGTTTGTCATTAAAAGAAACATTCAATTTCAGTTCAAGCATGGTTGAAATAGAAATGCAAGGTCTCAGTTCACCAAACTCTCAGAATTCAGAGGCCCGAGGATTCCAGCGGATTCTATGCCCTCATAGAATGCCTCCATCATTGCAGGGACCGCTTGGTGCCCCAAGCTCCTTATGGCCCTAGTGAATCTCAGTGAATGTCTCATGGGTAGCTGACAACCAAGCAAACCAGAGTCCTCTCTGGAACTTGTCTGGCAAAATTCTCAAGGAGGATCCACTCTGTACGTGAAGGATATTATGAGTGTATTTGTATATTTTTAAATATGGACTTCGCACTCTAGAGAAGCCTGGAAGAATGGAGGAAGAGGGGAGTGCTTTACAACTCCATCCATCTGTGATGGTTAATGGTATGTGTCAATGTGCCTGGGCCATGGGAACCCAGATATTTGGTCAAATATTATTCTGGGTTTGTCTGTAAGGGTGTTTCTGGATGAGGTTAACATTTGAAGCAGTGAGCTAAGTTAAGTCAAGTGCCCTCCCCAGTAGGGATGGCCTCATCCAATCCACGGAAGGCCCATATGGAGAGAAGGCTGAGGAAGGGAGGGAGGATTCACTCTCTCTACCTACTGTCTTTTTTTTTTTAAGACTTATTTATTTGAGAGAGAGAGTACAAACGGGATGAGGGGCAGAAGGAAAGGGAAAGAATCTCCAGCAGACTCCCTGCTGAGTGGGGAGCCCGACTCGGGGCTCAGTCCCAGGACCCTGAGATCATGACCTGAGCCGATATCAAAAGCTGCTTAACCAAATGAACCACCCAGGCCCCCCTCTGCCTGACTGTCTCAATGCTGGGGGCATCATCGTCCTCTGCCGTCTGACCTGGACTTGGACTGGAACTCCACCATCAGGTCCCTGGGCCTCTAGCTTGGACTTCTCAGCCTCCACAATCATGTGGATTCCTTATAATAAATTTCTATATATCCTAAGATACTTAGAGATTTATTATAAATATATATAGAGAGATTATATATATATATAGAGAGAGATTATATATATATATAGAAAGAGATTTATGTGTGTGTGTATATATATATATATACATACATATATCCCATCGAATCTCTTTCTCTGGAAAACCCCGAGTAATATACCAGTCGAGCCTAAAGTCCATGGTACAAATGTTTGCATAAGATGTGGTGAACGCACACAGAAATAGGCTATAGTTCCACTTCCTAGGGTGGAGAGGAAAAAAAAAAAAGACTTATTCTTTTTATAATATCTTAATCCTAGGATGGTAAGATTTGAAAAAGAAACAAACTTGCTGAGAACTGAGCCCACCCCATCAGATAAACTAATGCAGATTCACCATGTGGCAAAGACATAATCCCATAAACTGAGAACCACCTTCAGAGAGGTTCTGGGGTCAAGGGCCAACCCCTTCACGCTATGGTGTTAGAAAATGGCTCGATTCAAGTAGCTAAGGAGGATGACTGCCCTGGTTCTCCAGAGATCCCCTGCCTCTTTCATCCCCTGGTTCCTGAGTCCCTGGCCCCCAGGAGAGGTCCCAGCCTCCCCAGGGAGAGGCCATGGGGCTGCAGCTGAGAGTTCCTGCGGGAAGGGGAGCTCATTTGCAGGGAGCCAAGGCTGGTGGCCCAGGTAAGGGGTAAGAGGAAGGTCAGAAGCAGGCACCGTAAATCAGAGTGCAGAGTTGGGGGCCAAAGGCTCGGAGGAGCTGAAGAGAAGGTCGAAGAGTCAAGAGAGAGAACCAGAGAGGCCCTGGGGAGTCTTGTGATGAGGTTGCTGTCTGGGGGGCCATCTATCATCCCAGCACAGCACACAAGGTCACGTGTGACAAAGGCTGGGAGTGAAGGGCCAGGCACTAGGGGCACCGGGCTCTGGTGGGGGCAGCACCAAATGCCTTATCTGGGGTCAGTTCAGGATTCAGCCCTTTCTCCTCTCAGGATTCACACACTGAGAGCAGACATGCTGAGTCTCCCTATTGGTAATTAATCCCAATTCAGACTCAAGGCACAGGCTCTTCGCTGGCCGTGTTTCTACAGCGCCACCAAGCTTGGAGTCCCCATCTGTGGCTGCGTGAGCACCCCAGACAGCGTTCGGACGGAACCTCCCCTCTGTCTGGAACATCCCACGAAACAATTAAAATAAAATAAAACATGGCAAGCTCCGAGGTAGTCACCCAACGCTGCATTTTCATTTTGTGAGTGAAAAATAAGTTGCACAACGTTTCAGGAGAGCTAGGACAGCAAAGTCCTAATTTAAGGATATATGCTAACGTGACAATCTAAAAAAAAAAAAAAAAAGTGACCTGCTATGACTTCCTGTTCATATCTAGGATTAGCATCTCTGTGCTATGTTAGACTCTGGGGAGTTTGGGCTCAGGACCAAGCCCTCTCTTCACATTCTCTGTCCTCATTATTTCAAAAAAGACATTGCTGGGGCACCTGGGGGCTGGGTGGTTGAACATCTGCCTTTGGCTTCAGTCCTGATCCCAGGGTCCTGGGATCCAGCCCCACATCAGGCTCCCCTGCAGGGATCCTGCTTCTCCCTCTGCCTGTGTCTCAGCCTCTCTCTGTGTGTCTCTCATGAATAAATAAATGAAATCTTTAAAAACGAAAACCAAACCAAAAAGACATTGCCTTGTGGTGGTTTCTCATGTCACCCTATGAAATTTATCTCCATAGCTGGAGCTCTCCGAGGCTCTAATACCTGTTTCCTACCGACCCACGTGTGGCTGGCATTTTGACATCCATTGTCCATCTATGGGTGCTGTGCGAGCATGGATTTGCGTCTCCACGTCCATCAGTCAGTTCTAGCCACTGCCAAACAGATGATAAAGCCCAAGGACCTAAAAAGAGTTTTTGTTGTCCTTGATCACTGTGCTTTGTTCTTCTTTTCTGATCGTTCTTGTCTTTATTGATTAATGTCTGGCAAAGTATAGGGCCAGGAGGCAGCTTCGGGTTATCTTCTGGAGAGATCAATGATATCACAACCTTGGGGACGGCTTACCACGAACGGTGACAAGATGCTAAGAGCTTCTGTACTGACATCATGATTATGTAATGTTCAGCATGTGCCAAAAACTTTTAATGCTGATGAATGAGTTCTGAGCAGTGGAAAGGAAATGCACTATCTGCACTCTGCATAGGCTCCGACGCGCGCATCGGGAAGGACGATTCGTGGGCCCAGGATCCCCATGGCTGGTAGCACTTCTTCGAAAGGCCAGTGCTTCCCAGCTCCACAAGGGTTCCACCACCACTTGATGGAACCAAGTCAGGTACTATTTTGCAAAGAAACTGGGTGAAAGTGGCATCCATGTGTCCAAATGGGCAACCCTGTAGGTTCCATGGGAGAGGTCATTTCCACTTCTAGAACACGTGTAGATTCAAGAAGTGATGGATCAAAAAGAAAGGGTTTTTGATTGATTCAGTGCTTGCGGCATCGAGGGAAAGGTCCTGGGATCCATAAGGCTGAAACTGCATATTCTGGGTGACTTCACACAAATGAAATAATCACATTAAATTTTGAAATATTTCGATCGTTTATGTGAAAACCGTCTACCTGCTTTCTGATTAAAGCCCGGCAGAGGAGAGTTTCCTTGTAACCTCCTCCCTTTTTCACTGGAGGGAGGGAAACACTTTTCACAGATGCTCTGGAGCTGTTAAGTCAAGGGAAGGACAGGGAGGCTCGGAGCCTGAGGTCTGGATGGTGCACCCCAGCCACAGAGCTGTCTTCCTCACCAGCACTTGGCCCAAACCAGCCCTCCGTTGTTTCCAGTCCCTTGTCGTGCCTCTAATTTCACAGAAATGGCTATTTTGCTTGGCTTTCACCCCATTTCTCATGCAGTGCAACATGTCTGTGCAGCCACATGTCCAAGAAAGTGAAATGGAAGAGATTAAAAACAGATTTGTCTGGTGAACAGGTGTCGAGCATTATCTAATAGCAAACTAAATATAAAAAGGGAGACTAATTAGAGTCCTGGCATCTCTCCGGCTGTTGGTTTCATAGCTCGTTAACTCTTGAAATGCTCCTCAGATGGAAAACCAGAACTTACTGAAAAGGAGACAGTGACTCCACACCCCTGTATTTGAGGGACATAGGAGGGTCTGTGTCAGGGAAGGAAGAGGGTCAAGGAGGGCAGTAGTACCTCCTGACGATGCCCAACAATGAGGAAGGCTGAGAAGAAGTTGCTGTCCTAGTGTGGAGAACCCACCCTTCTAGAACCTTGCTCCTTGAAGGGTGGTCCTTGGACCAGCAGCATCAGTGTGCCCTGGGAGCCTGTTAGATATACAGGGCCCCATCCTAGAGGTACCAAATCGGAACTAGTATTTCTAACAACTGATTGCCAGTTGACTTGTGTGCAACTTAAAGTTTCAAGATGCACAAATCCTAGAAATGAAGTAGAGCTCATGGTGGGATGGGGTAAGGCTGAGGAGATGTTTCCTGAAAGAGCAGATTTGGGTGGGCTTCTTGGTGATTGCCTAAGGCAGGGGTCAGCAAACTTCTTCTGTAAAGTCCAGACAGCAAATATTTAAACTATACAGTCTCTGTCACTACTAGTCAATCCTATCATTGTGGGGCCAAAACAACAACAACCACCATAAAACAAATAAACAAACAAACAAAAAAAACAACCCAGCCATGGACAGTATGTAAATAAATGGGCATGATTGAATTCCAGTGAAACTTTACAAAAAGTAGGTGCTGGGCCCCATTTGGTTCATTGGCAGTAGTTTGCTGACCCCTGTTCTAAGGGAACAAGTGTGTCTTCATACAGTATGGAATATTCTAGACCAATTATAGGTTTGATTACATCTGATCTTAAACTTGGGGACTCACTAGCTTCTGAACCCAGCCGTGTCTGTGAGACGGAATACTTTAAATCAAGGCCTTCTTGTTGAAAATTAGGAACATAAAATAAATAAATAAATAAAATTTTTAAAAAATTTTAAAAAAAGAAGAAAATTAGGGACATGTGATCTAGTCCTGTTCCTCAAATATGCTTCTTTTTTTAAATATATTTTTTAAGATTTTATTTATTTCTTTGAAAGAGAGAGGGAGCACAAGTGGTGGGTGGGACAGAGGGACAGACAGACTCCCCGCTGAGCAGGGAGCCCGAAGCAGGGCTTGATCCCAGCACCCTGGGATCATGACCTGAGCCTAAGCCAGACGCTTAACTGACTGAGCCACCCAGGTGCCCCTCAAATATGCTTCTGATTGTAAGACATGCTTAAAATTTAGGTTATTGCATTGGCTGCTTGGGGCATTTGCAATTATCTCCTGAGATGATCCTCAGTAGGTAAGAGAACCAGAGAAAGAAGAAAATTAGTTACTTAAGGTAAACCCCACATAGTTCACCAGAGCTTACAAACATTTTTGCCCAGTTGTAAACTAGAGCTGGGGTTGGTGTCCTACCCTTTCATCTTTTTTTTTTTTTCCCTTTCATCTTTTATGGCCAGACCATAACCCCCATCATGATGTGTGCCTCTCATACTAACTCCTCTTTCTTAGTCTGCTGTTATGGGGGTCCGGATCACAGAAAGCTTTAGAAGAGGAAAAGAATCACCGAGAAAAGACTGACAGCCAGAAGCACTTCAATGCTGAGTTAGCAGGCACCCTCGCCTGACATTGCAAAGACTGGCTTAGTTTTATGCGAAGGACCAACAAATACTTCTGGACCTCATTAACTTCTGTGACCTCAAAGCAACCCTGTAAAATTCCACTATCTGGGTCTGGGTTCCCCCAGGAGCAAACCCTGAGACAGAGATTCTCATGCAGGTAGTTTGTTTGTGAGGTGATCCCAGAGGCCCCCGATAGGAGAGTGTGGAAGTGAGACAGAGAAGAGAAGGAAGCCACAAACGTACGTGCTATCAAGCCAGCTACTACCGTGGGCAAATGAGGCTCCAATCTGCTCGAAGTATCCGTGGGCATCCTGGGAGCCGGTGTGAAATCTGATTCAGAATTATCTCACCTGAGGGGCAAGGGAACTGGGGTATTTATATACCAATCCCATCAGCCATTGGTTGGTGGATGCTCCCAAACAGTGAGAATGAGGGGAATATGATTGCCCTGAAACGTCCTTCCAGACTGTCCCAGGCTAGAGAAGCATCTCAAGCAAAGTCACAGGTGTTGGCAGATAGAAATCAGGCTGCCATGCTGAGAAATGATGAGCACCAACATCTGCCAGGTCATCATAGACCACAACTTCTTTTTTTCTTTTTTTTTTTTAAGATTTTATTTATTTTTCCATGAGAGACACACAGAGAGGCAGAGATATAGGCAGAGGAAGCATGCAGAGAGCCCGATGTGGGACTTGATCCCAGGACCCCGGGATCATGCCCTGAGCCAAAGGTCAACCACTGAGCCACCCAGATGCTTCTAGACCACAACTTCTATAATCACCCTCTCTGAACATATAACTGAGCACAGATTCCTACTAACAGACAGAGAAAATTGATGTCAGCATGGGCTGCATTCAGCTGCAAATAACAGAAAATGTGACTAAATAGGGGTTTAAATATATTAGAGGTTTTGCTTTTTTTAACGTAACAAGAAGTTGTGAGCCCATCAGGTCTAACGTGGCGGCCCCTGCGATGCCATCAGAGATCCAGCCTCCTCCTGCCCTACCATCAGCCGTCCTTATTGTATGACCGACCTCACGTTGGTCAACTGATGGCCGCAAGATGACAACTCCAGCCTCAGCACCCTGTCCATAGTGGAGGCAAGGGGAAGGGGAGAGATCGAGAATCATGCCAGCTAAGTGAGCCCCATTTAAAACAGCTTTCCTAAAAAGTCCTACTTGTTTGCATCCTATTTGTCTGTAAAGGAGATGGGGAGATGGAGATTTAATTTTAAATGATTGCTGTCTGAAACAAAAATTGAGGTTCTGTTGGTAGAGATGTAGAGGACACATGTTGAGTAGGAAATTACCAGTTAGTGCCACTAAAATGTTTCCCACACATATACTATAAGGTTGACACACTACTAACCCGAGGTTGGGGGTGAAAGGGGAAATTTATTTCCTAGATATATCCTACCTCCTAGAAAATATTTGAAAACTACAGACTTTTTGGACTGAGGATAAAGAGAAGGGAACCTAATCTACAGAAGACAAAACTCAAAAATTCCTTAGGGCAGACCGCTAACTAGGGCAGGCTCTGTTATAGCAAATGCCATGCCATTTGTTGGTCACTTAAATGACTTATTTTGCAAGCCTGGCCCAGCATCTAAATAAAGATGGCCAGTTTCTGTGAAGTCAACAGTTGTAACTTTCAGTTACACAGCTTAACCTTGCAGATTATTCTTCTCTTGTTTTCAAACCTCCAAAAATGGCAGTAAAGGAAAAAATGTAAGTGTAAACCACAAGGACAAAAAGAATGGGGCAGGAGCCCAGATAAAAGATTACAAAGTAGAAGGAGGGTGTTGAGTGATGAGTACAGGTAAAGGAGCTCCAGAAGACGTACAGAGAAGTAAGCCATTCCCCCACCCTACAAATCATGGGGAAAGCCCAGGAAATGGAGACCCCAAAAACACAGAAAGAAAAGGTAAGTCTCAAGGCTGAAAGATGAGGACAGTCTAAAAGTATACACAGGACAGTTGAGTCTCTATTTTCCCACCCCCCTATCTCCTAGAACGGATAAAAGAAATTCGTTCTGTAGAGAAATTGAACTAAAAAGGGTTCGATTCAGGCAAGCAGGAGGCAAATGGAGAACCATGATTAAAAATATGGGAATTAAGTGAAAGTGTATGTACAAAATGGTGGAACCCTTGTGCCCTCCCCAACTCTGAACTTGGGAAGGCAATTAAACTTGTCTCTTGAGTTTCTGAAAAAACACCAGAATAAAGACCTCCAGCTGTTGACATCTTGGGATCCCCAACTGAAATGACTGCCTCACTGTCCACTGATTCTCTGGCGAAACCTACCCATCAAAGATATCACCCCCAACACAGGAATTCCACTCGGTTTTGGATTACCTCACTCAAATATGAATAGAAAACTGAATGGTCCCTGATACTCAAGGAAAGACCACAACATTAAAGACAAATAACAAAACAAACTAGGGATTATGAAACCCCAGGTTCTAGAGATACTGTTGGAGACAGAACACTAGTTTTTTATTATTGTTTTAAATTTTCAGTAAATTCCACCCCCACCATAGACTCCGGCAGAGGGCCTCTCTCTATCTCTCTCTCAAATAAATAAAATCTTTTTAAAATAAATAAAATAAAATAAAATAGCAACAACCTTAAAGTACAACTTTTAATGGACAGCAAGAGTTGATAAATAAAAAACCCTTGCTTTCCATGAAATGGATGGCCAGTTCTGGGAGACACTCTGTATATGCCTCAGAAGTTTTGGCAGAATGAAGCCACCTTTGCCTACCTCAGTGACTTAACTAACACACCTGTATATGGGCTTATCCTTCTTCTGTGTCATTCTCTACCCCTCCACCATTCTTGGTTTCTAGGATCACATCTCTAATAAACTACCTGCACTGAAAATAAACCCCACTTTATTCTTCTTCTCCTGCCCCCCTACTTAAATGCACTCTGCAAAAGCTACTTTCTGCTCCACCATTTGAATGAAGTGTAGAGCAAGTCCTCTGATTGGTATGTGTATGGAGAAGGATGCCTTTATTAAATAATTGAAAAGACTTCTGGTCATCTATAATCATAAAAATGCTTCATTTCAGTAATTGAAATGTCCAGACCTATCTAATGGTATGGTCGTCCCTCAAATTTAAAGCTATGCCCTTTTGACTATTCAGGTCTATGATAGCTTGACTGTCACAGGGGATGGACAACTCAGACTTGTGCTTCATCTCTTTTCAGTTTGCTAAGCAAAAGTTCTAGCCTTTTCAAGGTGGGAGCAGAGGGAAGAAGGGAGAGGTAAGGAGATAAGAAAGTTCCCCCCTGCCCCTTTTTATTCTGATGAGTGCTATCATGAGATGCAAAAGCTATTTCTGAGCTGGGTGTATGTTTAGAGATGATGCCTTCTCTTATGGGGCACTTTGGGAGAGAGCAGAGATATCCCCACCCCAACAATTCTTGGGAATTTCTCATCTGTAATTCACTTGACAGGCAAATGCTCTTCCCTGGCTGGCCACCCCCTCTTTCCCCTTTGGCTCCTGGGAATCCAGTGGTCTACACCCCTTTCAGGACCAAGATGCTCTTCCAGATTGTCCTCTTGGACATAGGTCCCTCTCCCATGTGGGCTATCTGGCTCAAGTGACATAGCCTTCAGTTTTTGCTCTGACAAACTCTGGGAGCAGAGGGCATCCCCAATGCTGCCACTTCTTTTGTCCCTACCACCAGAGCCAAAAGGTCTCATCTTCAGATTTTTCAGGAGTGATTCAGACACTACTAGGTTCACTCAAGCTCTTGGAGACTTGGAGTAGGCTCTGGGGGGACCCACTGAAGCCCGTTTCTCTAGGCTATAGGTGAGGGGGGAAGTACCACCCATCACCTCCATATGTATTGCTGTGGGATGGAGTCAGGGAGTGTTGTGTTACAGTTCTCAGCTGTTGATAGCTCTCTACAAAAATGTTCATCTAATCCCCAACTTCCTAGGTTTCTACAGCCCTGTTTTATGGACTGGAGCTGGGTGGTCAACTAAGGGCAAAATCTAGTTACTCGATTCTCTACTGCAAGTCCTGCTTAGGTGACCCCATTCCTCACTTTGGAAAGTGGGAATCATTACGATCTGTTGTCTTGGAGATGCAGCCTTAATTGAGCAAAAGAGTGGGGGGGAGTGTCCCTGTTTAACATCTTATTGCACATAATATACAAATTGGCTCAGCAGTAAACAATATTTACAAGGTCCTAATAATGTAAACATGGGAGACTGATATAACCAAAAATAATGACGGGAACCTAATGAGAGATGGGAAGCAGCATCACAGAGCCATTTCATCCACAGAATGTGTAAGTCAAGGCTCCTAGGTGTAAACAACAGGTTCTATTCTGGCTCATTAAAGCAGGAAATGAGGTTTTTAGAGGATGTATAGCAGGTGCAGTCCAGAACCTCTGGGAGCAATGTCTGACATACTACAGGCTGCACTCGTGGATGCCCCTCTGTTGCCAGTGCCCGGCACCCAAGCTGCAGCCAGCACATCATGCCACGACACCCTGGACCATGTGTCAGAGCCTCTGACCTTTTGGCCTCCCCAAAGCCAGACCTATACCTCCATGGGCACCAGAATACGCCTTCCTCTGCATGCCTCTTTCTCCACGTGCTCACTTCAGAATCAAACTTCGAGCAGGTGCATCTGATTGATGACGTCCAAATTACATCGCTGCACACCCAGCTGTCAGGGAGGCTGAGAATGCGATTTTTATGGCTTCTATCTTGGGAATGCAGGAAATGACCAAAATACGTGGAATCTTCAAAAAATATCAAGCCTCTACCAAAAGCAAATTTCTCCTTCCAGAAGTCAATAGATGATGACAAAAACTGATAAATCCAAAAAATTGCAGACAAGCATCTTATCCAGAAAAATGATGGTAAATGCCACAAGAAACAACTAGAGCAGAAAGTCAGTCCTGGAAAGGAGGATGGAAAGTAAAGAGTAGTGGGTTAAGGGATAGCTTTTTTTTTTTTTCAAAGAAATTGTTGGGAAGTGTGAATTTTTTTTTTTACAGCGTGTGTATGTGGTACCCTGATAAATATAAAACTGTTAAAGGGGTCACATTTTATAAGCATCAGACTTGAAAGGTGACACATCTCAGATACCCCAGGGCAGCTGGCCCAGTAGAACCACATGCTGCCAAATACCGTGTTTGCTGCTAATCTGCCCCCAGCTGTCTGCTGTGGAACTTGCTGCTGGATCTCTTGCTAACCGTTCAGCGTTGGCATAAGTGGGGAAACAGATTGGCTCTTCTTGGATTTTTTTCATCCACAATAAATATGAAGACCACATTAAAGTTTAAAAGAAAAGTATAATACCAAGTTTACCAAACATTTCTCAATGCAGGATCTTACATTTTACAAGGCTATAGTTTCAAGGACAGACCAAAAAAGCCCTCTGTGACTCTTCCCCACCTCATGTGCCTGGGGCCAGCTTCACAGGGGTACTACCCTATCCCAGAAGGATCCCACACTTGGTGCTCTGCTGTTGCTGTCTCAAAATCCTTAATAGTTTTTTTGACAGGAAGCCCCTGGATCTTCATTTGGCACTGGGTCTCGCAAACTGTAGACAGTCTTGCATGTGCCTTAAAGTCCAGTACTAAATTGAAGAATTAAATGAAGAAGACACATTAGTCAAGGTTTTAGTATATTTTCCTCTCTCTCTGTGTCTGTGATTCTTAATCTGGGGGCTCCTGAAATTGCACACAGCCCTTTCTGTAGACATGTAGACCATGCACCCGTGCATTTATCTTGAGGTCTTAGTCTATATCAGATTCTCAAAAATTCCACGACCCTCGAAAGTCTAAGAACCACCAATGAGATTTGACCTTCCAGTTCCTCGTTGACAACACAGGATAAGTGTGTAGATCATCCTAAATCACCTCTCAATTTTGTTGACAGTAGGTGGTGTGTAAATTATAACGACATCATGTGTTCATTCTGTAGGCTGAACCATGTGCTCACATTTCTCATCACCAGGCATCCCTCCCAATGCAGGGGGACAGCGCCAAGCAATGGGCAACCTTCCCTTGTTTAAAGTGGTTGGAAATGGCACAGCTGTTAGATTCTTTTCTTAGGCAAAAACTTAGGTGCTTAGAAGCAAAGTTGTCCGTCTGGAAGGAGTCGTTTTATGTATGCAAGGCAGCCCATCAAAAGGAAAATTCATTTGATACAGTGTGGCTTTAAGAGTTACTTGCCTTTCATGGAATCCTCTTGATAATAATAAACTCTGAAAAAAAAATAGAATCAAAGCATGTTAAAACTGGATGGGCTCCTAGAGACGGATGGGAGCTGCTCACACAAAAAAGCTGAGCGTATGTTAAAGCATTTTAGGGACAGTTTGCCAAAGTTTATTTAGTCTTGTGATTTTGACAGGTTAAATGGACCTTTGAGATCTTTCTTCCTCAAACACACAGGCTCACTTGCATAATTAATAGAGTCCCAGAAGAGCAGGGGGTGGTCTTAGCTCCAACGTCTTGCCTAGGATTCTAGAGTTAGCACAGGGCTCTCATATGCCCAAATTACTATATTCCATTTTCTCCATTTTCCTTGGTGTAAGAAATATCATCCACCATTGTTCAGGTAAAGAAATCAAAACCCAGAGAAGTTGCATAATATGCCCAAGGCCTAGAACGGGGGAGGTGCTGCTGACTCCTAACCAAATTCTGCTTCCCCTACCTCTCCAGCTTTGGGAGACATCCAGGCAGTGACACTTCCCCAGATGGGTTCTCTGCAAAGTCTCAGACTTTGCGGTTGAAATTTGGGTGGCTCTGAAGGCTCTGCTGGGAGGCTCTCGCACCCACTTCTTAGCACTGTGATCTTAGGCAGGTCACTTAACTTATCCATGCCTCAGCCTCTTAAACCTTATAATTAGAACAGTAATACTACCCAGCTCTTAGAATTTCAGTGAGAAGTGAGTTTTTATATGTAAAAGTCTTTCTTAAAAGTCCTAGCTTGTAATAAGCAATAAGCACCATGATATTCACTGGTATTATTAGTGGTAATACTATTATAATTATCCTTACATGTCACCAATATTGGAAATTATTTCTAAATAGCTTCCACAATCTGGAGACAAAAATAATCAGGAGACAAGAAGAGAAGAATCTTGGTGTTGTTTTGATGCTCACACTTGGAGACCTAGAGATGAACTCTTCTTTATTTACCATTTATATTTATTTTGTGCATGGCCTCACCACGTGCTCATGCATTTTTAACACCAAGCCAAGAAGGGCTTTGGGTTGACAGTGTTGATTGGATGGGATTGATGTATTTTAATGTGCCCTGCTCCCTCCTCGTTCCGTACATTGAATGGTGACACTAGGCTGTCATGAACACAAAGGTCTCCTCAAAACTAATTTCATTGTCCACTTGGAATGAAGTTTGAGGAGCAGAAATGCTGTCTCTGATAAATCAGGGTGTTAACAATTCCATGGTCGGGGAGAAGGCAAACAATATGACCCACTCATTCTCCTTAGAGACATTCAAAGTAGATCGACCGTTATTCCTTCAAATATATTTAAATTCCCCCTGCAACCTGCTGTCCAGCCACTCAGCAGCCCACACAAGCCAACCAATGGGCAGGATTTTTAAGTGGAGAAATGAAGGAGTAGATGTATGACTATTTCAGTAAATCGCACCTCACTCTTCTTCCTCTGTATCAATTTCCATCAGGAAATTAAATGCACCCCCTGCCAGCTGTATTCCTTCACTGACACCTCAGAGGCCAACTCCTAACAACAGGATCTGTTCTTAGACATGACTACCACCTCGCCCTGACCCTGTCTGCAAGGTGTCTGGAAGATAGGTACGCTCCGCAGCCCCCCTGCCATCTTTGAGCTTTGCTTTTAGGGACCTCCTAGCAGGCAACCAACCCATGATGGAAGCCTAAGGAGGGGGGTGTATGTTAGATGGGGGATTTGAAACTTCTCTTTGTGAGTTTTCTGATCCTATGTCTGACCATTTGGCCAGGCATTTTTCTGGTGGACTTTATAATAATCCAGGCCACAACAGCCAGAGAGAGAGAGAGAGAAGGAAAGAAAGATCTAAAATACTATGTACAAAGAGAATAGCCCAAACTACATGATTTCATCCCCATCTGCATTGATGGAATAACTTTATGCTTTCAGGGACTAAGTATCCATAGGACCAGAGACTCCTTTTCCTCCTCTGCTGGCCCCTCACTATCTCCATATCCACAAAGAGACTCCGCAGCTGCACTCTGTGCCCCCATACACACTCTGATTTCAGCACAACAGATTCATTTAGAGAACTAATTGGTAAATAAGAGATCTTTGGCAAGAAAGGAGGTCTAAAATTAATAGTGCCTTTTAACCAGAGGGTGAGTATGGGGTGATTACAGTACTCATGAAATAAACCTGCTGGGGGAAAGACAGAAGTGAGGCAAGTCGGAGAGAGAAGGCTAACATCAAGGCGACCCGGTGAGTTTTTTGTCTGAGTAGCTGGATGACTTTCCCTTACATAAAGTTGTTATTCAGATTAGTAGGAGAGGCTTGATAAGTGTCAAATGCAGAGCAATCAGAAGATGTGGCTTTAATGTGTCCTGAAAATGCAGTCATGCCTTCGTTCTTCTAATATTCCGGTGTTTGCAGGATTACACAGCAGCTCACTGCCGCTGTCCTGTCCCTGAATGCCCTGGACTTTGCTTCTCAGCTGCAAGGCCCTAACTTTTATCAAGCCATGAAGGATGCTGTCCAAGAAAAAACTGGAGAAGTCAGGCTCTCACACCCACTTCTCCAGGAGGTCTGAAAGCCCAGTGGCGGAAGACAGGGTGCTGGCCTGCATCCAGAGGCCCCCCGACCTAGGTAGGCGTGCAGGTGCTGGGGACACTGGGCAGGAGGCTCCCAGGCTTGGGGCACCGGTGCCTCAAGTTCTTCTCGAGACTCTGTTCCCAGAGTTGCCAAGGTCTCCCAGTCCCCATCTGTCAAGTTGTTAGAGAACATCAAGTCAGATGACATGCTGTGTCACCAGAGGCTGGGGGCACACACCTCCAAACACTGCTGCTGGGAGTGTGAACTCCCATCTCGAAGGTGGGCAGCTTGGCAATATCTAGCCAAATAAAGAAATGCACATGCCCTTTGGGAGAGCCATCCCACGTACATAAAGTGCAGTATCACTAGGATCTCCGCCGTAGCATCATTTGCACTAGAAAGAAATTGGACACAACCTAAAAGTCTATCACAAGATGCCCAGTTGTGTAAATGATAACATGCATACAAAGAAAATTGGCATTGCCATTACAAACAAGAATCCCTGCCCCCTACAATCAATCCCTGACACAGGATCAGCTCCATGATACTATGAAGTAGAAAAAGAGAAGGGCACAAGCTTGTGTGTAATATGCTACTATTTGTCCGCAGCGTACATTTGTGTACGTACCTGCTTGTCAGAATTACTCTGCAAGTGTCTGCAAGGAACCGGTTAACTGCAGTTCCTTCTAAGGAGGAGAAGCCTCTGGAAGCTGAGAGTCAGGAGAGGAGAAAGAGTTGCTTCCCAGCTTCCAGCATGGACCGTAGTCAAGTATTAATTTTTTAAACAACAACAACAAAAAACCCACAGTTATTTTTTTATTTGATTTAAATTCAATTAATTAGCATATAATGTATTATTTGGTTTCAGAGGTAGAGGTCAGTGACTCAACTGTCTTTTTAAATTTTTTTTTTTAAGATTTTTAATTTAATTATTCATGAGAGACGCAGAGAGAGAGAGGCAGAGACATAGGCAGGGGGAGAAGCAGGCTCCCTGCCTGGAGCCCAATGTGGGACTCGATCCCAGGATGCCCTGAGCCAAAAGCAGATGCTCAACCACCGAGCCACCCAGGTGCCCCTCATCAGTCTTATATAACACCCAGTGCTCATGACATTACCTGTGCTCCTTGATGCCCATCACCCAGTTACCCGACCCCCTTACCCTCCCCCCTCCTACAACCCCCAGTTTGTTTCTTATGATTAAGAGCCTCTTATGAAAACCCCTCATTTATCTATAGAAGGCATTATGACTGTCATCTGGAATTCTTCTAACATTCTAAAGGTCAGAAGTCCAAGATCAGTCTCACTGGGCTAAAACCAGGACTGGTTCTTTCTGGAATCTCTAGAGGAAAATCCAATTCCTTGCATTTTCCAGCTTCAAGAGGCTGCCTGCATTCCTTGGTACGTGGCCACACCCCTCTGGCCTGTGCTTCTATGGTCACATCTCCTCTCCAACTCTGACCCTCCTGACTCCTTCCTCGAAAGACACTTGTAATTAAATTGGGCCCAGGATAGTCCACAATATTTCACAGATTCTGGGGATTAGGACATGGACATCTTTGGCATCCATTATGCAGGCTACCCCAGGGAGCATGGGCAAAAAGTATTCCTGTTCTCGCCTCATTACTTTTTCCACTGTTTCTTAGAACATTCCAGTGAGTACCTGCCATTCAACAGCAGGGTTCACTGCGTTTAAGACCTCACTGTCTCACTCTCTTGAGTGCCCATGTCCTTGACCCTACACTTCTCTACTTTTATTCTCTGATAAGCATAGCTATCAGGTCCAGCTTCAGAGCCTGGAAGCCTCCACTCTGGGATGGGACATTTGAGAATGTTCTAGATTCCCCTGGTGGTTTGCTCAGAGCTCCACATCTTAACAACTAGGCCTTACCTAGATTGCCCGATGCATCCAGCCCATTGACATTTCTGACAATGCCAGATACACTGGCCAGAGCCCTGGAGGGTGAGACAACTAGGATTTAGACAAGGTCACAAGGGTCGTAGTCAGGGCGGTTTTGTGCCACACTTCCCAACCTATTTTTACATATAAAAAGTTGACCAGTGACCCCTTTATTAATTTTCTGCTATTGGCTCTTGAGTTTTAAAAGCTTTTTTCTTCCATACGATTTACATTTACTAAGTAGCAGCCTGTGTGTTCTACTCACAAATTAAGGCATGATTTCCATTAAGCTTTCAAAAATACCCAATAGTTGGGTGCCTGGGGGTTAAGTTGGTTAAACATCTGCCTTCAGCTCAGGTCATGATCTCAGGGTCTTGGGATTGAGCTCCAGTTGGACTCCCTGCTCAGTGGGGAGCCTGCTTCTCCCTCTCCCTCTGACCCCTTCTCGCCACCCCCACTCATGTTCTGTCTCTCTCTCAAATAAATAAAATCTTTAAAAAAAAAAAAAAACCACCCAATAGAAATACATAAACCTCCATTACCATATCTAGGGATAAAAGTCTTGAGAGTCGGGATCCCTGGGTGGCGCAGCGGTTTGGCGCCTGCCTTTGGCCCAGGGCGCGATCCTGGAGACCCGGGATCGAATCCCACGTCAGGCTCCCGGTGCATGGAGCCTGCTTCTCCCTCTGCCTGTGTCTCTGCCTCTCTCTCTCTCTCTCTCTCTCTCTCTCTCTGTGACTATCATAAATAAAATTAAAAAAAAAAAAAATTAAAAAAAAAAAAAAAAGTCTTGAGAGTCCAAGGAGTCTGGGTGGGGAAATGCAGGTACAGAAATAACACAGAGATAATAACAATGCTAGTTAGTCATAGTGCCAAGAGCACCGAGTGGAGGGTCGGGATGCCCAGAGCTGTCTCCACACTGCCACTCACTAGCTGTGCAAAGTGGGGAAGTCACATCCCTGCTCATGATCTCACGGTCCTCGTCTGAAAATCACAGGCCTCTGCCCAAGGCTCTGATTTAATAGGCCCAGGGTGGGATTTAAGCTTTGGTATTTTTAAATGTTCCCCAGATAACTGAAATGTGAAGCCAGGGCTGAGACCACTGGTGGAACAGGATCTAGCCACCTCAGAGAACACGCCGGGCCCGTGTCTGATAGCTGGTCCAGGACGCCTGGGGGAAACACATGGGAGCCTGCGTGGGAGCAGGAGGGCAGCTGGGAAGGCAGGTGGGGCAGTCTGGCGGAGGGAAGCAGGCCAAGCAATGCCTAGAGGCTGCAAACATTGACTCCCAAGGGGTTTGGGCCACCTGGTGAGGCCAAGCAGAAGAGCTCTTGGCAGTTCTGACATAGCTCATCAAGTCAGCAACAGCCAGAGCCTAATGTGATTTGAAAGCCTCCAAAGGAGAAATTGCAAATCAGGGTCACAGCCAGGGCGGTCAGCAGGCTGCTGCTGAGGCTCGCCCGCTGTCCCTCCCCAAGGGGCATCTTCCCCCCTCACTTACCTCATCTGAGCTGAATCATCCTTCCACCAACACCTACAGGGGCAGCATAGTGGGGCAACATTTAGGAGCCGTCTCTGGCTCTGGCCTGGCTGTGAAAAGCTTCTCCCCTAGCAGTTCCTAAACAGGAAAGATAGTGGCTTCCCTGCAAGGCTGATTTCCCAGACAACAGGAGCCTGGTAGGCCCAGAGGCAAGGGATAGAGGCGTGAGGTGGGTAGTGGGTTGGGCCTTTCGCTAATGTCTACTAGGGACTAGCTTGGACTTAAATGAGGCCAAGGTAGGGCAGGATATATTACCCTCGCTGAGATCCTATGGGGAGTTGGTGTCCATCTCAGAGGGAGCTCTAGGGGGAAAGCAAAACCATGCTGAATGTCCCCTTTTGTTGGGACATAAAATTAATTGCTGTCTTTCTTCTCTGCCCTGTTTCTCATGCCCTTTGTCCTATAGAGGATTCTGGAGGAAGCCTCCCAACTTACTTGGAGTAACCATGAGTCCTCTGTCTCTCTGGCATGTGATGATTTTGCTCCATGATTACAGTGATCTGATATCTGAACCCGAAATGGAGAGACAGTTTAGTATATAAGGTTTTCTGATGGTAGGTTTTCCCATTATTTGAAACTCCATGTAAACAAAAAGCCAGATAGAATACCAAAATCTAGACCATGACAAAAAAAAAGTAACATTCAAAGATGAAATTCCAAGACTTTGTGATGCCATCACCATAAAAATGCACTGCAGTGGGGGTAGGAGGGAGGTGTCAGCCAAAATGGTGGAAGAAGGTAGACTGATGATGCACCAAACAATAGGCCAACCAACAACCAAGAAGCTAAAAAGAAAAAGCCAAAGAATGAGTTATTCACAGGGGTTTTTGAAAAGCTCCAAAAATATTCCTGGGCTTCTAGAAAGCCACACACATACATAGGATGGTAGGCATGCCCTGCACTGTGTTATGCTCAGGAAAGGCTGCAAAGGCCATAAGCTCTCACCTCCAACTGACCTTGAGGCTGTGTGCAAGCAGGAAGTGAAGGCCAAAGAAAAGCTGTAAACTGCCTCTCTGGGGTTGAAGGTCTGCCCCTCAGTACACACACAGAGCTCCCCATGAAGTTGGAAAGACTCATTGGTGCTAGGTTTTTAAGGAACCTCTGTCCCATCATGAAGCACATCACCAAGTGAAATGAGCAGAGACTTCATGGCCATCCATGACAGAGAACACAGGCTTTACAGGATTCATCCAGAAAAGCCACTAAAACAACAACACAAACTCTGGAAAGGGGTAAGAATCTGATTCCTAGAGTTGCCACGTTATATTATTTTTTATATTTTATTTATTTATTTATTCATGAGAGAGGCAGAGACATAGGCAAAGGGAAGCTCCATGGGGAGCCCAATGCAGGACTCGATCCCAGAACCCTGGGATCACGTTCTGAGCCAAAGACAGACTCTCAACCGCTGAGCTACCCAGGTGCCCCAATATTATTTAAATAAGGTCCCATGTGACCTCTGATATATCAACTCCTAGGTATACATATTCAATGGAAATACACATCAAATTCACTTAAAAATGTGTACACATGTTTCTAGCAGTCTAGTCATAATGGTCAAAAAAAAGAAAAGAAGCAACCCAAATACCCATCAATGGATAAATGGATGAATGGATAAATGGATAAATAAAATATCGTGTGTGAATGCTATGAAATATTACTTGGCAGTAAAAAGGAAGGGACACCTGACACACACTACAATGTGCATTGACCTTGAAAACATTATGCTAAGTGAAAGAAGCCAGGCAGAAAAACAGCGGCCTCAAAAATTTGCCCTTCCTCCCTCTTTCTCTTCAGGGTGTTAGAGATGAGAAGAATCATGAGGAACTTGGAAATCATCGTTCTACCTTTCTTGCCCAGCTCGACATACACAATAAGACCATTTCTATTTGACAACGTGATGTAGCCACAAAGAGGCAACCTTAACCTTGGGGCAGCCCTGGTGGCTCAGAGGTTTAGCACCACCTTCAGTCCAGAGCATTATCCTGGAGTCCCAGGATCAAGTCCCACGTCGGGTTCCCTGCATGGAGCCTGCTTCTCCCTCTGCCTATGTCTCTGCTTCTCTCTCTCTCTCTCTCATAAATAAATAAAATCTTAAAAAAAAATTTTTTTAACTCCCTTAACCTTTACATCTTATGCAAACAAATAATAGCCCAGTGTGCCAAAGAGCAACAGGTGTCTTTAAAGAGGCCAGAGTTTAATTGCTTTCCTGGATAAATTCTTTGTTTTCTAAATAAAGGCAAGAATCAGTGAATTCAATGAGTTCAGCTCAGTTCAGTGAGCACTACAGTTGTTTGCTGTGCAAATGACCTATTTAGAGATGAATCAGATTTCTGAATTTTCTTCAGTTGCTTTTAACCAAGGGTCTCAGACATCTATTGTTCCATAATCTTCGGAGTGGAGGTGGAGGAGAGAAACAAAAGAAATAACAAATTAATTATATCTTGTAATCTGTAGGAAACTACCATTTGGGGATTTGCTATTTTGTTTACAGGCAAAAATTGCTGCGTGCAGCGACACTGTAATCAAAATGACTAGCAATGGGGAAGGAATTTCAGGCATACTGGCTTTTTTTAAGTTTAGGCACAGAAAATAAAGTATGCAATAGCCACATATTTGGTTCTGTTCAGAAAAACTCAGTTTTTTTCTCTATAATTGCTTGACCTTGGCCATTAGTTCTGTGCTGCTTCTTATTTTACTATTTGGGGCACATGTAAATCATCTTGCTGGGAGTTATAATTCAGGTCATCTAATTTTGCAGGAAGGGGAGCCTAATTAGATCACCAGTTATAGGCAAAAGCTTGGGTGGCTGGAATTCACAAAGATCTCCCTCCACCCCTACCTCCACCTTCACTCCCACCCCCATGGGCTGCTCTGTCTCCACCTTGCCCCTGGCTATGGCCAGTTGATCCAAGGAGGGAGACGCTAGGCTCAAACTGGGCCAAAATTTGAAGAGCCTCAAAGCAGAAGATGTGCTACAGAATACTTGACCAGTATTCCTCAAAAGTGTCAAAGTCATAAAAAAAAAAACAAGGAAAGCCTGAAAATTTCACAGTGTAAAGGATCCTAAGGATTTACACTATGAAATGTAATACAGTGCCCTGGATAGGATCCTGGGACAGATAAATGTTATTAGGCTAAAAATAAGGTTAGGTAAGGGATTCCTGGGTGGCTCAGTCAGTTAAGCATCTGCTTTTGGCTCGATTCATGATCCCAAGGTCCTGGGATTGAGTCCTGCATTGGGCTCCCTGCTCAATGGGGAATCTGCTTCTCCCTTTCCCTCTGCCTGCTGCTCCCTCTGTTTGTACTTTCTCTCTCTCTTTCTCTATCAAATAAATAAATAAAATCTTAAGAAGAAGAAGAAGGAGGAGGAGGAGGAGGAGGAGGAGGAGGAGGAGGAGGAAGAGGAGGAGGAGAAGGAGAAGACAGAAACATAGAGACCAAAAGTAGTTGGAGCTGAATGTTATGGCACCACCCTGGGAAGCAATCTGTATGGTTCTGCTGCTGAGGTCCCTGGAATTAGCCCTAAATTCCATAAGTTCTTTCCATTTCTTTCCCACAGTCCTAATGTGTGAAGTGAGCAGGGGTGAATTCTGTTGCTTGCAACTTACAGATCTTGCCATCACTTTCTGCTTCTGTGTCCTCAGGAAAGAGGTAGTCCCAGATCTCAGTTTATAAGGCAATGGTTGGGCTGTAACACAAATCACTTGCTGTGATTTCCACATAACTTCCTTCCTGACTGAACTCTGTAGTAGTTTGATGTGGAGCAGCACCTATTTTAGCCCTCCCTCTTCTCCTAGCATGAGACCTCTACACACTTCTCTACAGCGATGGCTCCCGTGCCCATGGCAGACATTGCCAATTGATCACAACATTCATTCTCTGAGCAGGAATGCAGAATAATAGATGCTGGGGTGTGCAAGCCAGATCCTCTTTATTGGCAAGTATCCTTGTCCTTCTCCCAGCTGCTATGAATGCCACCTGCTAGAGGCTTACAGCTGCCCTCACCTCCAGAGAATTGCCCTCCACAAAATGAGACATGGCTCATCTAAGGTAGCCTACAACCAACAACTGACAAATAAGGGATTAGGGAAGTCCAGCCCTCTTGCCTCAAGGCAGAACCAGCTGTAAGGTGTGATTTGTGCGCCCAGGCCCTCAAGGCATCATACTGAAGCTAGGCTGCAGCTGAGACTACATCTTCATGCGGCTCCTTTGCTCCCTTTCTCTGGAAAGTCCTCCCTCAATGAACCGAGAGCTTTGGAATCCCTATCTCAGGTTCTGTTTCAGAAAACCCACCTAAGACATCTGACACAGAGTCCTTTTCAACATGGTGCCCATGGTGCCCCTACCAAGATATGAGCTGACACATGAGGTGAAACCTGTGTGACATTTCTACCAGAAATAATACTAGCAAATAGGAGAAATTATACCAGCACACAAGGAAACATTGACAAAGAGGCCAGAAACCTAGGTGAACTGTTGACTTAACCACTGGCTCCTGCAGAGTAAAGACTCTGTGACTTGGTTGTTGAGATGCAGGATTTAGGTATGGTTTGGAGACCTGTCCACTTGTATTTCTTCTTCTTCAGTCCACCATTCAGGACAATATTTCTACAGGAAGGATGTCTGCAAGACAAAGTGGATAAAGATGGAGCTAAAGAGGTACAGTCTTTACTCCAAGAAGTTGGCATATCTAACAGTAGGAGGCATTTCTCACTCTCTTTGGCTGAGTATCATAGTTAAGGAGCAGGTGCACTGTCTTAAGAGCATCCCCACAGGTGGCGTCAGGGAAGTATCACAGTTGGGCATCTTTATTACTAAATATAACCTTGCTTTTTTCCATGCTATTATTTAATGCCAGCTGAGTTTTACAAAAATGGAATGTATTGGGTAGGAAATGGGTAAAGACTGCTAAAATACAAACCCAAAATAACAGTGGCGAAAAATAAACCAAAATCTATTTATCTCTTATGGAGAAAGCCAGGCTGGTATGGTGTCTCAATGGCACAGAACTTGAGGGGCTTGGAACTCCTTGTACCTTGCTGATTTGTCATCCCTAGGGTGTCATCCTTGTCCACTGATGGTCCAACACGGTTCTAAATTTCAGACACTTGGAAATGGCCAAGGGTAGAGGAGAGGGCATCTGTCTCTTCCTTTTAAGGGAATGATCTGGATCATATATCACAGTGGCTCACTTTCCATTGATCCAAGAGTTTGATACAAGCTACACCTAACTCCACGGGAGCCTGGGGAAGAAAGGATGTAACCTGCAGTCCAGCTAGAAACTGAGCATTCTTTTTATTGTAAGAGAAAAGAGAATGGATCTTCAGGGACAGAGAGGTGATAAGATGTCACAAACACAAGCAATGACCTGAAAAATGGCGTCATCTTAGGGTAAGTGGGCTGATTTATGGTCTCAAATGCTCCAGGTCGGTGCCTCTGGTCACCAAACTCTGGTTTTCTTTCATTGTGTCCCTCCTTCCACATCAACTTGCTTTGGCCAATGAAATGTGGGCAGAAGTGATATGTGCCACTTTCGGCAGCAGCTTTAAAGACCAACGCATGGTTCATGGTGTGTGTCTCTCTTCCCTCTGCCATGAGACTAGGGGTGCTCTAGACAGAGGCTGCTCCACCAGCCTCTGAACTGTAGATGGTATGAACAGAGCCCCAGCATCCCCAAGATGGGTTTACAGGATGAGGGAGAAATAGACCTTGATGCTGCTGTGGGCCAGTGAGATTGCTCGGTGGCTCGTGTGTCACGGCAGCATAGCCAAGCCCAGCCAGCCAGATTCAGCACCCATGTCCTCCTGCCAGCAGATCTGCAATGGAATCTTGGTTCAAAAAGTGCAGCCCATTGACATAAACATAATGGTACTAATGGATGCCTTTTATCGAACATTTACGATGAGCTAGGCCCATTCAACTTCACCTGGTGTTGATAATCAATTTACAGATGGTTCCTAATGCCTGCGCTTTGTAATTCATCACTTAAATGCACACCGGTTACTGCTTCTTGAAATAACCCTACTGGATGAATCCTTTTATAAAACAAGAATCTTTGGGGAATAAGCCCTGCCCCTAAATATATTTCCTGAGTTCAGCTTTTCACAAATGGCAAAACTATAAAGTTATGTTCCCAGTAATTAGGAGAAAGTGATATTAATGATTTTATTATTAATGTACTACTTACCGTTAGAAGGATGGCTAGGATATTAGGACCGCAAGTAGGGGAAGAACCCACTAAAAGTGGTTAAAATGAAAAGGATGGGAGTGCCTGGGTGGCTCAGTGGTTGAGCATCTTCCTTCAACTCAGGGCATGATGCTAGGGTCTTGGGATTGAGTCCCACATCAGGCTCCCCCCAGGGAGCCTGCTTCTGCCTATGTCTCTGTCTCTCTCTGTGTGTCTCTCATGAATAAATAAATAAAATATTTTTTAAAAAATGTAAAGGATGTTCCTAATTCCATCAAAAGCAAAAAGGCAAAAAAAAAAAAAAAAAAAAAAAGCAAAATGGCAGGGAAGCTCCACGGTTAGTTCACTGGCTCTGTGGTATTATTGAAGACCCAGATACCTTCCATCTTTCTGCTCTGCCATCCTCAGAATGTCAGTGATGTCACTCTCCCCATGGTTCCAAGGAGGCTGCCACAGTCCCCAGCACCATATCCACCCATGACAACCTCTGGCCAAAAAAAAAGAAAGAAAAAGAGGGGGTAGGAAGAAAGGCAGTGTTGCCTCACTTGTCTCTTTTCCTAAGGCTGGAAAACCATTTTCAGAAGCCCCACAGTGGATCCCAACTGTGCTACACAGGCACTTTGCCCACACCAAGCCACAAGCAGGATCAGGAAAGCAAAGTTCTAGCACCATCAGCTTCTGCTGTGGAAACCTGCAAGGCCAGATAGTTAGGACAGAATAGGTTGTACCTGCAGTGACAAACACCCCCAAATCTCAATAGCTTAATACAACTCACATTTGTTTCATACGCTTATACAGAAAGTCCATGAAGTCTCTCAAGGATCCATGGTGCGCCATTTGTAATGCAAGGCCACCTCCGTCCCCATGGCAGAGGAAGAGGCAGCTGGAGAGTCATATGCCAGCTCTTCTTTACCTCACTCTGAGAGTAATTTGTTACTTCCACCTTCTTTAAACACACCTTGTCCCATGACCCTGCCTTGCTGCAAGCAAGCTGGGATGTGTACAGGGGTGAATGAAACCCCATCTCCGCCATACTGGCTTTTTCTTATTATTGCCTCTCCCTGTGTTACTCTCTTGGCCCTTCCTCAGCAAACCCTAATCCCATCTCCCATCACCAATGTGCCCTTATTTCTCTGGCTAATGTTGTCTCTCCCTTCTTCAGATTCCTGTGGGTCCAAGTCTTCCATGAGTCTTAATAACTTCTTCTAAGTCAAAGCATTCTTTTGCTACCTGTTGTTGCTGTCGAGAAGAGGGAGGGATGAGTTTGGGGAGGAGATGGATCAGGAGTCTCCCATTTCAAGGCGTGTTCTGCTTTTTCCTAAAATGTCAAAATAATCATTCCGACTTCATCCTATGAGGATTCATTTCCTGAAACAAACAAACCTTTCTCGGCTCCATGAAAGAGATGCAGATGCCCTCCTGTTGACATAATGTCAACTTTATAATTTCAGTTGTGTAAAAAAAAAAAAAAAAAAAAAGTCCTATATGTGCAGTGGAGAGAAATCTTAGCAAAATATTGATAGTGTTCATACCTGTGTAATGGAACTATGAGTAATTTTGATTTCCTTCTTAACATACGAACATAACCCTTTAGTGGATAAGGATGGGGAGGGACTTTTTTTTTTTTTTTAAAAAGAAGTCAAGCTACTATCAGCTCCAGGTGTCTCTTCCCTACATTTGCACTCAGGGTGACCAGGAGAAGTTAATTGCTGGCACAAACATCAAGTAATATAATTATCAGGGATTCATTTTCTGGCGGGGAGGTAGGAGCCAGGGACAGGGGGAGGCTATTTTACCTGGACTTAAAGTTGAGACCATCTATTTGATTTTCACTTGCCAGAAACCACCTTCCAACCTGCCTCAAATATCTTTGGACCCCAGCTGATATTGACAAGCTTTGACAGAAAATAAAACTCTAGTCATTTTTACCCCCAAAATATTGGCAAGAAAGCCAAAGAAGGGTAAAGAATTTCCAACCCCACAAGCTTTCTTGAGCTGTTATTTATAAGACTCTCAGCAGGAAAAGGTCCCCATGAAGGGGTGGTTACAGGCAGGCATGTGTGAGCTGCCGCAGAAGAGAAATGAGATCCTTGACAGACTCTGGGCCCCGGGAGGCTTTCATAATATTCTGACCACAGAGAAGCCACAAGAAAGAAAACAGAATGGGAGAAAGGCTCAGCTGAGTTCCACCTTCTGGTTTGGTGTTTGCTGCTTCTCAGATAATGAAAGCTCAAACTCCTTCTGGCCCTCCGTGGAGGAGAAGTGCTATGGGGCTGGTACATTAATTATACACAGGGGGCCTTTTCCTAAGGAGAAAATCTTTAGTAGTTTGAAAGAAAAATACAGTATAGTTCCCGGGTTGTTCCCGCTCACATTTCCTGAACCACAGGCTTCTGCCTCTTTTTGAAACTGCAGAAACAAAGGCGTTTCTAACTAAAGAAACAGGGACCTTTGATGCAGGAATCGAATCTTAGTTGTTGGGAATCATGTAGGAATAATAGGCCCACATCTGGTGGGGAGCACTCAGTGATATCAGGGTCACTGTGTGGAGAGGTTCTGGAGACCAGCAGACCAACACTGACCTCTTATGTGGCACTGGGCAAAATCAAAGGATAGAGCCAGACTCTGTTTCAATGTCTGCAAGGTGAGGATGATAACAGCCATGACACTGTCATCAGGATTAAGGAAAATAAACCACAATGTCAGAGGTTTATTGTTTTATTTATTTATTTACTTACTTACTTACCTACTTATTAGATTTTTATCTGAGAGAGAGAGTGTGTGAGCTCAGAGGAGGAGCAGAGGGAGAAAGACAAGCAGACTCCGTGCTGAGCATGGGGCCTGACATGGGGCTTGATCCCATGACTCTGAAATCATGACCTGAGCCAAAACCAAGAGTCAGATGCTCAACCAGCTGAGCCCCCCAGGTGCATCATTATCATCATCATCATCATCATCATCACCACCACCATCACAGTTTCATTGTTGTTTTTGAGCTTTGGTTGGTTTGGTTTTTGTTTTCTGTTTTCTTTTTTAATTATTTACTCAAGAAAATTTGCCCAGCAGTCACTTCTCAGTGAACTGTTACTGCCAAGTCCATGTACACATCTCCTCCCTGGATTCATTTATTTGTGGCTTATGTTCCTAGCAGCCACTACAATCCCAGAACACAGGTAGCGCTGCTCATGGGTTACTTCTGGGAGACTTGACAGATGCTGGTTAAATATTTTAGAAATTTCTCTTTAAAGAAAGGGGCTTTAAAAAAAAAAAAAAAAAAAAGAGGTTGCTCGAGCTGCTAAAATGAGGTCTTACCCCTCAAAGTCACCTTTAAATGTCAAGGTTGTATTTGGCTTTCAGTATTTTTGGAGGGACCTTACAGATTTTATATATGTGGTTTCTTTCAAAGTCAGTATGATGGTATTACCTACTCATAATCTTCATACGCAGGTTCATGGCTCTGAAAATTAAACATATAACTAACTATTCACTTTCAGGTTTAAGTAAATCATTTGGTGTGGTTATTATGAAAGTAGAACTTTAAATTCTTCACTAACCAAAGAAAACACAATCAAAATCCAAGCAACATTCCAGGAGAGTGCTGCTTTATTTGAAGAAGCAAAGTGTCTGGTCGACAGTGAGAAACATGCAAGAAGATAAGAGGGCCAATTCCCATAGATGTGACACGGTAGTGGTGACTTAAAAATGATCACTCATGGGACACCTGGGTGGCTCAGTGGTTGAGCATCTGCCTTTGGCTAATGGCGTGATTCCAGGGTCCTGGGATCCAGTCCCACATCAGGCTCCCTGCAGAGTCTGTTTCTCCTTTTATCTGTCTCTGCCTCTCTCTCTCTCTCTCTCTCTCTCTCTCTCTCTCTCATAAATAAATAAAATATTTTTTAAAAAATCACTCACTAACAGTTCTGCATCAGTGAAGATGGTGTGCTAAGACAATGCATTAGATCCTGAGGATCTCCCTTTTTGGGGAAGGAAGAAACATGAAGTGCTTGAGAATTTAGAGAGCCTCCAAGCCAACCTCTCCAGGCTTATCACTTGTCTCCTGGAGCCGACTGAAATATCAGAGAAGGGACAGTGAGTCAGTCTGTCCCTGGGTTTCTTTCCTTATTTTTTTTAAAGATTATTTATTTATTCGAGAGAGAGAGAGAGGCAGAGACACAGGCAGAGGGAGAAGCAGGCTCCATGCAGTGGGACTGGATCCCCTGATGTGGGACTGGATCCTGGGACTCCAGAACTCATGCCCTGGGCTGAAGGCAGGCACTAAACTGCTGAGCCACCCAGGCGTCCCCTATCCCTGGGTTTCTGACCCTCCCTGACCCCTAACACCCAGAAGAGAAACACATGGCAACCCTCCATAGCTGAGAGACATCACAGGCAACATTTTATTATAAAGAGCACCATTATGAAAATTGACTTACCAAGCTATTTCCATGTCCCACAAAAGGCTGAAAGAAATTTTGCTTTGTTGGTCTCTTGACAATCAATTCCTTACTAGAAAAACTCTTTACAACAGTAAGAAACAGCCTGATACTGACTAGTTTCCCAATATGAGCCACATTCCACTCCAGGATAAAGGATGATAAGGCTTCCAATGACCATCACTTCTCAAATAGATGTGGACAGTTCAGTGCCAGTTTCCTCATTCATATTATTTTATTGAATAAAATAGATGATCTTAGATATGAAAAATAACATTTCTCCCCTGGGGTATAATATAACTATTTCATTTTGATTGAAAAAAAGCTATAAGCCATAAATATATTTCTTTACCTGAATTGGGCTATACTAAGACAAAAATATTTCTCACCACTGCAAGACAGCAAAATGTCTCTGTCTGTTCCTCATTCGTGACATAGTTACTCTGTGAACAAAAAGCCTCTCGCTGAATGTGGCCTCTTATCCATCTTCTTGAATGTAGACAGCACTCAGCTCATACACTGTTAGTCATTTTATTCAACAAACGTCATTAAGCACTGCTATGTGACAGGCCCTGTACTGGGCAGTTATAAAGGAATGCCACTGTCCCTGCCCTGCAGAAGCTCACAGGGCTGGGGTGCCTGGGTGGCTCGGTCAGTTAAGCATCGTACTCTTTGTCTCAGCTCAGATCTTGATCTCATAGTTTTGAGTTCAAGTGCCATGTTGGGCTCCACACTAGGCATGGAGCCCACTTTAAAAAAAAAAAAAAAAAAAAATATATATATATATATATATATATATATATATTCTCCTTTGGCACCTGGGTGGCTTAGATTATGTTCTCAGGGTCATGAGATAGAGCCCCAAATTGGGCTCCATGCAGGGGATGGAGTCTCCTTAAGATTCTCTCTCTCTCTCTCTCCCTCTATCCCTCCCCCCATCTGAAGAAGAAGAAGAAGAAGAAGAAGAAGAAGAAGAAGAAGAAGAAGAAGAAAAGAAGAAGAAAGAAGAAGAAGAAAAGAAGAAAGAAGAAGAAAAAGAAGAAGAAGAAGAAGAAAAGAAGAAGAAAGAAGAAGAAGAAGAAGAAAAGAAGAAAGAGGAAGAAAAAGAAGAAGAAGAAGAAGAAGAAGAAAAAAAAAAAAAAAAAAGAAGAAGAAGCAGCTCACAGAGCTGAGGGTCTGAGATAGAGGGACCAGGGCTGCGAAGAAGCAAAGGTGGAGAGGTCAGTCCTACCTGGTAATGTTTCAAGAGAACTCTTCAGATAAAAGTGTGAGCTGAGTCCTAACAAATGAGTGAACTCTTTATTCATTTATCTGTCTCCCCAGGACAGTGTGGTAGTAGTAGAACAAAACAGAGGAACTGGAAATAGACCCGCCCAAACATGACCACGTGATTTTTTACAAAGGTGCAAAAGCAATTCAATGGAAGAAGGATGATCTTTTCAACACATGGCGCTGGAACAACTGGATGTCCATAAACCAACAAAAAGAAAAGAAAAATAACTTCGGCGTAAACCTCTCACTTTCTACAACAACAATGAAATTCAAATAGATGATACTCCTAAATGAAAAATATAAAACTTTAAAGAAGAAAACATAGCAGAAAATCCTTGGAATCTGAGGTTAGCAAAGAGTTCTCAGGGCCCCAAAGATTAAAATTGTTAAATTGGGCTTCAGCACAATTTAGAAGTTTAGGTCTATGAAAACAGTTAAGAAAAAGACAAGCTACATATCTGAGAATCACATAGCTGACTGAGGGGCCTTGTATCTAGAATATATCAAGAACTCCCAAAAATCAGCAAGGAAACAAACAACTCCACTTAAAAAAGAAAAATCAAAAAGCTTAAACAGATGCTTTACCGAAAAGTAATATGGGTGCCAGATGAGCACATGAACAGGTGGTCACCATTAGTCCTTAGGCAAATTCAAATTTGAACATCCATAAGGCACCACCATACATCTATTAAAATAGGTAAAATTAAAAATCTGATAATAGCAAGTGCTGGTGAGGATGTAGAGGAACCATAACACACAAATATTTCTTCTAAAAGTAAACATAAGACCATGCCATATGACCATGACCCAGCAATCCCACCATTAGGTATTTACCCGGAAGTGTGAGCATGTGTTCACTCACAAATTTGTATGCAAATATTAATTCAAAGGGGGTTTTTTTGTTTTAATTTTTTAAAAGATTTTATTTATTACTTGAGAGAGGGAGAGATCATGCATGAAGAGAGGCAGAGGGAGAGAGAGAGAGAGAATCTCAAGTAGACTCCCCACTGAACACAAAGCCTGTTGCAAGGCTCAATCCCACAACCCTGAGATCATGACCTGAGCCCAAATCAAGAGTCAGATGTTTAACTAACTGAGCCACCCAGGCACCCCTCGAGGTTTTACTCAGAAGCAGGAGACAGCCCAAAGATCCCTCCACAGTGGATGGGAAACACGGTGCTGTACATTCACACGATGGATTGTCACCAGCATAAAGAACAGCTAGTGCTTCCTGCAGTGACGTGGGTGATCCCAAAAGCATTATGCTTAGTGAAAAGAGGTCAGACATTAAAGACTACACCCTGTAGGATTCCCTTATTCTAAAATTTTAGAAAAGAAAAAAAAACCCCACAGTGACAGAACAGGCCAGGGGCCAGAGGTGAGGGAATTTGGTTGCAAAAGGGTACAAGGGAAGTTTTGAGGTGACAAAATTTACAGTTATGATGTAGAACATTATCATATCTATATCATAACCGTTATAGTCACATGACTATACCTATTTGTCAAAACTCATCGAATTGTACAATAACTTCATTTTCCATTAATTTTATTTTATTTGTATATAAATTCTATCACAATAAAGCTGATTTCTCTAAAAAAAAATTGACGGGAGGCAAAGCCTCATAGGTCAAGCCAAGAAATTTGAGAAAAGGCGTGACAATGAAAGAATTTGCTCCAGGAGACACCAAAATATACCATAAGGTTATCATAATTTTCAAAGTGTGCTATTGATCCAGCAACAGACAAATAATCAACTGACTTAGAGTCCAAAACCTGTAGCGTCCAGATCAATGTACGTATCTAGCAAATATTTTAGGAAGCAATTTAATTAGTGGGGAAAGAATGGACCATTGAAGAAGCTGAGTTGAAATCTGGGTTCTGTTCAGAAAAAGAATCAAGTTAGCTCCATAATTCACACCATTCTCAAAAATTAAACCAGAATTGGTTAATTGGGCATTGACCTAATATAAAGGCTCACTCTATTGATCTCATTACCCTGTTGAATGCCGAGGAGAGCACTTAGCTCATCAGGGTAAGGTCTTACGGTAAATAAAAAGGATTCTAACAAACACCCACGCTAACTGTAGGCACTTCTGCTTTCCGAGGGGAGGTGGCATCACTCGTCACAGTAGGAAAGTAAATGTCTGTGTTGTTTCCTGCCACTTGCACAGACCAGAGAGAGTGAAAGGGTGAAGTCCCTGCTAGCTCTTCTGAGATGTCAAAGGGTGAAATCCCAGGGAGACAGGGTGCTTTGATGCTCCTTGGATGTGCAGTGGAGGGGATGAACAGCTAAAATTCTCTCTGCATAACAAGGGAAATGCTGTGGGGGAAGTGTCTTCAAGGAGCAGAGGATCCTGCAACACAAGAAGAGCTGCAGCTTGGCCAGGAGGAAGGCAGGGAAGAAATCCTGGTGGCGGGCTAGCCAAAGGGCTGCCAGAGACAAAGAGGGCGAATGGCTGATGTGCAGTGTTAAGCTGTCAGTGTCCTGCAGTGTGACCTCCCCTCTGTCACATTAGGTGTCAGTAAAGACTTCTCACCCTGAATATCTTGGGTGGTGGTCCTGGGGACAGCGGCAGTGTGGAGAGGCCTTTCTTCCCAATTCCTGGTATTTCCTTTCATGAGGCCAACATCCATTAGCAGAAGGCTCTTCCATTATCTGTTGGAAAGAGTTGCCGGGTCATCACTCAGCCCCGGGCTCCATCCCTCATCCTTCAGATCTGGCCGGATCGAGATCTGGGACACACAGATTTGGTCTCTTGCTCCTTGGCCTGTGTATGATTCTCTGGTTTCTATTAGGAAACTCAGCACTGTGCCCGAGGGCACTTTCTCCTCCCCTTTTTGCTTATCCTCAGTTACTTCTGGATTCAGGTGAAGAGGGGAGGGTGCGATTCCTTGAGCCCTCAAACTCCAGCAAGGGGTCCTGTGTGAAGTAAAAGCCCCAAGAGTCATCCAAGTGAACAGTCAACCCAGGGCAAGCTTCTCTCGTGAGAACATTCCAGAACCCAGAGTGGAAGAGACATTGCTGGGGTTATCTTAGTCTGACTCCTGCTCTAACTCCTTCACTTTGTTGCCAGAGCCTTCTCTCTCAGTAACTGGCCTTCAGAGTTCCAGGGCAGCATCTGGAGCTGTGCAAAGACATCCCAGCCGTGTCGGCCACAGCTGGAGCCTGGCAGATGAGGTGATGACTGAGGGGAACAAGCAGAGAGAGACTTTCTCTGAGACTTCCCTCCCAAAGCATGTGCTGCTCTGGCTCCAAAGGGCAGAGTTTCTTTGTTTGGTTTTGAGGGGGTAGGGGGGAAGCACAGAAGAAAGAGAGATGAGTTCCTTTTGACCAAAAAAGTCAGCCAGTCATGGAGGATGACTGGCTTCAGCCCAAGCAAAGATTATGGGAAACACCCAGTTCTGAGCAAGCACAAATGCTTTCTCAGTTATTCTAGCCAACACCCAATTACTACTCCTCACTTTGGCACCCTGCCCTTAACCACTGCAAGGCTCGGAGTCAGTGAGTCCTTGGATCATTGAGTCCACTCATCTCTCTCTAACCACCCCCATTTTACACCTGAGGAACAGACTCAGAAGATGACATCTCTTACCTACTTGGTGAGCAGTGGTACAGCCCAGATTGGGAACCTGAACCCAGAGTCCCAAGTCTCTTCCCATGGCTTGAGATTTCATGGCTCCCCTGGAGGAGGGTGAGCCCCCTGATAATAGAGACCTAGTGTTTTGCCTGGAGAACAGGAGTGGACCACCATCTTTTTTTTTAAAAAATTTATTTTATTTATTTATTCATAAGAGACACAGAGAGAGACAGACACATAGGCAGAGGGAGAAGCAGGCTTCCTACAGGGAACCCAATGCAGTACTCGATCCCCAAACCCCAGGATCACGCCCTGAGTCGAAGGCAGATACTCAACTGCTAAGCCACCCAGGGGCCCCAGAAGTGGACCGCTGTTAAAAAGAGCCTACCATGTTCCCATCACTAGGGTAGGGACATTATTGAGAACATAATTTTAGGCACATCTCCCCAGCCCCTAGCAAGCCCCTTTGTTGTAGGGAACTGCTATGGGCTGAATCGTGTCTGGCAAAAAGTCCACACACTGAAATCCTAACCCCCAGTACCACAGAATGGGACTGTATTTGGACAAAGGGTCTTTAAAGGGGTCATTAAGTCAGAATGAGGTCATCATCATAGGCCCTTATCCAATATGACTGGTGCCCTTATCAGAGGAGATTAGGACACAGACAGGAGAGAGAAAAGACCATGTAAAGACACAGGGAGAAGATGGCCAACTACAAGCCAAGTAGTGAGGCCTCAGAAAAAACCACATCTACCAACATCTTAATCTCAGGCCTCCAAAATTGTGCAAAAACATCAAGTCCTGTTGTTTACCCCACCCAGTCTTTGGTATGCTATCATGACAGCAGTAGCAGACTAATACAGGCATCTGCTTCCTGGCCTACCCGTGCTTCTAGACTGGGACCCTGCCCCTCTGGCTGTTACTGAGCCACACAGACTCTTTACATCAGAGTGTACACACCAAAGCGTAGGTGAGTATGTGGCACGCACAAACAATTGGAGCCAAAGGGAAATAAAACCCATGCAAGAGTTGTGTTCATCTTTCTACCCTTCTTTGTTTAGATCGAATGAGGTTGGAGATGGTAAGCTAGGTTTTCAGTGGAGCTCTGGCTCACTCAGGGAGACCAAGACACAGTTTTGGCCCTACTGACCTCACAAGTCCTCCCTAACTCTTCCCCTGCGTGGAGCAGGGCAGCTACTCCAGCAGCAGCAGGACTTCATATTGTCTAGAAGAAATATTTGAACCCTGAGTCTCTCTTCCTTCCTCCCCCTCTCCCATTTGTCTCATAGCAAAAGGACACAAACCACCCTTTGTCCAGGACAGTAAACTTGCCTTTCATGGGGCTCGGGAAGTAAGAGGAATCAAGAAGCCGGGGGGCGGGGAATACATATATATGAAGAAAGGGCTTGGCTGGCAAGGGTTTCTGGGCATTTTTTTCATCTTTATAAAAATAAAATTACTTTCCCCCTCTTGCTTTGGAAAACCCCCAAAACAAACCCAAGATCACTTGTATAGCTGTCATTAAACTTCCCCGGCTGACCAAGGCTCCAAAGTTTGCTGGCAGAGAGAACGATGGTGGATATGGCCTTGCCATCTTGTATTTCAACAGGGATGCCTGAAGTTTGGGAGGGGGGCCTCCTGGAGCCATGAGGGAGCAGTTCAGGATTCTCTGACGTTTTGCAGACCAGGGGAGAAAGGCTGCGTGCGGAGGTCTTTTTTCCACTGCACGGCACTCTATCCCAGGCCCCCCAGACCCACCGCCTGGGCCTCCTGCTTGCCCACACTCTAACACAGGCTCTCAGGGGGAGGAGGACGCCACAGAAATGCAGTACAATGTTGAGCAGAAGCTCACTGACAAATGTTTGTGTTTCCATCATCCAGAAGCCATAATTGAGTGTGTTGAGGTGAAGGCTAAGGGGAGGAACCATGGATAGTCCATTCTCGGCAGGGAAAAAACACACCAACGTGCCGCTCAGAGCTCCGCATTGATGTGGCAATTTGCAAAGCAGTATTTACGGAGAGTCCTCTTAGCCTCTCAAGCCCTGTGCAGGGTGCCGCATAGGCCTCCCAACAGCCCCGTTTCGCAGAGGGGAACACTGAGGCTCAGAAGCCAGCTGCTGCCTGACAGAAAGGAGCAGGGGAGAAACAAACAAAAAACCCCTGTCTTCCGACTTCAGACTCCTCTCTCCCTTGCCTTATGCCCAGGCTGTGAGCTGACCACCAGCATGGATCCCACCAGCCCCCGATATCTGAACCTAATTAAGCCTCGATTCTTGCCCACAATTTTTTTCCAAAATGAAAATATCTATACTCAGTTGTTTGGGTTTTTTTTTTGTTTTGTTGTTGTTGTTGTTGTTGTTGTTGTTGTTGTTGTTGTTGTTGTTTTAAGTAATTATATAATATACCTTGTAAAAAAAATTGTTTTTTGAATAACCAACTAAGCCTCCCCTGTCCTGATTGCAAGTCTGTAAATCCACCCAGGACCTCATGTCTCTTCTGTCCCCCAGTTACTTCTCGGAGCTCCCCAAAGACACACACAGTGCACACAGGCTACCCCCCCCAAGGCCTTTGGGGCAGCGCCCGTCCCTCCTTTCCCCTGCTGGTGTCCAGAGCTTCCAGAAGGCAGGGTTGAGCTTCTCAGAGGCTGACTGGACAGTGTACAGTCTTACCTCTCACTAGCCACTCTGGCACAGACCCTGGGCAGCCTTCTTCCTTGCCCTTCTCTCTCAGTTGAGAAAGCCCCATAGAATTAAGAGCCCTGGTGGGGCCAAGAAGGGCAAAGAAGGGCTTTAAACAGCTTCCTCCAAGGCTGTCCCTTCAGAGGTGATGAAGAAGTATCAGTGAGCCTATTTCTCACTAGCGTGCAAATAGCCTTGAGGGATAATTCTCTAGGACAATTTTTGTGGCTCCTAAAGATGCTAGGTCAATGCAGAGTCTCCCTCCGTCTCTCCCTCCCTCCCCCCTCCTCCTTTCCTGCCTCTCTCTCCCTACCCCCCTTTCTCCATCCCTCCCTCCCCTTCCTTCTCTCTCTTTACCCACCTCTCTCCCTTCCCTCCTCTCTCTCTCCCCCTCCTCCTCCTTTCCTTTCTTCCACATCCCTCTCTTCAAGTTGGCCTAACCCCAAACCCTTAGGTCACTAACCACCACCTCCCCTTAAGAAACCACTTCCCTTAAGCACCTGCTGCCCAGGTGGGAGGAAGCTCCAGACGTGACCTCTGTCTAACCCACTGGGGCTTCTGTATATCTCTTCTGAAACTCATCATTTAAGAGAAGAAACCCAAATAAAGTCTGTCCTTCCCCTTACAATTTGTCAGCAATTGAAAAAATGAAGTCATCAAACAGAAACAGGAACTGGATCTCTGAAGGCAACCCCAAAAAAGTTACCTACTTATTCCAAACGAAGGCTTTTCCCAAGCTCCGCTGAAGGCAAGAGACCATCTCTGTGCAGTGGGAATTAATCACTCCCAGAAGTGCCCGAGTTTTTCTGCTCGTGGTCCGTAGTAGAGCCTCGCCTTTTCTATTTATCAGGTACTTCCAGCCTTTCTTTGCACTTAAATAGCAACTAAAATAAAAGTCGGTCGTACCAGTAGGGCTCCCCCTTCTTCCCTGTTCTCATCAGTACAATTTTAAAACCTGGGGAAATGTACTGCTACATTTACTTGGTCAGCGTTATATGTCATATTTAAAATATCCAGGGGAACTTAAAATAATTGCAGTGGAGGTATCTACAGGCAGGCAAAGAAAGGGCTTCTAGAAGCCTGGCACTTGTCTGTCTCTGCTGGAGCAGAACCGGTGTACTGCCATCCCTCGGCCCCAGTACACCCGCTGGCAGAAATACCCTCCCCTGTCTGCTCCCTCTGTTGATTAAGTTGGCCTCCTACTACAATGAAACTCATGTTTTCGAGTCATCTCCAGGGAAGGAAAATACGTTAGCTTTACAAAACACCTTGCAGTGAGCTCGAAGATGTTGTCTTTACGTACCATTTCCTTCCAATGCAAGCCATCTTCCAATGTGGGTGGGAGTGAATGTTCTTTTCTTTAGGGACCCGGAGAATTAACAGTGGAATTCCTGCAAGTTACTTTGATGGCAGGCTGGGTGGGAGGTCCTCAGCCCCCTCTTTGTGGCTCCTACTGTTGGCTCACCCATTCAGGGAGCACAATGAGCATCTACTATCTGCAAGATGAGAAGGTGCCCCCCCCCACCACCACCACGGGAGTTGTGCACTCATGGCCTGGGGGTGAGGGTCAGAGGGAGGGGGGTCTTTGGACCCCTTCCTGTGTGCTGAGCAGTATTTCATACCCCCACCCCCACCCCACTGTGCCTTTCTGTCCCATGGGTGAATGGCAGGTATGTGGGAGGCATGCATGGTTTCCAGCCATGGGACTGTCGTCTTTGGGGTTAATTCAGGCTGCAAATTTCCATTCATGCTCCTGACTTGCCCCCTTGGGGCCCGCTCCAACTGGAACTGGAATTCCCAGGATTCTTTATTAAAATATTTCCCCCAGACTTGCCTTCCAACAGCCGTTGTTATCTCTGACAGCAGGCTGGCCTCTGTCTCTCTCAGGCTGGACAGGATCAGCCCCAAATTACTCTCCTGTTTCAGAGCAGTGTCCTGGCTGATGGCTGAGGGTGAGGGAGTGAAGAGGGGGAACTACCCATGCCTCCTCCATACCCACCCACTCCCCCTCCCCCGACAATTTTACACCAAGGGTTACTTCCTTTGCAAAGCCTGTGCTCCCTCTGCCTTTGGTTTGTGATCATCATCTGGAATGCAGGCAGGCAGGTGTCTGATTAGCCTGAGTTTCTAGTAGCTTCTCCCTGGAAGTGCTCACTCAGGCGCCACAACTTCCAAATTATGCAATGCTTGTTGGTTGGTTCATAAAAATCAGTTTTCCTAGAGAATGTCAAAAAATTGGAAGAAGTTTTAGTCGATGTAATAGAATTTTTCAAAATAGCATTTGGGGCCCCTGGGTGGCTCAATAGGTTAAGCACCCGCCTTCGGCTCAAGTCACAATTCCAGGGTCCTGGGATGGAGCCCCACCTGCTCAGGGAGGACCTGCTTCTCCCTACCCCTCAGCACCTTCCCCTGCTCATTCTCTCTCTCGTTATCTCTCTCTCTCTCAAATAAATAAATAAAATCTTTTTTAAAAAACAAAATGAGGGACGCCTGGGTGGCTCAGTGGTTGAGCGTCTGCCTTTGGCCCAGGGCATGATCCTCCAGTCCCAGGATCGAGTCCTGCATCGGGCTCCCTGCATGGAGCCTGCTTCTCTCTCTGCCTATGTCTCTGCCTCTGTGTCTCTCATGAACAAATAAATAAAATCTTAAAAAAAATTTTTTTACATAAAATGAAATAGCATTTTGCAAAGAAAGTCATAAATCCCTATAAAGGTAAACTGCTTTATGACTTTATTTTTTTATTATTATTTTTTTTTGCTTTATGACTTTAAATGGTTTATCACACACTTACCTTATTGGATCTTTACAATAATCCAGTTCAAGGAACAGCAGCATTGCTCATGTCTAATTTTTGTTCTGTTACAAATCAGAAAACCTAAACAGAGAGGTTAAGGTATACACTCGGGATTATGTGTCTGGGCCAGAACTAGAACCCATGTCCGGTCCTCCGTTTTTGTCACGTGTACATTCCACAATCAGATCATCAACAGACCCCGGAGTTAACGGGTCACATGGCCTACTGAAGTCACACATTCCAGAGTCACTAATTATATACGCACAGAGATTCTACTAGATGTTCAATACCCTGTCGTTTGTAATACAGAAAATATAGAAAGTCTCGTACCTGATGCCAAGAAATTTGGGTAAACGAACTACTCACTACTGTGAAACATTACATAGTTATTAAAACAATGTTCTACAAGCACATTTGCTGATATGGAAAACTGTTCATAATATGATAATTATTATTACAGCTATCATTTTAATAATTATAGGTATAGGCATAAGTAAAATGCATAAGAGAGGGTGTGCAAGGATCCATACTAAAATCTGAATAGTGCTTAGATTACAGATGATTTCATTGTCTTCATTTACCTGTATCTTCTCATTTTTCTATAGCAAAAGTATATTTTTTGAGTACTTTGCAATGGACCAAATATTGTGTTGCTCCCCAAATTCATGTTAAATCCTACCCACGGGGACATCTGAGTGGTTCAGTGGTTGAGCATCTGCCTTTAGCTCAGGGTGTGATCCTGAGGTCCTGGGATCGAGTCCCACATCGGGCTCCCCTCAGGGAGCCTGCTTCTCCCTCTGCCTGTGTCTCTGCCTCATTCTGTGTCTCTCATGAATAAATAAATAAAATATTAAGAAAAAAAAAAAGAAATCCTACCCCACAGTGTGGGCCTTCAGGAGGTGATTAGGTCATGAGAGTGGAGCCCTTGTGATTGGGGTCAGTGCCCTCTATAAAAGGAGCCCCAGAGAGGCCCCTTGTCTTCTCTCCACCACTTGGGGATATAGCAAGGAAACAGCCACCCACAGCCAGGAAGGAGGGCCCCCCAGAACCCGGCCATGCCAGCGCCTTGCTCTGGGACTTCACTTCCAGCCTGCAGAACTGGGACAAGTAGATTTCTGGTGTTCATAAGCCACCCAGTCCATGGGCATTTTGTTAGAGCAGCCCAAACAGGCTAAAACATACCTTTGCTTTTTATTTTTTATTATTATTTTTTATTATTTTTTTTAATATTTATTTATTTATTCATGAGAGACTCAAAGAGAGCAGCAGAGACACAGGCAGAGGAAGAAGCAGGCTCCCTGCGGGGAGCCCAATGTGGGACTCAATCCCAGGACCCCGGATCATGACCTGAGCCAAAGGCAGCCACTCAACCACTGAGCCACCCAGGTGCCCCTGTTCACTTCTCTTTGACACCCTGTCACATTTCCCCTAACTGCCATCCAAAGCCTCCCACGTTTCTTGGTTTCCCTCTTCTGTTCCCCCATGACCCCTTGACCGGTCTCATCAGAGGACCAGGAATCTTGATCGCAGGAGCCTGGTGATTTTCCATCTCCATGCGCTGGGGAGGATCTTTGTTCCAAGGACTCCTTACTGTGCAACACAGAAGGCAGGGAGACGTGTGCTGGCCTGCCTCGGATGGTTTATGTCTGTCAGGACGGCTTAATTGTTAAATCTCCCCCCGACCCCTGTCTAAAGTGCCCTGGTTTAGGGGAGCCTGGGGGGCTCAGTGGTTGAGCATCTGCCTTCGGCTCAGGTCATGACCCTGGGGCCCTGGGATCGAGTCCCACCCACATCAGGCTCCACAGGGGGAGCCTGCTTCTCCCTCTGCCTGTGTCTCTGCCTCTCTCTGTGTGGGTCTCTCATGAATAAATAAATGTAATAAATGAATGAAGAAAGAAAGAAAGAGAGAGAGAAAGGAAGGAAGGAAGGAAGGAAGGAAGGAAGGAAGGAAGGAAGGAAGGAAGGAAGGAAGGAAGGAAGGAAAAGGAAGGAAGGAAGAAAAAGAAAGAGTCCTGGTTTGGACAATAAATTTTACAGTCTCAGCAACAATGAGAAAAACATTGCAAGACCGGAGCTGCCCTGGTTGGGGGCTATCCCTAGCCCCTTAATCCGCATCTTGGCTCCTGCTAATCCTCCCACCCCCACCCCCCATGTCGTGACAGAAATTATTTTTTTCTGGTGAGAATTCTGACCCCGTTACTTCTTCATCCTTGGAGGGTCACCCAGTGATTTCTCAGCCCAGTGATCTTCCGTGTCCACCACCCAAGAGTTCCGTTTAAATTCAAATCCTCATCTCAGCACTGGGGCAGATAAACGTAGGACTTATCCTTCCATAGAAAAATCGGAAACAGGCCTGGAACCAGAGTCCTCGCCGGGTGCTGGTTCTCTTCAGAGCCACGTCAGGAGAGAGGCTCCCGGGCTCCCCCCTTCAGCCCGGGGAGGGAGACATCAGGGGTTGCCTTGGAAACCACCGGGTGGGCTGGCATCACGGGGTTCTGCTGGGCCTGCTCTGTGGCTGACATCCAGCCCTAACTGCAGCTCTGGTTGCTCATGGCTTTGCCAAGGGGGTACAGTGACGGGGCCTGGAGGGTAGACCAGGCAAAAGTAAAATGACTACAGCAGGACGTACATCTTTTTCACTGAACGTGCAGCTCACTGGGACCTGAGCCATGACAAGAGGGATCAACCAAAGTATTTTAATGATTCATATCCTCAGGGGGGCTGGGGAGCTCAGTCGGTTGAGCATCTGACTCTGGGTCTCTCAGCTCAGGTCTTGATCTCAGAGTTGGGAGTTCAAGCCCTGTGTTGAGCTCCACACTGGGTGGGGAGCCCGATAAAAAAGAAAAAAAAGAAAAGAAGAGAAAAAAGAGAAGAGAAGAGAAAAGAAGAGAAGAGAAAAGAAAGAAAAGAAAAGAAAAGAAAAAAGAAAAAAGAAAAGAAAAGAAAAGAAAAGAAAAGAAAAGAAAAGAAAAGAAAAGAAAAGAAAAAAATTGATTAATCTTCTTAATGAAACAGTGGTGGCCAGAGATGCTGTTAAATCAAGTGCTCACGTGCCCGCGTGTTAATTCTATTCAGAATTCCATGAGCTGATTCAAGAATATCTTCAAGACAGCCACCTGCCAGCCACCTACATACGACCAAGCAGCAGCAGCAAATGTGGGTGGCACTTCCATTCGAAGGCTCTTTTGTGGTCTTGGTTCTCCAAAAGGGAGAGTATTGTCAACGTCTATCTGATTCCAGATGCTTTGTGGGATCTATCAGCCACGGATCAAGTTTGCCACTTCAAGTCAAGGCTTCATTAGAACAACAAAAGACCTTCTGATTTACTAGGTTAATGAAAGGAGGAACCTTCTCAATCATTCTAGTCCAGCCTCTTCATCATAGAGATGGGGAAACCAAGGCTAAGTGACCAAGACTTGCTCTGCTAGTCTAAGCTCGGCAGGACCCAGACCCCCCGCCCCCCGCCCCAGGCTCCGGGCTTCCCAGTCCAGTCTGAGGTCACAGCACCTCTTTGGCTGGGCCACCTTCTGTTGGGTAAAATAATTTAATGCTCGAGTATATACACACATACCTAAAGACTTCCATTTCAAGTCTGACTTCAAATGGGATTGTCCAAATTTACCTTAGGGTTTTGGAAAATGGATGAATCTGAATACAATGCTTTTGAGGCCTCATCCCAGAAAAAGATAATAGCATTATAGCATTCCTTCTCATTTCCAGAAGAACGGATGGCGTTAATACATAGGCTAGGATTCCTGGGATCAGCCAGATGATCAGATCAGCCAGGTGATCAGAAATGTGCTTTTTCAGGCAGGCTGACACCTCTCACTTGGCAATTCCAAAGGGCTCTGGGAAACACCACATTCAGGACTGGGAAAGCATCAGGGGAGGGGGCTTAGTAAAGAACCTGAGTCATGGAAACTCCAGAAGTGACTGCAAGAGAAAACATGATTAACTTCTCAGTGTAAAACGTTAAGTCTCTTGGGGGAAATGCTCTGCTCGTGGGAGTGTAGGTGTAGAGAATTTCAGGAATGAATACCCAGCAACCCAAGCTGCTGGCAATCTGGTGGGGGGGTTAACAGGTGGGGGGGTGGGGGGGGAAAGGCCTTGAACATGATTTTAATTAAGGAGCTCGGGTAAGGCTACCAGAGGGATAGACTTCCAGGTCGAGATGAAGCACCCCACCCCCCAGGGGAAGGGGCCTCCTGCTGCCACTGGGCCAGCCAGACACGATGAATATTTATGTGGTAAAATGCGGCCCCTTGTGGTCAGATTAAGGAAAAAATATCCACCTCGGAGCAGGATGGTAATACTAACCTACTTCAATAGGGGGGTTGCAGAGGGGGAGATGGGTGGGGGGATGGGGTAACAGGGTGACGGGCATTAAAAAGGCATGTGATGGGGGTCCCTGGGTGGCTCAGCGGTTTAGTGCCTGCCTTCGGCCTGGGGCATGGTCCGGGAGTCCCGGGATCGAGTCCCGCATCAGGCTTCCTGCATGGGCCTGCTTCTCCCTCTGCCTCTCCTTCTCTCTCTCTCTCATGAATAAATAAAATCTTTAAAAAAAAAAAAAAAAGGCACGTGATGAGATGAGCCCTGAGTGTTATACTCTATGTTGGCAAATTGAATTCAAATGAAACTTTTAAAAAAATAGGGTGTCAAATGGAGGGACAGCAAAAATCACCAGGGTGCTCAGAGAACTTCACAACCGTGATAAAAACAGATGAGCAAGAGCATGGTGACGAGGTGTCTTACTCACCGTCCTCTAAACCAGCGCATCTCAGATCCCAGCGCGCGTGGGGACCACCTGGGGGGTCTTGCTGAACTCAGGGCCCGGTCAGAGCAGGCCAGAGAGTTCCCAGGAGATGCCCACCCTGTGAGTGTCCGGGGCCTGGACAGAAGGCCCCTGCCCTCGGGTGGACCCGGGCCGCACCATCAGATTCCTTCGCTGCAGGGCCCCCGGAGAGCATCCCCAGAGGTCCCAGTTCCCTGGGGCCCCAGACACCTGCAGGCCTGGACAACCACTGTTCTCTTGCCTCCGCAAGCTCAAGGGCCTGTCCACCCCAGTTCCACGGTTTACCTTCTCTACCCCGACCCCACCCCCAGGAAAGAGTGTCCTGAAGCAGAGCCCACTCCCTGACACCTATCTTTTCAGCAAAAGCAACTATTTCGGGTTGCCATAGGGCTGTGCCTACCAGATTCCCAAGGGATTAAAAGCCACAGTTTCCTTTCCTGGCTTTCCTGATCACTGAACATCACTGGCAGGATGTTTCCAGGGCCACCGACTTCCAAACCTCCTTTGAAGGTGGCTAACGATGTCTATGGGCCGGGCTCCTGACCCACAAGCTGGGGCCTGAGGTCCACGGTGATCCAGGTCTTGTTTCAAGCAGCAGGGCTGTCTTCACACACACACCCCCCATTCCAAGAATTCACTGCATTAGGTTAGGAAGAAAATGTTTGATACAAAGTATTTTTAACTTCCATGTGGGAGGAGAAAGAGGGACTAGATAAGACCAGAGAATGATCACAGGTGGGTAATTACACATGTAAATGAGTCCAATTTGATCATTTTCCCCTTGAATTCCTGTTTACGTGGTTAATGGTGAATTCTAACCCCACACCGCCACGGCGTTTTAGGGAGATTTCTTTTTATTTTTCTATGTCAATTCTGAAATATTGAAAGCAATTTGGAATGCTCTGGCATCAACACTTTTCTGAGCTCTGTGGGTTTTTTTCCTTGCAGATTTTTCCATTTACCATCATAACTGTACAAAGTAGACAGGGAATGAAAATTTTTTCTTCATTTAACAAGTATTAACTGCCTCCAGCATACGAGGCCTCACAACATGTTGGGCCTCTGGAAAAACAAAACCAAACAAAACCTGTTAGTCTTGCCGGAAAGTTTCCCACATAACCGTAGTATGAAATCAAATGAGGCAAGAAAAACACCCTGAAGTAATTTAGGAACGATGAGGTGGGATAAATTACTTCTGAGAAATCGGCAAGGGCTTCTTGGAGGAAGTGGCATCCCAGCAAGGCCTTGAAGGACAAGTAAAAACTGTAAATATATATACATATATATTAAATATATATACATAGATGTAAATATATATATATATATATATATACTTTTTTTTTCTAATGGCATATGTGAGACACAGAGTGTTCTGGTTGGCAAAAGCTCAGAGTCTCCGATAAGAAAAATGGGAGATAGAGCCAGGAAGCCATCTGGGGCCAGACTCAGAGGCTAGAGTCTCAGTTTAAGAGACTTACACCTGTATTCTGTGCACCCTGGGGTAATGCCAAGGATGGGAAGACACCTTTGACAGCGGCGTGTTCCTTGGATCGGGGGTAGGGGATTAACAGCTCGAAGACCAACTAAACCATAGTTCAACCAAGTGACAATGAAGCCTAAGGCGGAAATGGGCTGGTGGGGATGGGGATGGGGGCACAAATGGCTCTGGGAAAGGACAACAGACAGGACAGTGAGGTGGAGGTGGGGCAAGGAAGGAAGAGCTCAGTGTGACCAGGGTTTCAGGTCCAGGGCACAAGAGGGAGATGATGTCACATGGAGGGCACCTGGCAGCATCTGCAGGTGGCTGGGAATTCAGAACCAGGGCCTGAGGGGCACAGTCAAGCCAGTGGGACTTAGAGACTCAGGATCTCACTGAAGTCATGGCAGGGTGAGAGGTGTCTGAGACAGAGGAGGGGAGGCAGGAGGAGGGAGGGCAGGAGGGAGGATGGGAGGGCAGGTCAGATGCCTGTAAGGATGGAGCAGGACAGCACACAGGTGCCTGGGTTTGACCAGACACCTGAGCACACTTGCAGGGCACGAATGGGGTGCGCAGAGTGGACAGTGGCTGGGGTGTGAGAAAAAGGGGACGCGATGCAGCAGTATCCCCGTCCCCCCCGCAAGATATTCACTGAGCACTCGCTGTGGGGCTGCATCCCTTGGGGCACAGGCACAGGGCAGAGACCTGAGACCCCTGCCCGCCCAGGGTGGGGGGGGTGAAGGGGGGTGGGGAAGGTGGGGGAGTGGGGGGGTAACCCTCCAACAGATGGCACAGTGAGGTGGTGCCAGGAGATCCAAGATGCAGCAAGAGGGAGAGCCTGCACCAGGCCAGCGGGGAATCTCAAGGGAGGGACAAAGGAAGTGGAGGGAAGTCTAGGCAAAGGGGCTCAATCAGCTCCATTTTAGAGAAAACGGAGAGGTTTGTGGCTTCGAGGCCCTTCTAGACACTAAGGTTGCAAGCCCTACAGGCAGTGACTCACCTTCCCTTACGTATTTGAACGCTAAGAACCAAGGAGGCATCGCCTATGGCAGCTCGCGAATAGAGCCAGGAGGCAGCAACGCACAGCACAGCCCTGGGAATTTAGGCCGGAGTTAACGTCTCTGAGCCTCAGTTTCCGCATCTGTAAAATGGGAGGAAGGATTCCAGTGAAAGAGGGTTTTGTGAGAACCAGGTGAGCTCCCAGCTCCCAGCACGGTGCTTGGTAGTAGGGTATGATCACTAGGTGCTTGCTACCAAAGCGCAGAAGTCATCCCCCGGGGAACATTGCTCTCCAAAATGGTGACCTACTCTTATATTTGGTTTGGAAGACGTTGATCAAACATACACCCCCACTTCTCCAGAATCTCTGTTACTCTCAGGAAGCTTCCAGAATTCTAAGCCCGGGCTCCTGGTAACGAACGGTACAGGGGTCAGTGGGAGCCACGTGAAGGTGACAGTGTGCATGGGGAAGAGAACTCAAGTCTGCAAAATCAGCTCAGGGATTCTCACCTCCCCCCCCCTTGAGTTATTTCTCATTTCCTTTTTCAGCTCACGTAAGTTAAGAGGCTGAAAGGGCCCTTGAGGGGACCTTGTCCATCTCTTCGCCTTAAAGTCAGTTGGAGGATATCTAAAACCCTGGTGGTAATTGTTTAGGGGGGGAAAGAGTTAGGGTTAATTTAATTTTGTCAAGCTAGCAGAAGTCGATAGGCTCTGCCTTGAATGAAATGAGGCTGGTTCTATTTCAAATCACATTTGGCCCAATAAAATTTGACGCCGGCACATCACTCCTCTGACCCCTCACTTCATGCTGCCGTCTAGTTATTATCACAATTTAGACAAGTGTACACATTCCGAAGAGACTACAGTTACATAGATTGACCTTGACGCGCATGCCGCCGTGATCACCTGCCTAGGTAAAACCCCTGCCAGACAGATGGAACTCAGCTCTTATTAAACAAAATTAATGATCAGTCCCCAAAACAAGTCTGGGTTAGATCAAAGAATAAATGATCTTCCCTCAGTTCAAAGTAATTGCAAATGAGCTTTCTCTGCTGGTTCATCGGCATGCAACCACCCACCTATTTATCTTATTCAGGAAGAACAAAACATATATACACAACATTGACTATTGATACAGAATTTTTAGTCGTTAGCTTTCAGGTTATTTTTGCTTTTGCTCCAGAGACCGTGAAGAATGTGGCTGAAGTCTTAAGATGGTGTTTCATTTTAGGTTTATTAAATGAAAAGATGTTAGGATGGAGTCTTTCTGGGTGATGAAAAGAGAAATCCGTTTCTTTCTCTTAAACTTTAAGTCAAACAGTATGGAGATTTAAATAGACACAGTAATGTCCTGAGCAACCATCCGGTGGGGGTGGGGGCTGTTTTTCAGGTTCTTTAGCTCGGGCTAGTTTTTCTGGTGTAAATACTCCTAGCCATGGCCCACTCGAAGCTACCAACAGCTTAATAACCACCTCACAAAATTCCTGACAATTTAACAGCTGCCTCTCAGCTCCTGCACAGCCTGGAGCTAGACAGAAGTAACCGGTCTAAGATTTCTCTCGCTCCTTACCTCTTATTTGACAAGCAAACTCAGCTGTTAAGCCACTAAAAAGTGTGCATTTCATACCATCTGATTACACTTAAACAGGTTTTAAAATAAACATTTCCTTAAAAATAGGTAGTCACTAAAACTCAGGTTGTAAAAGATTTAATGATGCAGAAACAGTTACAGTTTAAGTGAAAACAGTATGTTTGGTGTGGTTCCAAATTTGCAGATAAAAATGACTACGAAGATATACCCCAAAAAGTGATGAACTTTTTTAGTTGTGAGATTATGTGTCAGTTTTATTTCCTTCTTTGTGCCATTCTTTTTTTTTTTTTTTTCTAAGATTTTTAAAATTTATTTGAGAGAGAGCATGAGCAGGGGAGGGAGCAGGCGGGCAGGGGGAGAGAATCCAGAGCAGACTCCTCGCCCCCGCCCCCAAGCAGACTCGGGGCTCGACCCCATGACTGCAAGATCATGACCTGAGCGGAAGCCAAGAGGTGGACATTCAACTGACTGAGCCCCCCAGGCGCTTCATTTGTGCCATTCTATTTTTCAAAATTTCTACAATGTTCATGTAGTATATTTGCAGTTGGAGAAAAAAATAAATTCAATAAATGGTAACATATTTATTATGGTGTTCCAGATTTCTCCCTTTACATCCATAGAATCTTATGAGTATACTAGCTAGGAGAATCAATCAGATCAACTCTATTTTAAATAAGGCTAAATTGTTGTCACTTGATTTTTGTGATGTGTTACTGTTTCCAAAGTACTCTCATAAGCATTATCTAATTTGATAACCTGTGATTCAAGAGAAGGTTACCATATCCTCATTTTACAGATGAGGAAATAGAGGCTCAAAATGATGAAATAATTTGCTCAAGTTCACATGGCTAAGAAAGCGGTTGAACTGGGATCCCGATCCAGGACTTCTGCTACCGGTAAGACCATCTCTCAAAAACAAGCTGAGGGAAGCCCCACTCGTGATTTCTTTGTTCAAGAACTTCCCACTAAATGCCTAGACCCAATTCTGCAAGGAGACATTCTCCTGATTTTGTCCATTTTAAATCTCCAGAGCTTGACTAGAATCATCCAGGTAGAGTGCATTCCATCCAGGCAGAGATGCTACACAAAGCAATGACCTCAGTGGGCTCTCTGGCTTAGAAATCTACAAACACGATGGGAGCATTTGCTGAAAACTACAGAACCCACACTCTGGGGTGAAACTCTATAATGTTCTACACATAGTTAGAAGAGTCTAGAAAGGCCACCTACTAAGTTCTGGTAGCAGGTTCCGTAGCTTCTTACTAAAGAACTGGGGAGTGCCCTTTACAGGGAGGGCTTAAGAACAATTTCTGGATCCATCTACCTGAAGGCTCTTTGCCAGGTCTTCCGCAATTTGGACTGGAACGTCTGTTTCTTGCTTCCGCACCCTCATTCCTGCTCATAAGCAGTGCTTTACTGGAACTTGGTAACCAGAAACGAAAGCAGTGTTTTTCAGGTACAAGGTTCAGAAAGAAGAACCCATTGCCTCAAGTCTTGTAGATTTTAAGATGTGGATATACAGGATGAGTTTTAAAAGTAGCATTCTGATGAGACCTCATGTGAAGCCAGAAAAGCCAGGCTTGCCAGGCTTTGGGGAAACAGGTGGCCCCAGATAAGGCTGGCCCAGAGTGGGGGGTCACCTCCTTCTTCAAGGTGTCATAGAGCAGCATGCAGGGAGGACAAAGCAGTCCCACTCGGAGTCCTCAGGGTGAACAGTTTGGGAACCTCAACATCTCTCTCCGCGGCAGTGGCAGGCAAACCCCTTGGTGACATCACAGGCAGAGGCCAAAGATGCAGACTCTGCCTTATGAAACCCAACCATCTCCTGGGGATTCCCATCAGATGCTTCTGTGAAGAGCATGTGGTACAAACATGTATGACCTTTTCATCTGTACCAGGAGTGGTCAGTTAACTTCATCTGTAGGATCCTAACAGGAAAGACAACCGTGGGGATGGCTAATCAAAGGCCCACACTAGAGGTAGCCGAAAGCACCTGAGCTAAGCTTATCTCCTGATCCACAAGAGAGGCTTAGTCAGCACTGTGGATATCAGAAATTATTTTTCATTGGTGAAGTGAGTAGTTTTCGAGATGCATGGATTGGCTAGATATCCTGCCCCAGTATGAGCAGGGTAAAAGGAATTAGGGAGCCAAACCACCTGTCCTTTGGAATAGCCCTGAAGTGACTGCTGGTGTGTTGTTCCCTGCACAGCCAGGAAGTTAGCTGAATCCTGCTGTAACCATACTCTCCCATCTGTTCTGAATGAACTTTCAGGAAAGCTGCCCCTAAAGCACCTGAGGGGACAGACACTTGGGACTGCATCAAGCTTACTGAGGTAAGAGGACTGTCTTGTTCCTGGTAGGTACAAGTATGTGTGTTCTCTCCACCGTTTCCTACCTGGTCGCATGTCTGTGAGAGGAGACCTAGAGGGCTCACTCAGCTAATCTATCAAAAATAATTCAATAACTGTAAATGAGTCAGCTGATTTGACTTTGATTTGACTTAAGACCTTTTATTAGGATACCTTTAAGAATTATCAGAAATAAATAGGGAGCTTCTGAGCAGAAACTGAGTTGTCACTCACACATACTGAGTACTAATCTGGTACTCAGATTAGTGGCCTCATCTGTACCACAAAAACAGAAAGGGGCCTGGAGAAATCTGGGGTTACCTTTACACTCCTGAGCAGGCCTCCCACATCACCACAACCAGTAAATGTGTTGAAGTCATGGCATCAGGATTTCTGACTTCAGTTAAATACCACAACTCAGTTTTGTAAAAATCAATCTTAAAATACTTGGTTTTTTTTTTTTTAATACTTGGTTTTAATCTTTATTCTCCCACTTTTAAAAATAGCACATGTTGCATAAGTCTCACATTATCAAAGACTGAAAATTTCACAGAATCCCACCCTCAGAGATGTATTATTCCAGGTTTTGGGGGCCATATAGTAGTAAACAAACAGACCAAGTGGAATTCTACTACCATTAGAATATATTCTATTCTCCTCTTGTGCAAGTTTTCAAACAGTTCTGACAAATAATTCAACTGACCAGTTTCTTCAGAGAGCTTTATGGATCTGTTTTCAGAGAGTCAATCACACAGTGGATGGAAAAACCTCTAAGATTTTCTTGCCATTCAATATTAAATACTTCCCAAGGTATTAGAGGTGAATAAAATTTTTTTAAAAATTAAAAATTTAAAAAAAATTTAAAAAACTTTTTAAAAATATTCATTTATTCATGAGAGACACACAGAGAGAGGCAGAGATACAGGCAGAAGGAGAAGCAGGCTCCTTGCAGGGAGCCCAACGTGGGACTTGATCCTAGGTCTCCAGGATCAGGCCCTTGGCTGAAGGCGGCGCTAAACCACTGAGCCACCCGGGCTGCCCTGAAAATTTTTTTTAAAAGGAAATGAATTCAATAAAGAGAAATAAACACTTCAGAAAATCAGGGCAGTTTCTTATCAAAGCAAAAACTACTAAATTCCAGTTTCAGCAAGTATCATAAAATGACTTTAAAATTCAGCTTTGGGAAACAGCCATCCTTTTAACCATTTACTATATCCATAAAAGTAATTCTGAAATCCTTCTCACTTAGTCAACACAAGAGAACACCACATATACATACGGCCACTTAGAATTCCTTCCATTCTAAGTGAAATCAAATGAGAACCAGAATTGCTGCATATGAAAGAAGTGTCCATCAGCAGGGAGTCCAGAGTGGGGGGCTTGGAAGAGATTTCAGTTTTTGCAACTGGTAAAGGACAATTTTGATTCAACCTCCCACAGCTTCATTTGTAATGCTTTCAAAACATCTTCCATCTATTGAATTGAAAAAAAAATTTTCAGATACACATGATTATGATTAAAATCACATATGATTAAATTATTAACATATGTATTGCTAATGAAATTTATGAATATGTTATGCATTACACATGAAATTATTTAGAGGCATAAACTAAATTTTATGTAAATAAGGCATAATTCTATTATCAGTAGTTCTCAACCTCTAACCTAGAGCTCTTTTATACACTCATGGGTATCCTGCCTATCTGGCTGTGAGAAGATATTAACATTCAAAACTAAGGTTGTTTATACCATGAGAATTGAATCAAATGAAATATAGTTCACTAGTTTTAGAATATATACTGCCTTGATTGAGGCATGAAATGTCTTATAATTTTTTTGATTAAGCTTTAGCTTAGTTTATAGTTTGGCTAACCCCCAAAATCAACTTTCCTAACAACTGAAATAAAATAAGCACTCTCTTACCATGAAAGCACTAAGATCAAAACAGATGCCATTCTGAGGATTATTTGTGGAGGAGCTCACTAAAAGAAGTTGTTCACACAAAGATATAAAAAGTACAGAACGGAATTACCTGCTTCAGAGACTTTTCTATTTCAACTCTGCTTTCAAGATTAAAAAGTTCTTTATCTTCTGACACAATTTGCTTTTCCGAGGATCCTAAGATATAACTGAAGTATAGTACAGTACAAAGTTAAAATATGAAAATGAGGCAAATATTAAATTCATGTTAATTAAATAATATTAAAACTCTTTTAAGTATGTTACACTACATATTTGTACTGAGTAAACACAAAATAACTATTTTTGTTAATAGCAACCTACATAGGAAGTTGTGCCACATAAAATCATGTTTTTCTCCATAACAGATTTGTCCAGGTATTCCTACATATTTTCCAATATTCTGAACATTTCATTACTGGAACAAGTTTGCTCTTTTGTTAACTGAGTGGCAAAAGATTAACACTCATAGTTCAAAATTCTATGATTAAAAAGTTTAAAAAGATCCAGAAGAAGCCACTGCATTTTTACTTTCTATAACTTTTTGGGAACATGTGTACTTTCAAATTTGACTTTTAGTAAATAACGTATGGAATCAACTCTTCGTTACTTTGATCTGGCAACTTCAACAGTTATCTTCAAACTTATATTCTGCTCGGGTCCCTGGGTTAGGAGACACTCTGCTGTAGAAAATACGGGATAAGAGAAATATGGCCTGCAAATGAGGAAAACAGGCCCACTGTTGCTAACCCAATAAATCTAAACGGCAAATAAGAAGGTGCTAGATTTCACCGAAGAAAACTTGATTAACTTGCATTTCTTTCTAAGTCTTTCATCACTTGTAGCAACTTCAATGTCACTTCTTTTGTCAAATAAGAACAAGCTTGCTTTGGACACCTCAGTGATTATATTTCTGAAAAATTGCATGGGAGGTGAAATTGCAGAAGCCAATTAACATCCAGTTTAGGAAGGAAGAATGAGATGAAGAAGGAAATGAAGGGGCAGTGAATCATTTACAAAACTGTAAATTGGGGTGCCTGGCTGGCTCAGTCCATAGAGCATGTGACTCTTGGTCTTGGGGTCATGAGTTTGAGCCGACAATGGGTACAGAGACTACTTAAAAGTCTTAAACAAAAAAGTAAATAAACACTTCTAAAACCAGCCAGGTTCCTTGGCATTAAAACTCTGCCCTAAGAGATAACTTTTACCCTAAACTTCAGCTGTTCAGGAAAAAACAACTTCAATACTATAATCTCCTGTGGCAAACAAAGTCTTCTAATGTTTTCTTTTATACAGAAACGCACCACTTTTGAAAGTTTTGTACTAACCCAACTGAATTTCATGCCTTTCATGAAATATTTTCCCTCACTTAATTTTCACACATCTTAGTAAAATTCCCATGGAGATTAAGGGAGCTTCTGTTTAGGCCTGGGTCTTCTATTTATATATTTAAGCCAAAATAGATCTCTCTCCAGATAGACATACATGCTTACAACAATGAGCAATACCTGTTCTATCATCCTTTTGTGTAAGGACTGTAAGAGGCTTACGAGTTTAAAATTTTGATCTACACCTGTCTACTTTCAAACATGGTGGCATATTACAGTTATCAAAGAATAAGTAGCTGAGAAATCATAATTAGGAAAAAAACCACAGTCATATCTTTTCAGGAGAAAATCTAAGGAATTCAATGGGAGTGACAAAATACCTCAAGTAATGAAAAATATAGGCATTCTTTTCTTCTTAAATTGTTCTTTCCTGATATAGGAGGTTTTTAAGCGTCTTTAAAGTCTTGAAGGTCACATCTTTTGTAGGATAAGTGAAAATACATTGGGGTCAAATGAGTTATTCAATTTTGTGTTTCTAACTGAAAAAGGCTAATGAATTTAGAAGGCCTTTAAGCTATCTGAAACTCTTTAACTGACATCTGTCATCAGCCTCCTATTTACCTTGTTTCCGAATATGTACTTGTATAGAAATCTTGGAGAATGAAGGCACTTCCTTGCATACCTCAGAAAAAATAGGCGATTCCTTTTACTAGACCCATGAAAATAGCTGGACTTTGTATTTCTACTTTTTCCAGAATACCAAAGGGACTTCTCTCCTAATCAGTTTTTAAATTCCTAATATTTGATGATATTTTAGGCAGCTAAAAACTGGGGGAGAAAATAAAATGAACGACACGTTTCAATCCACACAACTGCTTAAAAAAAAGTCCTATTGAATTAATTCAATTTTTAGGAAAAATTGAACATATTTTTTACTCTGGAAAAATGTTCTCACCGTGCTTGCTCTTTATCATTTAGAATGTATGATTTTCAAATACCAAATACATCAGGTCAAAACAAAACAACAACAAAAAATCACTGGCTTTATTGTCAGAAATTATTACTTGAAAATATATTTTAACCAAATAGTGTTGATTTAGTTTGGATGTTTTCATATTAATTTTTCTGCAAAAAACTATCTGAGAAATCAGTTATGAGGTATCCATTTGTTTATCAAGCTTACCTTTCTTTTTTTTTTTAAAGATTTTTATTTATTTATTCATAGAGACACAGAGAGAGAGAGAGAGGCAGAGACACAGGCAGAGGGAGAAGCAGGCTCCATGCAGGGAGCCTGACGTGGGACTCGATCCCAGGTCTCCAGGATCACGCCCTGGGCTGCAGGCAGCACTAAACCGCTGTGCCACCGGGGCTGCCCTCAAGCTTACCTTTCAATGGCTTCAACACTGAGGCAAAACAAGTCTCTCTTGTAATCTAGATTCTTGGGTGTGCATCTATATACGTAGCCAAGATTGAGTGAGCACCCTGTGCAGTACAAAGTCTCCAGAATGCTGCAATGAAGAAGTGCCATTGTTTTAGCAAAGTAGCAACTCGTTATAACAAAAATCCCATTGTTAAAAATCCATAAACATTTAACATTTAAGTTGCTAAAATATGTCAGTCCAACCTTACTAAGTCATGTGTATAAAGAAGGGGGGTAAATGATAGTAAAATGTTTATATTAGAAATGTAGACAGTTAAGGGCAGCCCGGGTGGCTCAGCAGTTTAGCACTGCCTTCAGCCCAGGGTGTGATCCTGGAGACCCGGGATCAAGTCCCATGTCAGACTCCCTGCATGGAGCCTGCTTCTCCCTCAGCCTGTGTCTCTCTGCCTCTCTCTCTCTCTCATTCTCTGTGTCTCTCGTGAATAAATCTTAAAAAAAAAAAGAAAAGAAAAAATGAAATGTAGATAGTCACCTCGAGGCTACAGTGCCTTAAGCACTTAGTGACATACAGAAAAGTGACAAGAAAGAATACTGATGTGGTGTTTTTCTAGGATGTAAATGCCTCAATCTGGTATTAAGAAAAACTATCTAAAATTTGAAAATAAGATAAGGATTCCACATGTCCTTTCAATGTCATATTGTCCAATATGACCATAGATAGATTTGTTCTATAATGATCCAAGGAACAAACATTTCAGGTTTGTAGGCCATGTGGTATCTGTTGCAATGATTCGCCTCTACTATTTTAGCACAGAAGCAGCCACAGACAATACATAACTGAATAGGCACTGTCCATGTTCCAATAAAAGTATATTTACAAAAAATAAGTGCCTGGCCCATGGGCCATACTTTGCTCTCCTGGAAGGTAACACTGGTTGTTCACTAGTTACTATTGATTAGGGCCCAGACTCTCTGAAGTTAGATGATAACTTACAGAAAGATTAGTAAAATTAATAATTTGTAAAATTACAGATAATTTTAGTCTAGTAAAGACACAAATGTTCTCTGCTAGTAGAAAAGGTAACTTTAAAGGCTGAGGCTCTATTGTCCTGTGGGACATTAACTAAATTTGTTCTACAGAGAGTATCCTCCTCTAAACCAGCTTTGCCATGTTCTGACTGCCTCAGTAATGAGTTAAATAAATCTCTAACACGTTCATCTGTTAGGGTTGCCTTTCTCTTTTTAATTATTCTTTGACCTAACACTTTTCTTCCACTATGGATATGTTCCACATAGGCAACTCACAAATATTTTACTTAATGATTCACGTTCTCTACATAATTATTCCTTCATTCTAGTTATTTCTCAGCTCAGGCTCTGCATATTTGAATATAATCTCCCCTACCAATGTTGACTCATGTCTTCTTTAAATCTTAGAATCCAGGGATCCCTGGGTGGCGCAGCGGTTTGGCGCCTGCCTTTGGCCCAGGGCGCGATCCTGGAGACCCGGGATCGAATCCCACGTCAGGCTCCCGGTGCATGGAGCCTGCTTCTCCCTCTGCCTGTGTCTCTGCCTCTCTCTCTCTCTCACTGTGTGCCTATCATAAATAAATTTAAAAAAAAAACTTAAAAAAAAAAAAAAAATCTTAGAATCCAGTCACCCAAATGCCTTGCCAAGCTGATCTATCCAAATTTGCCATTCTATAAATATCTATAATAAACCACAATCAAAACATATAGCAAATTGATGATAACTGAAGATTGAAATCTAGTGATCAGGGACACCTGGGTGGCTCAGCGGTTTGACGCCTGCCTTCAGCTCAGGGCATGATTCTCGAGATCCAGGATCGAGTCCTGCATCGGGCTCCCTGCATGGAGCCTGCTTCTCCCTCTGCCTATGTCTCTGCCTATGTCTCTCATGAATAAATAAATAATATCTTTTAAAAATAAATAAATAAATACATAAATCTAGTGATCATAATATAATATACAACCCGAAAGATAGTTATTATTTCAAAAGAATTATATAATTCCTATTGATATTGAGCCACCTGTAATAACTAAATAGCTATTCCTGTTACCGAAAAAATGGAGCCAACCAAGACTCAAACAACATATTATAGACTGCATTATTGTTTACTTAAATATACCAAGAGATTTAACTACTGCAGCTACGTATGGAACAAAGAACAAAATGCCCAATAAATTTTAAGTTCTTACTAGTGATAAAATTAGCTAGATAGTATGACACTGATCATATTATTAAGTTTCCACATGCTTTTATATTTTATATTTTTCTGTATATTTTATATATTTTAATATTTTATATATGTTTTTTATATTTTATATTTCTTAGTAAATAAAGCCCGGGAGGCAACCCTATCTATACTACCAACAGTGTACAGGAAAATGTTCATACTACATCTCAAACCTCATAATCTTGAGGCTGCCATACACAATTACCAAGATTGTGAACTAACGTATAAGGTAGGTGTAATCAGCCAAGAAAAGCTACTTAAATAAACCCAAAATACAAAACACACTGATCAACGGATAGCATTGTTTTATCCCAAATTACCAAAATCAAAGTAAACACCAGTGAAGAATACACACAAACCCATTCATACTTCCAGAGTGATCTAAGGAATGATGACGAGAGTGTAGTTACAATTATTGCAGTGTCTTTCTGCTTTCACCACTGGCAAGGGTTTGGCCAGAACTCACCATTAACGCTGAACAACAATACTGAGAAAGCAGTGCCAGAAATCATGGAGTGATTTTCCGACAGAAATGAGTAAGCATGTGAGAACCTTAACAAATGACAGAATGAACCCAGGAAACAGCACGGCTACCTTTACAACACATTTCTGAGCCCCAGAGGGCTCTTGCTAACCAGCTACAGGCAGCTCAGGCAACTATTCCATAGGACAGGCATCCTAAGGCAATATGGTTATCTCCTCAAGTGTAGAATATGGGACCTTAGTCAATGTCTTGAATTTGAATTTGTGTGGCATAAATGATGGGTTCAAGAGACACACATAAACAGGACTAAATAACACTGGCTCACAGAGTAAGAGTCAGTGCCCCCTTACAGTTCTTATCAATCCTAAGAAGTGCTAGGAAGTCTTTAACACAAACCTCACAGTTGCAAATCTTTTAACAGTGAGAAAACAGACCTTAGGCTCAGATCAGCCAGGCAATAGCATCTCTGCTAGAGTTTAATAACATCTGTTTTCATTGTGGTTCACTTCTAGTTAACAGCAAATGATATGGCAGTAATATTAGATTCCTTTTTAAATTTATTAAATAAAAATCCTGAGTCAATGTAATAAAAGCTATGAAGTACAAGATAGCAAAGGTAGTAGATGGATATGGCAAAAATGGTGAAATTGGCCTCAAAATGGCTAAAATTGGGAAGGAAAGAAGAAAAAACAGTTTGCAAGAAGGAAGGAGAGATACAGGCATCATCCTAGCTCTAACTACTAAAAAGTCCTGTGGCTTTAGCAAACTTCTAATCTCCCTAAGGCCTTACTTTCTTCAAATGAGGAATATCTAAGGCTGGTTTTCCAAACTGAGGTCACCTGCAGCACATCTGTCACATCCACATACTACGTGTACTACTATTAATTTAATTCTCCTTAAACAGAGTTTTTTTTTTTTTAAGATTTTTTATTTATTTATTCATGAGACACAGAAAGAGGCAGAGACATAGGCAGAGGGAGAAACAGGCTCCATGCAGGGAGCCCGATGCGGGACTCGATCCCGGGACTCCCGGATCACGCCCTGGGCCGAAGGCAGGCACCAAACCACTGAGTCACCTAGAGATCCCAGAGTAATTTTTTCATTGAAATAATACTTTAGGGGGATCCCTGGGTGGCTCAGCGGTTTAGTGCCTCCTTTCAGCTCAGGGCACGATCCTGGAGTCCCAGGATCAAATGCCACATCAGGCTCCCTGCATGGAGCCTGCTTCTCCCTCTGCCTATGTCTCTGCCTCTCTGTGTGTTTCTCATGAATAAATAAATAAAATATTTAAAAAAAAAAAAAAGAAAAGAAAAAGAAAGAAATACTTTATTTGGATGGATACTCCAGTATTACTTTAAAATGAAAAACCAGGGGAAGCCCGGTGGCTCAGCGGTTTAGCACCGCCTTCAGCCCATGGTGTGATCTTGGAAACCTGAGGTGGAGTCTCATGTCGGGCTCCCTGCATGGAGCCTGCTTCTCCCTCTGCCTGTCTGTATCTGTGTGTGTGTGTGTGTGTGTGTGTGTGTGTGTGTGTCTCTCATGAATAAATAAATAAAATCTTTAAAAATAAATAAACAAAATAAAATGAAATGAAAAACCAGTATTTTTAAATACACACTAGAAAAACATACATGATTATTAATTTGTTTGGTTGTTTGTATATCACCTAAAGTTACTTCATATATATTGGTTAAGACCCGCTTTGGGCAACAATCAGATAAGGGAGAGCCTCCCATTCAGTTTATTGAGGATGCTACTTGTAGCAGTGGGTGGCAGATAATGCCAAGAGCGTGATCCCTTCGACCCTTGGAATGGCAGCACCGGGCTTGGGATCACTGAGCCCCTGTGCTGGTTGCTTCTGGCCTCATGCAGAGAGGCATGTACATGTGTATAAGTGTGACACTAGCATTTTCTATGGGTTACATGACATTAAAAAAATACTATTGATCTAAGGCAACTTTGAGATTTTTATGATACATTTTCTTTTTCTACTTTTATTTTCAGTTTGCTTTAGCACTAAGCCCAAAGACCAAAAAGAGTGCAGTATGTAACTTAATATATTTAGAAATTCTTCCAACACAATATCTAAAAAAGATGGCCATCACTCAAGAATTGATACATTAAAATGACTGATTCTATACTGATCACCATGAATAAAGTCTTATCCCAATTAATCTTACCGGTAATGATTTTATTAAAGATTTTTAGTTGAAAAGTAAACATTTTCTCTAATACACATATTCACACAGATAAAAGCCTTACTCACCAACCATTTTCGTTTTTACGTTTGGATAGTATCTGTTCTTTATCCACAGAAACATTAGAGGAAACACCTGGAGCAAAGTAACAATAATTCATTAATGTGGTTTGCTATAATATACGTGCAGATACTTAGAGAACCTCTAATTTAATTTTTACTTTAGAACTCAGAGAACCAGGGGGTCCCTGGGTGGCTCCGCGGTTTAGCGCCTGCCTTCAGCCCAGCGCATGATCTGGGAGTCCCAGGATCGAGTCCCACGTCGGGCTCCCTGCATGGAGCCTGCTTCTCCCTCTGCCTGTGTCTCTGTCTCCTCTCTCTCTCTCTCTCTCTCTGTCTCTCATGAATAAATAAATAAAATTAAAAAAAAAGAACTCAAAGAACCAGAGAAAATAACAGCCCAAAGTCACACATACACAAGGGTGGTTCGAAATCAAATGTACGGAGGTCTTCTGGAAAAAAGATGGCAGAATGAAAGTTATTTCCTTCTCTTCCTTGAAAACCACTGACATTAATAAAATGAGTAAAATTAAGGGGAAAATTCCACTGCCAGTAAAGCTTGGAACAATTGGAACCTCAATCACAGACTACAAAGAATACCTATAAGGTATAATAAAATTGGGATAAAACCAAGAAAGATGCTAAAAGCCAATATATACATCCCTAGATGGTAAGTGCGGAGATCTCTGGGACCTGTACAGAAATCTCTCCTTTAGACCATGACTTGAGAACAGGAAACATTTCCAGAGGGTCCAGGTCCAAGATACAATAAAGGAAGGGACATGGAATGGAAGGAAATGAAGAAGGGACATCACTCCTAAAAATGTCCAAAGCGATTGATTTCACCTCCTACAGTCCCCCTGAACTGGGTGAATTCCACCTTCATCAACCCAGCTGCCCAAATCAGAAAGCAGGGCATCATCCTTTATTCTTCATCCCCTCCATCCTGATCCCCCATATTCCACTCCACTGATAAGTCCTGTCAATTCCACTTCACACATTACACTTCTGTTCCCAAGCCATCACTACCTCCTCTTGCCCAGACTATTGCACTAGCTCCTACTGACCTTCCACATCCATGCTTATTTTTCCTTCAGTCCTTCCTCCAAAGAAACATCTGGGTCCTATCACCCCCTTGCTTAAACACCTCACTCAATAGAATAGATTCCAGTTCTGAAGAATGGCTTCCAAGGCCCTGAATTTGCTGGCCCCCTCCTTCCTCTCTTTTATTGCCTCCTTCCTCTTCATTCTGCTCTTCAGTCACACAAGCCTCGGGGCCTTTGAACTAGCTGCTCAGTACCTGGAAAAAGCAAAGAGCATGATCCCAGAATTGTACATGTTGTCAAGTTGTCATTCATGTAAAAGAGAACAGAAAGACATTTTCAACCACTCAAACTTGAAGTTTTCTTGGGGATTAGGGCAGAGGTTGGGAGGGTCTACTGATGACGATTAAAGAAATAACTCAGGAATGAGAAAGCAATTAATAAGCTTTCTTGTATTATTAAGAGTCCTGGAGTTGAAAAATAAATTCATGCACATGTTACATTAAGGCTCAATGACCTGCTATGGCTAGAGAACTGATCTTAAATGTTACAAACCTTGACGAAGTAAAAGTAATCAAACTAACTCAAACTGAGGTGGAAGGAATGGAAGTTAACCCAAGAGTTCATTTCTTTATCTTTCATGGCTGTAGTGGTGAATGGGAGGAGTAAATCGAATGGTCTAAAGTGGACAGTTTTTAAAATTTAAAAACTGATATAGAAAAAGTAAATAAAAAAAAGAAAAAGTAAATAACATAAGTGTTTTTATATATAAAACAAAAAAGAAAACAGGCAAAAAAAAAGAAAAAAAAAGCATGTGACAAGATAGAAAAGAGGCAAGATAGAAAGTACAAGCAAAATGAAAGATTTAACACCAAACATACTATTTCTTGCCTACTAAAAAAAAGATGCTCCTACTGTATCAAAAATCTCAACCCAAGTGCATGCTGTTCTAATGGCAGCAAGTCCGAAAACAATCTAGACTTCTATCAACAGATACAGATCAAGAGGATTAACAGTACTTCCGTTAGAAAAATCACTTAAGTGGCCCTTCGTAGACATTCTGAGCTCATGATACACAGTAACTCACTTAATCCTAACTACCCCATGTATGTACTATCCTCCTTTTACAGAGCACAAAACTAAAGCACAGACAGGTTAACTAATCTGCCCAAGGATACACAGCTATTAAGTGGCAGGTCAGGATTCAAATATAAGCAAGTCCAGAACCTCTATTACCATGCAATATTGCCTCTCAACAAGAGGACACCAGAAGTTCCTAAAAATGTAAGAAATGTCATGTGGAAACACTCAATATATATGCAATTTTTAAAAATAAGAATGCATAAATAGTATCTCAAGTGTGTTTTTTTTTTTAATTTAAATTTGTTCATACATGCATGAAGGGTATCTGGAAGGATAAATGAAACTAAGGCATATGAGTGTCAGTGTTGGGGGAGAAGTCTTTTTTACTTGTATACCCTTCTGCACCTATTAAAGTGCAAAGAATCTTCATGGTTACCACTTTGTAGCCCACCCAACCCACTGAACTAGATCTGTGAAGACAGGGCCCAGAAATCTGTTTCAACCAGCTTGCAGGTGACTTTTAGGCACGCTAACATTTGAGGGGCTGTCGCCCGGAGGGTGGGGGAACGAGGGTGGGTGATGCGTGTGGCGGTGTATTCATTTTAATAACTAGTAAAGGGGCTCCCCAAGCCTACTGGCCGCCAGATCTCCAGCAGCTGTAATCTCCTCCAATATCCTTTAATAGGTGCAAAGAAATCCCAATGAATTACCACAGGAAATCGATGTTCTTAGGCTTATGTTTAACAATCGGAAGGGACCCAGCAGTTAATGTCAATGAGAGAATGCATTTTTTGGAAAACAGCAGGTCCCAAAAAGTTCCAGGTAACTGGTGGACACGCTGTTCTTCTGTCTTCTCAATGTTCTATCCCAAAAGGGAAAACATTCCACATAGGTCAATAAATCCCTGGTGAATTTCTGCCACTAAAATATTTCTAGAATTCAGAGCGTAAACTTGATCTTGATAACCACAAGTCCAAGAGGAATAGCCATTTTTACGCCCATTCAGAAAAACACGTGAACTGCTCCCCTAAAGAAATACTACGCAATCAACAATATGAGACAGTAGTGGGAAAACATACAGGTAACTGGCAGAGCTAGTGTTAGAAGCTAGAACTCAAGCTACCTTCTTGACTTTTTTTACTACTAACTCCTTCCTCCCCAATTCTGAAGGGATTATTGGTGCTTTTATTACAAGTTTCCTTTTTGAATTTTTTTTTTTTTCTGATAGTTACGTGTTCTGGCAACTCTATGGTTGTTAACACTTCCGAGAGGAAAGGCATCCGCTAACACAACTAATAAGAGAAGAAAAAATCAAACCTGACATCCCCCTGCAGGAATCAGGTAGCTGACAAGCTTAATTTCCAAATTAAACCAATAATAATATTACTTACCAACTGGCAGCTAGCTAATTACCAATTAACAGCTAGCTAATACCCCAAATGCTTACGGTTTAGTTGGTCATTTTTTACTGAGCAATGCTCACAAAGATGCTGATTGAATCGCTGCTCTTCTGGGCTGGGGGGGTGGCGGGCGGGGGGGAACCCCAGAAAAGGGGCTCATCACTCGCGATCCCAAGGTGCCAGGGTGACCATCCTCCTCCCCTTTTCCCGGGACAGCTCACCTCCCAGATTTTTCTGCTTGTAAAAACCCCGGGCATACTCGAAATAACCCCACCCCTTCTCCTCCCCGGTCGTAGGGTTGCTGCACCCCGGGAAAGAAGGCGGCCCCAGGTTCCTCCCCACCCCCCTCTTCCACCCTCCGCGCGGCAACTGACAGCGCAGCAAGATGCAGTTGGCGTCCTCCTGGCCCGCCACCCAGCTCAGCGAGTCGCCCAGCGGCCGCCTGCAGCCGGAGCACAGAAACACCAGTGGCCTGTCCTCCTCCTCCTCCTCCTCCTCCTCCTCCTCGGCCGGCTCCGCAGTCTCCTCGCGCCGCGTCCCCTTTGCACAGGCCACCGACGCGTCCCCGCTCACGGAGTTCCACATGCTTGTCCACTTCTGCAGCAGCTGGTGACGGCTCGAGTCTTCCGAGAGCCGCCTGCCCCACTTGTCCTTGTCGCCGCCACACGCACAGCTCGTAGAAGAGCATCCTTCCAGACAACCGGACGACCCGACGCCCGCCATTCTTCCAAAACGCCCGCGCCGCGGAGCGTCACGGGAAATGCGCCGCTGCGCATGCGCGGGGCGGGGCAAGGAGGCGGAGGTCGGAAAGGGGCGTGGCCCGAGGGGGCGGGGCCTGAGGGAGATGAAACGGCGGACAGCCCGCTAGTGCGCATGCTCCTTGTCGGGCTGAGCCCAACCGGGTGATCTCTGGGGCTGAGTCAGATTTTCCATCATTAGGAGGTTGGAGCTGCTGCAGATCTGGCGGCCAGTAGGCTTGGGGGGCCGTGTTGAGCCCCTTTACTAGTTATTAAAATGAATAGGCCGGGCAGCCCGGATGGCTCAGTGGTTGAGCATCTGCCTTTGGCCCAGGTCATGACCCTAGAGACCTGGGATCGAGTCCCACATCGGGCTCCCTGCATGGAGCCTGCTTCTGTCTCTGCCTGTGTCTCTGCCTCTCTCTCTGTGTGTGTCTCTCATGATTAAATAAATAAAAATTTTTTTTTTTTTAAATGAATAGGGGGGCAGCCCGGTGTGGCTCAGCGGTTTAGCACTGCCTTTGGCCCAGGGCAGAATCCTGAAGACCCGGGATCGAGTCCCACATCGGGGTCCCTGCATGGAGCCTGCTTCTCCCTCTGCCTGTGTCTCTGCCTCTCTCTCTCTCTCTGTCTCTAATAAATAAATAAAATCTTAAAAATAAATAAATAAATAAATAAAATAAAATAAAATAAAATAAAATAAAATAAAATAAAATAAAATAAAATAAAAAATGAATAGGCTGCCCCACGCACCACCCGGAGAAGAGGATTTAGGAACACAACTGCTCTCTACAGCCTGGTTCCCCCAGCCTCCGGGCAACAGCTCCTCAATTGTGAGCGTGCCTGAGAGTCACCTGCAAGCTGGGTGAAACAGGTTTCTAGGCCCTGTCTTCACAGATCTAGTTCAGTGGGTCGGGTGGGCTACGAAGCTGTAACCGTGAAGCAAACTGGAAAGGCTATTTGCCTTCCCTGAGTTAAATGGGTCAGTACTGCGCCCGGGTTGTCAGGAGGACCAAGTGGATAGGATGTGCTTGAAAATAGTTTAACTGTAGTGTGCCGTGTCCGTGTTAATTAGCCTCCAATCCGAGGAGAATTGCCTTCCCTCCTACTTTTTTTGGTGTTCAAGGAAGCCTGACCTCCCTGGACTGCTGTTCTCAAGCACAAGAGTATCTCTATACAACATTGATAGAACCCACATCTGTTCTTTGAGCAGGTGGGCAGTAACCTCTGATTTCAAAGGGGTGATCTCCTTGCCTCAGACTGCAGGTTCTTATCGTCAACACCTAAATTCTGTGGTGGGATATCACAGTAAAGAAGGAATGCAAAGGTGCTGCTTGATTAGTTTCTCACCCATGCACTTTTGCCTTGGTAGGTCCATTCCCCTATTAATAATAATAATAGTTATTATACGAATTACATTTTACAACTGTAATGCTATAAAGATGAATATATAGATATTGCATACTAAAACATTTTCTTGGGACACCTGGGTGGCTCAGCGAGTGGTTTAGCGCCACCTTCGGCCCAGGGCATGATCCTGGAGACCAGGGATCGAGTCCCACGTCCGGCTCCCTGAATGGAGCCTGCTTCTCCCTGTGCCTGTGTCTCTGCCTCTCTCTCTCTCTCTCTATGTCTCTCATGAATAAATAAAATCTTTTTAAAAATATATTAAAAAAAACATTTTTGTTGACCTTGAAGTTCCTTTTTTTTCCTTCTGATTTTAAAAGAAATTAAAACATCCTCATGGGGCTGTGAAAATATCACAGGCCCGAGGCACAGTACCTAATGGAGAAGTGGGCCCCAATGCAAAATGAATCCCTCTGTAATCACAAGTATGTTTGTATTATGAATATGAAATATATAGATCCCCCACAAAACCATATTTTATGTGGGGACAAATGCTTGAGTAAGATGACCTTGAACTCAGTGGTGGCAGGTGCTTCCTGAACAACCATTCCAACCCCTTCCTCTTAGTTATACAGCTGGGAGATTTGCACAAGGTTGAGTTCAACCCTCATGTCTGCTAACATCACTCTCAATTCCAGAAATGGATCCCCAGAAGCTTAACCCAATTAGGTAACCCATCTCTCTTCCACTGTCACTGTGCAGTGATGGCCCCACCCAAGACTTGAGTCAATCAGCACACTGTGCTCTCTTGGTGATAAGAATTGGTCAGTTGAGGGCAGCCCTGGTGGCGCAGTGGTTTAGTGCCTGCCTTTGGCCCAGGGCGTGATCCTGGAGACCCGGGATTGAGTCCCATGTCAGGCTCCCAGCATGGGGCCTGCTTCTCCCTGTGCCTGTGTCTCTGCCTCTCTCTCTGTGTGTCTCTATGAATAAATAAATAAAATCTTTAAAAAAAAAAAAAAAAGAATTGTTCGGTTGAACTCTACCTAAGTTGCCAGGTTTTGTCCAGTCAGAGCAAATCTCGGGACTCTTGTTCACTGGTTGAAGGAAGAGATGTCCTCTTTGCTCCCTGGGTATGAACAAGGAAACACATGCCTAGATTGCTTCAAGCAGCCATCCTGAAAACCCGGGGAAAGGCTGAACAAAAGAATCACAGAGTAACTGAGCATCCAACCTCTGGACTCTTTCAGGTAGGTGAGCCAACAAATCCTCTTTATTGTGGAAGAGAGTTTAGACTGCTTTGTATTATCTAGCAACTAAAAGTGTCTGTAATGGTCTGATACAGTATGTTAAGATTGAGATTTTGAAAAAAAAAAAAAAAAAAAAAAGATTGAGATTTTGACTGGGACTCCAGGGTGAGGCAAAAATGACATACCACAATGTGCATGAGACAGATGGCCGCCCTCCCCTGGGGAGATCTCCAGAGTGGATGTTGAAGAATTAATTCCCTCCTGTTCTTAAACCTCCTCCCACATTTTGGCAATATGAAGGACTGGAGAAAATGGTGCCCAAGATGACTTCATAAGAGTCAGGTTGTTGAGCTGTTTTAGTAGCACAACAAAGATGAGCCAGATAGGAACTTTGCTGGTTCAACCTTCCCACCTAGAATCTTAAATTCTGCCCAAGGTAACCTGGAAGGGTGAAGACTCTCCAGCAGTGAGCATCCAAGTATGGAAAGGCCTCTGGAGAACCAACCCAAGGGGAGATCTTCCTGGGTCATGGGTGGGCAGCTGGGGGTGGGAGTGCAGGGAGTTTCTGAGGGGCCAGGGGAGAGTTGGCTCTAACCATGCCAGGCCAGAGAGTGCAAAACCAGGTTATGATAGAACCAATTAAAGCAAAAACTGTTTAGTCCCCTTTGTTCCCCATTTCAGCCTAGGAATGGAAATAGCAAGGAATGGATAAGGTGAGAAAGAAAGTAGAGCCAGCCACACACCCTTCCCACACTAGAGGAAGGTGTCCACCTAGTGTCCCACCTGGGGAAGGAGGTTACAATTCTTATCCTGGAGAGAAGACTGAAGTGGTGATTAATATCTTGGACTGGATACTATCATTCTGCAACTGAAGTAGCTGCATAACTGTTTACTCTCTAGAGAATACACTCAAATTGCAATAATATAAGGAGGGTTTCTTTACAAAGTGTCAAACGAGGGATCCCTGGGTGGCGCAGCGGTTTGGTGCCTGCCTTTGGCCCAGGGCGTGATCCTGGAGACCCGGGATTGAATCCCACATCAGGCTCCCGGTGCATGGAGCCTGCTTCTCCCTCTGCCTATGTCTCTGCCTCTCTCTCTCTCTCTGTGACTATCATAAATAAATAAAAAAATTAAAAAAATTAAAAAAAATAAAAAAACAAAGTGTCAAACGAGAAAGGTATAGCCAGCATGTGGGAGAGATCCTCAAGGGATCGGGAACCCATGTTAACAGCCTTGACCCACAAGGACATGGGGAAGGCATTTTCCCCAAAGCAAAGAGAGCTGTGAAGAGCTTACCACCTTGGGAGGATCACCTTTCTTTCAAGGGATGCAGCCAGCTGAGTTGACTTCACAAGGAGAGTGGCTGGAGATTAAATTCCTTGACCTTGTTCTCACCCTTTCCTCCAGTTCCCTGCTGGCCCATTGCCCAAGTTCAACCAGAATCCATAGGGCACATAGCATATTGATGTGGTCCATTACAAGTCTAGTTGGTGAGTGGACCTGGAAGGACAAATGGAGGGAACCCCACACACAGACTGCCCTTGTCGTCACCCAGAAGGCTATCCTAACCAAACGAGTTTTAAAGTCATAGTAGGAAGCAACATTAAAAATAAGATTCCATTTTGATTCCATCCTTCTATCCTTCTTGCTCAACATATCCGTCACTCAGACTACCTGATTCAACTCTCATTTCTGGCTGGGTTCAAAAGACTTCGTATGATTAACAAATTCTAGTCTAATAAATATCTATGGCTAGCACCAGTAGAAAGAGAGACAAAGCAAGAAAATGTAACTAGGGGAGGGAAGGAACAAAGAAAAAAAAAAAGGAGAAGAAACAAATGAGACCTTGATAATTTTGCTAAAGAATTTATGCCTTTTGAAAAGTGCACTGGTAATTGAGGAAAATCAGAAATTAATGGCTTCTGATTACAATCATGGACTAGATTTTATTTTTTTTTATTTTATTTTTTTTATGGACTAGATTTTAATTGCTACACTTCCTTACCCCTACACAAGAATGACAATGAGGAGTGATTGCAGGTCCCTGGAGTCAGTCAGCTAGCCCAGTTAGTATGTAGAGAGCTGGCTGCAGCTGCATTTGAGAACCCCTTGGTCCAACTCTTACTGGGAGAGATACTGGGGGACAAATGGCATCCATAGCTTCATTCCTTGACCAGGTGGCACCAAGAGAATGCCATGCTGGGCATTCAGCCCCCAGGGACCTTCTGGCACAATCAGAGCTCTCCTCGGGGATAAAATGTGCTTTGGGAAAAGTTTGGTTAGATATTTCTATGTGTGCTTCAGAGGTGAAGCTCCAGGAATATGTTTCACCTTCTTAAAAATCCTCACAGACAGGATGTTCTTTAAATAGTTCTGTTTCCCTCTCCTATTTAATGTGTGGAATCATGCTTTTCTGGTCTTTAACAGAGATATTTAATTCTCATGCAAGTTAAAAAAGAATAAGGAGAAAAACGTGATTTTCAGTAAATTCATAATATATTTGAGCTGGGAAAGAATCCCAGAGATGCTTAATCTACACGTCTCACTCCACGAATAGAAAGGCTGAGGTCCAGTGTGGTTCAGGAGTCATGGATCTAACTCACAGAGATTAGTGGACATCTGGGCTGTTATATGTGCAGCACCCTTCCTCTTCCTAGAAAAACCACTCCACCCCCTCCCTCATTCCAACAATATGGCTGCAGTGGGGCTTCACATCGTGAAGGTCTTACCTAAGGTGGGCCCCATCCCAGACCACCACCTTCCTGGCCACAGAGATTGGTTCTAGGTGAGCAGGTGTCAGAACTAGAGCCAGTCTGAGTCCATCCCTGGAACTTTTCATGCCAAAGTTGGGAGGGAGAGTCTTCTGCTCACCCATTCCTCTAGAGTCATGATCCCAAAGTTGTCATCAACCATGCCTCCAGCTATGTGGAACATCCTGGTGTGACATGACCCTCAGCGAGAAACAAAATATGAGGTGCAGATTAAGAGTAACAGCAGCATCCCCATTCTCACCGGTCTCCATCCAGTTCTGTGGGTACCCCTCATAGCATGTTCCCATTAAGACCTGCTGGTGTTTAAGCTAGTTAGAATCGAGTTTCTGTCACTTACTACCAAGAGTCCTGACTAATACACAGATTTCAGTCTAGAGCCTAGGTCTCTGGACCCCAAGTACAGTAGTCACACCACTACACCAAATTATTGAAATATAATACCATATATTTATGGGACTCCTAAGTGGCTCAGTGGTGGAGTGTTTGCCTTTAGCTCAAGGTATGATCCCCAGTCCTGGGATTGAGTCCCACATTGGCCTCCCTACAGGGAGCCTGCTTCTCCCCCTGCCTATGTCTGCCTCTCTCCATGTGTCTCTCATGAGTAAAAAAAAAATAAAATCTTAAAAAAAAAGAAATATAATACCATATATTTAATAGTGCCTTGTAGTTTTCAAAATACAGTCTTTCAAGGGGCCTAATTCTGGAGAATTACAATATCATGTAAGAGAAGAATGCATTTCCAGTATAAAATTCTGAAGTCAGCCTTTCACATTCTTTCCAAGCATTCCTTTGTTTCCTCTGTTCTTTCCATTTTTAAAAATTATATAGCCAGAGGAAGGTCTCAGGGAATAAAAATCTTTAATGCCTATACTAAACACCCATAAATCTATCTTTTAACTAAGAGGAAGTTCTCTAAACTCAACACAGACTGATCAAAAAGTAAAGACTGTAGCTCCTGAATCTGGAATAATACTAAAGAGACCCTAAGTATCAAAGATACAAATAATGTATCTTTAGAGAGATTTGAGACAATATCACATCCACAGTAGAAGAAGTGGAAGAAAAAATTTAAGAAAATTCACAGAGAGTAGAATAGAATAATTTGAGAATAAATATAAAAGGTGGGGAAAAGATCAAACACATAAGCAATCAGTCCAGGAGGTCCAACATCTGACTAATAGCCAGATCAAGTACACAGGGAAGACAAAATAAAGAACAAATAATCGGGATGCCTGGGTGGCTCAGCGGTTGAGTGTCTGCCTTCGGCTCAGGGTGTGATCCTGGAGTCCCAGGATCGAGTCCCACATCGGGCTCTCTGCGAGGAGCCTGTCTCTCCCTCTGCCCGTGTCTCTGCCTCTCTCTCTCTCTCTCTCTCTGTGTGTCTCTCATGAATAAATAAATAAAATCTTAAAAAAAAGATTTTATTAAAAAAAAGAACAAATAATCAAACAAATAATATAATATCATTTATAAGAGTGAGGGCATGTGGGTGGCTCAGTCAGTTAAGCATTTGACTCTATCTCAGCTCAGGTCTTGATTTCAGGGTCATGAGTTCAAGCCCCATGCTAGGGTGGAGCCTACTAAAATAAAATAAAATAAAATAAAATAAAATAAAATAAAATAAAATAGTAAAGTAAAATAAAATAAAATAAAATAACCAACTGCTCAGCCCAAGAAATGAAAAAATCTCACACCAAGACTTAGCATAGTGAAATAAAAGAACTCCAACTCTCCAGAGAAGATTCCAAAGTTTCAAAAAGAGAAAAAAATTGCAAGAATCAGAGTGACATTACATGTCTCATTAGAAACTCAACTTCAGAAGCTAGAAAGTTCACAATTTAGAGGGCAAATAAGTTTCAGTCAAGAATTGCATACCCATTCAAATCATGATCCAGCGACAGTTGACATTTTCAGATATAACTGAATGTAGAAAATACATCTTCACCATATCCTTTCTTATTAAAAAATGTGCTGCAACAAGAAATGTGAGATGTGAAGCCTCACTAAAAGAAAAGCAAATATTTAACATATGAAAAGTTTCTCTGCCACGTTTATTTTTAAACTACACTGAAAACCAATAGCTCCCTTACTGGTTTCATAAAATTTAGAAGTTTGACAACATAACTTCTTGTTTAGGACAGATAGTTTGATACATTGCTGGTAGAAATACAAGTTATTATAACCTCTATGGAAAGGAATTTGACCATATCTAACACAATTACATTAGTGTGTAGCCTTCAACAGTACTCTCACTTTCGGGAATAGATTCCAAGAATATGATAAAAACATGAACACAAGGCATTGCAGCACTATTTGCAATAGAAAAACTGAAAACAACCCAAACATCCACCAACTGGGACCTGGATGAATAAGCTGTACTATAGCCATACAATAGCAGCATTAGGTATTTGCGGAAAAAAAAAATCTCTCCATGCCAGTGGGAGATCTCCAGAATAAGTTAAGTAAAAAAGCAAGATGTATTAAAAAAAAAAAAAAAAAAAAAAGAAATGTGGTTATTTTACAACTAAAAATGGGGGAAGAGAAAGACTGAATACTTATATTTTAAAAATAGAAGGATAAACCAAAAACTTTTAGAAAGTGCTCACTTGGATGAAAGTCACAGGAAGGGAAGGCAGGAATAGAAGCTAGAGTTCTACAAATATACCTTATTTTGTGTATTTGACTTTGGAATCATGTGAATATTTTACATAATTATGAAACTGAATTTTTAAAAAAGCAATCTCTAAAAATTGAAATATTCAATATATTTAGTGAATGGCAAACTGCATAGGGAAGAACTGTTTCAAGTGAGTTTAAAACGTGATTTTGACTATACATATTTGATAGGAGATACTCAAATAATGAAAAAATTGTCCCCTTCATAAAACGTCTCAAATTGTTTTCAGTAATCATGTTGTTCCTATTGTTGATACTGAAATTATGATAACAATCATAATCCTATTTATGTGTATATCGCATATTGAATAATTATGTTAGTATTGTAGGAATAGGATTTTAAGTTTTGAAGAAAAGGGATACAGCTAAGAAAAATAAGGTTAAGTGAAACTCTATGGTTGTAATTTTGAATTAGATTTATTTGTATGAACTCATCATGTTTTATCTTAAAAAATAAATATATCCTAGCTCCCTACATTGAATAGGCCCGAACATGTAACCAACCCAACAATAATAAACACCCTTAGTACCCAGATTATGATAACTAAACACCATTTCCCATTAAAAGAAAGCAGCAGTCCTTGGGAGAAATAGCTGAATTCATGGTCTGGGGTAAGAAATGTACAAAATGAGCCTGGACCATCTTGTCATTCCAGAAACCAAGGAAGTTATAAAAATCAAGGCAAAGCAAACTACTAATGTTACCAACCTGAAGCAGCTTTCACTGTTCAAATATGTAATTTGTGCATCACTAATGGTAACAACTATATGGATTGGAACATATCAAAAAGATTTAATTGCATGAGCTCATAATGACTTCTAAAACAATCCTCTCACTGTTCACTGGGAGGAGCTAGAAAACCCAATCATTATTTTGAAAACCGGCAATTAAACAAACAAGTAAATCAAACATTTATCCCACCTTGGGACACATGAGGGTTCAGTTGGTTAAGTGTTGGACTCTTGATTTTGGCTCCGGTCATCATCTCAGGGTCATCATCTCAGGATTGTGAGATCAAGCCCCATGTGGGGCTCCATGTTGGGCATAGAGCCTGTGTAATATTCTCTCTCTCCCTCTGCCACTCCCCACCCTTCTAGTGGTCTCTCTCTCTTTCAAAAAACATACAATCAAACATTTATCCCACCTCGATATGAATTGTTCCTCAGACAACCAAATAGTTCATGAAGGAAGGTTTTCTTTTTTGTTTGTTTTTAAAGGACAGTAACTAATAATGAAGAAGGGATGATAGAAGAAGGAGATCACTATTTTTACAATGCTTAATGCATTAAAGAATTGCAGGAAGAATGATCACTGGCTGGTAGTATCACAAAAAAGAGACAACCAGACATTATGTGTCTCTTGAGGGAAGGACACCACACCACCTATGAGGTACTCTCGCCAAAAAATCAAACCAAAGCCTCTAGATCTAATTTCACTTTCCAGGAAATACAGGGAATGAAGAACATGACTAACTCCACCATGGCATCCAACTGGCAAGGTCTTCAGGGCAAATAATCCATTTCCTCAACAAATAAATTGCAAGTTCAAAAAAAAGAGAGTGGGAGGAGGGAGGGAAAACTGTAAATTTAACTAGACTTTAGAGCCATAGCAACCAACTGCAACATATGCACCTTATTTATTTGCTCCTGATTTGGGCAAATTAAAGAAATTATGAGACAAACTGGGAAAATTTGAACGTCAACTGGATATTTGATGCACTTAGACAATTATTATTCAATTATAAGTTGGATAATAGTATTATGGTTTTATTTTTTTAAAGAATCCTCTTTGAGAGATACAGATCAAAATATTTACAGATGAAATGATATATTTAGAATTTGCTTTGCAGTAGCCCAGAATAGAGGGGAGTGGACGGGAGTACAGATAAAACTAAATTAGCCGCAACTTGATCATTGTTAAGGCTGAGTGACGGGTACATGAAGTTTCATTATGCTATTTTTGCCGCTTTTGCAAATGTTTGAAATTGCCTTTGATAAAAAAAAATTTTCTAGTCAAGCAAAGTTTGTGATTACTGCTATAGCCCTATGCTTGTTTCATATTAAAATGTTAACTCTTGGGGCAGCCCGGGTGGCTCAGCAGTTTAGTGCCTGCCTTCGGCCTGGGGCATGACCCTGGAGTCCCAGGATCGAGTCTCACATCAGGCTCCCTGCATGGAGCTTGCTTCTCCCTCTGCCTGTGTCTCTGCCTCTCTCCCCCTCGCTCTCTGTGTGTCTCTCATGAATAAATAAATAAATAAAATATGTTTAAAAATAATAAAATAAAATAAAATAAAATGTTAACTCTTTACCCAAAATCATTGTTATATTCCTATGCCTAAGTGTAACTGTTTACCAAAAATCTTTGAAGAAAATGGACACTCTACAGAAAAATGCTGTGTTTACTTTAAGGCTTTGTATGCCTACAACATAACATTGTCTGCTTACATGTGGAAGACTGAATAGCTCCCCAAGATATCCATATCTTAATCCTGAAACCTGTGAATATTACTTTTCATGGCAGAGGGGACTCTACAGATATGACTAAATTAAGGACTTTGAGATGTGGAGATTATCCTGGACTATCAGGGTGGGCCAAATGTAATCCTAAATATCTTTCTAAGAAAGTGGAAGAGAGGGGGCACCTGGGTGGCTCAGTGGTTCAACATCTGCCTTTGGCTCAGGTCATGATCCCAGGGTCCTGGGATCGAGTCCTGTATTGGGTTCCCCATAGGGAGCCTGCTTCTCCCTCTGCTTATGTCTCTGCCTCTCTCTCTGTGTGTGTGTCTCTTATGAACAAATAAATAAAATCTTAAAAAAAAAAATGTTTATTCTCCCTTTCTAGGCGTCTTCCTTTTTTACCTTCTCCCCTTCCCTTAACATGTAGTCACAATGACAGCTAACGAGCATGCACATTTCCTATAAAAGAAAACACCGTCAAAAAAACAACTTCACCTTCAAGCTTCAGGTTATAAATTAGAGCAAGAAGAAAAACAATGCCAACAGATAAGGTCTTTGAGGTATTTGCTAATAGAAATATGTTATTACTATGTCAGAGAGTGACCTTGATGGCAGTGTTAGTTCTTACTAATGTCAAAGGGGGAAAACATCGTTTTATTCTGGTTTTCTCCCACGGTACTTTCATGGGTATTTTAAAGTCAAGATTAATACCAGACCAAGAAATTCATTTTAATAATCAGTATTTTGTCAGGGAAAAGTGAAAAGTCCAAACTAATGGGATTAAATTATGTTCAATTTCAAGAGGGTGGGAGGAAGGAAGGAAGGAAGGAAGGAAGGAAGGAAGGAAGGAAGGAAGGGAGGGAGGGAGGGAGAAAGGAAGGAAAGAAAGAAGGAAGAAAAGAAGGGAGGAAGGAAGGAAAGAAGGGAGGAAGGAAGGGAGGAAAGGAAGGGAGGAAGGAAGGTGCAAAGACTTATTTTATGTGACTTCTTGACTGGATCACAGGAGGCCTAGATAACTGATTAAACACTATTTTCGGGTGTGTCTGTGTGCTTCCAGAAAAGATTAGCATTTGAATCAGTGGATTCAAGTCCTACGTAGGAGGATTGTATGTAGATGGTGGATGGTTTTAATCTACTGAGGGCCTGAAAGAACAAAAAGCTTGCTTTCATTCATTCCCTATCCAGCCAGTGAACTGGGACATGGATCTCCTGCATGGCTCTCAGACCTTCAGTCTGACTCTAGAATCTATACCATCAGCTCACTGGCTCTCAGGCTTTTGAAGGACACCACTGGCTTTTCCAGACCTCCAGTTTGCACACGATGATATATATTATTGGGATCTATCTATGTGGGATCAATCTATCTATCCACCTATCTATCTGTCCTAAATCTCCATATATATCTCCTATTAGCTCTGTTTCTGTAGAGAATCCTGAAGGAAATAAATAATCAAGAAAGAAAGAAAGAAAGAAAGAAAGAAAGAAAGAAAGAAAGAAAGAAAGAAAGAAAGAAAGAAAGAAAGAAAGAAAAGAAAAAAGTACATTTTTTCTTGATTTGATTTTCCTTGATTTGAATTTCCTTGAATTGATTTTCCTAAAATCAATTCCTTGATTTTAAAAAGGCTACATAAAGATGTGAAAATCCTCCCCTAAACCCCAACCAACCTCTTAATTTCAATCCATAGATATTCTTATACAAATCTGATGACCTTTAGGAAAGTCTATAAACTTCTGAAGGCCTTGTCCCAGCCTCACTTCCCAGGAGGTGGTGGACCCAGGGAAGAGACTAGGTTCCAGATCATCCAACAGGTGGGCTCAGCAGAGTTGTGGGGTACTGTCAAGCAGAACTCTGTAACACCTTACTGACAAACTGGACTCATGAAGAATTCCTTAAAATGGAAGTGTAAATTCTGATAGTTTACGGATATAATTCTTTAGAAATAGGCAATTGAATTAAGTACTTTTTGGTTTTGTTTTGGAAACAGCTGTTTTAAAACAGCATTTATTTTGTTTACAGATCAGATAAAATTTACATACCGTGAAAAGCACAAATCTTTTTGTTTGTTTTTGCCTTTTTTTTTTTTTCAGAGAGAGAGCTGTGGGGGAGGAGCAGAAAGAGAGGGAGATAGAGAATCTTTTTTTTTTTTTGGAGATAGAGAATCTTAAGCAGTGTCCATGCCCAGCACAGATCTGCATGCAAGGCTCCATCTCATGACCCCGAGATCATGACCTGACCCCAAACCAAGAGTTGGATGCTTAACTGACTGAGCCACCCAGCCACCCCTGGAAAGCACAAATCTTAAGTGTACAATTCAATGAGTTTTGAAAAATGTACATATGTATGTAATTCACATCTGTGTTGAAAAAGAAAACATCAAAAAAAAAAAAAAAAAAAAGAAAGAAAGAAAGATAAAGAAAACACCATCATCCCCAGAGAGTTCCCTTTGGTCTCTCCCCAGTCTCTCCACAACTGCCACACCCAGAGGCAACCAATTAAAAAAATGTTTTTTGCATGGTTTTGCCCTTTCCAGCATCACACCTGTGGAATAGTACTCTATCAGGCTGAATGTGCCCAGTGTCTTCCTTTCAAAGTATTTGTACCATCTTGCATCCCCAGGAGCAATGTTTGAGATTTCCAGTTGTTCTAACTTACCACTGTCGGTATTTTTTTTTTTTTTTAAAGATTCATTCATTTATTTGATCAAGAGAAAGAGCGGGGGACAGGCGAGGGAGAGAATCTCAAGCAGAGTCCTCGATGAGCACAGAGAGAGCCTGAGGGGGCTCAACCCTGAGATCATGACCTGAGCCAAAATCATGAGTTGGGCATCCAACCAACTGAGCCACCCAGGCACCCCAGCACTGTCATTTTTTTTTTTTTTTAATTTTACCATTCTGTTTTATGGAGAGATATCTCCTGGTTTTATTTGCATTTCCCTGATGACTAATGATGTTAAACATTTTTTAAAATGTGTATATTAGCTACTTTGTGTACCTTTCTTTGCGAAGTATCTGTTCAAGTCTATTGCCATCTTTTAAATTGGGTTGGCTTTTTTATTATTGGGTTATATATTCTGTATAAAAATTCTTTATTGGGTCCATAATTTGTGTTTTCTTACAGTACCTGGCTTGCCGATTTATTTTCTTAATGGTTTCTTCTGTTAAGCAGAATTTTAAGATTTTAGCAAAACACTATGTATCATTATGCCCATTTCTATTTTTTTTTAAAGTTGCTGAGATTCTAATTGGGATTGCATCGAATCTATAAATCAATCTGGGATCAATTGATATCTTAATAATACTGAATTTGTATTGTTTCACCCATAAGCATGATTTTTCTCCCTAAGTTTTAGGTCTTATTTAATTTCTCTCAGTAATATTTTGCAGTTTTTAGTCTTGCACAGCTTTTGCTAATTTTATCTCTATGTATTTATGAGCCTTTTTTTTTTACACTGGCAGTAAACATTTTTAATAGTATCTAAAAGTATAAATTATACTTGAAAGATGTGTATTCTGCAGCTGTTGGGTGTAGTGTTCTAGGCAGTTAGGTTGAGACGATTGATAATTATATTAGTTTGCTGGGGTTGTCATAACAAAATACCAAAACATGAGTAGGTTAAGGAAGGGAAATTAATTTTCTCCCAATGGTGGAGGCTTGAAGTTTGAGATCAAGATGTCAGCAGGGTTGGTTTCATTCTGAGCCCCCTCTCCTTGGCTTGCAGATAGCCACCTTTACTGTATGTTCACATGGCCTTCCCTCTGTGTGTGTCCATGTCCTAATCTCCTCTTTTCAGTAGAGCATGCTACTCCTGACCTTGGGGTTGTGAGTTCAAGCCCCACATTGGGGCAGAGCTTATTTAAAAAACAAAACAAAACAAAAAATGAATTTAAAATACTATTAAAAGAAGGTCCATGGCATGCAGCACCCAAATGTGGGCCTTCTGCCAAAGTAGATGGGAGAAATTTAGAGTTGAGGAATGAAGATTAAAGAGTATGAGGAAGTACCTCCCCCCCTACAAAATAAGGACACCAGCATATTGGATTAGGGCATGCCCTCACAGCCTTATCTTAATTTAAGTACCACTTGAAAGACCCTATCCCCCAATAGAGTCACATTCTGAGGTACTGGAGGTTAGGACCTCAACGTATAAACTGGGAGGGTACACAAATGAGCCCGTAACAATAGTGTTCTTTATGTATTCTACATCCTTTTGTGTTTTTTGTCTAGTTATTCTTTTTTTTTTTTTAAGATTGTATTTATTTATTCATGAGAGACACAGAGAGAGAGGCAGAGACATAGGCAAGGGGAGAAGCAGGCTCCCTGCGGGGAGCCCGATCTGGGACCCGAACCTGGGATCATGAGCTGAGCCAAAGGCAGACATCAACCACTGAGCTACCCAGGCATCCCTTGTCTAATTATTCTATCAAAGATTTATTTATTTATTTTAAAGATTTTATTTATTTATTTATGATAGAGAGAGAGAGAGAGAGAGAGAGAAAGAGGCAGAGACACAGGAGCAGACTCCATGCCAGGAGCCCGACGTGGGACTCGATCCCAGGACTCCAGGATCATCGCGCCCTGGGCCAAAGGCAGGAGCCAAACTGCTGAGCCACCCAGGGATCCCCCCTTCGCAGTGTTTAAAACCCAGCTTTGCAGATTTTCCTCTCTCCTGTTAATACCTTAAGTTTTTGTCTCATGTATTTTGTGCTCTCTCATTAAACACATGTAGATTTTTCACTTTTACGCTGTCTTTGAGTTAAATTTTATCCCTGCCTAGTAGGATATGCTTAGATGTGATTTTCATTCTATTTATTCCCTTTGGGGTTTGCCAAGCATCTTAGATCCCCAAATTTATGTTTTTCACCCAATTTAGGGAATGTTCAGCCATTATTCCTTAAAAATTTTTTTTTCTACCCCATCCTCTCTTTCCTGCCCTTTGGAATATCACTTATACATATGCAAGGCTGCTTTATCTGTTCCATATATCACAGAATCTGTCCATTCTAAATCTTTCTCATGGTTTCTTAGATTGAATAAGTTCCTTTTTATTTTTTTTAAGAATTTATTTATTTATTTATTTATTTATTTATTTATTTATTTATTTATGAGATATACGGAGAGAGAGGCAGAGACACAGGCAGAGGGAGAAGCAGGCTCCCTGTGAGGAGCCTGATTTGGGTCTTGATCCCAGGACCCTGGGGGATCACGACCTGAGCCAAAAGTAGACACTCAACCACTGAGCCACCCAGGTGTCCCTGGATAAGTTCTAATTATTGCTCCTCATGTTCCCCAACCATACCTACTATCATCTTCATTACTGTGTTAAGCCCATCCCGTGAAGTTTTCATTATAGACTCTATACTTTTAGAGTCTGGATTTTCCTCCTTTTTTTTTTTTTTTTTTTTTTTTGATCATTGTTTTTAGGTTTCCTTACTTTGCTCAGATTCCCCCATTTGTTCATTAACTTTGGTCATGTTTCCTGTTTAGGTCTTTGGTGGACGTATTTATAATAGTTGCTTTAAGGTCCTTGTCTGCTAATTCCAATATCTAGACGACCTTGGAGTTGGTTTCGATTGACTTCATTTTCTGCACACCAGAAGTCACAGCTTTCCTGTGTCTTTGTCATTCCAGGGGGTTGTTTTGTTTTGTTTACGATATTCTGAACACTGTGGATGACGAATCTTTTCCAGATTTTGTCATTGTTATCTGTGGGCCAGTTAGTGTGATGCATGCCACTCCACAATTACTAAGAACCATTTGAATGGGCTCTGATTTCATAATTTTGTAGGCCAAGGACCCGGATTCATTGACAATTACATTATTCTTTGCAGCCTTAAGATTTCTGGTTTTTAGAAATAAGCTTGGTTTGTCTCACCTATTAGTATGATTGGTGCTGTCAGCAAATACTGATATTACAGCTACTGTGTAAAGTGTGGTCTTCATCTTCAAAAACTTTTAAGAGTAGCAAGGGAAGTTAGGACGTGTACACAAGTGAATGTTAAAATGCGGTAGACCTTACTAGAATAGCTAAGCATGACAGAGATTGACAATAACAAAGGTTGGTGAAGAGATAGAGCAACTGAAACGTTCATATTTTATCAATGACATTTTTCTGTGGAACAAGTCACCCCAAAATTAGTGGTTTAGAGGAAAAACAATTCATGTAGCTCAAAAAATCTCACAATTCTGAAAATCAGTTCAGTAAAGTGAAAATTAGATTTTTGCTACACTCACTCATGGGTCTCCAGTTAGCAGCCAGCCAGCTAGGGTGCTCTGCTCCGAGGGGGATAGTTGGCTGTTGACTGGGCAATAGGTCTCTGATTATCCAGCTTGCTCTGGGTACTCTTGCTTGCTCATATTCACACAGGGACTGGGCAGGGGTACAGGATCACGGACACATGGAAAAGTTTGGCGAGTACCTTTTTTATTTTTATTTATTTTTTATTCTTTATTTTTTTAAAGATTTTATTTATTTATTCATGAGAGACACAGAGAGAGAGACAGAGAGACAGAGGCAGAAGCAGACTCCATGCAGGGAGCCTGACGTGGGACTTGATCCCGGGTCTCCAGGATCACACCCTGGGCCAAAGGCAGGCACTTAACTGCTGAGCCACCCAGGGATTCCCTATTTTTATTTTTTTTAAGTAGGTTCCATGCACAGTGTGGAGTCCAAAGTGGGGCTTGAACTCATGACCCTGAGATCAAGACTCTGATCTGCAGCACAACAGAGACATGTGCTTTTCCTGTGTATACACGGAAAAGAACTGTAGCCATTCTTGCAATATGCCATACATATAGTACTTTGTGGGAGTGTAAATTGGCACTGATGCTTTTGAAGACGATTTAGTTGTACCTAGTAAAGCTATCTATCAATTCTATTGCTGATATATACTCAAGAGAAATTAGTGCTTATGTCTACCAAATACATGGAAAAAAGTGTTCAGGAGCACCTGGGAGGCTCAGTCGTTTGGACAGCTGCCTTTGGCTCAGGTCATGATCCTGGAGTCCTGGGATCAAGCCCTGCATTAGGCTCCCTGCTTCTCCTTCTCCCTCTGCCTGCTGCTCTGTCTGCTTGTGTTCTCTCTGTCAAATCAATAGATAAAATCTTTAATATAAAAAAGAAAGAAGAAAGAAAAGAAAGAAGAAAGAAAGAAAGAAAGAAAGAAAGAAAGAAAATAAAGAAAGAAAGAAAGGAAAGAAAGAGGAAGGAAAGGAGGAAGGTAGAAGGCAGACGAAAAGGCAGACAAAGACTGCCGCCAGAGAGAAGTGAAAGACTCAGCATGCTTGGATGACCCAGTCCCCCCTATCTTCTTCAAGACCTACACGAATTAGAACCCTTTCTCCAGTTCATACCACACCAACGACAGCAAAAAGTAACAGAAAAAAGAAAAGAACCAGACAAGATGCGGAAGGACAGGAAGGAAAAAGCAGGAAGGAAGGAAAGGAAGGAAGGAAGGAAGGAAGGAAGGAAGGAAGGGAAAGGAAGGAAGGAAGGAAGGAAGGAAGGAAAGAGGAAGGAAGTAAAGAAGAAGGAGTAAAAAGAAAGAAAAAGAAGAAAGAAAAAAAGAAAGAGATAGAAGAAAAGAAAAGAGAAAGAAGAAAAGAAAAAGAAGAAAGAAGAAAAGAAAGGAAGGGAGAAAGAAAAAAGAAAAGAGAAAAGAAAACGAAAGAAAGAAAGAAAGAAAGAAAGAAAGAAAGAAAGAAAGAAAGAAAGAAAGAGAAAGAAAATGTCCATAACCCATTTATTCATAATTACCAAACCCAGAAAATAATGCAAGTGTTCATCAATAGAAAAATGGAGAAATGCATTATGGAACATTCATATAATGGAACACCATATGGAAAATAAAAGAACAAAGACTGGTACATGCAGCAATCTGGTGAATAAAGAACCAGACACAAAAGGATACATATTGTGTTGTATGATTAGATTAGATTAGATTAGAATAGATTAGATTAGATTAGTTGAGGTTTGAAACTGGGCAAAACTGATCTGTGATGATAGAAGCCAGAATAGTGGTTTCCTTGCCGTGTGTGGGGGGAGAGGGGGGAGGTGGTTACCTGGCAGGAAGGAACGTGAGAGAACCTTGGCACTCGAATGTTCTCTATCTTGATGTGAGTGATCGTTGTGTGTGAGTATGTGTGTGAGGGTGTGTGTATGTGATAGTCATCAAGCTATATCTGTAAAATTTAGACATTTAATTTATTGTCAATTATACCTCCATTTTAAAATACTTTTTAAAAATTTATTTTTTAAAAGCCATCTCTACACCCAATGTGGGGCTTAAAGTCACGACCCTGAGATCAAGAGTCGTGTTCCTCCTACTGAGCCAGTCAGGCTCCCTTAAAAGAATTTTTTTAAGGGGTGATGGTGATGACAAATACATGTAATTGGAGTAAAGAGGAGAGGAGGGCACTGGGGCCTGGCAGGACTGGAAGTTGTTTTGGGCCAATGGGAACTTCATCTTGAAGGAGCCAAGAAGGAGGAGGGTTTGGGGATTGGTAGAGAGAGAGGCAAGCTCTCCAACCTGACTCGACTACTCTCACACTCTGCGTCCACTCCACCTGCCAGTCTTGCACATCCTCTTGACCCCAATGTTCCAACTTTCTAAGTTTAGAATGAGGAAAGGAAAAATTATAGTGACAGGAACAGATAATACATTAAATTGCTTAAAAGTATCAGAACACGGGGACACCTGGGTGGCTCAGTGGTTGAGCATCTGCCTTCGGCTCAGGTCATGATCCCGGGGTTCTGGGATCGAGTCCTGTATCGGGCTCCCTGCAGGGAGCCTGTTTCTCCCTCTGCCTCTGTCTGTGTGTCTCTCATGAAGAAATAAAATCTTTTTAAATAAAAGGCTCAAAACACGTACAACCCAAATTAAGGAAGAGCTAGTAGAACAATTGTTTCTGTTCAACCCATTCTTCAAAGTCAGACACATCAAACCTAGTCCCAGCAAAAGCTTTAGTATCGTGCTGGGGACACAGGAAGTCCTCAGCAAATGCGGATGGGGACGTGCACCCTATCAATGCCCGGCTTTACTCTGCAGTGTAGATGTGAGTTAACATTACTAGTTGGTATATTGGAGGGAAAGGCCCCACCATTCTGGGAATTTTGACTTCCTTACGATGATTCTCAGAGGCTAAATCCTAGGGCTCCTCTCACATTGAGTCCTGCTCATTCCAAATATTTGGAATATTTCTCTCGATTGCACCCAAGGCTCTTAAAAAAAAAATGAATGGATAACTTAGAGTCATTCCCTACTGAAACCTCAAAGAAGCCTTGTCACACGTGTCATCAGCCAAAGGCTGGGTGAACTCTCAGCCCTATTGCCTAAGAGCCGGATCTGTGTGGGATTCCGGCCCAGGCAGACAGCCTTTTCACTAGGAACGAAATGCAGCTGATTGCTTCGTTCCTGGAGGACTTAGATAAAAGCCAGGAGGTGTCCTCAGTTGGGCCAAGTGGGTCCTCTTGGTTTAATTAACTGGCTATGTGTACATGAGAGAGGCTAAGTTCAGGGCTCACATCACTCAATTTCTGCGCTCAGATATTAAATCTAAGGCAGTGATTCGCTGGTTGCTCAATAGCCCCAAGAACCGCCTTCATGTAAGTCAAGGGCACTGCCAGCCTTTTGCTGTGGTTTTATTAATTTTTTAAATCATAAAACAAGCAGCGAGTGTCCTTCCAGTCCTATTAGGCATCTTGTTTTTCAAGGGGTCCAGGTACCCTTTTTCAGGGCAACCCAGAGCTTTTGCTGGTAACCTCAGTCTCCTGCCTTGTAGCTCTGTTTATTTTGGACTTCTATCAAGGAGGGACAGGGTGGAAAGTTCTACGTGGGGGCTGAGATGTCAGGCACAGCCCCCTGGCCTTTCTCCCAGCCAAACAGCTCGGAGAAGTGGGCAGGCCTTGAGCTCGGAGACCCACAGACACACTTGGATGACTTTACAGAAATCCTGTTGGCCAAGCTCTCCCAGGGCTCCGACCAGCTCCGGATGCAGACATGGCCAACGAGACCAACGCCTCCACCCTGTATGACAGCTACGAGTACTACCTGGACTACTTGGACCTCATTCCCGTGGATGAGAGGAAGCTGAAAGCCAACAAATGTGAGTTCTGAACCGGGGAGGCCAGCTGGGCAGAGGCTGGGGGTTGGCCCAAAAGACTTTCTCCACTCACCTCCAACAGATGTCAAAGAGGAGCCCAAACATGACCCTCTACTTGGAGATAGAAGACAACAACCCAGTGGTATCTGGTATTAGGCTTGAATTAGACTTGAATCTAACCCCCTAAGGCCCTCAGCCACTTGGGGAGCAGAAATGCCTTTAAGACAGATTTCTTTGATTGCGTTTGATTTGTCTGGGGTTCCAATAAGCAAGGTGAATTTCTTCGAATGGTCGATTTTGCATTCTCTCTTGCTCTGTGCAGATTCGGGAGAGGTCATCGTGTCCACCCCTAAGATAAATGACTTACTAATTTCTGTTAAAATACCAGCCTATTTAATTTTTTTTGTATTTTTTTGTTGGAGTTCGATTTGCCTACCTATAGTATAACACCCAATGCTCATCCCGTCAAATGCCCCCCTCAGTCACGCAGTCACCCCATCCCCCCGCCCACCTCCCCTTCCACTACCCCTTGTTCTTTTCCCAGAGTTAAGTGTCTCTCATGTTTTGTCACCCTGATTTTTCCCACTCATTTTCTCTCCTTTCCCCTATAATCCCTTTCACTATTTTTTATATTCCCCGTATGAATGAAACCATATAATGTTTGTCCTTCTCTGATTGACTTACTTCACTCAGCATAGTACCCTCCAATTCCGTCCACGATGAAGCAAATTGTGGGTATTCTTCGTTTCTAATGGCTGAGCAATATTCCATTGTATACATAGACCACAGCTTCTTACCCATTCATCTGTCAGTGGACACCGAGGCTCCTTCCACAGTTTGGCTATTGCGGACATTGCTGCTAGAAACATTGGGGTCAGGTGTCCTGCCGTTTCACTGTATCGGTATCTTTGGGGTAAATTCCCCGCAGTGCAATTGCTGGGTCGTAGGGCAGGTCTATTTTTAACTCTTTGAGGAACCTCCACACCGTTTTCCAGAGTGGCTGCACCAGTTCACATTCCCACCAACAGTGTAAGAGGCTTTCTCCACATCCTCTCCAACATTTGTTGTTTCCTGCCTTGTTAATTTTCCCCATTCTCACTGGTATGAGGTGGGATCTCATTGTGGTTTTGATTTGTATTTCCCTGATGGCCAGTGATGCGGAGCATTTTCTCATGTGCTTGTTGGCCATGTGTAGGTCTTCTTTGGTGAAATTTGCTGTTCATGTCTTTTGCCCATATCACGATTGGATTGTTGGTTTCTTTGCTGTTGAGTTTAATAAGTTCTTTATAGATCTTGGATACTAGCCCTTTATCAGATAGGTCATTTGCAAATATCTTCTCCCATTCTGTAGATTGTCTTTTAGTTTTTTTGACTGTTTCCTTTGCTGTATTGAAGCTTTTTATCTTGATGAAGTCCTAGTTCATTTTTGCTTTTGTTTTCCTTGTCTTCATAGATGTATCTTGTAAGAAGTTGCTTTGGCCAAGTTCAAAAAGGGTGTTGCCTGTGTTCTCCTCTAGGATTTTGATGGATTCTTGTCTCACATTTAGGTCTTTCATCCATTTTGAGTCTGGTGTAAGAGAATGGTCTAGTTCATTCTTCTGCACGTGGCTGTCCAATTTTCCCAGCACCATTTATTGAAGAGACTGTCCTTTTCCCAGTGGATATTCTTTCCTGCTTTGTCAAATATTAGTTGACCATAGAGTTGAGGGCCCATTTCTAGGTTCTCTATTCTGTTCCATTGATCTATGTGTCTGTTTTTGTGCCAGTACCACACTGTCTTGATGACCACAGCTTTATACTACAGCTTGAAATCCAGCATTGTGATGCCCCCGGCTTTGGTTTTCTTTTTCAGAGAAAGAGAACTCTGGCTCTTCCACCCCTGGCTATTCAGGGTCTTTTCTGATTCCACACAAATCTTAAGATGATTTGTTCCAATTCTCTGAAGAAAGTCCATGGTATTTTGATAAGGATTGCATTAAACATGTAAATTGTCCTGGGTAGCAGTGACATTTTCACAATATTAATTCTTCCAATCCATGAGCATGGAATATTTTTCCATCTCTTTGTGTCTTCCTCAATTTCTTTCAGACGTGTTCTGTAGTTTTTAGGGTATAGATCCTTTACCTCTTTGGTTAGGTTTATTCCTAGGTATCTTATGCTTTTGGGTGCAATTATAAATGGGATTGACTCCTTAATTTCTCTTTCTTCAGTCTCATTGTTAGTGTATAGAAATGCCACTGATTTCTGGGCATTGGTTTTGTATCCTGCCACACTGCCGAATTGCTGTATGAGTTCTAGCAATCTTGGGGTGGAGTCTTTTGGGTTTTCTATGTACAGTATCATGTCATCTGTGAAGAGGGAGAGTTTGACTCCTTCTTTGCCAATTTGAATGCCTTTTATTTCTTTTTTTTAAAGATTTTATTTATTTATTCATGAGAGACACACACACACAGAGAGAGAGAGAGAGAGAGAGAGAAGCAGAGACACAGGCAGAGGGAAAAGCAGGCTCCATGCAGGGAGCCAGATGTGGGACTCAATCCCGGGTCTCCAGGATCACACCCTGGACTGAAGGCAGTGCTAAACCGCTAAGCCACCCAGGCTGCCCACCTTTATTTCTTTTTGTTGCCTGATTGCTGAGGCTAGGACTTCCAGTATTATGTTGAATAGCAGTGGTGAGAGTGGACATCCCTGTCATGTTCCTGATCTTAGGGGAAAGGCTCCCAGTGCTTCCCCATTGAGAATGATATTTGCTGTGGGCTTTTCATAGATGGCTTTTAAGATGCTGAGGAATGTTCCCTCTATCCCTACGCTCTGAAGAGTTTTAATCAGGAATGGATGCTGCATTTTGTCAAATGCTTTCTCTGCATCTATTGATAGGATCATATGGTTCTTGTCTTTTCTCTTGTTGATGTGATCTATCATGTTGATTGTTTTACGAGTGTTGAACCAACCTTGCATCCCAGGGATAAATCCTACTTGATCATGGTGAATTATCTTCTTAATGTACTGCTGGATCCTATCGGCTAGTATCTGGTTGAGAATTTTTGCATCTGTGTTCATCAGGGATATTGGTCTATAATTCTCCTTTTTGGTGGGATCTTTGATTTTAGAATTAAGGTGATTCCAGCCTCATAAAATCAGTTTGGAAGTATTCCATCCCTTTCTATCTTTCAGAACAGCTTTAGTAGAATAGGTATTGTTTCTTCTTTAAACGTTTGATAGAATTCCCCTGGGAAGCCATCAGGCCCTGAACTTTTGTGTCTTGGGAGGTGTTTGATGACTGCTTCAATTTCCTCTCTGGTTATTGGCCTGTTCAGGTTTTCTATTTCTTCCCGTTCCAGTTTCGGTAATTTGTGGTTTTCCAGAAATGCATCCATTTCTTCTAGATTGCCTAATTTATTGGCATATAGATGCTCATAATACGTTTTTAAAATCGTTTGATTTTCCTTGGTATTGGTTGTGATCTCTCCTTTTTCACTTGTGATTTTATTAATTTGAGTTTTTTCTCTTTTGTTTTTAATAAGGCTGGCTAATGGTTTATCTATCTTATTAATTCTTTCAAAGAACCAACTCCCGGTTGTGTTGATCTGTTCTACAGTTCTGGCCTCTATTTCATTGAGGTCTGCTCGAATCTTTGTTAACTCTCTTCTTCTGCTTGGTGTAGTTTTATTTTCTGTTCTTTCTCCAGTTCCTTTAGGTGCAAGGTTAGCTTGTGTATTTGGGTTTTTTCCAATTTTTTGAGGGATGCTTGTATTGCGATGTATTTCCCTCTTAGGACAGCTTTTGCTGTATCCCAAAGATTTTGAATGGTTGTATCTTCATTAGTTTCCATGAATCTTTTTAATTCTTCTCTAATTTCCTGGCTGACCCTTTCATGTTTTAGCAGGATGTTCTTTAACCTCCATTTGTTTGAGTTTCTTCCAAATTTCTTCTTGCGATTGAATTCAAGTTTCAAAGCATTATGATCTGAAAATATGCAGGGGACAATCCCAATCTTTTGGTATCAGTTGAGACCCAATTTGTGACCCAGTATGTGGTCTATTCTGGAGAAAGTTCCATGTGCACTTGAGAAGAACGTGAATTCAGTTGCATTCAGATGTAAAGTACGTATCTGTGAAATCCATCTGGTCCAGTGTATCATTTAAAGCTCTTGTTTCTTTGGAGATGTTGTGCTTAGAATATCTGTCATTTGCAGAAAGCGCCGTGTTGAAGTCTCCCAGTATTAGTGTATTATTATTTAAGTATGTCTTTACTTTGGTTATTAATTGATTGATATACTTGGTAGCTCCCACATTAGGGGCATAAATATTCATGATTGTTCGGTCCTCCTGTTTGATAGCTCCTTTAAGTATGATATACTGTCCCTCTTCATCTCTTACTACAGTCTTTGGGATAAACTTTAATTTATCTGATATGAGGATTGCTACCCCAGCTTTCTTTTGAGGACCATTTGAATGGTAAATGGTTCTCCAACCTTTCATTTTCAGGCTGCAGGTGTCCTTAGGTCTAAAATGAGTCTCTTGTAGACAGCAAATAGATGGGTCTTGCTTTTTTATCCATTCTTTTCAGTTTTATACCTTTATTTTACAATCAGTGATTAGTTGTCATCCACATTAACAGTCTGTAGATTTTTTTTAAAGTGGTGACAGGTATGTCGGTAACCAGCGTGTAGAGCTTGTTCGGTGAATCTTCATCCTCATTACGTTTTCTGTACTACCATACACGGATACAGTATGGAACATTCCTTATTCCTTTGGCCCAGAGCTTTGTTGAGCCTGGTGTCAATGCGCACCTCTGGAGTTCTCATATCCTTCATGGAAAATTTCTGGATTTCTTTGAGTGTCCGAGGGGCACACTTCTTGAAACCCACTCCATGGATACGTTTGTGAATGTTGATGGTGTATTCTCTGGTCACTACCTCATTGATGGCAGAATGGCCCTTCTTCTTCTTGCCACCCTTCTTTGCCAGGCCCTAGTTGGAAAAGAAGTGCGTGAGGTATTGTGGGAGAGGGAAAGCAGCATCCTACCAGCCTATTTTAATCTTCCTGGTCCCAGGAAGGACCAGCAGAACAAACCAACATCTTGTGCTCATCTCTCTCTCTGAGTCTTTCTCTCTCTGGTTAAGTTGGTGCTCTGTGAACAATCTTCTCTGATTATACCAGCTCCTCCATCAGGATGACAAGTTAGCTGAGGAAATGAGTATGAAAAACAAAATAAAAAAAAAAAAAAAAAAAGAAAAACAAAATAAGAGAAAAACAAAGTCCCCAGTACAGGGGATGCATCCTCTGCCAGCCCCACATCTCCTTGGGGATTTCATGCCCTCCAATCACAAAATCTGTCAAAAAGTAATTGTTGTCACTAAAAGAAAAAGGATGCTTTTTATAGGAAAAGCAAGAGAACCTGTTTACACACCAGCTCAAAACTGAAATCTAGGGACGTCTGGGTGGCTTAGTGGTTGAGTGTCTGCCTTCGGCTCAGGTTGTGATCCCAGGGTCCTGGGATCAAATTCTATATTGGGCTTCCTGCGGGGAGCCTGCTTCTCCCTCTGCCTGTGTCTCTGCCTCTCTGTGTGTCCCTCATGAATAAATAAATAAAATCTTAAAAAGGAAAAAACGAGAAACCTGAAATCTATTTGGATGTTATTGCTAACAAAAGGCTGATCCCTGGCAGAGCCTTGGAGGAAGTCATCTAGAATGTCTTGTGAAAAAGCGTTCCTATTTCCAGTTTCCCTTACAACCTCCAGAAGCCTAGGTACCCATCCATGTTTGCTGAGGACTTACTGTGTCCCCAGCATAACCCTGAAGCTTTTGGGGGGAATGATAGATTTGGTGTGTGTTTTCCAATGCAAGGTATATATATACTCATGAAATTAAAATGCAGATTTTGGCACATACATCTCACAATAAGGAGGACATATAGTGATAGGGAGAAAGTGACAGGGCTGAAATAAAAGCCCACTCATGTGTATCAACAGAAGTTCAGAACTTCAGGATACATTTTCATCTGGAAAAAAAATATAGATTTGGTTTTTTCCTTTTTTTCCCATTGTTTTGTTTTCAAAATGTAGATTTGTATTCAGGAAAATCTTTTTTTTTTTTTGTAAAGATTTTGTTTATTTATTCATGAGGTCAAATATTTATTTGATTTTATTTATGTATTTGACAAATGAGGTTAAATAAGAAACTCCTCCTCAAACTCCCAAATGCAATATAGACCATCTCCATGAGGAAATGGTTTCAGGGGAAGCCCAGTTGCTGGATTTCCCCTGTCACCCTAGATGTCAGGAGTCTTTGACACCCACAGAGAGAGGTACTCCTTCTGGCTTTCTTTATTCCTGTTCTATCTCAGTCTTTATGTGTTATCTGAATTTAATTTCCATTTTTTCTAAAAAAGAAGTTTGGGGCCAGACAAAAATGCTCTCCCAGGCTGTTTATGTCCTGGATGGGTCGTTGCCTAGCTTGTTCTAGGCCATCAGGTGGGAGGCAGTGGCACACAGATGGAAGGAGCCTTCCAAGCAGCAGAACACCAAGGACAAAGGCTCTGAGGCAGGGGAATGAATGCCCACTGTATCCCAGGGATGAAAAGAGAGTGCAATGACTAGTTCCTTGAATTTTGGAAACTACCTTGGAAACATCTTTTTCCCCCTTGAAATGGAAACCACTTCATCATTTCTTAAGTCAGTGCAATCCCTCAACCAACAAGAAAAATGATCAGTAGAAATATGAACAAATGATACAAAAAGACAGTCACAGAAAAAGAAACTCAAATAGCCAATGAATAGGAGAAAATGCTCAACTCCACGAGTACTCAGGGAAGTGCACTGGGGAAGGACATGGAGATACCATTTCACACTCATTAGCTCAGCAGATACTAGAACATTGATATTCAGAGTGTCCAGGTAGGAAGCAGAGAAATTAGTATTGCCTTATGCTGCTAAGGAAAGCATCCAAGGAAGATGCCATGAAAGCTTACGTCAACAAAGTAGAAGATCTAAAGAAAAAATATGGAATATAACGGCTGGATTTGGCTGCCAGCAGTGCATTTCGTCTAAACTGATCTAATGTCTTGTTTTTCTAATACTGTGGATGACATGAAATCATGCAAATAGCCCGTTAACCTAGGTCCTGAAGACCATGCAGGACATGGCTCCAAAAGAGTAGGGGCTGCCATGGTTACTGACCTGCACTGAGTAGTTTTTATCCAGAAATCAATTAAAGTTGCATTTGTTACTTTAAAAAAAAATGAATGAAAACCCAATGAAAATTGGGTTCACCATTTTGGAGATGGAATTGCCAAGGACCAGAAAAGTCAAAGATCGGGGCATCTGGGTGATTCAGTGGTTGAGTATTTGCCTTCAGCTAAGGTCGTGATCCCAGGGTCCCAGGATTGAGTCCCACATTGGGCTCCCTGCATGGAACCTGCTTCTCCCTCTGCCTATGTCTCTGCCTCTCTCTCTGTGTCTCTCATGAATAAAAGACTTAAATCTTAAAAAGAAAAGAAAAGAAAAGAAAAGTTGAAGATGCTCACAAGGCATAAACCAGGTATCCCTGTCCCAGGCGCCCCGAGGGAACACTTGTATGCAGCCACAAGGATACATGTATTTCCGTGTTCACTGCAGCACTGTTTGTGATAGTCAGAAATTGGAAATGACATCGTATCCATCAACAGGAGGAGGGATAAATAAGTTATGATCACATTACTATCACCGGCAATATAGAAGTGGTTATAATGCATGAGCCAGATTTGCATGTGCCAATATGAGCAGATTGCTTAAGTATCATGAAGGTAAAAAGCCATGGGCAAAATGATACATCCTACAGAATTAACTTATGTTAATTATTAATGATCCTATTGATTATAATGACATCTCCTTAAATTAAAATGACTTTGTTATAATTAATCGTGTAATTAATTTATATTAGTTTGTAAACACAAAAATACACATGTTCTTTGCTATGGGGGTGCATACTCCTAGGAAGACGTAATTGCATTACATCAATTTTAGGATTGTGGTTTCCCCTGAAGGGGAAGGGCAGTGGCCTGGGGAGGGGGGAGGGGGGTTCCAACCTTATCTGTAATCATTGAATATCCTTTTTTATTTTTATTTTTTTAAAATATTTTATTTATTTATTCATGAGAGACACAGGCAGAGGGAGAAGCAGACTCCATGCAGGGAGCCCAACGTGGGACTTGATCCCGGGTCTCCAGGATCACACCCTGGGCTAAAGGTGGCACTAAACCACTAAGCCACCCAGGGATCCTTAATATCCTTTTTTTTTAATTTTTATTTATTTTTTTAAGATTTTATTTATTTATTCATGATAGACATAGGGGAAGAAAGAGGCAGAGACACAGGCAGAGGGAGAAACAGTCTCCATGCAGGGAGCCTGATGTGGGACTCGATCCCGGGACTCCAGGATCACACCCTGGGCCAAAGGCAGGCGCTAAACCACTGAGCCACCCAGGGATCCCCCCTAATATCCTTTTTTAAAAAAAGAATCTAAAGCAAGTATTTGGTGCATAAATACTCTGTATTTTTCTATATATTTGGAACACTTTATACTTCAAATTTAAAACACATATGTATTTATTTTAGAGATACAGCACATGTGTGAGTTGAGAGAGGGGCAGAGGGAGAGGAGAGAGAGAGAGAGAGAGAGAGTACCTCAAGCGGACTCTCCCCCCACCCCCCGCCCCAGCACAGAACCCAACAAGGGGCTCAATCCCAGGCCCCTGAGATCATGACCTGAGCCAAAGCCAGAGTCAGCCACTTAACTGACTGAGCCACCCAGGCGCCCCTAAAATATATATTTTTAAAGGTTAACATGCTTTTAGTAAAAGATTCAGACAGTAAATTACTTCACTCTACTGTTCAGAAAAAAATCAGTGTTAGCATTTTGATGCCTGGCCCACCAGGGTTTCTCTGCGTCTTACACCCCTATGCACACGGGCACACACCGCTGTATACACAAATTTGCATACACAAATGGACTCCTACTCTTCACGCTGTCTGTAATAACTCCTGAGGGGAAACTGAGAACTCCCTTGAGTTACCTCCCTCCTCCTTGGCCCCGTCTGTGACTGCGTCAGGCAGGGCCCAGCTGGTGGCAAAGTGGCCATTCTCTCTAGTGGATGGATGAGCTCAGCTTGGGGGTGAGGGTGAGGATCCTGAGCCTGCTGGAGGTTGGTGACAATAACTCCATGCTCTGGGCAGTCTGGCAGGATTGTAAACAGTTACTTCATTTTGACAAGGACCTTTTTTTTTTTTTTTAATCGTGAGAAATGTATATATTTTGTTACACCAGCCTGAACTAAGACAGCACCTCACATAAGTGGAATCATATGGTATTTGTCCTCTTGTGACTAACTTATTTCACTTAGTCTTCAATGCGACAAGGACCCTCTAGGCCATTTCGCCCATTCACAGAGCCATGTGGCAGAAAGAGATACATGGCAGGTAGACTTGACAACAAAAATGACCTTGAGCTGAGTGAAGTAAGTCAGTCGGAGAAGGACAAACATTATATGTTCTCATTCATTTGGGGAATATAAATAATAGTGAAAGGGAATATAAGGGAAGGGAGAAGAAATGTGTGGGCAATATCAGAAAGGGAGACAGAACGTAAAGACTGCTAACTCTGGGAAACGAACTAGGGGTGGTGGAAGGGGAGGAGGACGGGGGGTGGGAGTGATTGGGTGACAGGCACTGGGGGTTATTCTGTATGTTAGTAAATTGAACACCAATAAAAAATTAAAAAAAAAAATGACCTTGAGGTTGATCATCTCCTGACACCAGAAACATAGACACTCCTGGTATGGTGATCCTATCAGGGTTCTCCAGAAAAACAGAACCAGTAGGCTGTATGTCGATATGGACAAGAGGAGGCGGATGACAGGGGTTGGTTCACGCAGTGATGGAGGCTCACCAGTCCCCCCATCTGCTTCTGAAAGTGGGGAAATCCAGAAAGTTGGTGGTAACTCAGTCCAAGTCCAAAGGCCTTAGAACCACGGAAGCCGATGGTTTAAATGCCAGGGTCCAAAGGCCCAAGAACCAGTGTCCAAATGCAAGAGAAAATAGATGCCCCCTTTCAAGGAGTGAGTGCAAAATTTGCCCTTCCTTTGCCTTTTTAAAATTTTAATATTTTATTTATTTATTTGAGAGAGAGAGAGAGAGGATGAGTGATGAGGAGGGAGAGAGAGAGAGAGAGAGAGAGAGAGAAGCAAACACCCAGACACCCCACTGAGCAGGAAGCCCAATGTAGGACTCGATCCCAGGACCCTGAGATCATGACCTGAGCCAAAGGCAGTCGCTTGACCACCTGAGCCCCCCGGCGCTCCTTCCTTTGCATTTTTGTTCCACTCGAGCCCCCAGCGGATTGGCCGATGATGCCCACCCACACCGGTGAGGGCAGATCTCCTGACTCAGTCTACTGAATCAGCGCTGGCCTTTTCCAGAAACACCCTCACAGTCACATCCCAGAACCATGTTTTACCAGCTGTCGGGGGCATCCCTCAGCCTAGTCAACCTGACACATAAAACTAACCATCCGAGGGTGTGAACCGAGCTGGTCAGCAGATGAGGCCACTTAGTGGTGGAGGGAACAGGAGCCACAGCAGGATGTCCAGAGACCCGGTCACAAGCGTGACGGTGGATGGACACAGGTGACCTGGCAGCGGAGCCCCGTGTGGGGCGTCCACTTGTTATCTTGCCAAAATGCCAGCATGTCTCCTCGTCACTCATCAGGTCAGTCTGGGGAAATCCCTTCACCAGCACCTCCCCCTCCCCCCCCCCACTTGTGTCACACACACACACACACACACACACACACACACACACAGGTCTGCATCCCTGCTGCCAGCCTGGACCACCAGCCAAAGTCTCTCTCACCTCTAGTTGCCCTAGTTGCCAGACTCCTCGGAGTCACGACCACTGTCCCCTTCTCTGGTCCCCTGCTTCCAAATCATCTGAAACTGCCCCTTCGGAAAATCAGCCTGCAGGCTCGCCTCCTTCTTCCCCTTGGTTCCTATGTCTCTCTTCTCTTCCATCTCTCTCAACCTCTTTCTTCTTTCCCTGGTTGCACTCTCCTTGGCTGACCAACACCCTAGGATGGCCCAGGACCATCACATGGATGCCTCTTGGGGAACTGAGGCACATCAGATGGCCATCTTAACTCCCCTCTTCTCCCTGCAGCCCCACAAACATAGGAATAAAGCTGCCACTATCCAGACCACAGAAATCAGAAAAAGGCTCCTACTCTGGGAACACAGTCAATCGCAACCCATCTAGGGGGAATTCCTTGAGCAGTGCACAACCCGTGTAACCCTTCATGGGTGCCACGGCCTAGGAGGGACTCCAGGCATAACCTGTCATGCTGCTCCCTGCCCCTGCCGCCTCCAATAAGTCTCAGCTCCCCTTTTCCTCTTGGTAGTCGCTCTGAAGTTTGGTGCTATCGATTTTGTTTTTCCTTCTTCTTTTTTTTTTTAAAGATGTTATTTATTTATTCACCAGAGACACAGGCAGAGGGAGAAGCAGGCTCCCTGCAGGGAGCCCGATGTGGGACTCGATCCCAGGACCCCGGGATTGTGACCTGAGCCAAAAACAGACATTCTACCACTGAGCCACCCAGGCGTCCCTCAATTTTGATTTTCATTCGTCTCAACAAGGCCCACTTCCGCACTATTCCAGAAACACACCAGACCTGTCTTACCTTCTTGCTTTTTGCTCATGATTCATTCAACAATCAAAATTCTGTAACTATCCATGATAGGCCAGGCAGCTAGAAGGAGGCACCAATGCAAAAAGGCTAAATCCCTGCCCCTGATTTTTCTCAAGAATGATTTTATTACCATTATTACCTATTTTATGATGGCGTGTTTCCAAGTAGGTTACAGACATCAGGACATCCCTCCAAGAAACTTAGGAAAATAGTATCAAGTAAGAACACGCCACTATATCTAAACATTTCAATAATGATGTCTCGGTGTCATCTAATATTCAGTCTATACCGGACTTTCCTCATTTCCCTAAAAGATGCTTACGAGCCACTTTGTCTGCTCTGTGTTGATGCGCTACATCAGGTGACATCCCTGCAGCTGGCTTTTGTCTAGAACGGGCCCTTTTTGCAGGAGACACGGACTCAAGGAAGAGAGAGAGAGAGAGAGAGCGCGGGCCACTCTTTTTGTCCTCAACTGTCCGGCCAGGTGGCAGATGTGGATCGTGAATAAGCTGCTCGGCGATCAAGGGTGTTGTGCTGGACATTTGCAGAAGTTGCCAGCAGAGCACAGAGAGGGAAGTCGTAAGGAAGGCTCCACGGGGAAGATGGGCTAGGCTGAGTCAGCTGACCCACAGGGTCTGTGGCAGGCCCACAGAGGACCGGCCCTCGGTGGGGAGAACAGTCACACGGTGCTTCCAGGAAGCATGGCAAGGAGGGTGTTTTGGGGAAGAGTGACACGGGGCGGGGGGGGGGGGGGGGGGGGGGGGACAGACCCTTCCAGATCAGCCACAGAAGATTCACGGAAGCTGCAGGGAGTCATTTAAAATTATAAGTGGAGAAGAGACAAGGTCCAATTTGCTTGCTAAAAATATCCCCCTGGCAAATATAGGAATTTGAGGTTTGGGTGGGTGGTGGGTGACACATGGGCAGGAAACAGCCACACGCTGGGCCTGGAAGCATAAAGTGCAAAAGATCTCTACCCTCAGGAGTCGGCAGTCTAGGAAGGAGCGTGCTATGGTGTTGCAGCCACGGGGGATGAAAGTGGGGGGGGGGGGAATCCTGGGGCCCAGAGAAGCCAAGGGACTTCCTCAAGGTCATCCAGCAAAATATTTGCAGAGCTGGGACTTCAGTTCTAGGCTCTGATCCCTTAGGACTGTTCCCAGGACACTTGACATGATTAGTGGGCAGGCTCTCTCTCACCAGACGGTAGGAAGCAGCAGAGCAGGGGCCTGTCCGGGTCTTGACCACTCTGTCCCCAGCCCCTGACTGCGCCTGGCACGGGTAGGCCACAGGCTCTGCGGAATGAAGAAATAAGCTAAAGCGAAGGAAGCAGCTCTTGTGCACGCTAATTTTCATGATGGATATCTGTCGTCAGTTATCAAGTTATTGCCTTCTTTTTTTTTTTTTTTTTTTTTTTTAATTTTTATTTATGATAGGCACACAGTGAGAGAGGCAGAGACACAGGCAGAGGGAGAAGCAGGCTCCATGCACCGGGAGCCTGACGTGGGATTCGATCCCGGATCTCCAGGATCGTGCCCTGGGCTAAAGGCAGGCGCTAAACTGCTGCGCCACCCAGGGATCCCAAGTTATTGCCTTCTAAATACGCTCTGTGACCAACGATGGAATTCCTTGAGAGTGAGCGGGGAGTTAAGCTTTCTCAGGATGGGGCCCTGGTTGGGGGGGGGGGTGCCTCCTGTGGCAGGAGGGCTGGGGGTTGGCGGTGGGGGTGTGAGGACATGTGGTGTAACCAGCCCCAGTCACTGGCCCAGAACACAGTCCCTTCCCATGGCAATAACCTCCCTGCAGCTATCTCGACCTGGAAACCCAGGCCTCTGGGCAATCCGTGGCCGGTGGGGGCAGGAGTCCCAAGGCCCTGACAGGGGGACTCCACTACCCGTTGTGGGTCATTTGTACCCCACCGGAACTCTGGAGGGCTGTCTGTGGTTTGTCCAGCAGCTCCAGACCAGCTCAGGCCTGGCTGATCCAGCCAATATCTCCCCCATCCAGTGGCCAAACCACCAGACTCCATTGAAGTCTGAACCTCTCCCAACTGTGTCCTTCCTTGGTGTTATGCGCTGGGCTGTGGCCCCCACCCAATTCCTATGGTGAAGTGTTCACCTCCCACTCTTAAGAGTGTGACAATATTTGGAGAAGGAGTGGGGGTGTCTTCAAAGAGGTGATGAAGTTCTATTGTCCAAGGGTGAGTCCTAATCCAATATGACCAGTGTCCTTATAAGATGAAATCAGGGCCCAGACACCCACAGAGGGAAGGCCACGTGAGGACATGGGGAGAAGACAACCATCCACCATCTGAGGAGAGAAGGCTCAGGAAGAGTCAACCCTGTGGACACTTTGGTCTTGGACTTCAGAATTGTGAGAAAATCCATTTCTGTTCCTCGAGCCGCCATCTTAGTCTGTTCAGGCTGATATAACAAAATGTTGTAGGCTGGGTGGCTTCTAAACAACAAAACAGGTACTTCTCACAGTTCTGCAGGCCGGGGAGTCCCACGTGAAGGCCCCGGCAATGGTTGTGTTTGGCTGAGGGACCTTTCTCCCTGGCCCCCCGCTGGCATCCTCTGGCTGAGTCCTCTCAGGGTGGAGGGGGTGAGGCAATCTCTCTGGAACCTCTTGTAGAAAGGCACTAATCTCACTCATGGGGGCTCCACCCTTATGACATAAGCACCCCCAGAGCCCCCACTGCCAGTGGGCATGAGGACCTGACATAAGAATTTAAGGGAATGGGGGCGCCTGGGTGGCTCAGTTGGTTAGGCCTCCGGCTCAGGTCGCCATCCCAGGGTCCTGGGCTCGAGCCCCACATTGGGCTTTGTGCTCTGGGAGGGGGAGCCTGCTTCTCCCTCTCCCTCTGCTGCTCCCCCTGCTTGTCCTCTTTCTGTCAAATAAATAAATAAAATCTTTTAAAAAAAAATTTTAAGGGAATGCAATGTTCTGGCCTTAACACAACCTGAGCAAAGGAACACACCTGGGGCCCCTCCCTCAGCCCCAGGGGCACCTTGGAGAGTTTCCTTATATCTTATAGATACTCTTTTATCCCAGTTAATGTTTTATATCAGACTTCCCATTTGTCCTTCTGTGGGGTTTCTACCCCCTGCTGGGGCCTAAGCTGCCTCCACATCCCCTCCAGTCTTCATCTGCATAATTGCAGGGAACTGCTGCATTGAAAGCAGGCTCCTGGAGCGCAGTCAGGAAGCTGCTTTAATTTTTCTCCGGGCCACAAACCTACTTAGTGGTGCCGGCTCCTCCCCTGCCCCTGGGGACAATCTGGAGCAGGCCTCCTGCTCACTCTTAAATTAAAAAAAAAAAAAAAAAAAAAAAAAAGTCTACCAGTCAGTCTAGTTAGCAAAGCGAATGTCTAATCCTATAAAATAAATTTCAAAAGAGTTTAAAAACGAGCCACCTTCAAACTTCATTCAAAGTGAGAACTTCCTGGGGCGCCTGGGTGGCTCAGTGGTTGAGCGTCTGCCTTCAGTGCAGGGCGTGATCCTGGGGTCCTGGCATGGAGTCCCACATCCGGCTCCTTGCATGGAGCCTGCTTCCCCCTCTGCCTGTGTCTCTGCCTCTCTCTGTGTGTCTCTCATGAGTAAATAAATAAAATCTTAAAAAAAAGAGAGAGAGAGAAAGAAAAAACCCAAAGGAGAACTTCCTCTTTTCCCGGCTCAGGGCAGGGGTGCCTCTTCCTTTTTTGCTCTGCTGGCAACTTTCTCCTGGCCACCTGCCCCATCCTGGTTTGTGACACATCTTCGCTGGGGCACGAGGGATGGAATGAAGTGAAGGGCAGAAAGGACAGCGGGGTTTGGCAGTGAGGCAGCTCAGATTCTTTTTTTTTTTTTTTTTTTAAGATTCTATTTATTCATGAGAGACACAGAGAGAGGCAGAGACACAGGCAGAGGGGGAAGAAGGCTCCCTGCAGGGAGCCCACGCGGGACTTCATCCTGGATGAAGGATCCAGGATCATCCAGGATCAGGCCCTGGGCTGAAGGCAGCGTCAAACCCCTGAGCCACGGGGGCTGCCCCGGCAGCTGAAGACCCCAGCACTGTGAGCCCGCGGTGTCCCCCGCAAGGGGCCTGCTCTGCTACTGCAGTGCCCGAACCCTGTTCCTGTCAGCTTTGCTTCCCTTCCTCACATCAGCACGGTGGGAGGGGGGGGGTCCTCTGTATGTTCCCTGGGACGACAGTCACCAGCTCTGGTGACCGGTGTGGGGAAGGTGACTTTCCCTCCGCAGCTGTTATTACTTCTTGGCTAAACTCTTGCACTGGCCTCTTCCTGGCTCCCCTGCCCCCCAGTCACGCTGGGGACTGGCCCTGGTCTGGGGGGTGTGGTGTCCCCTGCCTGGAGCAGCAAGTCAGGCTGGCTCCTCCTCTCCTGGCGGGAGCTTTGTGAGATCCCCCACCAGGGGCCATGCTCTCTCTTGCTGCCCTTGTGACCATTTGATCCTCAGGATTCTGTGCTCTGAGGCCAACCTCCACCTGGACCTGCTTGGTTAGAGGCCCACCTCCCCTCCAGGCCGTGCTCAAGCACGCGTCCCTTTAGGCCAGCTCCAGGCCGGCTCTCAGCCCACACCCTCCAGGGACACAGCTCTGTCCCTCGTCATCTCGGCAGAAGGGTGATTCCTTCTACTCTCCTGATGCTGATTGCTGAATCTCTCGCTTCCCAGATTTCCTCAAGCACACATTACATTCCAATCCACCATGTCCCATTAAGTGCAAAGGACACGTGCAGAGTGCCCTGGAGTGGCACTACTGCTCCTACAGGGTGCAGGGCCGTGGGGGAACTCTCTGCTGTCTCTAAAGAAAATCCCTTCGAGGTAAGGATCCCAAAACTAGATTTTAAGCAGCCAACACCTATGCTAGTCTATTCGGGCTGGTGTAACAAAATATTATAGACTGGGAGCTTCGACTATGGCCATTCATTTCTCACAGTTCTAGAGGCTGGAAGTCCAAGATCAAGGTGGCAGCAGATTTGCTGTCTGGTGAGGACGTGCTTTCTGGCTTGTAGACAGCTAGTTTCTTACTGTGGGCTCACATGGCCTTTCTTCCATGCCTGGGAATGGAGAGAGCCTGGGGGGAGATGCAGCAGGGAGGTTGGGGGGGGGGGGCTGGGATGGGGGAGAGGGAGAAAGAGTCTTCCTTTTCTTCTAAGGACACTAATCTCATCATGGGGCCCCACCCTCATGATCCCTTCTAAACCTAATGACCTCTCAAAGGCCCCACTTCCAAATACCATCAGTCTGGAGATTAGGGCTTCCACACTGGGAGGTGCGGGGGGTGGGGGGGTGGGGGGGGCATAGTCAATCCACAGCCCCGCCTTTCTACAGAGCCCACTATGACCTCCCTGTCTCCCCTAAATATTGCAAATAAGAGCTGGCTGCCTATGCTGTTTTGTACTTTGCTCTTATCGACTCAACAATGTTTCATATCCTAGCGGGGTTAAATATTCTTTCACAAAGATTTTGCAAACAACTGCATGGTGTCCTAGAAATTTGTATTTTTGAACATAGAGAATGATTGTCGGATTTTGCCAGTACAAGCAGTGGACTTGGGGAGAAGAACAACTTCTGTTGTGTGTCAAGTAAAGATGATCTGGCCTACTTTTGTCCGCAGTATTTGAACCCAAAGAAGTTTACTAAATAGTCAACAACAGCAAACCGCCCCAACATGCAGAAACAGAAATCTCCATCATCCACACTCTGGGCTACTGTTATCACTGTGTCATTTTTGTTTTCTGTAGTGATCAGCCAAAGGCAGTGTCAGGCGGTCTCAGGGAAGCTCTGTTGTTACTTGGCTTTGAAGGTCGGTAAGGTAAGCATGAGGCCAGGTGAGGATGGACAGAGGTCACACTGCAGAAAAGCAGGGGAGCTTCATTGCTGACAAATGTACCTCTCTCTCTCCTCACCAGTTCCTCGGAGTTGGATCTCCGACTCGGTCAAACAGATCAGAGAGCTTCACCTCTCAGTTCTGTGCAGAGGTACATATCAAAGGCAGAGTGATGCTGGGCATGGAGCCATGAGCCAGGGATGCTTTACGGTGAGACAAAGTCAAAGCTTCTGGAAGGTCACCTGGGGCGGCTGGTTGAAACGTGGAAGACCGGGCTGGGTTTGACTTTCTGTGCCAAGTAGAGAAGGAAACAAAACAGAAGGAAAGATACCCAGATTCATGCATTAACCTAACAGGCAGGAAGGATTTTAAGATTTTTGTGTTCATGTCCACACATTGGAATTTATTCCATCATGGATAGGCAGATCATTGGAAACTATCTATCTATCTATCTATCTATCTATCTATCTATCTATCTATCTATCTATCTATATTTTCCCATGGAGCATTCAGCGCTGACTTGAAGGCTCTGGGCTGCTCTTTCCCAGGGTGGGCTTGAAATTGGGTGTGATTTTGTTACAGGGACTTCACAAGGATTTTTATCCTTGTGATTTTCAGATGTTTTCAGGGAAAGGTTAAGAATATCCCCAATACTGTCAAAAAGGGGGAAATGCAACTCTGTTTCTTGAGGATTTGCCTGAGCTAATTATATGTTTGCTTTTCCATCTGTCTCCTTTTCAGAGGCAAAGCTTAGGGGAAGACAGTCCCAGATATCAATGTCACCCCAGCAATATATATTATTCTAATGCGATGAATCTCCAGATACTGCTCTGATGCTCCCTTGCAGGGAGCAGTAAGATGGCTTGATTTCCCTCAGGTAGTGCCTGGCTTTCATGCTGTATTATTTACTTCTCAGGTCAAGAGGTCTTCTTCCTTTAATTATGGCTTAGGAAAAATTTGTCAGGGCCTACATCGACTTCCCCTGATGTACTACTGGTTCTGGCAGATTCAATAATAAGGTGGTCTGTACATCGGCTGCTCTCATGGAAACAGGTCACTAACTCATCTCTTCTGAACACAAGGCAGAGAACTCATGATACATAATTCTTTTCTTGCATCGGAGCAATTAATTTCATGTTACGACTTTAACGGGGACTTCTGACTCTTCAGCAAATGGTCAACCCTGTGGGTAGGACATAAGTAGTGAAAGTGATTTTTAAACAAGATTTGAGCCTGTTTACCTCAGAATGACTTTCCCATGGAGGTAGCCCCAACTAGAGGCGCTACACATGAATGATTCCATTATTGCTCAAAAACTTCTTGGGACTCTTCTTTTGGAACTGACTTTGGTAGTGACAGCATATTCTATGGGACATCTGCAGTGCTAAACTACGTACATCTCTCCAGGGTGGATTTGCTTTTGGGAAATAGTTAAGAATCACCCATAAACCTATCAGGTGAATGGGAGGGATGACGGAGCTGAATGGTACCACCTGGGGGGTGAAAATAAGATATGATTTTACAAAGTAGCAAAACTGTGTGTGTGTGTGTGTGTGTGTGTGTGTATTATATGTGTGTGTATGTTCTTGATGTTAATTCCAAAAGAATAATTGAAAAGTACTTTGAGGGACCCCTGGGTGGCTCAGAGGTTGAGCATCTGCCTTTGGCCCAGGGTGTGATCCTGGGGTCCTGGGATCAAGTCCTGCAGGGAGCCTGCTTCTTCCTCTGCTCGTGTCTCTGCCTCTCTCCGTGTCTCTCTCATGAATAAATAAATAAAATCTTTAAAAAAATAAAAATAAAAAATAAAAGTACTTATGAATCTTTGGCAAATGTTTGTAAATGTTTAATCAAGATACGTATTTCAGGAAAATTTATAGGACTATGATAGAGGATGATTACTGTGAAAGTCAGCATCCATTTGGGTTTGTAAGTCTTGGTGTGCTCATTGAAAAAGTGAGCTTGTTTACTGATTCAATGAAGAAGACTGGTTATGAGTAAGAGGACCAGACGAAACAGAAGTAGGTTTCTCTCTCAACGTAAAAGTCTGCAGGACCAGGCGCTGGGTCTGCTCCGTGGAAGCCTCAGAAGCCAGCTTCCTTCCAGCTCCTTGCTGCCTGCCCTGGACCTGTCCCTCAGGTCCGAGCCTCACGCCAGCAAAGTGGAGTAGGGACCCATGAAGGGATCCATAGTTACTAGAAATCTAGCAGTCAAAAAAAAAAAAAAGAAAAAGGAAAAAAAGAAATCTAGCAGTCTCTGTAGGACATCCAGGAACAGCCCCCCTCATATCTCATTGGGCAGAACTTTGTCACATGACCATATCCAGCCAAAAGGGAGTCTGGGAAATGTAGTCTTCATCTCAGGCCTCAAGAGGCAGGGCCTCTGTTACTGTGAAAGCACTTGCGAGCAAACATCAGGATGGGGAGCCACCAGTCTACACCACAATCACCTTTGCTCATATCCTACATTACGGCGGAGCCTGAAGGACACAGTGACATCGCTTGCCACAATACCCTCTTAACAGAAATAATAATTTTAGTTCTTTTTATCATTTCACGACCATTAACTAGGAATGGTGCCATGTGCATTCTGTATGCATATCATTTTATTTAATCCACTCAGCAGTCTATATAATACACACCATCACCCCCATTTAACAGGGTTAGAGACGTAAAAATCCCAGATTGCCCGAGATCCCGTGCCTAGAAAATGGCCAATACAGAGTTTGAATTCAAAGCCACCCACCTGAGAACCTAGGTCCTTACCCCCAGCGTTGTACCCCAAGAAGGGAAAAAAAATCTTGGAGTTAGTCTCCTACCAGGATGCTGGGACCCAAATGCTAATTAGCAGCATTTGGAGGAATGCTAAAACAGGTTTAGCAGTTAATAAAATTTAACAAAACTGGGGTGCCTGCCATACGAGTAGGGAGTATATGGGTCAGATTACTTCCTCAGCTCCGAGGTAGGATGAGAAATCCCCCGATGTGATGCCTCACCATGCCTTCTTGTCAATGGATTGTGGATGCCTAATCCCCTCATTCTGCCAGGGGGGAAGGGCAAGAGAAGAGAGGGTGAGGGGTGAAGCGGAGGAGGAGGAGAAGGGGGGGAAGAGGCGGGAAGGGAGGATGTTTTCTGTGACTGGGCCAGTTTCCTTGTCAAGCCAGCTTGGTGCTCCCCATTGTAAAAACAAGCTCAGGGATGTTTAAACATTTCCATCACCAGGGCAGCTCTTCCCCTGGAACAGAATGTTCTCTCCAAGCACTTAGACTGAATCTTCAGGGGGAAGAGGAAAAAGACCTGCATTTTTTTGGCCATCTTTTTCAACAGAGCATAAGGAAAGAGAATTTATTTAGTACAGGAAATGGCTACTGATAGCCTTTCTGGTCTGAGAAAAAAACTCAACTCACACATCTCTGAAGACATCGTGTTCTGTGCAAGGTGTCGTGTCATTTCCTGCCCAGTTAGGTGGGGATAGTGACGGAGGGCCAGGCGGACCAGTGTGAGCCCAGGGGAAGGGGAGGGGCTGTCTCAGCTGGGAAACTTTTGAATCTGTTTTCTTAGAGGCCCGGACAGAACTTAACTAGGTGCTGAAGACCTCAAAGCCTGTATTATTATGAAGGACAGAGAGCAGAGGTGTCTGCCTAAATCTAAAACACCCTTACAGAAGAAACCCAAAACTTCTGAAAGCATTTATCCCGTCACACTTTGGGGGTTGTAAAATCAATTGTGACCGGCCGGTGGAAGCAGAGCAGGTGTTCCAGCATCGTGCGTGGTGAGCAGAGAATGCTCAGAACTTCAGAGGCTCCTTTCAAAAGTCCTTCAGTTTAGGACAGACAGTAACGACCCCATTCCCTGTTTCCTGGGAGCCCACAGGCCCCCTTAAACTGGTCAGTGCTCTGGGGCACCACCATCTGTTTCCAGAGAGGATGTGGGGAAGCCAGCCTGGGGGCTTTCGTTGTCCTTGTCTGAGCAGGAAGGCCAAGTCGCTGACGCATTGTTACAAGGTGGCTGTGGGAGGGTGGGGGTGGGGTGGGGTGGTGGGGTGGTGGTGGTGGTGATTCCTTTGGCAAGAACTGCATCTATTTATTATCTCTTCCTTGTAACTGGTTCTGATGCTGTTAAGGCCTAAGATCAACTTTTAACAGGATTTCACTTTCTCTGGCTTGGGTCACAGAGAGTAGAGGCCACACTCTTTACTCAAGTACCATTATTTACCCCCAGGGCCTTCACTTCCGGCCCAGTGTGAAGGACACATTGATCTCTAACACTCCACCCATCCATCCATCCACCTACCCACCCACCCATCCACTCATCCATCCATCCACCATCCATCCACCCATCCACACACCCATTCATTCATTCATTCATTCATTCAGTTTGTTCCTTTCCTCATTTGTGTACCCATTCATAAACAGAACACAACACAGGCAGGGCTGGCTTATCCCCAAAGTACTGTGGGGGTTCAGGGGAGGATGCTGGGGGAAGACCGACCAGGAGAGAGGTGTCGGCCATTTCTGCTGCACTGGTTTGGCCCCCTCTGAATCCTTCACAGCCCCTGGCCTGAGTGGGTGCTTAATAAATTCCTGTGGGGTGATCACCCTTCAGTAGCCTCCTTTGCTCACACATGTAGGTGCCATAGCAGGTCCAGTTGGGGGCATCTGGGCCTGGGGGCATGAGCGTGTCTGGGCTAAGATACTTGCACATGCTAATTATGAGCCCTGTGCCCTGTGCCTGCCCCTAGAGGAACCACTGAGAAACATTATCGTATTGCAACAGTACCTAGTGACTTGTAGAACATTTCTTTTTTTTTTTTTTTTTTTTTTGTAGAACATTTCTGATCTGGATCCCAGGAGAATAGCACCTCCTGGCCTGCCAGGCTCTGCCCAGGGCCCCAAAGAGGCCAACGGTGTTTCCTAGTTTCCCTGCCCCTCCAGCCTCTAGCCCTAAATACAGGCACATTGCTATTGCTGCCTGCCCAGGTCTTCTTCCCTCCTGATCCTACTCGCCAAACCCCCCCAACCCTCCCTCCCACCCGCACCTGCCCCTGCCCCCAGCTGGCCAGATGCCCCTGACAGAAAGGGGCCAGTGAGGCCTGGGTTAAAAATTCTGCCTTGCCCGCCTCGGGAGCATTGCAGTACCCTAGTCTAGCTCATCTCCTCCTAAATCTCTTGCTCCTGGGGGCTCTGAGGCTGCCCCCAGTGGAGCAGTCACCAAAGGCCCCTGCGGCCCTCAAGGTGAAGGGGAGGTTGGCTGTCACACGAGCTGAGCTGCCCTGCTCATAGCCCTTTCTTTGCTCTCTGAAGAGGAAGGGGAATGAGGGAAGCAGCACCACCAGCAAACCCATGGGGTGCCACCCAATTCAGCAATCTCCCTAACTCACCCTGCCGCTAGTTGTTCTGGAAGAAGTCACTTCCTTGCTGCTCTGTTCCTTCCCAAGATTGTTGTTAATGGAAAGTCTTCCCAATGGTCACTGCTGAGAGGCTGGAAGAGAGAACACCTCTGCTCAGGGCCCTATGCCCCAGTGCTCGGGGGGCCCTCAGTTCCCCTGACACCGTGCTTGGGGGGCCCTCAGCTCCCTGGCCCAGTGCTTGGGGGGGGGGCCTCATTTCTCCCGGCTGTGGGCTTCTGTGGCCATCATGCTGAGATGCACCAACCCTCCTCCTGCAGATCTGATTGTCATCGCCTTCTGGGTGAGCCTGGCACTTTTCGTCATGCTTCTCTTCCTCATCCTGCTCTACATGTCCTGGTCAGGCTCCTCACAGGTGAGGTGAGTAAGGAGGGTGCCGATGCAGGTAAGTCACCGGGCTAAACAGTGAGTGACCGCAGGTCCACGCCATGGACTATTATTCAGTTGCAAAAAGGTACGAATCACCGATTCATTCACTCCGACACGGATGTACTTCAAAGACACTGTGTTCAGTGAAAGAAGCTAGACACAAAAGGCTCCATATTGTAGGATTCCATTGATCTGAAACACCTAGAATGAGTAAAATTCTAGAGACAGAAAGCAGATTAGTGCTTGTTCATGGGGCCAGGGCTGCTTTTTTGGATGCCAAGAATATCTTAAAGCAGAGTGTGTTGATGGTTGCACCATTTTGTGAATATATTGAAGATCTTTGAATTTTTACATTTTAAGCGGGTGAACTTGGCTGTATATAAACTCTATCTCAATGAAGCGGTTAAAGAAAATAAAGCCAAAGTGACCCCACATGCCATTAGGTCTTGTCAAATGACTCACTAGGAAAAGAGGACCCAAACTTAGGCATCTATGGCCACCATCTGTTATTGAATCCCTACTGTGTGCCTCAGCAGCTCAACCGGAGGTAAAATCTTGGGGCTCCAAGCAGTAATTAGCTAATAATTAACTTATCTCATTGTAGGTTAATTCTCCTGTGCTGGACAATTGGCCCACCACATCCAATTTCCCCTTCTAGCTTAATCTGCACCCTCCCCTCCCCCCCCCCCCAGCTACTGCTGTCCTTAATGATGGTTCTAGCTAGGGACCTTGTAGTGCCTTTCCCTCTGCTTCAGCTGAGGGGACCAGGGGTGGGCAACTGACCCAACAGAGCCTGCCCAGGGCTGGCCAAAGCCCCTTGAATCATGGCCTGGCAGGAGAGCTGGGGCCAGGGAACACTGAGTGGTCTTGGGGGAAGACTGGGGCTGGCCGCCATCATGGACCAAGCTATCTTGGGGAGTGGAAACCATGAGCCAGCACAGGAAGCTGGCAGCAGAGAGATGAGCAAAGCTGGTATGGGAGAGGAGGGGATGAGGAGTGCAAAGCCCCTGAGAGAAAAGAGGGCAGCCTTGCTACCTGGTGGGGTCCCATGGCCAGTTCAGGGGGGACCTGCCCATCTGTGAATGTCCAGGTCTACCTCAGGGGGCCCTGTCTCCCTGCCTCCACCCCTCCCTGCCCACAGTGGCTCACCAAGTCACTTCTGGTTCATCTTGGTTACCAGGGGAGGCTGGGGCCGGCTGCTGAGCAATGAAGAAATCTATACTTTTCTTCTAGTCTTAAGAACTCACGTTGAATTTAAGCAGACTGATACTCTAAGAAGTACCTGGGGTGGGGCGGCGGGGGGGGACGGTGGAATGAATGCACTCTTCTAAGGGGACTTGTCGCCAGCCCTGTGCTAGGGACAGTTTGCCAGAATGGTTGCCTATCCTCCCAGTGGAAAGGTCCCCAGTCCGGAGGGCACACAGGCTGCTGTGGGAGAGGAGTCCTGAAGGTCTTTAGGGCTACAGTTTTATGGGGCAGATGGATGATGTTCACCTTGGCACCAAAGAAAGCACTCTCCAGGCACTTTGAAACAGCCAAGTGGGTCTTCAGTAAGACTTGGGAAAGACAGGCTGAGTTGTTCCTTGAGGAATTGCTCTTTCTATGCTTAAAAAAATAAGTACAGGGATGCCCGGGTGGCTCAGCGGTTTAGCGCCACCTTCGGCCCAGGGCCTGATCCTGGAGACCCGGGATCGAGTCCCACATCAGGCTCCCTGCATGGAGCCTGCTTCTCCCTCTGCCTGTGTCTCTGCCTCTCTCTCTAGCTGTGTCTCTATGAATAAATAATAAATAAAATATTAAAAAAAATAAGTACATAAATTGTGCTAGCGTCGTCTGAAAGGAGGGCTCTGCTCCATTGGGCCACCTTCTGACCGTCTTCACTCATGTGGAATTATAACTCGTTGAAACTAGTTCTGTGGCATAGACTAGTTCTCTACCAATGTATCACCTCAGGTTGCCCTGATGATAGCTAGGAGGTGATTACGGTCCCATTTCATTGATGAAACTGAAGGCAGGTGAGATGTGGCGAGCTGGCTCACGCTGGGCAGCTGTGCCCACTGCCCCCAGCACCCCACGTTCAGGAGAGGCATCCAGAGTATGGATTTCTAGCTAAGATACAAGTTGGCTGGAGGCAGAGATATCTGAGCTATATATTCAAACATGGACGGATGGAAGGTCAACCTGCCTGCTCCCCATCGTAACTGGACAAGGGGAGAAGTGACCTCAGAGGGAATGACCTAGGGTCAAGGTCACCATCAAGCACTGCCTGTTAATTTCTCCACAGTGGTGACCTTTGTGAGCTGGGCTGACCCTCTCCCAGGGTCTGGTCCCCTAGAGGAGGTGCTTCAGCCCTGTGTTGCTTTCTTTACGGGCTTCGGGCAGGCAGGACAGTGCCACAGGAAAGCATCCAGTAAGTTCTCTCCCCAGCTTTGATGCCTGTCTCCTCCCACTTGCTCTGTCCACAGGAACAACGCCCAGCACCACCCAATATGCCCCTGGAGTCACAGCCTCCACCTCCCGCTCTGCATCCGGAGACACCCCCCAGGATCCATGGAGCTCGGGCGAGGAACCAGGGAGCAGAGTATCCAGCCCTGAGCAGTGGTTGTGGCCAGGAGCCCCTCCGACTTGCCCCACTCTGCACCCCCAGACCCACCCTGCTCTCCTCCAGGACTGACCTTCGATGGGGAACCCCACAGCATCAGCTGACATACAGAACAAGCAGGGCGAGCCTCCGCCTAGAGACAGAACCTCTCAATCATAGAATTGACATCAGCAAATCGGTGAACTCAAACCAACCAGGACACCGAAGTGCCTTCGCAAAGCCTGCTTGCATGTAGCAGGAAGGGCAACTAGGCCAGATGTACTCTCCAAGGGAGCACGAATATGCATTATCCGGGGCCTGCGGGACCCATCCTAGCATAGGGAAGTAGCCCTAGATATTGCTGATTTTTAGTGCCTTTTACCTGCATACTTACTCTTTGTGTTCACTTTGGGAAGGGTTGAAAATAAAACATACATGAATTAACTCTAAAAAATATTTGCTTATCTTTACTGGGCCACTTTTTAGTTCCAACTCCTACTGCTGTAATATAGTCTTTCTAAAATATTTATTGGGGGGGGGGGAAGAGCACACGCATGTGTGTGTGTGTGTGTGTGTGTGTGCATGCGTGCGTGCCGGGGGAAGGGCAGAGAGAGAAGGAGACAGGCAGATGCCCTGCTGAGCAGGGAGCCCAACACAGGGCTCCAACCCAGGACCCTGAGATCATGACCGGAGCTGAAACCAACAGTCTAATGCTTAACCAACTGAGCCACCCAGGAGCTCCATCCTGCTGTAATATTTGTCAACCCTGAGTTCTAGGTGGATCTGAACGGTCTTTAGGACACCCAGGGAGGGCTGTGAAGTTCCTACCCATCCCCTACTGACAGGGCAGTATAGGCCCTGCCCGGCTAGGTGACGGTGGTCAAGGGACCCAAGTTATACTCCTGACCTCCCCAAAGCCTCTAAAAGACAGATTCCAAGAGGAGAGGGTCTGCATGGGAATGCTGTTGCGGGACCTCTTTGAGCTGCTAGGATGGGTCCCATCTGGGTGACGTTACGGGACCTCTGATCTGAGCTCTCCAAAGGATCAGTCCTCTAGTGCTTAATGGTCTGGCTCCAGCAGAGACAGCACGGAAGTACAGAGCCCACAGAACCACCCCACCCCCTCCCCAAGGCAGACTGACAATTCCTCCAGAGGAAGGTCGGCTTGGCCTCACCTGACTTGGGGCTGTGGGTTAGAGGGGAGATGAGGGAGGGAACTGATGAGCTCTGGAGACACCGCAATGGGGGAATGAGAAAGAGCATGTGGCCCTTCTTACTTGAATCTAAACACAGGATTCTGACTTAGGGATGGTCTCCAAAAACATGGTTGTGGGTGTTTGGGGGAGGATGGGGAGAGGAGGCAGTTGCTCCCTGTTTTCTAGACAATGAGCCCATATGTGGTGAGGGGACTGGAGGCAGAGAAGCATTACTCGTAACCTGGTTAAAAATCCTAAATTGTTGGAACGCCTGGATGGCTCAGTAGTTGAGCATCTGCCTTTGCTCAGGTCATGATTCTGGGGTCCTGGGATTGAGTCCTGTATTGGACTCCCTGCAGGGAGCCTGCTTCTCCCTTTGCGTATGTCTCTGTCTCTCTGTCTCTCATGAATTAAAAAAAAAAAAAAAAAATCCTAAATCATGAGAAACAACTAGAAATGAGCCTAAGGAAGATTGGAGGAATATGAAAGTGTAAATGTTTAAGCTGAGCCGATGGACAGGGAACGGTATTGTTCTGACCTGTGACCTGTGACCAGCCCCCGCGGCCAAGCTGCGCAGGAGGGGAGTGGGCACTCGGAGCTCTAAGTCCCCAGGCCAGAGCTCTCCTGAGGTTTGTCAGCTGCTGCTTCAATTAATACAGGAACCTGAAAAGCCAAATCTTGACCTCTAAAACATGGGTTTCTGTGAAACAAAATGACCTATTAAGACCAATCAAGAAAAACACAAAAGCCTAACAAAAATAGACATTTATTAACAACTTATAAAATCCCAAATCCCTCTTTTGAGACAGTTTAAAAAAATACAGGCTCTCTTCCCAAAGCAGAGGTCAAATCAATTTTATACTCTAAGGATCTAGCGTAACACCCTTTTACTTACTAAAATAATTACGGGCAGGAGCTCATTCACTCAAAAAGTTATACAAAGCTTTGCAAGACTTCTCATGGAAAGAAAAGCTGAAACATTTCACACTCTTTTATCTGACATATCATATTCTTGGACATTTTAGCTTAAATATCTACAAATCCCTTAGGTGCTCAGAAATGTTACTTCAATTTGAGGTCTTTTCTTTCAAGAGCAACAAAGCCGAGAGGAAGGGTCTTACCTTTTGGAACACTGAACAGGCTTGTGGCCCAGATGGACCCATGCCCATCACAGCTTTGACCACGTTGTATGCACAGTCCCTTGAGCTTAATACTTATTGGTGACTTAAATAAGTCAGCTTCACTTGTCAGGAAACTGAGTTAATATGGACAGAACTTGTCATTATATAAGCCTTGCTTGGAAATCCTGACTCAATGAAACTTCTAGAACCTGGTGCCAGGAGGTGTCAGGTGGCAGGGCGTCAAGCATCGGGGACTGAGGTGGCGATGTCCTTGCAGAGGATGACGATGGCCTCCTCATCACCACCTGGCGTGTCCTCCGCGGCGTCACAGATCATTTGGACATGACTTAAGAGGGTGTCTGGCCGCTGAGCCCCCAGCCAGATGTCCTTAATGTAGAGAGACACCAGGAATGCTGCAGCGGCTGAGGAAGAGGCGGACAAGATCATGAGGATGCAAACCTACTCCGCTGGAAAGTCAGTCATCCCTCAACCGCCCCCCCCCCCGCCACACACACACGGGACCCGGGGGCTTTATCAGGAGGTGAGGTGAGCGTTTGTTTAAGACAAACTTAAGACCCGTGCCTTTGCTTCACTTTGGGGTTAATCTTTGTTACTTTAAAGTTTATCTTTTTAGGTGCAGCTGGGGGGCTCAGTGGTTGAGTGTCTGCCTTCGGCTCAGGTCGTGATCCTGGGGTCCTGGGATCAAGCCCTGCATCAGGGGCTCTCCCACTCTCCCTGCTTGTGCTCCCTCTCCCTCTGTGTGTGTGTAAAATATGTAAAATCTTTTTTAAGAAGTTAAAAATTAAATTAAAAAAATTACCTTTTAATTTGATCATGTGTGCAATGTAAAAAAAAGTTACTACAAGCCAACTTTCTTCCTGGTTCTGACCACTTGTGCAGAGAACCAGAATCGAGGTTTGAGAAAAGGTTCCAAGGCTCAGTTCATTTCCTCACGGAATAGGTGAGGAGAAAGGGTTTCCTGGGCCCAGACTCAACTCCCCAGCAGCATCCAGATGAAAGAAGAGGTCGCTCCCCAGGGGAGTTCATCTGCCCAGACTCTGGCCTACCCACCTTCCCTGTCCCCTCCCATCCCTGGTGAAAGGAACAATCCTCTCAGATGGAGGCGGCCACACACACGTGGTCACAGGCTCCGTCTTCTCCCTTACAGTCTTTTAAAGCCTTTGGTCTTCGGTCATTCATTCTTTGCTGCATTTAAGCCTTTACTAAGGACCTGCTAAATGCTGAGCACATAAACTGTGGGCATATACGTACAAGTCTACACATACACACACGTCTGCAGCCATGTGTATGTCTGAACGGGCTGTGACAGGTAATTCTTCCCTTGAGTAACAGCTGAAAGGCAGGAAAGCCTCCACTCTGCACTGGTTCTGGGCACCTCTTTCCACTGTAAATACCGTTGTCACCGGGCTCTGACCTGAGAGCAAAGGCAAAGGCCTCCTCTCCCTTCACATCCAGGGCCTGATGGCAAACTATCTGTGATCCTCAGAACTCTGGCTGGGCCACACAAATACTTCATCGAAAGTACCTGATGGGTTCTAAGAACTGGGGGTTGCTCCCCAGCCCGCACCCATTCATGCATCCCCCTTCAGCCTTGGACCAAAGACCCAGCCTCACCTCGAGTGGCTTCATCCTCCTCCTGCAGACATGAAAGGCAGAGGGTCTCCATCACCGGGTGGAAGGGGCTCTGCTCGGGGCCCTGGGCCGCCACCAACTGCAGCATGACCGTGTTGAACAGGCAGGCAACACTCTGCGTGGGCCCCACCAGCTCCTCGGCACTACAGAACCGGCTGTACAGCTTGAATATGTTACTCCTCACAGCGCTGTCCCTGAGAAGGTCAGCCACGACCACTGGCTGGGGCAAAATGTGGCTCTTGAGCCAGCGGAGGAGTCCTGAAGTCTCCGCCCTGCTCAGTGGGTGCTCAGCCACTGACCACAGCACCCAGCTGACCACCAGGGGAGCGGTGGCGTATGCGAGGCCTGGCGTATCGCTCTCGGGGGTGGCCTGGTCCACAGGCTCCTGGGTCCGTGCAGGGCTGGGGAATGCTGGCCCCCAGTGGGTCAGTATGGACCTCAGGAGGCCCCTGCATATCTCCAAGGTAGACGCCTGTTGCTCAGGGTCAGCAGTCTCCTCTGCCTCCCCAGGCCTCCTTTTCCGGCCCCGTGGGCCTTTGGCTCGGGCTGGCACGACAGGCTTATTCTTATCCTTGAGCATCTCTGTTACACACAGAGAGAGGAAGGCAGTGAGACTGATGCCTGTCTTCCCCACACTGATGCAGGAGGCAGGCAGGCAGGCAATACAGGGGGGAGGAGGGAAAGGCAGAGGAGGGGCAGCTTATAGGTCCCAAGTGCTGGCCCCTGCTTGGCTCCCACAGGACTGTGATGGTCACCACTACTCTTATGACGACCCCATCCGATCCTCAGCACAACCAGAACCACCCGCTATCACTCAGAGTGAGCGCCGACAGTGCCAGAGCTGGGACTCAAAGCCAGGGCTCCCCAAGGAGGGAGGACGCACCCTGTTCCTAAGCCTTGTTGGCTATGACTATGCTGCTCTGAGGGACAGTGCCAGCTGCACTGTGGGGAAAGCCAGACAGCCGGGGCCTGACACTCACTCAGTAACTCCTTGACTTGGTATTTCTCAATGGCTGCTCTCAGGTCCTCCTGGAGCTTCATGTCTCTCTCAAGGAGGCTCCATTTGTGCAGGAGGACAAGGACATCTTTGGTGGACAGCACTGTCTCGTTCACGGTGAAGCGGTTCATGTCACTGAAGGCCTGCATGACGGTGGCCCGGTACCTGAGCACAGACTCGAGTGCCCCGAAGAAGTGAGTCAGCTGGGCGGAGGCCAAGGTCGGCCTATGGGGAGCCAATGTCACAGACTGAGAAAAAGCTGCGTCCTCGTCCCGTAGCCCAGGACCGCGGTGGCTGGGTGGTGCCACAGGCCCAAGGGCGCCAGCGGTCCACCCACTACTCGAATGTACCTTCAAACAGATGTGGAAGTGGAGGACCCAGCACAAAGAACAGGAAAAAGCCAGAGTGCACCCAGGGGGGACCCAAGTCTCACCTTCATGCCAGAGGCACAAAAATTTCTTGGAAACCCTGGAGACCCGGAAGAGTGTGAGGGTCTGGGCACCAGGCACCTAACCAAACACTGCAGGACTGCTGACCCCGCTGTGCCTCAAGGCCGCTCAGACTCAGCCCCACCCAACCTGCTTATGGGCACTGCAGGAAATCCACTCTGAACTCGAGGGAATTTAAAATTCAATACCATCTGCTGCACACAATTTTAACATTATTTCAAAGAGCAATCAGTTCTCAAACACCAAATGTGTCTTTTGACAACCCTGGAATAAAAAAAATGGGTCTATTGGCACTGATTTAACAATTTAATTCATAAAGATGAAAGGCCAAATGCCCTGTGTTTTATCAAGAAAGCTCTCACTCAGATTATAATCCATTTGAGATCAATCTTCTGGTTCCAATCAGCATACTTCTGTTCCCAAGTCAGAACTCTGTGAGTACACAGGCTCTATTTTCTCTACGACAGTGCAATCTGAGGAGGATGTAGCTCTCTGAGGAAGTGAAGAGCATTATTCCAAGGGGCCAGATGAAAATACTGGAATGTTCTAGAAGATTCTCGGGTATATGAGTCTGTGTGGGCTCGCGAAAGCAAGTCTCAGGACACCCTGACTTTCTTAGGTTTAAGGTCATGGAAAACATATTCTTTCTACAGAACATCACTTTGAGTGCTTGAATCAAACGATCAAGTCGTCTGCCTACTAAAGATGACCCAGTAGGACACGTTTAGGTTTCTATAATATCGAATTCTCAGGGTCTTGGAAGGAGCCCCCTAAAGTTGAAGCAGAAAAACAGCAGCAGATAAAATTGGTTTTCTGATGCCACCTGCAACCAGCAGCAGCTGTGGAGCCGTGACCAAGGGGACGCTGAGAGGCGATGTCCACAAGTGACCCATGCCTGGCGGGGCCGGGGCTTACCTCAGGTGCTTCGTGAGCATGATGAGGACATAAAGGAACTCGTTGACCACGTGCAGGGCGAGCAGCTTCGGGGGCTCCTGGGACCCCAGCCTGCAGGAAGGCTGGCCCTCCAAGTCTGCTCCCTTGTCTCCCAGGATGGTCACCCAGAGTGTGTGCAGCAGGGAGATTATGTTGGACAGCAGCTGGGTCTCCAGAAACCTGAAACCAAGTGCAGAACGCTCAGCGCCCCATCCTCTCCCTTCGGTCACCTCGGCTGGAGCTGGGGTGGGTGGGAGCACGGGCCACACTAATGCCCGTGGGGCAGCACCTGGCGGTGGGTGGCAGGCTGTCCCCTCTCCCAGCAATTCCATCCGCTCACCCCCACTGCAGCCCCCAAGGCCCAGCATCGAAGTCAAAACAGGGAGCCTGCCACACAAATGCAGCTTCAGAGTCCACCTTCTAGCTGGATGACCAGCTGAAATCCCAACCGGAGAGTATGGGTTCTCCTGCACATTTCCAGTCACCCCTAAAGCCAGGAGACACCATGGTCTCTACCCAACCCTCTTCCCATCCAACACACCTCTCACACACACAAGGTACTTACTTGCTCTCAAGGATGTGTAAGATCCACGTTAAAAGGCTATAGTCCCGTAGGATCTCATACGCACACTGGGCGTCCCGGGCAGCATTCTGCAGAATTTCCAGGATCCAATTCTGAAAACCCAAAATGAAGAGTTACCTCTCGGTATGAAAATCAAATTTCCTCGAGCAAAGGAACAAGTTGAACAACATGATGGTATGTTACGCTTCCAGGTGGTGGCTGCACACGGAGCTTGCTTTGCTAAGTCTGGAAGAGGGGTGGCCGTGCCGGCCAGAGAACACGGGCCTTCACAGCAATTGCCAGGCCCCGGGGGTGCCCACTCCTGCTGGTCCATCATAAGGAAACCAACCCACGGGCACGAAGTTGCAGCTCAGAAACCACATGGCCCAGATAGGAGGCTGGGAGAGAACGTGGAGTCCTGCTGTGCCCAAACAGCTAGCAGCCCATTTTGCCCACATGGGGAAACTGGGCAACTGAGGCAGCAAAAGTACCTTGGGTTTTAGCATCTGGAAAGGAAGACATAAAAGAATGGGACTGCCCCCGAAATGGTTAATTGGGTGTTTCAGAATTCTCACATGTCATAAAACATAAAAACTACCATATCCAAATTCCGTTTATTCCAGTGAGTATTTTACTCCTGACTTGCTCCCATTTACCCACATTTTATATACCATCAGATGCAAAAGCTGACGGGGCGAGCAATTAGTTCAAATACCAAAGGCTTTGCCCAGTGACTCTTTCCAACCACCCGTGGCATTGAGCACACTCTCACACGAGCTGTTGGTCAAGGAGATTCTTTTGTTGGCTCTGATGCAGTTGGTTTTAACTCCTGATGCTAGTTTCTTAGCTGAGTTTTCAGAATCTACAGCTTCTGTTCATTTAGTGACATTCTGGTGGCTCAAAACTGTCTCAGTGAAAGCACTTAGTCATTTAAGGAGGTTATTTGTCCCTAGACTTTGTAAGCCAGCTCCAAGGCTCACGACTTTTGGTCAGTTCCTCCCTCTGCACAGGCCTTACTCTCAGGCCAGGACACAGCCAAGAGGCCATGACAAGCAGCATTTCACCAGAGGACACACGGTGGTGGGTGCCAGCCCCACACGGCAATATGAAAGGCACTCATGGGATCTCACTTTCCCTCGTCGAAGTCAGTTTAATGGCAAATCAGTAGGTCGGTCATGTCCCGGCTGGGATGAGAACTCACATGGGTGTGACTTCCAAAGAAAACCTTCAGGGAAAATGGGGAGCACTGGGTGGCTCAGTGCCGGACTCCTGGTTTTGTTCAGGTCATGATCTCAAGGTCATGAGATTGAGTCCTGCATCGGGCTCCACCTTGAGCAGAGTCTGCTTGAGACTGTCTCTCTCTCTCTCTGCCCCTCCCCTGTTCATTCTTTCTCTCTCCCCACCCCCAAACCACCAAATAAATAAACAACCCCTCCTCCAAAAAAAAAGCACAGACTTTTTATTTTCAAACAGATTGTGGGACCTGCCTACCTGTGCCTCCTCGTCACACAGAGGGCTGCTGAAGAAGGAAAGGATGATGTGGAAGATTCCTCGCCTGGCGTAGAGATTGTAGCAGTGCTTGTCCCGCATCCCCTGCCGTAGGATCCCGAACACCCATTCCCGTTCTGTCTTTTGCTACGAGCCAGGCAAACAGAGACTACTGTTAATAAGTTAAAGCCCTTTTAACTGACGGCTCTTCAACCCCACTCTTTCCAAGTGGTGGCAACACGGCAGCAAAAAAATTTCCATTTCTGAGTATGTCATCTAAAGTCCTCAATAGTGGGGGCACCTGGGTGGCTCAGTTGGTGAAGCGTCTGCCTCTGGCTCAGGTCATGATCTCAGGGTCCTGGAATTAGCCCTGCGTCAGGCTCCCTGCTCAGCACAGAGTCTCTCTCCTGTCCCTCCTCTCCACTTGTGCTCTCTCTCTCTTCGTCTCAAATAAATAAAATCTTAAAACAAAAAAACAACTTGATATTTGATTCAGTTTCTTCAGATCAGAAGTAAAGGAGCAAGTCAAGTTTAAACTCTGCACTGTGTTGACTCACACACGTGTCCTACAAAAGCATGTTTAATACTTAACCCAGGCATCCACCAAGAAAATATTAACGAGAATGCCATAAAACTTAGGCCTCTGAAGTAGAGTTTTTAAGGTGTGAGAAGCCACCTAAAAACGAATGCATGGAATGAAAAGCATTTCTGTAAGAGAGCCTACGTGACCTTTCCCCTTCCTGACCTTGTTCCAACAATTATGCTGCTGTACCGTCAACAGTATCTGGGGGAACATGTCAGAATGACAGCAGGGACTAATAATCCAATGGAGGAGTCTTTTGGGGATCCCGGGGACTTCAGAAGCATTACCTCAAAGTCCGAGCTGTAGAAGAATTGGTAGAAGCCAGGCACTTTGTTCATATTCAAGTACTCATGTGACAGCAGGAACTTGTTGATCTTCAAGTACATGTGCTCCTCTGAGAACAAAGGCAGACAGTGGCTTACCGCAGGCACCAAGCGCCACCCCCATGCTCTGCTGGAGGTGGGGAGCAGGGGTTGAGGGAGTCAGGCATAAATCCCTGCCCTGTGGAGCTTTTGTATCCTTATCCAGATCCTCAGTTCTCGAGAATCAGACTGCAGTAAGACTGCCCCACTCTATGCCGCATACAGGCTTTCTCCCCCGGTTCGGAAACCACTATGGGATGTTGCTCACCCCCCCAACAGCAGCCTCCTACTAAGCTCCGATCAGCAGGTATGCAGAGGGAGACTCGATCAGGTCACACGGAGAGCTGGGGGCTGACACCCACGCTCATCAGCCTCTCACTGAAGGGCACTGTCACAGCACAGGAGGCTCACACACCCCCAGGGTCACTTTGCTCTGGAACGCAATGACACCAATGTGGACAGACACCTCCTCCACCCTGCGTTGCTTCCCACTCTGGGATGGATCACCGCTTCCATCCTGTACAGACTGCAAGGATCCTCGGAGGCCACCCCATGACCACTGCTGCCAGGCCCCTGACCCTGACATGAGGTCTGAGGCAGCAGAGGCTGGACCAGTCACCGAAGCTTCTGCTAAGACATTTTCTTAACAAGTGTCTTTTTTCTTTAGAGTCTACAAATGACTGTCTTCCCTCCTATAATTTCTAAGGGGAAGAAAAATCATAAAAACTATACAGGAATTGGTGGATACCAGATCTGAATTCCTATATCAACCTGGCTGGAGATGAACTGTGGGGCCTTGGACACACTATCTGATCTGGGGGGCCTCAGATGGGCGGCCACTGCCTCACTGAATGTGACCATGTGAGACTCCAAGAACCCCATGGCCTGTAATGGTGCCAACATCTGTCTTCATGCCACCTCGGCAGTGGTAGCTTGGGGTGAGTCACAGAAGGAGCTGGTTCTCGGGCCCTAGCCAGCACCTGCGCGGTGACACATGGGCCAGACACCTTCTGGCTAAGGACCCACAAGCCACACAGACTCTCATTTCCAAGTACGGATCCGCAGCTGCTGATGGACAGACTTCCCATGTCAGGCGCCCTCCTGTGCAGGATCCACCCCGCCCCCCCCAACCCAAGTGCTGTGATATGCGTGTACCTCAGGTTTACACATCTATCAGCAAATGCAAATATGTACTCCGTGCCTCTCTTGTATACACTGGTCTACACTGGGCTTTCTCACTGTTTTTTTTGTTGTTGTTTTATTTTTTCTGATTTCACTCACAGGGGCCCATATAGAGCTTCCTCACAGTCATGCTTTGTTCCCTGGCCACTTCTGTGGACATCCATGTGGCTCACTGTTACATGCATGGGATGACCCAGACAGGTCCTTTCTCACACGTGTGATGGATAACGCCTGCAGGATTAAAGCCAACAAATGGACCAGTGGTACCTGGTTTCAAAATCTGCAGGGCTGCCTTGGCAATGAAGAGAGTCAAGGTGAAGGTGAGTCTCATATTCTGCGTTCGGATCCCATTCCGGACTACATCTAACAGGTAAAGTAGCTTAAAACCAAGAAAAAAAGGGGGGGAAAGAAAAGGACAAGAATTTTCAGAACTGTGACCAACCTTGTCTTATGCTAGTTTTGCTGGGTTGCCTACTCTTCACATCCCAGAGGCCACTGAAGATGATGCTCATGATGGCAATGCCCCTGCTCACTGCCATCTCAGAAACACTTCTGCTTTTCCTTGAGGACCAGACATGTGCACAAGGGCAGAGAGAATCCCTGGCCCCACGCCTCTACAATCCAGTCTGTTCCCCTTCCCTGCCACCTTGGAGCATGGACTTTTGGGGCTCAGTGTGTTCTGGACAACAGCTGCCTTAACCACGGAGTTCAGACCAGAGAAACTGAACTGCTTTGCCCACCTACAGCCAAGAAGTGTTTGAAAGGGGAGAGCTTTCTCAATCTCCCCAAAGGTTGAGAACTAGAAGCAATCTCCAGCATCAATCCCTAAAAGGGAACGGACCTGGCTCTTTATCAGAAGTCTCCTGCCAACATGCCTATGTGTTCCCCAGAAATCCTTCTACCAGACCCAGTGGAAAGCCAGCTCTCTGAGGTCTGCCCAGGACCCTCAGCCCTACTCACCTGGGACTGCTCTCGGAACCGTGCCCCCTCTAGGTGCGAGTAGTAGGCTGCGAGGACGTAGTAGGCTGCAGCTCGCATCTGGGGGTCATAGCTGCTGAGGGCTGCGACAGTTAGGCCCAGAGAATTGGAATCCAAAAATTTTCGACAATCCACCACAAATTCTATGGAAGTAAAATACGGCATTTAACACACACACACACACGGGACGATCACGATGCTTGTGTAACATGTAGAATTAAATTTCCTTTTGCATTTTGCCAATATCAGCTATGAGTGAGTGATACAAGAAATGAAGTCTCTCCAGCTCCCCTTAACTTCCACTTAGGTTGGATAAAAGCCTATCTTCTTTTGCATGGCAATAATCCATACTTGCAGCTTCTAAAATGCTTGTCGATCCCAATCAGGATTATTTCATTACTTCTCACAAGCATTCAACAAGCCAGAGAAGAATGGAGGTGCCATTCAGACCTGAGATACAAGATCCCAGCATGCCGGAGGCCTGGGAAACACGACTGGGAAGCTGGCAGAGAAAAGCAGCTCCCTGTCTCTATCTTGTTCAGCCCGCAGCATCTGGATTCCTAGCCACAAACATCACTCTTAAAAATACGAGAGGCAGGGAGGCTAGAAAATTCAGTCAGTGCAAACCTGTCTGACCTTTCAATTTCCTTATTTTTAAAGATTTTATTTATTTGAGAGAGAGAGAGAGAGAGGGCACAAGCAAAGGGAGAGGGAGCCCAATGTGGGGCTTGATCCCAGAACTCTGAGATCATGATGAGCTGAAGGCACTGAACCACCCAGGGCCCCTGGCCCATCAATTTTATGAAGGGTTAACTTATACCCATTCTCCAACCGTACTTCTTTCCTCAAACAAACAAAAATGTCACAGAAGAGTGGCTTACCAAGCTGGAGCAAAAGTTAGAGTCTAAAGAGCTTGCTCGCTGATGTCCGTCTGTCACCCGTGAGGCCTTGTGAAAACTCACAACCACTTCAGGAAAGGACATGACCAAGAGAGAAGGCCAGATATAAAAGGGAACTCACCGGACCACAACTTGAAGGATGTGATTACCAATAACAAAATTCAGAACACTTTAAATCCTCTTTAATAAAGATCTAGGCCTTTTTACAATAAAAACACATAAATACAAATAAAATGCTTTTAGAACATAAACACATCACAAATTATGTGATAAGAACTGTGAAAGGGGATCCCTGTGACTCAGTGGTTTAACGCCTGCCTTCAGCCCAAGGTGTGATCCTGGAGTACGGGGATCGAGTCCGACATCGGGCTCCCTGCATGGAGCCTGCTTCTCCCTCTGCCCGTGTCTCTGCCTCTCTCTTTCTCTGTGTCTTTCGTGAATAAATAAATAAAATCTTAAAAAAAAAAAAAAAAACTGTGAAGAAAAGCCTTAGAACAAGGATAGGTCACTGTGTTTAAAAATGATTAAGCAGCAGGTCTGGTTATGATAATCACCCACGCAGACGTTCTTTAGACTGAGTGCCTGGTGACCTGGTTAAATTAGGAACCAAACACAAACCAACTGACGTGACGACCCCAAATGTGTAATCTTGGAATATACTATTGATACAAGAAATACCACCAATAATGTTTTTAAAAGGTCACTTTTTCCTTAAAGTTAGACTTAAAAGGATAGCTTTGGCAATTAAAAAAAACCTGAGAATAAATAAGAAGAAGAAAAATTGTAATCATCAGCTACTTCTCTGTAATCCAAACAGCTCCATAGGCATATAATTGTCTCCAAATGGGTGGCTGCCCAAAAGCATAGAAATTCCTTTAAACCATCAAGTTTCCTTCTTCAGGAGTAGCAGAGCTCCTTGGACCTTCCACCAGCATCTCCCCTGAGGGGTGACCAATGGTGATGCAGACACATACATACTGTTCCCTTCCTCTGTCTCAATGTTTATATCATAACAAAGAATAACCAGGCTTTCCACTTCCAGCCACGAGAGTGGCAGAAACCTGATTTACCTGTCCACCGGAAGCAACTAAAAAACTAGAAATGAAACAAGGATTTTCAAGACATTGGACATGAGGCAACAATTGACAACAATCTCTGAGAGAAAAAACAAACAGAATGAAACTTCTCACTGTCCCAGCTTGAAGCCTGGAGATTTCTAGGCTAAGACACAGGGAGGGCAAACCTAGGCAGAGACAGGAGAACTCAGAGTTGTGCAGACAGAGCACACAACTGGGAGGCCGAGGTGGCCAGAGTGCACAAGGGAGAGGCCCGGAGAAGAGAGCTCCAATCAGAGCACCAGAGTCTTCAGCTGAGTGCCACTCGGCAAGAGTCATAAGGAAGCTACCAGAGCCTGAGGAACAAGGGGAACACGGGGAACACCAGGCTTGTACCTGCCTGGATGTAGGTCCTGTCCCCACCAGCCAGGGCAAAATCCTCGCAGTTCATAAGGAGAGGGCAGACTGCTCAGAAGGATTTAAAGTCAGCTGTGGGGCGAAACACTGCTGTAGTGCCACTTCACAGAGATTCAAAGCAAGACTAGAAGGATCAAACCATCTCTAAGTAGCTCAAAGGTGTCCTAGAACAAGCTCAAGAACATTCACAGGAATATAAAAATATCCAGCACCAAACAAGGTAAAACTCATAATGTCTGGTTTACAACAAAAAATTATCAGACGTTAAAGCAGGAATACAGCCCATTAGGAGAGAAAAATCCATATGAAAATGACTCAGATACGACAAAGGTAATAGGAACTAGGCTTCTGTTTTAACTACTACAACTGTATTCTAGATGTTCAAGAAGCTAGAGGAAACACTGAGTATGTTAAATGGACACACAGAAGCTATAAAAACTCAAAATGAGGTTCCAGACATGAATATTAAAATGTCTGAGATGAAAAATGCACTGGAGGGGATTATTGGCAGATTAGACATTATAGACAAAGAGATCAGTGAACCCTAAGGCAGCAACAGAAATGATCCAAATTGAAACACAGAGAGGAAAAAAAAAAATAAAACCTGGAACAGAACATCAGTGAGCTGTGGGACAATTTTCAAGCAGGTTAATAATATTTGTGCAATTGGAGTCTCTGAAAAGTTTGAAGAAATAATGGCCAAAACTTTCCCAAAATTGACAAGAACTTCATAAATGTAGAACCAAGAAGCTCAGTGAATATCCCCAAATACAAGAAACAAATCACACTAAAGCACACTCTACTTACATTGCTTGAAACCAATGAGTAAACAAACAAAAAAATCTTCAAAGCAATCACACAACAAACAGAGAAACAAAATAAGAATGACAGTAGATTTCTTTTTTAAAGTACGCTCTGTGCTGATCATGGAGCCCAACGCAGAGCTTGAACTCATGACTTTGAGATCAAGAGTCTGATGCTCAACCAACTGAGCCCCCCAGGCATTCTGATAGGTTTCTTGTTAGCAACAATGTAACCCAAAATCAGGTGGCAACATCTTTTAAGTATAGTAAGAAAAAAAAAAACTTGTCAGCCTAGAATTTTATACCCTATGAAAACCTTTCAAAAGTTCTTTTTTTTTTTTTCCCTATAAAGAAGCTGAAGAATTGATCAACAGATGTGAACTACAAGTTCTTCAACGAAGTGTCTGGGGCAGAAGGAAAATGAAAGAAGATGGAAATCTGGGTCTACAAAGAGGAGTTAAGAGAACCAGAAATGGTAACTGTAAGATGGTGAATATAAGACACTTAAATCTCCTTAAAAGGTAACTAACAATTTGAAGCAAAAATAAAAACATATTGTGAGGCTTATAGCATACAGCAGTAAAATGTCTGGTAAGAATAGCATGGAAAGTGAGGTGGGGCACAAGTGGATTGATTCTACTGTAAGGTGCTTCTACGTATCCATGAGGTAGTATAATCTCACTTGAAGGTAAACAAATAAATTGGTGAGTTCTATTAACCCTCAAGCTACATACACATACGCACTGTAGCTAAAAACCAACAAAGAAAACAAAACAGAATCAGATCAATAATCACATTAAATGTAAATGGTGTACACATCTTAATTAAAAGGGAGAGATGGTCAGATTGGGCTTCAAAAAGGCAAAACCCAAGTACATCTGTCAACAGAAAACCACTTCCAATATCAAGACGCAGATTAAAAGGATGAAAAAAGAACAAATGAAAGACTTTTGGGCTCTAAGAGCATACAGACTAAATCTCATTTCTAACAAATGACAGTGACTGGTTTTGATGAAAAGTGGCTCAGCAGCTTAGTGCCTGCATTTGCCCCAGGGCATGATCCTGGGGTCCCGGGATGGAGTCCCGTGTCGGGCTCCCTACATGGAGCCTGCTTCATCCTCTGCCTAGGTCTCTGCCTGCCTCTCTCTCTCTGTCTCTCATGAATAAACAGAATCTTAAAAAAAAAAAAAAAAAAAAAAAAAAGGGCAGGGAAAAAAACCCCCAAAGCTTTAAAAAAGCAACCAACTAGGATAACTTTGTTTAGGAGAAGAGATGTGTTAAGGTACACCTACATACCTATACACCAAACACATGTAAAGGGAATGTATTTGGGAAAGAGAACAGTCTAAACATTCAATATTACACTGGCTAAAAACAGCTAGTACTCAGCTGCCTAGGGTATTTTTAGTAATCACTGACGTTCTGGAAGACAAATGGATTTTCCACGCGTCCCTGAGGAAAAGTCAATTTCATGTCTGTGGTCACCTGCTGTTCTATGAAGTCTTGGTTTTGTTAACACTTCAGGAGGAGAGCTGCCCTGGGGTGCTCAAAGTATAGCAGGCTATCAAAACATAGTTATAAATGCCACTCTCTGTTTCAGGAAGCTTGCACATAGCAATTTGGCCTTCTGATAACAGATCTTTGGATTGAAATGGTTTAACCAGCACAATTAGCAAGGATTAAGAGAAAAAGACCCCCAGGTTTTATGGGCTTCGGTGGCGTACAGCCGTGCTGCCAGAGTACCAGGAGCTATCCTCATGTCTCTTCCTCGAGGGTGGCCTGGCAGGTGAGCGAGGAGTCCACAAGGACCTGTGTCCCCATGGTCTGGTGACGAGGCTCAGAGAACTGCACACTGGCCTCTCTGTTCTGTGATGTACGTGAGTTATGAGCTGAAGCTATCAGCCCAGTTCTGTTGAGGACAAGAATTCACTGTGGAAAAAGCATTTGTCACTGCTGCTGCTGCGAACAGCCCTGGCTGACCCTGTTTGTCAGCCAAGGACTCAACGCCGGGAAGCAGGAAGGTTAAGAAAATAGGTTCCCATTTGCAGGAAAGGCTGAAATGGAGCTGCGAGGCTATGGTTTCTCTGACGTCTGGCAGCCACGCTTAAAAACTGATCATCTGCTCAATTTAGGATTGCAAGACGTCAGGAACACTGGGACCCAGGGGCCAGTGCGGGAAGTGAGCACGCTGTTGAGGGCTTCTGCTCCGTACCCAATGTGAAGGAATCTCACAAACACAATGCATGGTGCATGGAGCTGAGACAAAAGAACACATCACGTAGAGCACCATTCCCATAAAGTTCAAATACAGGGCCCTGGCTCCTGCTGGGGAGGAAGGGGGTACTGCCTAGGAAGGGGGCCTGAGGAGCTGCCCGGTACATTCTGCTCCTTGATCCAGCGGTGTTTTCAACAAAACTCCCACTACACACACAGGATTTGTGGTCGTTCCCATATACCACGCTTCAATAAAAGCACACTTAAAACATTCTTTATGCTTACTTCTCTGCCAAGGGCAGAAGTGAAAAGAAAAATACATGTTAAAAATAATTCGAGAAATAAATTCATGATTTAATTCAACAACAATAAACCTAGCCTACACTGCCCACATGCTGTTCACAGATTTCTGTTCTGTTCAACTTACCATTTTACTGCTAGAAATTTTCCTTTCCCTACAAACCGGTGTGCTTCCCTTTATCAGACAACAAAATTTGTTTAAAACATGCTTCTGCCTTTGGTTCTGGATGATAAGTATTCCTGAGCAAAATTTAATGATCTAGTTTGTCTCGTCTGTTCTTTTTAATTTTTGTATTTTTAGATCTTTATCCACCTCTTTGCTTTTAAAGATTTTCTACTTTGTTGTGAAAGATTTTAGTGTAATTGGTATCTTAAGCTACCACAAATCTTCTTTAGGGTAGACATGTTTAGCAAATTTTCCTATCCGCATTATGCCTATAAAACTCAAAATAGGCTGTATTTGGAGATTTTCTTAATTTAAAAGACCATTTAATACTTCTCTCAACAAAGGCCTCCCAGACACTGTCCACCCATCCAAAAAGGGTGGCATTTGAGATTCTGAGAACAACACTGTGTCCTAATCTTAGGATTTTTATTAGTGTTTTCCAAGGTTTTTTTTTTGCCTTCTGTCTCTCTTAAAATCTCTGAAGGGAGGGAGCAACAGACTAAGTGATTTGCTATAATCCACTCGAGTTATCTCCTATTTTCAGACTATGGAAAATCTATTTTTGTATTTGATAAGAAACAGATCTCATGGGGGCTGAAGGCGGGGGAAGCAGAAGAGCCTCCGGGCCGCACACTGGTCCCTGTGGCTCTGTTAAGTCCCAGGAAGATCTCTGCTTGCCCAGCATGGTGATCGGACACTGGTAGGAAAGGTCCCCACTGCCCCTGCTCTCTGGCAAACAAAATCTGGCTAAGCCACAGAATGTCATGTTCACTGAGGCTGGGGGGCCACGGCAACCCCAGGGGTCACCAGTGAGAAGACCCAGCTCCGTCATCTTGTTCTTAGGAAAGGCAGCGGTGCAGGATCAGCAAATCTGTTCACACGTACGAGCACCAGAGCATAAAAGGACGACTGTAAGTTGAAAGAGGGACAAAAGAGCATGAATAAGGAGCCGTGGTCTTCCGCTGCACCAAAACCCAGGTGGCCCGGGGGTCCCTGCAAGCCTCACGCTGCCGTGCCAAAGAGCAGAGACACAGAACACACGCCTGCACTCGCCCACCACGCCTGCCCCTGGGTGCCCTCCGTGGGGGCCTGACTGGAGTCATGACAGGCTACAAGGAAGCAAGCGAGGCCCAGGAGCACATGCGAGGAACAGCTAACACATGTCCCTGCTTGGAGGAAACAACGGCCGGAGTTCAGGTGGGAAGACAGTGTCACCACACAGCCTTTGGTACCACCTGAATTTTGAACTGTGACTATATCATCCAAAGTTCAAAATTACTTAAGTTACATGTAGAATTCTGGGAAGATGGAGCTGACGTTATTTTCTCTGTTTTTACGAGTTAAGTACAACTGAAAAATCCTGGATTGATGGAAGATGACTATAAAAGGTGGAAAGGAAGCTGACCAGCTAGGGGTCTTCAGGTGAATTCCCTGAGCTTTCTTTCTGCTTCTGGTGTCCTAGATTCTGAGCTGAAGAAGCCAGTGACCAGAAAACCAACTGGCACAACAGAGCCTGAAAACAAGCCTGCTCTCTCTAGTCTCTAGATAAAAGACTAGAAAAGGAGCAGCCTGACAAGACAAGAAATCTGGACAACTGCTCTGCTCTGGCCAAACATCTCAGAGAAAGCCCTGGCCCCGCTCTCACCCACGCCAGCAAAGGCGGAGTGTGGGGCCTGTCAAGTTGTGGGACAGGACCCCAAGTCCCCTGCTGGAGTGGTGTTTGTCAGAAAAGGCCCAGAGAGAGGTGGGGGGCAATAAACAGAGGCCCCTCCTGCTCCCCGCTGGGCATCAGAGGAGGCCTCCTCATCAGGAGAGGCCCAGTGAGGAGCAGCCACAGGTCCCTCCTGCCTCTCCCAGCAGTGCAGGCGTGATCCGTAAAAAGAAAAATTGATCAACTGAACTTGCTCAAAATGAAGAACTTAAGCTCTGTGAAAGACGTTGTCAAGAGGATGACAAGATAAGCTATAGACTGGGAGGAAATATCTGTAAGTCACATATCCAACAAAGGACAAGTATCTAGAATATATAAAGAACCCTCAAAACTCAACAGTAAAAAAAAAAAAAATCCCATTAGAAAATGGGCAAAAGACACGACCAAACATTTCACTGAAGAAGACATACAGATGGCAGATGAAGCAGAAGACACTTGTCGTCATTAGCCGTCGGGAAAACGCAAATGAAAACCACAATGAGATAACATTACATGCCTATCGGTGATGAAATACCACAAACCAGCAGACCTGCCGCACCTGGGAATCAGACACTGGTCCTCACCAGTAGGTGCACATGCATGCATGTTTGTCATCTGTCTCCTCCCTACGTTCACTCAACAAAGACTCCTACCCTCTGGCTACTAGACACAAAATGCAGTTTCACTTTCTTAAACCAAGCAGGCTCTCGCTTGATCTCAAGGATAAAATCTGATGCTATTCAATCATTATCTAGTGAGAATTCAGAAAAGGCCCTTGCCATTGAGAATTAGGAAAACATCAAGAATGAAGGGATGCTCCCAGATTTTAAAATTACAATTTTTTTTAAATCACTGTATATTCAAAACATTCACTGTTACTTCTGAAAATCACTGAAATGAAAAGGTGAGAAGGTGGATGAAAGCCCTTTAGGATTAACAACGAGCCTTCAATTACCATGGTGGTAATTCCCATGGACACCTGACTGCGGTCACAGCCCTGGCCATGCACAGCAGGTGCTGCTTCTCCCGCCCTGCCAAGGGCCATGGTTACCTGGCCTGGTCAGTTCACTGAAGAGATGTAGGAGAAAGCAGGGATCATAAAGACCGTCGAGATCCACTGTGCTCCGGTCCTTAAATATCAGTTCCTGTGTGTCCTGAAATAGCCCGAAACGAACAAAAATGTGTGGTTTGGCCCCGTAAATGTAATAACATGTGAATGCTTATCCTTCTACACCTAGAGTTCAAGTTATTTTGAATATTCAAAAGCATAAGAAAAACCCCACCAGTGCTTCTGCATGAAATGGTTATCTTTGGGATCTGCTTTAAAAATTAGTCTTTCAGACAGGGAATCATAAATGGAACAAGCATGGCCAGTGTTGATATTGGCTGAAGCTGAGTGACAGGTCCACAGGGGTCCTGTCTTGGTACCTGCGTACACAGTTGGAATTTTACTCAAATGATGTTAATGATCCATAAAAGAAATAGCGTTTGTATCTTACGGTATGCTAAAGCTGAGGGTGCATACAGAACCCCCAAAGGGGCGAGCAGAACAACACCCTCTGCCACTGGGAGTGCTCCCTGATGACCCCACCCCCGCACCTCGGGGGACAGCAGCCTCCGGTTCTGGGGGAAGTGGAGGATGGTCTTCATCATCCGGTCCCGATCCAGCAGGCGGAGGATGTCCCCGACGCTCGGCTGCTGCCACAGCGACTTGCCCAGGCTCCGGCACGTCTTGTGATGCTCCACCGCTGCCGGGCCCCACAGCAACACTCTGGAGCCGGGGAGGGGAGAAGAGACAGAAAAGAATTCATGATGACAACGAGGACCATCACAATCACAGGTAGCTTAGTCGAGCAGCAAGCACATGCCAGGCATTGTCTGGGGCATGTGACATGTGTTCTATCATTTAATCCCCGTTGTAACAAAGGAGGTGGTGGGGGTGGTGGAGGCAATGATGAGGGTGGAGACAATGATGAGGGTGGGGGGGACGGGGTGGGGGGGATGATGACAGCTGCATGGAGCTTATGATGTGTCACTTATTCTAAGCCCTTCACCTATGTGACAACCCCTCCCCTCCCTAAGGTAGGTACTCTTATGATCCCCATTTTGCAGATGAGGGAAGACGCACAGAGAGGGTCAGGAAAGTTGCTCAGCTGGTCACTTAGCCCAGCTGGTTAGTGGCAGAGCGGGAATGCAAAACTGAGAAGTCTGGCTCCAGAGTCCAGCGGCTGGGCCACAGCAGCTCTGCCCCCACAGCCTTTTAGCTGTCCCTGCCTCGAGTCTACCATATGAATGCCTCTACCTGGTATGCCACCAGCACCCGCTACAGCTGCCCCAAGAGACTACCTTCCCTTCCTTCTACTTCTCTCCCCACTATCTCCCACCCACCTCCCCACCAGTGGAGGATGTTCCCTGAAAGCCCAGCTCTCACGGGGGCCACTTCTCTGCCCCACAATATCTATCAGCTGTCTCCTGGATGGAAATGATAGTATTTCCATCTGATACTTAAGATCCTTACTAACCAGCCTGTCCGGCCTTCCCACCACCTTTTCCCTACACATATCTTGTGATGTACGTAAGTGGACCCGCTCACCATTCCCAGAAATGTACTGACTTTTCCGACTCCCAGCGGTGGTGACACTATTCCCTCCGAGTGGCACCCCCAGGCTCCTCCAACCAACTCTCACCACCATCAAATCCCTCCAGCGCCAACCGGGTCATGAAGCATTCCTTGACTCCCCTAAGGAGAGAGTGCTCCCCTAACAGCTTAGTTACATCAACAAAGGCCAATTAAAAAGTTACATTTACAATAATCCGATCCCCTTAACAGACAGCAAGGCTGCGTCTCACTCCTCTGGGTATTCCCAGTGACACTGGTCCCAGCACCCTGTAAAACAGCCAACGTTCAAAGAACACCTATTTAGTTAAATATTTCTAAACTGGAGGTGCCTGGATGGCTCAGCAGTTAAGGGTCTGCCTTCAGCTCAGGTTGTGATCCCAGGATCCTGGGATCGAGCCCCACATCAGGCTCCCTCTCCCACTGCCCCTGCCCTGCTCATGCTCTCTCTCATGTGCTCTATCTCAAATGAACAAATAAAAATCTTAAAACAAACAAACAGACAAACAAAAACCTTCTAAACCAAATTCTAGGGCAGCCCCGGTGGCATAGCGGTTTGGCGCCGCCTGCAGCCCAGGGTGTGATCCTGGAGACCCTGGATCGAGTCCCACGTCAGGCTCTCTGTATGGAGCCTGCTTCTCCCTCTGCCTGTGTCTCTGCCTCTCTCTCTCTCTCTCTGTCTGTCTCTATGTATAAATAAATAAAATCTTTTAAAAAAATAAATAAATAAACCAAATTCTAAATACAGACTTCTGGGGATCCCTGGATGGCTCAGTGGTTTAGTGCCTGCCTTCAGCCTGGGGCATGATCCTGGAGGCCCGGGATCAAGTCCCATATCGGGCTCCCTGCATGGAGCCTGCTTCTCTCTCTGCCTGTGTCTCTGCCTCTCTCTGTGCCTCTCATGAATAAATAAATAAAATCTTTAAAATAAATAAATAAATAAATAAATAAATAAATAAATAAATAAATAAATACTTCTTTCTATGCAGGTCAGTAAGAGTCACTCAAGTCAAAATATAAATCAGCCTCTTCAGGAGGCTGTTCCCCAGTGGGGAAGCAGGCAAGCAGCTGACAGACTGGAGACACCCGTCGATGGGGCCCTGTCCGCTGGTGGCAGATCCTTCCACCGGCCGTCCACAGAGTTTCCATGTGCTGGAAAGCAGAGTTTCCGCTACTCCAGGGGTGGAAATGGATGTGACATGCAGGCTGACTGAGGAGACTCTTCTGTTCTCGGCTGTACGGAGTCCTGTGGGCACCACCTCCGCTCTCCCGCTCCTCCCACAACCAACTCTGACCCGTCTGGGCAGCCCGGTTCAACTGTCTTCAACTCTCAGAGACAGCGGCTGAAACGGCTCTTTCTTCACTGAGAGACTGTTTCCGCTTTGTTCTCCTTTACGGACACATGGTCTGTTTACTCCAGAAAGGGTACAGCTGACACAGCACCAATGTCAAAGCAGTAGGGGGAGGCCAGCTCATAAGGGGAAGGGAAAGAACGGCTATTCATAATCTGCACATCCTCAAGAGATAGAAAATGTTCTTTTTCTTTGCAGGGGGCGGGTGGTTCTTTGGCTAATACAGCTTTTATCTTTAAAAAGAAGTATTCCGCCATGAAAATTATTTTTTCTCCTCCCTGCAGAGTCCTCCTGAACTATTTATGTTGGCCCAGTTCACTCACTTTCTGCCTTAACGCACCAAACTCTTCTTCATGAACGTACTGGGTAGGTGTTGGGGGCTGGCCCTAATGACAAGGAGAAAAGGCGACACTAGGGTAGCCCAGAGCATCTAAGCTGCTTTCCATGAATAGCACATCGGACAAAAGTCCCGTTAGGCCCGACCCTGGTGGGGGGGGGCAGGGCCCATAGGGGAAGGCACCCATCTCGGCCCCTCAGGCCCAGGCTGTGCTAAGAACCCAGGAGGGACGGACAGAGAAGCAGACAAGAAAGACACATTCGGACAGAAACAGGTCCAGAGACAGACACAGTGTGTGCGTGCCCGGAGAGGCAGAGAGAACATCCCTTAAAATCCAGTCTGCCCCTCACTCCTCTCCCCAGCAGCACCCCGTCAAAGTCACTCCTGTCCAAAGTAAATAGTGAGAAAAAGGACTTTCAGAAAAATCAACTAAACTAGACACTCCAGCTGGAAATGAGGGTGGGGCAGTTCTAGGACAACCAGGAGGGGAGGGCCACCCTGACAACGCAGCCCCCTGCCAAAGGACCATCCTGAGACCGTGAGGCCAAGCTTTCCACGGGAGCTGGTGTGTGAGCTAGGGGAGCTCCATCCACACCACCCTCTCCTCAAGAATCAAAAAGGTATGAGGGAAAATTTGGGGAGTTTGCTGTGTGGAACACACTCCCTCAGTCCGAGGTAACAGCTTCAAAGCCTGCTGCTCACACCTCCAAGCCCAACCTCACCTGAAGTTCACGAGGCTGAGGTTGTTCTGTTCATAGGCCCGGAGAAGAAGTAAAATCTTCTGGTCTACAAGTCAAATCAAGTCCATTTAGAAAGCTGAACCCCTCATAGCCTCCTTCCATCCTGTTACACCACCTGGGCTCATACTTCCTGGTCACACTGCCCAGTCCCCTCACACCCCTTGGTTATACCACTTGCCTTGTCTCTTTACACTTCGTGGCATATAGCCTGGTCCTCTCACACTCCGCAGTCACACTCCTGTCTGGTCTCTTCACACCCCCGGTCACACTGTCTGCCTGGTCCCCTCACACCCCCTGGTCACACTGCCTACTTGGTCCCCTCACACCCCCCGGTCACACTGTCTACCTGGTCCCCTCACACTCCCTGGCCACACTGCCCACCTGGTCCCCTCAGACTCCCTGCCAGACTCATACTGCCTGCCTGGTCCCCTCAGACTCCCTGGTCACACTGCCCGCCTGGTCCCCTCACACTCCCCAGGCATATATCACTCAGTCCTCACACCCTTACCCAGCACGCTGAGAGTGGCACCATAGGCCCCCAGAAGCACCGCAAAATGGCTGCTTTCACAGACAGAAGGACACAACTTCACCACCACCGACATCAGGTCCACCAGCGCTTCTGGAAGGAAAATAACACTGAAACACACAGCAGTGCAGGGGGATATGCACACGGAGAGAATAGAAGTAGAGGAGGAAGCACTTCGGGGAACTTTTAAATGCTTAAATATTCTTCTCTGAACAATACCAGTCTTTAGACTGTGCCTTGTCCCTCTTTTTCCTTTTTTTATTTTTATTTTTACTTATTTTTTATTTTTATTGGTGTTCAATTTGCCAACATATAGCTTAACACCCAGTGCTCATCCCATCAAGTGCCCCCCCTCAGTGTCCATCACCCAGTCACCCCCACCCCCCGCCCACCTCCCTTTCCACCTCCCCTTGTTCGTTTCCCAGAGTTATCTTTTTCCTTTTTTAAAAGAAGCCCATGTTCACAGTCATCTCCCTCCCCAGGTCTTCGGCCAGGCTGTCATCACTCTCTTCACTCCCCCTCCCAAGTCTTAGGCCACCACAGATTTCAGCACCTAAGCGTCTTCCCCATGACTGTGTCAGCCAAGAGTCTAATCTCCCTCTGCTCCTGCCTAAATACAGGGCGGGCCCTTCTGGTCTTCCTACCACCCACACCAGGAACTTGGGGGATAGTTCTCTTCAGTCGAGCAATCCATTTACACACCGACCCCATGGGGATTTCTACCGGGTCTGAGCATGTTAATCCTATTCCTAAACAGAGCAATGGCTTCAAGACGACTGGACCCTACAGACCATCTCCTCTGAACTCTCCCGCAGCCTATACCAAGCTCAGCAGCATGGTGCTGAAACTAACCCCACAGAACCAACTAGGGGTAGAGCTTTCAGAACCTGGGCTTTCAGAGAGCTTCCTGGCAGGGAACTACCAGCGGGGACATTTGAACTCTTCGCCCTTGATAAAGGAAGGTTTCGATCTTCTCATTAAAGCATTTCACACAACTAAACAACTTTTCTCAGGGCAGCCGAACTTCCCCTAATTCCCAGATTTTAGCACTTTACCACAATAGGGCAGTTAAGACCTCACACACAACTTCTGGAAGCCAGAACAGACTCTGAAAAGAGGTCTGTATTTGCTGCTTGGCCCCAGGTCAGAGGAAACACTTTTTGAGCTTTGATTTAATAGAAACAAAATATCCTAATGCCATTTTGGTAAAGCTTCCTTAGCTCTGAAAACACAGAGGTGTGAAACCTCAGTGTATAGCTAGCTTCACAAGTCAGGACATAAAATCTGCCCCTGAAATGGGAGGCTGGGGAGGAGAGGGGGTCACCTTTCACTTGATTGTCTGGGCCTTCCTCTTCTTCAGACTTCAGGAGAGTTGGCAAAAACAGAGAATGTTGTGTGAGCATCATGTGGACCAGCGGAAGCTGGATAAGCTGTGAGCACATGGAGTTTTCGGGAAGATATAGGTGCTGTATGGCAGCATGGAGGGCCTTTAAAAATGCGTGGTCCTGATACCGAAATCTAGGAGGCAAGAATCGAAGGGGGAAAGATCTTCAGACGGGGAAGTTTTATTTCGCAGGAGACGATAAAAAAACCTTTTTCTTGGCATCTTATTAAGAAAAACTTCGAACACACCACAAAGATGAGAATATGACAGTGCGTTTCTGTCTACCTGTTTCGATTTTGCTGTGGGACCCTTGCTTTATCACGCACCTAGCCACCCACCTGTCACAGGGGGGCATTTCTGAAAACAGGGAGGGGACACATTTCCCTGCAGGATGAACACCAAACAAACTTCCTGTTTTGTTAAAGTGCGAGGAGGCAGCAGAACAGCCGAGCCTGAATCAAGATGACCCTCACTGCTCAGCATACCTTGCCAGGTCAGCCTCCCTCCTTCCTTATTTCCAGCTACTCAGAACTCAGAACTCCCACCCAGTGGTTCGGAGGCCTTCTGTTTTAAGCCCCCCATAAATCCACTGAAGGAATGAAAGCATCAGGTTCTTGAACGTAGCAGCTTTCCAGTCATATGTGAATAATGTTGAGAATCACTTAGCATATAGTGGGCATTCTAGAAATACAAACCAAAGCCTGAAAGAAATGTCACCATTTCGTGATGGTGATCACTGGTGGTCATTTATCTGTGACCCTCCTTCTCACCTTTCTCTCCTCTTAGGCAAGGTGAGTATTTTTCTCTGTTTCAAGGTGGTGCCTGACCAGGAAAATGAAAATGATAGGCACAATGAAAGCCCGTTTTGTGACTACCTGGTTGCTGAACACCGAAGAGTCTGACTCTAAACAGCCAGGGAGGTATAGGGAAAAGATGTGTTAGGTTAGCTCAGAAACTTTGGAGAGAAAATTAAAAATCTAGCCAGACTGAAGCTGTGCCCACACTTAGTGCCAGTGAATGGCCCTCCCTGAGAAAACCTGGCACGGGGCACTGAGAGCCAAGCAGCCCTCACTGCGGGCATGGGAGGGAGGGAGGCAGATGTCCACCAGCAGGAGGCTGGCTGTATAAACTGCGGTGTAGTCAGGAAACAGGCTTGCCCCCCTCCCCGCCACCAGCCCTGCAGCAAAAACAAATGGGCTGAGATCTGTGTGTATCAGCCTGAGTCAAAAACACTTCAGTGCAAAAAAAAAAGGGGGGGGGGCACATAATGTGATACATTTGTACAGAATGTGAAGCCGACTGAAATAACGTCACTGCTGTTTAGAGACACGCTGTTTAGGGCTGGCACGCAACCAAAGTAGGCAAAGGCCCACAGCCGTGACAAAGCCTGACCTCAGGAAAGTGATGCTTGAAGGGGAGGAAGGAGAATAAACCAGGCAAACACAGGAAGCTGTCAGTGCTTATTAAATCTGGGCGCTACAGCAGGATTCTCTGTGTGCATCTGGTTTCTAAAACGTATTTCATTTTTTAAAGGCTCTAAGATCCAGAAGCAGACCCCATGTTAATAGGCAAATCATCCAGCTCTCTGGCCTTCTGCAGCTTGTCATCCCCAACACAGGAGCGGCAGAGGCCCCACCCCCACCCCCAACGCCATGCTCATATGCTAACAAGTCTGGCTCTGCATCGGACATGCACACCCCCTACCCAGTCACAGCGAGAGGATGAAACGGACTTACTTGAGTCCAGTCTTCACAAATTTCTGCCAATCGCCAGGATCAACTTCATTAAGGGAACTCTGTGAATAAAATAAGCAAGAAATAGTCATGGGACCTCTTCAATACATTTAAAACAGAGAATACAGAACTTGAATTACAGCTATTCAGGAAACACGAATATAGTTACCTAAGCGACCCACGAAAGCAAGTGGTTGTTTCTTTCTTCAATTTTTAAAATCATTTTATTATTTCTGCTAGCAGCTCTGTCATTTCATTAGCGTGTCTACGACCACTAAAGGAGCAGGAGAAAACTCCCTGAAGTCCTGTTCTTTCCCTTGCCCACCATTTCCGAGGGCACCAGCGGCCTGCAGCACGCACAGGGCCAGCCACATATGGCTTCAACACCGGACAGCGCATCCCTGGGGGATGACCTCTGCACCACCAGCAGAGACAATGCTGATCCCATCACTGATGCAGAGAAAATCTCCAAATATGGTGCTAAGTTATATCAGAGGGGTGGGTGCTCTGGAGGGAAGGGGACCTTCTGGGATGATGACAATCTCTGATGGGAGTGTGGGCACAAGGGTCTATGCACTTGTCAACACTAAACTGTACACTTAGGAGCTTGTATGTCTCTCTCTCTCTCACACACACACATACACACAGACTGGATTTCACGTGAAAATGAGTCCTCAGTTAAAAGGGTTGGTGAGGTGGGCCGAGAGTAGGGGGCTGTGTGGGCCTGGGGATGGGGAGGGGGGGCACAGGGGAACTCTGTACTGTCTGCTCAGCTCTGCTGCGAACCTAAAACCACCCTGGAAACATGACATCTATGAGAGACGGGAAAAAGGAGAGAGAGAAAAGGAGCTGTGGAAGGCAAGGCAGACGGCGTGCCCGGAGCACAAATCCCTGAAGGGCACAGCCCGCCATCAGCCAGCAAGCCAGCCTGCTAGGTGAGGGGCCACACGGGAAGGCCCAGCACCCTCCTCTACACTCTGCTCTCTCTAGATCTCAGGGGTGTTCCTTGCACCCCCCACTTCTGCCATGTTTGGGCTCCTAGGAGCCTTGAATGCACAAACCTGTGGCACAAGGAATTAAAGCTGAGATAGAGATTATAAAGTCTCTTAATACAACGTAAGCACGCTGCTTGATCTCTAACCTACCAATCTATTTATCATACAACTGTCACCTGGGGTTGTTCTCGTCAGGATTACTTTTTAAATTTTGGGTCCAGAGTTTAAACACAAGTCACAGACTCTAATTTTTACTGCAATTTTACATCATGCACTAAGGAGCAACTCATATGCTTCAGGATGTTATTTTTGTGAAGAATTAAAAAAAAAAAGACACTTGAATAAAAGGGAATAATGACCAAATATAAGAGCTGAATATTTCCAAATCTTACGACAGCTCTAGGCTAATAGCGGCAAGAAGTTCCGTGAACCCCAAACGTAAGAATCTTAAAGAAAACTATTCTGAGGCACATCATGATCATGTTGTTTTAAACAATGTAAGGAAAAAAGACCTAAGGTAGGAAAATAAAGAATGACAGATTTTTATCGAGTCCAAGGCGTGCCAGAAGACACTAAAGCAACACTTTAAAATGCTACAGGAAATACAAAACCTGGATTGAAACGCTTCCCAACTCACTCTGAGTTGATCCTAAAACCAGGCAAAGAAAGACTGCTAGAAAATAAAATTACAAAGAAAACAAATATCCCACCTGCACATAGATGGAAAGATTCATAATATGAAATATTAGCACATCAAATCCAACACTATGAGAAGACTAATCAAGCAGGTACATCCCAGGAACATAAAGTTACTTTTAACGATCAAAAATTAATGAATGTAAGTCATATTAACAGACTTAAAAAAACAAAACCATAAACTATCTTGGTAGAAGTATAAAAAGCACTTGACAAAATCCAATATCCATCCTTGGAAGACGGTGGCACATGGTTTTAGGACCTGCCCCCCGCCTGTCACTTTGCCTCCCGGACACAGCCCCACTCATCTCCCACTAGTTCTTGGAGCACATCTGTGAATTCTGGTCTGCCTAGTCCACGCTTTCCCTTAAAAGTGTAATCAGGCTCTCTAAGAAAAGGAGAGACACCTACCAACAGCTCATTAAATCTCAGCAGCATCTGCCTCTCTTCATCCTGGGCACTGTTGTGGTCCAGCTGGCCACTACTGAAAGACACGATCAGCCATTTCACACAGGAGTCCAGCAGAGTCCTTCTCCAGGCACGCAGCTCTTGTGCCGACCCTTCCAGGACTGCAGAGACAGAGTCGGCCACACTCCAACTGCAGCAGAAGACAAGAGGCACAGAGTCAGGCGATGGCCTAAATCCCTCCAGCTTTTGAGTAGCTCACATTACAGTGGGCCATTGGGGCAGATGCCCTGGTCCTGCCCCCCTTCAGCACCCAAGCACGGAGTCCCAGGCTGCCCTGGCTTCCTTGCTCCAGCAGATATACCAGCATTTTTACAATTACAGGAAACAATTATTATTTAACCAGGAAACAATTATTATTTAACCAGAAACAAAAATTTGTTATCCAGACTTTGCCTAAATTAGACTGTCTCAGGGTCAGTATTACTGACACGCTGGGCCAGATTATTCTTTCAGGGGGAAGGGAGGGCAGTCCTATGCATAATAAGATATTTAGCAGCACCCCTGGCCTTCACCCTCTAGATGCCAGAAACCCCCCACCCCCCGCCACCCCATCATGACAATATAAAATGTCAGATGTTGCCAACTGTGCCCGGGAGGGTGCAAAGCCACCCCTGGTTGAGAACTGCTGCTCTCAGGGAATCTGACCCAACCATCCACTCTTGGAGACGTGCCTGCTCCAGGCAGGACGGCTGGAAGACTTCTTGTAGGAAGTGCTTTCTCACCGACTGTCACCACAGCAGCACAGCAAATTCTCACCATTTTGTAAAAACTAGAGGGAAAAGTGAAGTGGAAAGGGGAATGGCCACCCAGCGATCTAAGCCTTCATACCTCTTGTGCCTGCCTGGAGTCTGAAGCAAGCCGGGCAGATGGGCCATGAGGGCAGCAAGGTCCTTGGCTCTTGCAAAGGGGACCAGCTGGGCCAGGACCTCCTGATGCAGCCCAGACTCTGGGGGCCCATCTGTGCTGAGCAGCCTGGTCTGCAGCTGTCTCCAAAGGGCCTTCCTCAACACAGGAATGACAGCAGAGGACACTAGGTAGAGACGAGAAGGAGAGACAGTCACACACTGCTGTGCCAGGCCCAGCATGTACCAGCTTACAGAGCCCCTGGCTAACTTGGAGGAATCCTGACTGGCTGAGGTCACACTTGTAGCTGGTCACACTTGTAGCTCCTGGCCTGGGCAGGAGCACGGATGTCATGGAGACTGACAGAGGCAAGGCCAGTTTGTTAACCACTGACCAGCACGCCACTGGTCACCTCTTGTCAGTCAATCCTCCTGTGCCTAACGCCTTGCTCAAAGCTGGTAATGGGACTGTGAGTACCAAAACTCTGGACTCGGGATTTGTGCCCCAAAGGCACAGGAACCAGGGGGGCCTGTCAGAAGATGTGCACCAGGAATCACTAGAGGGGGCGCCTGGGCAGCTCAGTGGGTGAAGTGGCCAACCACTAGTTTCGGCTCGGGTCATGATCTCAGGGTTGTGAGATAGAGCCCCACATCAGGCTCCCTACTCGGTGGGGAGTCTGCTTGAGATTCTCTATCTCTCTAAAAGAAATAAATAAAAAAAATTTTAAGACTTTTTATTTTTATTTTTATTTTTTTTAAATTTTAAGACTTTTTAAAGTATCTATTGTCACTGGTGTGAAGTCACGACACACAAAGGCAAAGCGGTGAGTGAACCACCATTCACACACACGATAAAGAGGATTAAAGTAGACTTCAGGTGGTCACAAAGTGCCTCAGACCTGAAACCCTACAGGTAGAAGAAGAGGGCTGGGCCCAAGCTGCCCTGACTCAGCGTCAATGCACCGACCCTCCTTCTGGAGGGGACAATGGGACAAGACGAAGGACAGTCACCCTAATGCCTCCCCTGCCCCAGAGCTGACCCTTTGTCAGTCCACCCCTCCCAGCTTCCAGTGGGGGGCTCAGGGTAGACAGGAGCATCAGGGCAGCATCTCAAACCACAGGCCGAATCCCTCCTCTTTCTCCATCTCCCGAGCTGGGTCCGTGGCTGGAGGAGAGACAGAACCTCACCACGTCCCAAATGTGGAAGGTACAGGTGTAGAAAGGGACCTGCAGATCCCACCTCCTCCGCCCCAGACTCACATGCCCAGCTGCCCAAAGCCTCCAATTTCCGTACCTCCTGCCAGGCGTGCAAAGCGGCCCTGGGTCCTGCCCTGGAGGTACACGTGGACGACGGGGAGGAAGTCATCAAGGTGCTCCTGGAGGCAGACCCCCGCGCCGGGCCGCCCGCACCACAGCTCGAACCGCAGCAGGTGGGTGCAGCTCAGCCGCACGAGCAGGGTGGCCACGCTGAGCGCAGGCTGCGACCGCCGGGCCAGGCAGTTGTCGAGCAGGTCTGCCCGGACCGCGGGGGCCAGTGTGGGCTCTCTCTGCAGAGCATGGAGGAATACGGCATCCAGCTCGTCCACAGCCAATGTGGGGAGCAGAGCCCCCAGGCCTTTCACAAACTCGGAAGCCCACAGGAGCTCGTTGCTCTGCAGCTGGTCCTGGGTGCTGCCAGTCAACAGCTGGACCAGGGTCTTGCCAAGAGCGTTCAGATGTCTCTCCTTCTGGGGAGACTTTGTGGGTCGCTGGGTCACCAGCTGGGCCTCAGGCAGCCTCAGCAGGGCCAGGATGACCTCGTGGAGCTGGGCGCCCTCCATGTAGGGATGCAGTCCTTGCAGGGCTTCCAGCTGCGGGAGGGTCTTTGGTGGTGACGTGGCCGGGGCCGCCCTCCTGTTTCGCAGCTCTTTCAACACGCTCTGGGTAATGGCCTCCGAGTACCTGGCCAGGAGGCCCCGCTGACCAATGCTCTGGAGGACCGGGGCACTTGCCATCAGTAGCTGCAGGACCCCTGCGCTGAGGCGGGCTGCCAGGAGTTTCACAAGGATGGGGCTGAGGGTGTGCGGAGGAAGGGCCTGTTGCTCCAGGGCCAGGTACCAGCCCTCCAGTGTGGGGTGTCTGAGGATGGCCACTAGCACCTCCTCCAGCGTCTGAAATACAGTGACAAGGCACAGAGCTCACACACGGCCCAGGGCCAGCAGGGAGTAGGATGGAGGGCAGAAAATAGCATTCCTAAGCCACTCCATCCTCAAGCCTGAGTTCTGACACCCCTCTCAGGGGTGCCCCACAGAACCCCAACCCAAGCCCAGGCCAAGCTATGACCTGACTGTAGTGCATCACCTCCCCAGGTGACTGTGACAGCTGGACCTTGGCTTGGCCAGTGCCCCACCCAGACTGACAGGTGTCTGACGAATTCAGCCTGAATGAATTTACTATACAACAAAACTGCTCTCCGCCAGGGGATGGGCTACGCAGAAACATCAAAACGTGTTGAAGATCAATCATCTGGTTTCTGCTTAGCAGCCCTGCCCTCCAACATCAATCCGATTGAGGAATGTGGGTTTCTCCTGAGTACGGAGCAGCGTGATCAGTGTGGGAGAGACCCTGTGTCTGGGAATCAAGCTGCTGTGCGAGCCCACGAGCCGGAACTGAAGATAGCACGCGGGCGGAGGCTGAGCCTTGAGCAACCCCGGGGAACTAGCTCTGCCCCAGCACCGTGTTTAAGCCATGGAGCAGAAAGCGGCCGAGCGCCCTTGCTAGATTAGAAACTAATCTGATCCAGCCGTTCTAAGCAGCTGTGCAGAACACAATTCCTAGCCAATGAAGTGACACCAGTCCCCAGGGACGGGAATACATTCTCCTCATTTACTTGTCAGGTAAGGAAAGAAGAGCCTGTCACACCTTCCAACAGAGAAGCACAATTTCCTGTTAGCACTGCCTTGCTGCCCACCCCCCCACCACCTACCAAACAGCTAACAGGTGGTCCTGCACCCATAGACACCTCCCAGAAAGTCAAGCCCGAGGTCAAAGGAAGAAGGATGTCCATTAGGAGTGAGACATGAACGTGGCTGCTTCCCAAGCCCAGGAAACCAGGGAAAGTGGCAGACGGTGAGCGATGCACCCTGGCCCAAATCTACAGTGGCTCGGTGGTTCACAGCAGGGGAGGGGCTTCCACCCAGAGCCACAAGTTCTCGGGGTGAACTGATTAGCCAGCCATACCCACTCCCCAGCCTTCGTCCAACACAGACTGCAACTGCCCAAAAGGAAAGTGTCCCCTGTTGTCTCTCCAGGTGCTCACATGTCCCCCGGTGTAAGAGAAACTGCTCACAGGGGAGGGCAAGTGGGAGCAGAGAAACAGGTGAAGAGCTACACACCCAAATGACACCAAGCTTTTCTGTGGGTGCAGGGGTCGGAGGTGTTTCCAGTGTCTCCTCCACAGGGTTCTATGTTTCTTTATTTGCCTACAACGCACACGTCGTCTTGGAGCAGAAGCAGAGGGAAAGCCAGGGTCTGAGAGTGTACAGGAAAAGGCTAACAGGAAGGAGACCCACGGAAAAAGGGCAGCAGTACCTTGTCACTGGCCAGCTCCAGCGAGGCCATGGACTCCATGTCCAAAAAGAGGTCAGCCTCAGCCTGGGCAGCCTGGCATTTCTGCTGGTTCTCTGCATCCAGCTGCACACAGTGGACGACCAGGCACCTGAGGAGATCCAGGAGGAGCTGCAGGAGGGCAGGCCCTGTACTTCGGCCCAGCTGTGAGGACAAGAGGCCAGGGAAGGGCTCACAGTCACAACGGTCATCACCGACTCCCTCTGTGCCCAAAAGCTGCCATGTTACCAGAAATAAGGACTGAGGAGGGAGGCACGCTAGAGTGGCAACTCCTTATAAAACACCAATAACCTCAAAATCCTTTCTCCGTATGGTGTGCGCCCTAAATCTTGATGAAGTGTGCAGGTTTACTTTGACCAAGATGAGGGAAACCCAAACTAACATGCTATAAACCACACCAGGAATGGAAAGCCCACCAAGGAACTCTACTAAATTCAAACTTAGGAAAGACAGTGGGTCTGGCAGTGCACTGATCCAGGCTGCTGTTGGAAGGGCCCTGCCTGATAGCTGCCCCAGCAACACGGTTGGCCATGCTGCCTCCGAGTGAGGCCCGCAGGAAATGAGTGCTAAAGTCACCTGCGTACATCTGTTCCAGGGAGGAGAAGCAGCCCAGCAGAGTGGAGCAGGGAGTGAACTAGCAGCCTGGGCTCCCTGTGTGTGTGTTGGGGTGGGGTGGGGGGGGACGGGGGCGGAGTGGGTGCCCTGCAGGTGTCACATCACCAAGTCCCTTCGTGTGCAACAGGGTGACGAGACTCCAGGATTCTATCAACACCATCATGCAGTCTGGGCCCGACTCAGAGGGGGCCACCCTGGGGGCAGAGTGGTGAAAACGTGTGGGGGCTGCAGGGTGAGGCAGGAGTGGTGCGGACCTGGCCAAAGCTCTCCACAGTGCTCCTGACGTAGAGCAGCAGGTGTTTCGCCGAGCGCAGGACCTGGTGCATCGGGATGTGCTGGAGGGCCGCCCGCAGCTGTGATTGAACCTGCTCGTCCAGGAGTGAGCCTTCGCTCTCGTAGGCTGTCTGCAGCAGGGTGGCGAAGGAGGTGGCGGGAGGGCCCTGGGGACCAAGGTTGCCTGGTGTCTGAAGGGGCTTGGGGAGGCTGAGAAAGCCCTGAGAGGAGGAAAGACAAACAACCACAGGTGAGAACCACAGTCTGCAAAGACAGGTACAGGGGGATGTTCACGACAAAGCAACAGTTCGCTGTCTCATCCTATTACTAAAAAAATATGTGACCACGTGGCGGTTTACTTTAAATTAAGCCCTAATGTTTTCAGTTACATGGACATTCCTAGAGGCCGTCAACACAGCAGTGGACCAGGAAGGTGTCCACACACGCTGGGGAACAGACGCTGCGACTGGAGCTGCGTGGGACAGACACTTCACTCAGAAGAGTCGCTGTGCAGCCAAGCATCTGACTTTCGATTTTTTTTTTTTTCCAATTTTTTTTTTAATTTATTTTTTATTGGTGTTCAATTTACTAACATACAGAATAACCCCCAGTGCCCGTCTGACTTTCGATTTTGACTCAGGTCACGGTCTCAGGGTCCGGGGATTGAGCCCTACAGCAGGCTCTATGCTCAGCCGGGGGTCTGCTTCTTCCTCCACTCCCACTCCTCCCCCACTTGTGCTTGTTCTCTCTCTCTTTCAAATAAATAGAATCTTTGAAAAAAAAAAAAAAAAAAAAAAGAGGATTCATCACTGGAAACTGGGAGATTGCAGCCGGGACAGAGCCAGCTTGCTAAGCTGCATGGCCTCCAAAGGCCTTCCCCGGGAGCCTCGCTCAGAGAACCTTGTTGGGAGGCTAACAAGACAGTGGACAGAATGAAGACAAATTTCTGGAATTCCACCTCAAACCGAAGTTGCTTACTTCTACAACAATCTCCATGCTGCCTTCTCTAATGACCCCACATGCCTTTCATTACTTTAACTCCAAACACTCCCAAGGCCAAGGAAACGAGGCTGCACGTGTCTGGAAAGGCAGCAGGGCTCCGGGTGGGGTCCCTGGACCAGCAGCAGCACTGCATGGGCACCGCCCGGAGAGGCCAAACCCCAGAGCCTGAGGTAGAGGTGCTGAACTGAACCCACTGAGCGTGGGGCCCAGAGACTGTGGGTGGTACTCCTTGGAGGGTGAGAAGCACTGCTGGGACCTACTCAACAAAGTGGATACCTGCCTTCCAGCACCCATGCGGTGCAGCCCTGAACTGTGACGCTTCCTCTGGGCTCTGAAAGACCACCACCAAGTCTGAACCACAGGCTAGCCAGCGGAGGAAGGTGGCAGTGGCCGGGAAGGGTGTGGATGCTAGAGCCCACGGCCTAGGTGGGATCCTGACCCCCCACTTCCACTGCTGCCTAATGCTGGAACCACGCTGTGCCTCAGTTTCCTCATGTGTGTAATGAACCCAGAAAGTCCTGACCACCTTCTCGGAGTTGCTGTGAGGAATGACTTAAAATACACATAGTATCCTCAGCACCACCGTAAGCGGCAGCTACAGGTATCACAAGACAGAGGGCCCGAGCCACCTGCTTTTTCAAGAACAGCTAAAATCCAATGCATACACAAAACACACACCACAAAGTTAATTTCTTCGCCCCTGCCCCTAACATTTGTAAATTCTCTGCACTGGGGCCAGACCTGCAGCACCCCATTAGAAGGATATAGTCCCCACCTGAAGAGGATTCTTTGTTTCATTTTCTCAGTCTTCCTAGAATGGAGACTGCTAAGGCCCACTAGGGCCTGGTCTGACAGCTGAGCCGTATTGCCAGGGGCAAGCTAAGGCCCGTTGAAGAAGGCCAGAACTGGGTATGCCAGATGATCTGACAAGGAGAAAAGGCAACTTCCTCCCTCCCTGAAGCTGGCACCTGATGAGGCAACCATCCTGTCAGCGGGAAATTCAATTCCACTGCATCACCGAATCATCCACGCTCCATCCTATCAGCTGAGCAGCAGTGACACCACTAAGCTCCTTCTCTTGTGCAGGGAAATCAGAAGGTTAACACATTTCTTCCTGGAAACCGAGGAGCTGTAAAGCTACAGAGCTGGGGCACAGGCAGAGTGACCCACTGAAGTCACCTCGGGATTTTCTAGGGAAAGGCCTGGTTTCCAAGGAGCAGTGATGCCGCAGCTCACCGAGGCCTCTCGGGCTGGCTCTGGGATCCAGCGGCTGTAGTATCTGTGGAACCGGGCCAGCTGGTGGCAGCAAGGTGGGACTGGAGGCTCCAACTTGTCATAAGCCTGAAGCAGCAGACACAGAGCCAGAGGGTCTCTCTGGGTATGGAGGAGATCTGTCAGCACGGTCATCAGATAGACCACGATGCTCTCTCCTGCAAGGGAATGAGATGCATGAGGGAGGCCTGCTGGGATCACTCATCAATAACACCAACTCCCATACGCATTCCACACTCAGCAAAATTCATGCCAATTCCACAAGGGGTCAGGTAAACACACTGGAAGGCAGGTGTGATCACTGCAGAGCTCACCCAGGTTCTGTTTCATTAAATGTGTGACACACAGTCAGGCTTCAGGTCTTGATGCCAGGAAGTGGGGATCCAGGCACAGAAGAAGTGATGCAAAAACTACCTGGGGCTGAGACTTGCTCGGTGCCCACCAAACCATCTCTTGTTCCGGGCCCATGGGCCGCCCCTGTGGTTAGCCTGGGACCAAGTGACTGATTTTTTAGCCACATCTAGGCAAGGCTAGAACAGCCTCTGCTCAACTATCTGCTCTCTCTTCCTCTTCCAGAGTGACCCTGGAAGGGTCATTGAGATCATCATACATTGAGATGGCATAGCTACAAGGTGCCAGGATCCCTGAGCTGCCTCCTGGCAGGCAATCACCCAAAAGAGCAATGTGACCTGCATTGGACTACAACAAGGTCTAGAAAGACACCTTTACTCATTAAACCACTACAAGTTGGGGCTTACTTGTTATTGCAGCAAAGCCTAAGCAAACCTGACTAATCACACCGTTGTCATCTATGAGTACTTGCTTGGTTCTAGGTTCTGGCAACTCCCAGGAAGTACGAAAGACTCACACTCTAGCACTGTGATAGCAAGAATAAACATCGAGGACAAACCATCAATGTCCTAGCAGGGGTCTGTCTGCACAGCCACGCAAATGCGTTACTACAGACTTATCCCTCAAAGGACCAATTTCCCCGAAGTCCAGCTAACGTCTAGATTCTTATCCGTACATGCTTAACTCTAAAGGCCAGGTAGCTATCAAGGTGGTGGGTCTGAACCTTGTTGCCTTGGATTTTCAACAATTATTTTCAGAGGCCCTAGAATCACACC